>NC_142463.1:1098979-1698979 GCF_049115385.1 Moschus berezovskii | reverse complement strand
AAAGAAGAATGGAACTAGGGGAATCAACCTGCCGGACTTCAGGCTCTACTACAAAGCCACAGTCATCAAGACAGTATGGTACTGGCATAAAGACAGAAATACAGATCAATGGAACAAAATAGAAAGCCCAGAGATAAATCCATGCGCCTATGGACACCTTATCTTTGACAAGGGAGGCAAGAATATTCAGTGGAGAAAAGACAGTCTCTTTAACAAGTGGTGATGGGAAAACTGGTCAGCCACTTGTGAAAGAATGAAACTAGGAATGAGGGGGAATAAAGCCATTTCCCGTGAAGGAACACTGAGATAATTTGCTGATAACACATCTACCCTTGAAAAATAGCTAACAGAATTTCTTTTTTTAAATTTTAATTGTAGGCTAATTACTTAACAGTGTTGTGGTGGTTTTTGCCATACATTCAAATGAATCAGCCATGGGTGTATATGTGTCCCCATCAAGGAACTGGTAGCAGAAGAAGACTGAAATTTCAGAAAGGGAAGAGAAACATTAAAATGGGCAAAATAGGAGTAAATCTCATATATAACACTTTTTTTCTGGTGAATTTCTTAAATGTACTTGATGGTTGCAGCAAAATATTACATTACTAGGCATGATGCTCAAGGTGTTTAGGTTACATACTCAAGGCCCCGATATTTAAAAAGTGAAAAGTAAATGAAAAGTGTTAGTCGCTCAGTCATGTCTGACTCTTTGTGGCCCCATGGACTGTAGCCCTCCAAGCTCCTCTGTCCATGGAATTCTCTAGGCAAGAATACTGCAGTGGGTTGCTATTCCCTTTTCCAGGGGATCTTCCTGACCCAGAAATTGAACCTGGGCTCCTCCTTGTAGGCAAATTCTTTACTGTCTGGGTCACCAGGGAAGCTCCGTTTAAAAGGTGAGGGGGGGAGGCAAAGGAGTGGGAGCTTGGTCACCATGTTCCTCTGAAAGCAGCAAGCTCTCGGTGTGAGAGACCGTAAGTTACCCATGCGAATTGTAACAGAGCAACCGCTAAGCCAATACCGCATGATAGACTCAAAACACTGTGAGCAGATCAAGATGGAATTCTAAAAGTTGTTCCAGTAACCCACAGGAAGGTAAGAAAGGGGAAACAGCAGAGGGATAAACAGGAAATAAAAACAAAGCACAAAGAAAACGGCAAACTTAAGCCTTAACACGTCAATAATCCTTAAATGTAAACGGCTTAATATACCACTTAAAAGACAAAAATTGGAGGAATGGATTTAGAAACATCAACCACGATCCAACAGTATTCTATGGATAAGAACAACCACAATCCAAAAATGTTCTATGTATAAGAAACACTTCAAATACAGCAATACGGGTAGTTTGAAAGTTAATGGGGAAAAGATATGCAAACATTAATAAAGACAAAGCAGGAGCAGCAGTAGAACATCAGATAAAGCAGACTTCAGATCAAAAAGAATCACTAGAGACAAGAGAGACATCATATCATGATACAAGGATCAAACAAAGGGAAGATGCAACAGTCCTAAAGGCTGTGCATCAGAGAGCATTAAAATATATGGAACAGATGCTGATGGAGCTTAAGGGAGAAGACAGATCCCACAACTATAGTCGGGCTCTTCAGTACCTTGTTTTTAGCGATCAACACAAACCCAACAGCACAATCAAACAATGGTCTGTAACTGACATGTAGACAAAACGCAGTAAGAAACAGCAGAATATACATTGTTCATTTCAAGCAACCATGGAACATTCACCAAGATAGATCATAGGGGTCAACAATCAAACCTCAACAAGCTTCAAAGATTTAAATCATATACGGTATCTTCTCTGACAATAATGGAATCACATTAGTAACCAATACAGAAAGACAACAGGAAAATCTCTGAACACTTAGAAATTGAATAAGGCCCTTCTAGGTAATCCATAGGTCGAAGAGGAAGTTTCAAAGGCAATAAAAGAAATGCATAGAACTAAACGAAAATGGAAGCACAGCACACCAAAACATGTGGAATGCAGCTGAAACAGAAGCTTATAACTTTACGCACGATCAGTGTAGGAAAAAGGAAACCTCAACAACATTCCAAGTTTCTTCCTCAAGAACTAGAAAAATAAGAGTAAAGTAATATTGTCACCTTGCTTATTTAACTTGTATGCAGAGTACATCATGAGGAACTCTGGGCTTGAAGAAGCACAAGCTGGAATCAAGATTGCTGGGAGAAATATCAATAACCTCAGATATGCAGATGACACTACCCTTATGGCAGAAAGTGAAGAGGAACTCAAAAGCCTCTTGATGAAAGTGAAAGAGGAGAGTGAAAAGGTTGGCTTGAAGCTCAACATTCAGAAGACAAAGATCATGGCATCTGGTCCCATCACTTCATGGGAAATAGATGGAAAAACAGTGGAAACAGTGTCAGACTTTATTTTTCTGGGCTCCAAAATCACTGCAGATGCTGATTGCAGCCATGAAATTAAAAGACGCTTACTCCTTGGAAGGAAAGTTATGACCAACCTTGATAGTATGTTAAAAAGCAGAGACATCACTTTGCCAACAAAGGTCCTTCTAGTCAAGGCTATGGTTTTTCCAGTGGTCATGTATGGATGTGAGAGTTGGACTGTGAAGAAAGCTGATCGCCGAAGAATCGATGCTTTTGAACTGTGGTGCTGGAGAAGACTCTTGAGAGTCCCTTGGACTGCAAGAAGATCAATCCTGGGTGTTCATTGGAAGGACTGATGCTAAAGCTGAAACTGCAATACTTTGGCCACCTCATGCGACGAGTTGACTCACTGGAAAAGACTCTGATGCTAGGAAAGGTTGGGGGCGGGAGGAGAAGGGGACGACAGAGAATGAGATGGCTGGATGGCATCACCGACTCTGTGAACATGAGTTTGAGTGTACTTCGGGAGTTGGTGATGGACAGGGAGGCCTGGCGTGCTGTGATTCATGGGGTCACGGAGAGTCGGACACGACTGAACTGAACTGAACTGAAGCCAGAAGCAACCAGAAGAAAGGAAACAGTAGCGAACAGAAATCAGTGTAACTGAAAACAGGAAATCCATTGAGAAAGATCAATGGAGGAAAAACGCTGGTTCTTTGAACAACAACCAATAAAATTAATAACCTCTCACAAGAGTGACTGAGATAAAAAGAGAAAAGACACAAATTGCCAGTATCGGTAATGAGACATAACAGGGGCACCACTACGGCGCCGACAGATACAAGGACAATAAAGGAAGACTATTAATACAGACAATTTTATGCTCATAGTTTGACAACTTAGAGGAAATGAACCAAGTTTTCAAAAACTACAAACTACCATAACTCAACTAAAATGAAATAGATAAGCTGATTAATCCTAAAACCATTAGAGTTGAATGTGTCATGAAAAAGCTCACAAGTGATTACTGACAAAGATACAAAAACAATTGAATATAAAAAAGGTGGTATTTTAAACAAATGATGCAGAAGGAACCTGACATCCTCAGGCAATAACCAAACCAAAACCCCTCCCCCTCAATCTCAAGCTCAGAATTTAGTCAAAAACCAACTGAAATGGGATTGTGAGCTTAAATGCAAAATTACAAAATTTCTGGGAAAAAATAAGACAAAACCTTTGGGACCTAGGGATAGGTAAAGAGTTCTCAGATTTGACACTGAAATCAAAAAAGGAAAATCTGATAAATTGGATCTCATCAAAGTTAACAACTTTTGTTCTGTGAAGAGGATGGAAAGGTAAGCTCCTGAGAGGGGAAAATACATGCAAACCATATATCTGACAAAAGGCTTGATCTTGGAGCACATAAGAACTCTTAAAACAAGAGTAAGAAAAGGAAACAACTCAGTTAGAACATGAGTAAATACCTGACACCAAACGTGGAAAATTCACACACGAAATGTGAAAAGAAGTTCACTATCATTAGCCATTAGGGAAATGCAAATTACAACATGACGAGTTAGTAACACGCACTTACCAGAATGGCTAAAGCAAAAAAAGTCACAACACTAAATGCTGGCAAAGATGTGGAGAAACCATCACTTATCTATGAAGATGGGACATAAAATGGTGCAGCCTCTCTGGAAAACAGTTGAGAGTTTCTTGTAAAACTAAGCATGCAACTACCATACGACCTAGCAATGATTCTCTTGTGTATTCTCTCAGAGAAATGAACATTTATGCTCACACCAAAGCAGTACATGAATATTTTATAGTTTTATTTGTAATAGTCCAAAGTTAGAACAACTTGTGTGTCCTTAAAGGAGCGAGTGGTTGAATAAACAGCAGTGCATCTACGTTACAGAGCAGGCACTCAGAATTAAAAAGGAGCCAAGTACTGATACTCACAACCTGATGAATTGTCAGAGAATTACAGAGTGAAACAATCTTATCCCCAAAACTGCTGCGTATGATCACATTCACATAAAAGTCTTGAAAGACAAATTCACAGGCCTGTGGTTAGTGGGTAGTCCAGTTAGTGGTTTCTAGGGGTCGGGGCTGGGGATGGGAAAGGGGAGAGGGATGGGAAGGGGGACGGGCAGCACAGGGCACCCTGTGGTGATGGGCAGGTGCCATAGCGCTCAGCGTCCTCAGCATGATGCTGTGCTGTAGTGCTCCGAGGTGCTGCCGTTGGGTCGCAAGGGTCAGGGGGTCTCTTTGCGTTATTTCTTACAACTGGGTGTGAATCTATAAATATCTCAAAATAAAAAGCTTAACTAAGAAAGCTGATCGCCGAAGAATTGATGCTTTTGAGCTGTGGTGCTGGAGAAGACTCTTGAGAGTCCCTTGGACTGCAAGGAGATCCAACCAGTCCATTCTAGAGGAGATCAATCCTGGGTGTTCATTGGAAGGACTGATGCTAAAACTGAAACTCCAATACTTTGGTCACCTCATGCGACGAGTTGACTCACTGGAAAAGACTCTGATGCTGGGAGGGATTGGGGGCGGGAGGAGACGGGGACGACAGAGAATGAGATGGATGGATGGCATCACCGAGTCAATGGACGTGAGTTTGAGTGAACTCCGGGAGTTGGTGATGGACAGGGAGGCCTGGCGTGCTGTGATTCATGGGGTCACAAAGAGTCGGACACGACTGAGCAACTGAACTGAACTGAACTGAAGAAACCTAAGGGGCTCACCATATGGGTTTCCGCCACTGACTTACTCATTTGGTGATGTAATAGATTTTCTCACATCGATCAAACATTTTCAACTGAGCCCTGACTTCCACACTCTGCTCCCTTCCATGTGTTTATTATTTTTCCGTTAATGTGTCTGAAGGGGACTGTGTTGAAGCCTGTCTGCATTCAGTGATCTTTGTGTGCTCCTATTATGCTGACAATAAAAAGTATACGCATGTTTTACTTTTCCACCTTTCCTCTGGAACAGTATGGCTAGTGTTAGAGTGATGTGTTCCTGGGAGGACAGGCATATTTACCCTTGTATTTCTTACAGTTTTTGCTTTAAGCATTTTAATGTTGTATTACGATCCCCTGGAGAAGGAAATGGCAGCCCACTCCAGTATTCTTGCCTGGAAAATCCCATGGATTGCGAAGCCTGGTAGGCTACCATCCATGGGGTCACAGAGTCAGACACGAGTGAGTGACCTCATTTTCTTGTGGCACAGAAGACATTTGACAGGTTTTCATTTTGGATTGGTCTCTTCTGTCCTGTTTTTCTCATGTTGCTTTTCTCGTAGCCCTTTTTCTCTACCCCCAGCCCACCCCAAGCCCCTTTGCAAGACCCGCATCTCTTGTAGCAGCATATTCTGTACATTTCAGGGTTTTGACTTAGAATCTTTTATTCCTATTAACAGATGAGTTTTATCCGTTTACATTTAATATGACAATTTTTCCTGGTTCTGTCGTTTTGCCTTTTTAGCGATTCTTTGTTTCCGCCGTATGACTTGCCAATTGCGTGTGTAGTTTACTCGTATCTGCGTGTGATTTGGGTGCTTAGTGCCTGTTTGTGGCCTAGCCGTTGCTTACAGCTTTTATTTAATACAGCAAACCCTCTGCTTGTTGGCCAACTCTAATCTCTCCCAACCACATGGCACTTATTTCTTTTATCCTTTCTCCTAACTCTCCTTCCTCTCTTCAACCCCCTAGTTTAAGTGCTTTTTTAATATATATATTTAATTTTTTGTGATTATCTTTAAACAGTTTTATGAAAGACTAAAATTTCTAGTACTTCATCAACGAGCTTAAGTATTTATTTCCTCCACCACCTCCTGATTTTATTGTTATGTTATTTCTTCATAGGGAAATGATAGGCTCAATTCTGTTCTATAATTGAAATTCGCATAGTCGTTTAGCTATAGCTCTGAATTTGTATTTAGGATACAATCAGAGCTTTGATGACATCTTCCTTCATCTATCACTGACTGGATTTCAGGCACTTTTCTCAAAAAGAGCTTGGGGCTGCCACTCCCCCCATTCTTGACGTTCCAAGACATCTATATGTTTTCTGTCTAGGGGATACTCTGCGGATGGAGAAAATCGATGGCCAGTCTGATTTCTCCTGTGGTGGCAATTCAACGTTTTCTTCCCCAGATGCTCACCGGGTGATTTATTCTTGAAATCTAGTCATTTGACTAGAACATGATTGCTGTGTTTAAACTTTTCTTGGGACACAGTATGTCCCTTCAACGAGCAGAGTCAGATCTTCTTTCAAGTTTTCTTCTATTGTATATTTGCAATTATTTTTTTGTTCTATCTGTTCTGCTCTATTTTGCGGGGACCACCAAGTTTGAGTATCTTGTCCCTTTCTTGTCTTTCTTCCAGGTCTTTTATTTTCTCTCTAATCATGTTAGTACTCTTTTCTTCAGCTGTATTTTGATCTTTCAAGTTCTTCATTTTTTAGCAATATCTATTCATTTTTCCTATTTATATTGCGACTTTCATTTCTGCCTGTCTTAGGGTTTCTCTTACGTTTCTGTGTCTGAACTCTAGCAGCTTATTATTACTTTTTTAATCTCTTGGAACCTGTGTCCTCTGTATCTCTGTCTCCAGTTCTTGTTTTCAGGAAACTGTGTCCTTTGTCATCAGGGGCAGTTTTTTCACTTGAAGTGTCTTTATTCTACTTGGAAGTATCTTTTCTCTCACTCTTTGATGACAGTGCTGTTTCCTATATCCTTCTGAGTGTCTGTGAAGGACGCGTGTGCATCTGACTGGTGCTCAGGTCGGAAGGGGGCCATTTCTTCCAGAAGCGTCTTCTAGAAATGCTGCGCAAAGTGCGCAGAGTGGCTGGGGCAGGGGCAGCCTTCTTTCGGGGCTGCTGAGTGCAGTCTTCAGGGACCAGCTGCCCTGTTCTCCGCTTGCTCCCGGGTGCGGCTTCCGCCTGGCTCTGAGCACCCTCGGGTCTCCCCTTCCCGGGGGGCTGGGGGGTGATGGGCTCACGGGACCTCTTCTGCATCCCAGACTTGCTGCTGTAACTCCGCACCTGTCTCTCCTACTGGCAGGGATCACCGCCGTCTCTCTCCACCTAGCTGCGCCAACAGCCAGCTGTTTCATTTCTTCCAAAATTAACTGTAATTAAAGGCTTGTCATTATGACCCAGACATGGTTCTGAGTGATTTGCCTGATTATCTCAAGTAGCCCCCTCATCAATCCTAAGAAGAAGAACCCTGATTATTCACCCTTCGTATCTGAGGAGACAGAGGCAGGGGCTGAGCAAGCTGCCCGGAGTCACAGCCCTGTAGGCTGGACGTGGGCTCCGCTCTGGGGCTTCAGGTGGTCTGATTCTGGGGGCTACATTCCCTACGCCATGTACCGCCTTCCAGGCTTCCAACCCAGCCTGTGTCTCCTTCTAACCCAGCCTGTCTCTCCGCCCCCCGGAGGGATGGACAGTGTCGGGGACCCTGGCGCTCTCAGTAAAGGGCCACCGACTGGACACATCAGAGCTGAGTCACATCCAGTGGAGAAAGACCTTGTTGCACACCTCTGTGGCCGGGCTCTGACAGCCGCTGCAGTGCCTGTTCAGGGGCGCGTGTGGGGTTCTCTGGCAAGAGGGCTTGTTTGCAGAGTGTGATGGACGAGGGGATGCCGCCCCTGGGTCTCCTCCTGCTCATCGCAGGGCAGCCTGGCCCCTGTTTCACTGTCTCTCCTCAGTGTCTTGCGTTTATCTGACTGCTTCTTGATTGTGCTCGCTCGCCGTGTCTGACTCCGTGCAACCCCGTGGACTGTAGCCCGCCGGGCTTCTCTGTCCACGGGATTCTCCCAACAAGAATACTGGAGTGGGTTGCCATTTCCTCCTCTGGGGAATCATCCCACCCAGGGAGCGAACTCGTATCTCCTGCGTCTCCTGCAGTGGCAGGCGGGTTCTTTATCCCTGAGCCTCCTGGGAAGCGTCTTGTCTTTTTATTATCATTATTCTTGTTTTTATCCAAACCTCACTTTTGGGGCTGACCAATGGCCTTCTCCCCACACCTGGCTCTTCCTTCTCCTTCTCTCCAGACCTTCTTGGGTCTTCATCCAGACACCACTGCCTTCTTCCCTCTGGCAGTTCTGGCCCCAGCCAGAGTCTTAAAGCCACTTCGGTCCTCCCAGCATCCTCCTTGTCTCTCCTCCTGTCTGGAACTGGGCCAGCTTACCATCCACCCAAAATACTACCCAGTCTGACCTCACCTTTCTGGGCCATCTCTGTGGGAGTCCAGCCAGGAGCCCTGACGTCAAGCCCCACCGCGCCCCACCGCAGCACCCCGCCCCCCCGCCCCAGGATCCCGTCCAGACCTGCCGAGAGTTTTGTCTCCCAGTCTCTTCCCCTGAACCCCTTCCTCTCCCACAGCTGCCAAGGCCCCATGTGACTCAAGGTTCTTTTCGCGATTCTTCCCTCTCCTCCCCTGGCAGCATCCTGTAAGCCCTCAGGGGTGCCTGCCGCTCCCCGGAGGCTGAGCACAGCCTCACCCGGGCCGACCCCTGTGATGCTGGGGTCTGCCTCCGATCGCCCCTGCCCCCACTTCCCACCTTTCCCTGCTGGCCATGCCCCCACTGCTGGGGGGACAGCTCCTCTGTCCCCACCGGACATGCTTTCTTCTGCTTCCTCCGACAGATGCAAGACCGCTCCCCCTACCTGGAGCGGACCCTGGGGAGACTCCCCCATCTGCAGAGCTGCCCACCCAGGAAATTCGCAGGTAGGAGGCAAGTGCCCCTTGGGTGGTCCTGCAGGAGGAGGTATTGAGAGAAAGCCCCTCAGATGTTCACACGTCTGTGTCTTGTCTACCATCGTCGGCTGGGGTTCCTAGAGTGGATGCCTGCCTCTGCTGCTTCTCTGTCCACTCGAAATATGAGTCAGGTGGATTCCTTCACCCAGAGCCCAGCAGTGGATGCAGAAACTGGTGGTAGCTGAGGCCAGAGCTGGAGGCTGGGCGTGGGGCTCCCCACGTGCCTCCAGCAGGAGCGGGTGGATTTACCCCTTCTCTACTCTCTGCTCCAAGTGCCTCCACGTGGCACCCTGGGGCTTCAATCCCAGCAAACGTGTAGACCAAGCTTTCAAAGACACGCTGTGCCCTGGGAGTGCAGGACAGGGAGATTCTAACCCGAGCTGACGCAGTTACCCTGAGACGTCAGGGAGGAGCCGTGGAATGAGGGATAATCACTGTGTTTTGATCTGTGGTTTATGCTTTACATGCAAATGGCATCAAATGAGGGCTAAAGAAGCCAAGCAATTTAATTCTCTGATACGGACGTAAGATTCTCCGATTTCTTGAGGGCCCTCAGGCAGCAAAGGGTCCAGAGCGAACCTCAGTCTGGTTTTTACCCCGTTTCCCCTCTGTGGGGTGGACTGAACTCGGCGGGTCAGATGAGCCTCCTCCAGGGCTCCAGCAGCTTCTCCTCCATCCCCACCAACGTTTCTGCACGTCTCCCCTCCACGACCCCCCGAGACCTCTCTCCCGCCTCCCTCCCCTGGAAGTCATCTGACCTGCCGCCCTGGGACACGTGGCTGTGCGGTGCCGGCCAGAGTCTGCACTGTCCTAGGCTGTGATCGGGGTAGGATTGGAGGAACTTCTAGGACAAGAACCACGTGGCTGGTCGGTCTCTGCCCACCCAGCACCGAGCTCGGGGCGCCGGGCAGCCAGGTGCTGGCTTCACCCGGCCCCGCCCCGCCCCGCCTGTTTTCTCTCTCTAACCGGATTCTGCGGCTGGGTCCCTCCCTTTTGCTCCCCACTCTTTCCCTCGCTCAGTCCCCGGGCTCGCCTGGGGTGGGAAAAGTCTTTCTTTGAAGGACGGCCAAGCGGCTCCCCTAGTGAGGCTCTGCTCCCGCCAGGAAAGTGGCGCCCTGGGTCGACAGGACCGTGCCCCGAAGCCCAGCTCACCCCGCTTGGAGACGGCCTGTCTTGGCTCCATCTGTTCTGTACTCCGGCCCTGCTCGGATGTGCCAAACTGTCAGAGGAGGAGTCTTTGGTGAGTGTTTGAAGTCATTCTCCCCTTCTCACCAAAGCCAGACCCCGCCACACACACACACACACACACGCATGCACACAGACACACACACACACGCACATACACAGATGCATGCACGTGCCCCCACACGCATGCATGTACACACACACACACAACCCACCTGCAGCCCCTAACTGCACAGGAGGTGGGGTGATCCCTCTGCTCCCCTGAGGCTTCAGCTCTGTGTGCACATGTTCCCTCCCACCCCAGGTTTGGGGCATCCACCAGTGAGTGTGGTCCCCCCTAGTTGGGGGCAGCAGAGAGGCAGGAGGCAAGCAGCCCAAGGGGTGCCTATAATCCGATGGCTTCTGTCCTACACAAACCCTCTCCAGCCCACCAGGGCCTCTTCTGTCACAGAGAGGTCATTTTACCCATGATGGTCCCCACACTTGGAAGCAGTGGGCAGTGTCCAGCGGGGACTTCTCCAGGCTGCCGTGTTGGTTGGCAGTTGATATCTCCGGGGGCTGGTGAGCTGAGCTGTAGCGGGAGCCACGGAAAGACACGAGATGAGTTTACGGGTGGAAGAAAAAAAATGACATCAAGAGAATTTTATTAATTAACTTTTGAAGTCCATTTTTTGTGACGGTGGCCCACAGTCCAGATCAGCAGGCGGGCACTAGACCCAGCTCTAGGGAGCCTGCATCACTAAGGAAACGTCGTCTGTCTTGGTGAATTCCTGCTGCGACCTTCCAGCAGGTGCTTGCTGGGGTTCCCACTGTGCAGATGGGGAAGTCAGTCGTGGGGTGCTGAGGAGTGCGGGAGCCAGGAGTACCAACCTGATCCTCTGTATTCCCTGATTGTGGCCAAGGAGGCTCCGCCTCCCCATGGATGGGGTCTTGGGGAGTGCAGAAAAATGAATTTAAACCCAATCATACATCCACAGAGGTCCGTGGAAGCAGAAAAGCGGCATTTGTTCAGAAGAGAGAGAATTTCCATCTTCTTTTGGGAACAGTAAAAATAGCTTGTATGTTCCAAAAACAGCACTGTCAGTCACCGCTCAGGACCCTTTATCTTAAAAAAAAATAACTGCATTGTTGCCAGGTTGTCAAGACCCAAACGGGCCTCCTCCCACCCTGTCAGCAGGATCACTGTTATCTTCTCTGTAGGAAATGGGCCTGCTTCCCGGGCATCACTGGCAGCCAAGCCCGCCTGGGCATCTCTGTTTCCACACGTGCTTCCGAAGAAGACGTGCCCAGCTCCGGGGCTGCTCTGGGCACAGCCCCTGCAGGGTCGGTGGGCAGTGAGGGAGGCAGGCGGAGCTGCGTGTTCTCATCCCTTGGAGCCCAGGCCCTCACGTCACCCTGCCCATCGGGAGACACAGAACAGGGGGAAGCATTTGTGGGTTCCAGCGAGAGCGCCCGGGGAACCCACGGGCCTGGGTGTTCTCCAGCACTTGGGTGTCTGTTGAGTTGAAGTCTCTTCCCACCAAACCTGTCCGGGAAGAGGCCCCTGGGAGGCTGTGAGACCGAGGTGGTTTCCTGGCCCAGGAAAAGTCTGATCACAAGATGCAAGAGTGCACACCCTGGCCACAGCTGCACGTCGACACAGGCCGTGTGCTTAAGGAACGTCTTTAAACCCTGTGGGTGGAGAAGACAAGACGGGACAGCCGCTGTGCTCCAGCCTTCCACGCTTGCCCACACACACGCACACCCCACCTCGCACGCACGCACACACACAGTCACACACGTGCTCATACACACACACACCTGCTCACGCATCTGCACACATGACCACATACACCCCGCAAATACAGAGAAGATCTTGCTAAACATGGTGGTTCAGAAAGCCTGAAGCTCCTCAGCAACTTGGATGGGACAAAGCAGAAACCCCCATCTCTCCTTAGCGGTGTCTCAAGTTTCCTGCTTTTTGGGCACAGATGACTTGCACTTTGGCCTTCTCATGTCTGGGGGAAAACAGGGCTTCCTGGGATGGGGGAGCCCCCCCAAGCTCTTCGATGGCTTGTGGAGCAGACCAGGCGGCAGTCAGCAGATGGCAAAGCCGCTTGCCATTTCCCGTCCGACACCAGGGCCTTGGAGTCCTGGGGACATTGCTTTGCCTGAAGCCGCTCTTCAAACATCCACCTCAGCCTCTCGCGCACTCTGGGGAAGTCAACACCTGCCGAAGTGCGTGTCCTGACACGGAGGAACTTTCTAGATGGGCCTCTTCCTGAAAGGGGCGGCCTGGGAAGACCCCGGAGCCCCCCGTCACTCCCCCAGCCACTCAAGTGGCCGCAGGTATGAAGGGGTCCGGGCTGACCGATGGGGCTGCGGGACTGCTGGAAGGCGAAGGGACTCAAGTTTCTCCGCCCATCTACAACCCAGCAGGCGAGGTCGCTCTTCCAGGGGCCTTGGAAACTTCAGGGAGGCTGCTGAGGGGAGGGGCCCGCTGAGGCGGGGAGGGCTGGGGCGGTAGCGGGCACGCAAGTGGGCAGCCGGGACCTTCCTTACCTCCTGCTCGCAGGGAAGCTGTCGTGAGGAGGACGCTGCAGGGCGGCGGCATCGCCCAGGCCCTCCTTCAGGCCAGACACGACGTGTGTGTCTGTGTGTCTTTCCCAGCAGAGGGGCAGCAAGCAGACAGAAGAGCCCCGGCCTCGGCCTCCCGGGAGCAGGAGCCCGCTCCTTGTGGACCATCCCCACGTCCCCCCGGTGGACCACCCGCCCCGGCCGCGGGGACAACTCCTTCTTCACTCACACGCGGCAGTGCGCGCCAGACGCCGTGGAGACGTCCCTGTGCTTTCAGTCGTTTCTTAGAACATGTTTTGGAGCATTTCATTCTCAGAATTTTTCAAAATCAAACTGTCAGATGTTTACTAAAAACAAAGCATCAACTCCTGCTCCACTGTGAGGGTGACGCCCTCCCCGGGTTCCTGGAGGGGGTACGTGGGGCCCAGCCGGTGGGGGCTGGACTCGGACAGAGCTCTGCAGCGGGACGCGCGGCCTCTGTTGGAGGGGCTCCCAGGGAGGGCAGACGTCCGGAGGCCTCTGTGGCAGTGACCGTGCTGAGGGACCCTTGTCTGTCCCAAACACGTGTCCTGCAGAGACATACGCGAGAGATGACCTGGGCCGTCCTGCCTGCTCTCAGTAATGAAAGTTAGAAATTTGGAAAGCTTCTGTCTGCACCATGAGCTTGACAGGTGCCCAGCACTGTTCTGATGAATTGATGGTGATGTTAATGAACGTGATTTGCTAAATGTTGTATGAGGAAATGTTTCAGTGTTCAGGAAATCTGCATAACTCAGTGAAGAAACAGCTTCCACTATTTCTAAGAAATGGTGACCCACCGTCACATTGGCAAATCAAGCTTTGGTAAAAGATCCACTCGGAGTGAGATTGGCCCTTGAATTTAATGTAACTGAGCACAGGGAGTTCACGTCATTAAGTTCTGGTAAGGTTTCAGATTCCACCATCACAATATTGTAAACTAATTATCCTCCAAGTAAAATAAACTAAAAAAAAGAAATTGCCACTCGTCAAATTTGGATGTAGCATCAAAGCAGAATGCACACAATTACCTGGACAAGCCACCCAAAGCTCTGTCTGCAAAGGACACACCTGTGTGAGGCCAGGCTGCCTTCATGCGGTTCAACCAACATGACACCTCGAAGCAGGTGGACCTTGGAAGCAGATAGAGAAACAGTGCATTTTCCTCTAGACCAGATGTGGAAAAGAATCATAAAAGTCAAAACAACGCCATTTTTCCCTCTAAATCTTCTTTTTTGGCAGCAGAAATACACTAAATATGTTAACATGTAGTGGGATTATTATTTCTAGATGAACTAATAGATATTCTAAAAATCCTCAGTGCTACTCTGAGGTAAGGTGAACAGCAACAGATATAACTGCACACCAAGGGCCCTTGGAGTCCTTGCTAATTCTGAGTCCTGAAGCTCACAGGGGTGAGAACCGCTGCTGGGCCGGGGCACCCCCGGAGGGCCCGTGGCTCCCGCAGGAGGAGCGAGTGGGGGCCTTGGCCCGGGCGACGTGTGCGGGCGGGAGCGTCCCATGAACGCAATGTGTCCATTCATGCCTCCACCGAGGATGCTGGGGGTGGGGCCAGGGCGTAACGGGCAGTGGTCCTTTGACCTGTGGGTGGACTTCACTGTGATGCTCGGCTCGAGAGCAGGCAGAGTGACAAGTGAGCAGCCCTACGTGACTTTGATCCAGGCATGAGACCTCCCCAAGGTCACCTGTCCCTTAATCACACGGATGTGATGAAAGCCATCTTGCTGCAACAAGCTTTTAGAAACAGTCATCTCCAATTAAATTTTGCCTGTTTCATTCAAACACTGCTCCTGGGCCTAGAGACTGTTGAGCAGATGCAGATCACAGACTCAGCGTCCTGGGAGGAGCCAGCAGCACGGAGCACCCCGCTCTGCCTCCCGCACATCCCCCGCTCTGCCCTGGGGTCAGAGACCGACTGAGCCGCCGTCTTCAGAGGGGGCATCATCAGCTCCAATGCCTCTCACTGCCACAAACGCCCCCCACGCATGTCCCCCCTGCACACGCCTCGTGTACTCACGCTATACATACCTCCCCACACCCACAGGGAAGAAAACTATCTTTTAAAAAAAAAAACTAAAATTTCAGAAGTTATTGACCAATAAAGTAGTGACTCTTCTTTGAAGCCAGTGAAGAGAAACAGGAGAAAGGGCTGTGGCGGGGCTGGTGGGCACAGACCAGCCCGCCCCTCCCTGCCCTGGGCAGGAGAAGACCTTCCGCTCCAAAGGCAGAAGCTTTGGAAAGTCGCCTTTTTGTGCATTTGTGCGCCTGGAAGCAGCTCTTGGCTGCACGCTGAGTGTGTCCACCAAGGGAAAATATTTGCTCTAATGGTGCTACTTGTCAACAAGGCCAGGCTTGGCGCTAAAGACCCCACCCACCCCCACCTGTTAGGCCCCCTTTCCCACAGAAGCGGTGGGTGGTTCCAACCCCGGTCTCTCCCTGCACGCTCTTGTCTCATCCCCCAGGATGCACTGGGCCCCTCTGCCCTCTCCCTGCCCACACCAGGGAGCAGTGGTGTCCCAGATCCCCACACTTCCTCCAGGGAGCCTTCGCCCCTGTCCCTCCAGGCTTCATTGCAGCCCGCAGCTGGGCCCTGAGCTGCTCTTCGCAGATCCAGATCCGGGGTGGGGGGTGCAGCGAAACTGCTCCTGCCTCCACAGTCCCTGCTGGGCTCTTTCTGGGTGGGGAGGACCTCGGGATCACGGACCAGACTCTGTTCCACCACCCGGCCTCCCTGACACCTACTGTGCTTCCAGCCCAATCAGCCACTCCTGGAGGCCCACAGCTTCCGGGCTCACGGGGGAGGTGGACTGCCTCTGTCCTATCCCACTGGGCCCAGCATTCTCCTCCTCCCTCCTGGACTGGCTGCTTGGGTCCCAGTAAGTCCCCATCTGAGCACACAGGCCTGACACCAGGCCCGTCATTCCAACAGGTGTGGCCACGGAGCAGCTTATGGACTTCCCAGGTGGTGCTAGTGATAAAGAACCGCTTGCCAAAGCAGAAGATGTAAAGAGACGCAGGTTCGTTCCCAGGTCAGGAAGATCCCTTGGAGGAGGAAACGGCAACCCACTCCAGTACTCTTCTCTGGAAAACCCCACGGACAGAGGAGCCTGGTGGGCTGCAGTCCCTGGGGTCACAGAGAGTCGAACATGACCAAAACAGCACACACGTGGCAGCCCAGCATCTCCAGTCTCAGGCCCCTGGGCACCCTGAGTCCTCCCCGAGGTGGCCCCCACACCCGTGTCCCCACCGGCTGCACCAGCATCTCAGGCTGAGACTTCCGATCTAAAGAACTGGCAGCTCTCCCGTGTCCCCCTTGGGGGACAGAACATATCAGAGGCCCCATCTGTGCAGACCCACAGCGCTGTGTGTCTCTCTTTGTGGCCGCGTGCCTACTGTGGGCCCAGTTAACCACCTTGGGACTGGAGACGTGAGACCCACAGTCACCCTCGGGTTCCATTCTCCCGGGCCTGCGGGGGAGGGGACAGAGGTACCACTTAGCAAGAGCACTGGGCAATTAAGCACGAGATAGTCTCTCAATTACTTGCCTAACAAATTAACTTCGTTCATCGTGAGGCATGGAATTAATTTTATTTATAGGGTCCATGGAAGTCAAAGCAAGCCAACTTTAAAAACGCATATAATATGTACAGTGACTATTTCTAGCACAATAAAGCCAATTATTTTTAAAAATAAAATCTAGTACTGGTAAGAGCATATCTATAGCAACTGTTGGGTAGTGATTCTTGTCTATTTTCGAGCAATGAGAAGTCAGAACCATGCAAATGGCTCTTCGGGCACTTGTGTAATAAGATGTGGAGTGCTTGCAGGCATTGACGAACCCGGCTGTGCACTTCCTGGATGGCTCATCCCTTCAGCTCTGTCCTGGCATCGGCGAGAGGGGTGTCGCAGACCCCAGGCGCTCAGGGTCCAGGAGGCAGAAGGGGCCGCCCGGAGCAGGACCTGGGCCTCAGGCGTCTCTCCTCTCTGCTCCCCCCGCCTTGTGGCTGATCACTGAACGTGGCCACCCGTGTGGCCCCCTCCTAAGCCACGGCCACTCTCAGGGTCAGCCTGCTCATCTTCTTGCCCAGATTTCTGTCTCCCATCCTCAAGTCTGCACCAGCACACTCCTTCAGGCCACCAGGCCATGCCTTTCTCTGCTTAAGGCCCAGCCACATCCATGCTTCCCCAGCGGTACCTGAACCCTCTGAGAACTGGCCGTGGTCTATGTTGCCCCCCCCTGCTGTGGGCAGGGCTGTTCCCTCCCAAGGCCTCCGTTCAAGGTGGAAGTCACTCTTCTCAGAAGCTCTGGGCTCCCCAGGCCAGGTGGGCCAGCTCTGTCTCACTCCAACTTGACCTCCATCCTGCAGGTCACGTCCTCATCCACTCCGAGGCCCTGCGTGCCCCCTCCCCTTGCCCTGCCCCTCCAGCCCGCTACCCTACAAGGCTTTCTCACCAGGCCACCTCCAGGGCCACCCCTGCTGCAAGGATGTTGCTGTCCAGTGGCTATGCTGTGTCTGCCTTCCACCCCGCGGACTGCAGCGCGCCCGGCTTCCCTGTCCTACTGTCTCCTACAGTTTGCTCAGATTCATGTCCATTGATTGGTGACGCTGCCGAAAGACTTAGTTCACTGTAAATTACGCGGCGATAAGTAGACTGAATCCAGTTCTCAAAGCTGTGCATGACGGACACGTCCTCTTTCTCAAGAATCACTATTTAATGTACAAGTTGCAACCAGGTGATAACCTCCTAGCTGAAGGCTCTGGGCTGAGCACTTTCTATACATCAGTTCAGATCCTAAGGAGAGTTCATCTCACTTGGTACTGTTGATTTCATCCCCCTTTTCCAGGTATGGAAGCTGAGGTTCCAGGGAGAAAACTGAGTTTGCCTAGAGCTACAGAGTGGTGAGTCAGGAACTTCATCCTGTGTCTTCCTGAACCTAAGCCTGCGCTTTTAACCACGCATGTGTCTGCAATACGTCTGCACATCTGTGTCCCCCATTAGACTGTTAGGTCCCTTCAGGACAGGACTGCCTAATTGTTCGGGTAATGTGGAGCTGTCACAGCCACTCGCCTCCCAGATACTCAATGGAAGTCAGATGGTGCGGACCTGGCTGGCATCTCAGGCCCAGGCCAGCTCAGCCTGTGTCCCCTGCCAGCAGGAGGACTTGGCACCAGTCTGCAGCTCTGAGCCAGAGGTCCCGGGAGCCTCAGGGCACAGCCAGGGCTCTGCCTCCATCAGCTGCCTTGCCGTCCAGTTGTCACACAAGGACGAGTCCCCGTGGCCCACAAGACCCCTCTTCTTGGAGCTACAGGCAGCCTCTTCTTACCCGAGCCTCGGGACCTCCTCAGAGATGAGTTTCTTTGAATCCTTTACAGAAGTCAATTCCTTACTGATCAGCACTTAACTTGTAAGAGGGTTTCGGGTTGGGGGAGAGGGATTGGGAAGAATAATTAACAAGAATAAGCAATAATAATAGTCAATTTAAGCTCCCGGTTGCTTATTCTTTTAATAATAATGCTTATTCTCCTTGAAAGTGAAGTGAAACTGTTAGTCAATCAGTCATATTCTACTCTCTGCGACCCCTTGGACTGTAGCCCACCAGGCTCCTCTGTCCATGGAATTTGCCAGACAGGAACACTGGAGTGGGTAGCCATTCCTTTTTCCAGGGGATCTTCACAACCCAGGGATTGAACCTCGGTCTCCTGAATTGCAGACAGATTCTTTATCGTCTGAGCCACAGGGAGGCCCTGCTCGTTCTCCTTGTCAGTCCTTAAATTCACCATTATCTATGTCTTCTCTGACTCTCCTATACCCTCTTCCGTAGCATGTGGGTATTCATCTAAAGTTTTGTCTAGTCCTTGCTTTAGTAAGTGATTTGGCACTCAGACTTCTTATATTTGTAGACTTCTTTTTTTTCTCACTGAAGGAATTTTTTTTAAATG
Source organism: Moschus berezovskii (assembly GCF_049115385.1). Classification (NCBI taxonomy): domain Eukaryota; kingdom Metazoa; phylum Chordata; class Mammalia; order Artiodactyla; family Moschidae; genus Moschus; species Moschus berezovskii. The sequence goes on along the minus strand of NC_142463.1, from coordinate 1,680,115 downwards.
TCTCACAAATAGTCTTTGTAAAATAAAATTTCTGAGGCTTCCTTTGTTTTTGTTGTTTAATTCACTAAGCCATGTCCACCTCTTTTGCGACCCCGTGGACTGTAGCCCTCCAGGCTCCTCTGTCCATGGGATTTCCCAGGCAAGAATACTAGAGTGGGTTGCCATTTCCTTCTCCACAGGATCTTCCCAACCCGGGGATTGAACCTGAGTCTCCTGCGTCTCCTGCATTGGCAGGTGGGTTCTTTACCACTGAGCCACCAGGGCAGCCCCAGGGCTTCCGTAGGCATCTGAAAATGCCCTTGTTTTGCCGAAGCACACCTGATCACCTAGCTGGGTGTGAAGTCGTGAGTTTAGAGAGTCTGTCTTTTGGCACGGGCCCTCTCACTGTTAGCTTATGTGTTCAGTCTTGTCGTTGGTCAGTGTGATACCAGTCTGACTGGTGCTTCTTTAAAAATTACTGTTTTTCCCCGTTTGGCAGTTTTATCATTTCATCCCCTTTATAATCATAAATTCCTCTATCGTGTATTGAGATGTGGCTGGCTCTCTCCCCTGCATACTGAAATTGTACATACGCCTCAAATCTGAGAATTCTTGGTCAAGGGTTCTTCAAATTTGTCTCCTTCACTCTTAGTGTTTTCTCCTCTCTGGGACCCTGACATCTGGAAAGTGAATTCTTCAATGTCCTGTGTCACTTGAATTTCTGCTAGGAAAAATCCTTTTCCCATCCTCATTGTTTCTTTTAGACGATTCTTAAGACTGGTGTTTTCATTTACTATTCTCAAGTTAAATTCATTTTCACATTAAACCTAGCTACTGGTATTTTAAAATAAGTAAATAAATACTCCACTTTTTTTTCTTTTCTACATAATCACTTGCTCTTTCATCTTCCCAATACTCTCCACCCCCTGTCTTATTTTTTAGAAGAGATCGAACAGGCTTCTCAAACTTCCTGTTCTGCTTCAATGGGGTAAATGGCATTCTTGCCCCACTGACTCTGCTTCATCCGGAATGTGTTTCTTCCTCATCTTGTTGTCTTTCTCTTTACAGCAGTCATACTCCTAAGAAGTCTTGTTACTTTTGCTGGGAGGTTATGCTTTCCTGGGATCTTCTCTATCTTTGCTGGGAATGGGTGTCTGAGGGGAGAGGATAAAGTCATGCCAGGTCCGCTTCTGAAGACTTTGTGGGGAGGAAGGAGGTTGCATCTCCGGGTGGAAAGCTTCTGGTGCCACTTGTCACACCCCCTCCTTGGCACTGACTTGTTCTAGAACTGCCTCCCTGTTGTGATGACCTAACACCCGAGCAGAGAGAAAGGCATGCTCAGTGGTTGGAGAGTCCGGAAGGAACAGTTTTGCGCTGTTCATCACCCCAGTGAGAGGGTAGTCGAGTCCTGGGTTTAATCCACCAGCCCCGCCAGCCCTGGGGTGCCTTCTCTTCTCACACAGACTGAGTGGGGCTCCATGAAGCTTCTGTAATCAGGGGACTGAAGTCTGAAGTCCGTCTTGAGAAAGCTCAGCCATGAACTCCTCAAATCCTGCTTCTGCTTCGCGCTCTCCCGCCCGCCTCTGAGACTCTGGATGTCAGTGAGTCAGTCTGGCTGGCTCGGTCTGTTCTCTCCAGTCCTTCCTTTCAGTCCACTTATCTTGTCTTCTGCTGTGCCCCGTCTGCCGGCACATTTATTCACTGAGTGTTAATTTTAGATGCTACGCTTTTCACTTGCAACGTCCAGCTGATTTTTTTTTTTATAGATTCTACTCTTTTTTGGAAAATTTCCTTCTTTTCAGCCACTGAGTGCATCTTTCCCCAGTTGTCTTTGCCATGTTTGTAGTTGTTAATGTTAAGTCCCAGGGCTAACACTAGTATCCGAACCATCTATTGATCTACTTTTACTGACTGTTTTTTAGCAATCGTGACTCATATTTTCATACTTCATTTTTATGTAAGGTTTGGTTGTCAACCAGATGCTGTGCATACAAAACTACAGAGTCTGCAGTTGATATGACTGTTCCTCTGAGGTTCCTTCTTCCCTGCCCCCACAGACCCTAGTTAGAAATCAAGCTGGTTCAAGATTGGGCTGCAACATTAGAATTAATCCACGTTGTGTTTTCCAGGCCTGAAGGATGATACCTGTATTAGTCTGGCTTCTCCAGAGACCAGAAGAAGCAGGCTAGAAAAGGAGATTTAGTGAGAGGAACTGACCCATAGAAACTGACGCACAGCTCAAGCAACGAGGCAGAAAGGAGAGGGATGAATTTCCTCCTCCATCTTTTGTTTGATTAAGCCTTCACAGTATTGGGCTTCCCTGGTGGCTCAGTCAGTAAAGAATCTGCTTGCAATGCAGGAGACCAGGGTTCAATCCCTCGTTTGTGAAGATCCCCTGGGAAGGAAATGGCAACCCATTCCAGTATTCTTGCCTGGAGAATCCCATGGACAGAGGAGCCTGGAGGGCTAGTCTGTGGGGTCACAAGACATGACTTGGCAACTAAAACTACCAAAAATAGCATCTACTTTACTGAGTCCACCAAGTCCAATGCCAGTCTCATCTAGAAACAGCTGGCAGACACACCGAGAAACAAGGCTTAGTCAGCTATCTGGGCATCCTCGGATCCAGTCAAATTGACATATAAAACTGACTGTTACAAAGGCTGACTGTGGGTCTCCCTAGCAAAGGAGGCAGTTGGCAATCTCACCTTCTTTCCAGGCTAGCCACTCCATCTCTTGCACCCACAGTACCTAGCAAGGAATCTGCAGGATAAAATAGCTATACATCTTGATCTCCTCTAGATTCTAATCTCTCACACCAGCCCATGTGATTTTCAAAATATTCATGCACTTATTTTTCCCCAAGACAGCCCTGCTGCCTAGGACAAGCCCAAACACCAGCCTCTGCTCGGACTCAGAAAATGCCCTCAGGAGAGTAAGTGGTTGGTGAATGTAGCTCGCCTAGAAAGGGCTTTGCCTGCGCTGGAATTTTTAAAATTGAAATAGAACAATATCATGCTAATTTCATGAATACCACGTGGCGATTGGACATTTTCATACACTGAGAAATGATCACCGTGATAAGTCAAGGGGTCATCTGCCCCCATACAAAGTTATTACAACGTTATTGATACTATTCCTTCCCTCCGTATTGTATCCCCACAGTTTATGCATTTCACAGCTGGAGCCTTGTGCCTCTCAATCCCCCTCTCCTGTGTCACCCAGTCCCCCACGCATCCCCTCCGGCAATCACCCACCGTTTGTCCTATGACTCTGCTTTTGTCTCATTTACTGTGTTCTGCTTCTTAGATACACATGTGAGTAAAACCATGCTTGTCACTGCTGTCTTTGTCTGACTTGGATCCCTCCACGTTGCTGCAAATGGCAAGATCTCACGCTTTTTTATGACTGAGTAATATTCCATTGCATATAAACACCACATCTGCTCCATCCATTTGCATCTGTTGATGGACATTTAGATTGCTTCCACGTCTTGGCTGTTGTAAACAATGCTTCAGTAAACATCAGAGTGCGTCTTATCTTTTCAAATGAGTGTTTCTGTTGTCTTTGGAAAAATAACCAGGAGTGAAATTGCTGGATCATATGGTAGTTCTACTTTTAATTTTTCAAGGATCCTCCATACTGTTTGCCACAGCGGCTGCCCCAGCTTACATTTCCAGCAACAATGCACAAGGGTTCCCTTTTCTCCACATCCTTGAACACAGACATTCTCAAGGTTTTTGTTTGTTTGTTTAGATTCACCAACTTCCCTCTGCTTTTTGTTTCATCACTGATTTGGTTTGGGTGGGGACCAGTGGTAACCCATGCTGCTGACCCATCACGTCACAAGCCAGAATTACAGTGATGACCCATCTCTGCACCAAATGTTCTGAGTCACTCTCAGGAAACTGCTTTGCCTCTCCTTTCCATGACTGCAAGCCAGCATTGAGCCAGACCCCATGTCACTCAAATGGGAAGAAATTATAAAAAATCCTGAAAGCTTTAAATATAGATTCATCTGTGTCACTGCTTCAAAAAAGTAGAGCGTAGAATTCCTTTCCAAGCTTTACCCGGGTTCTTCAGTTACAAACATTTCCCCCAGTTGGAGCCACCATTCTCAGTGACAGGTTGATAGGGAGAGACAGATAATCGATAGATAATTTTCACCTAAACTATTTGGGGTAAACAAACACCAAGTCCCTTCCCCTAAATATTTTTGAATATTTCCTGAAAATAAAGATATTCTTAACAGGAAATGAAGCAATAATACAGTTCTCGTAAGTAATCTGGAGTTTACAGTCCTGTGTGTCAGAGTGTCCTTTATTTCCCTCTGTGGCCATTTTGCTCAGCCCAGGGTGCAGTCCAGGATCGCACGGTACGTTGCATGTCATGGTTTGTTGGGCTTGTTCTTTTCTGGAGCGGTTCCTCAGCCCCTCTGTCTTCCCTGACCTCGACAGCGATGGAGCGCGTAGGGCAGGTGTTTGCAGGGTGGCCCCAGGGTTGAATCCATGGGTGCAGTTGGGCAGGTGTACCCAGAGGTGAGGCTGTGGGTGGCGCAGCCAGTGTGGAGGCACCTGGTGAGCCGGGGCCTCCAGGCTCGCCTGCGGCTCCGTCACCTCCCCTCTACTTAACTAGTGCTTGGGAGGCCTCAGCCCAAGACCGCTCTCAACTCTGCACCCGCCATCTGCAGCCACTGGAGGCTCCAGGCTGAACAATGGCTATCGGGGATGCTGCGCTGTCCCCTCCACGACTGTTGGCACTCGTGCCACTGAGGAAAGAGCCTCTCCTTCCCCCATTCCCACCTCTCGTTTCAGTGAGACCTCATGGGCTGTTGTGTCCATCCGTGGGTCTGTCACTGTTGCTGGCCATCAAGGGACTCTTTGAGTAAGCAGCTTCTCGGTGACACCCAATAGGGTCCCATGGGTCTTGGAGATTGTGGGATGAATGGATGGACTGGTCAAGAGGGGAGTTCTTGTTTGTTTAAACAAACTTCTAGTGGATCAGAATCGGGCCAGGGATCTATTCCTTGGCTTAATCTGCTTTTCTAGCGTGTATCTCCTTCAGCCTCTTCCTCTCACCAGCCTGGAGGATGAGCCAGGCTAGATTGGACATGTGGCTTCTCACCTCCAGGACTGCCCACTCTGCACTCAGCTAGAATTATACCCCCAAACTGGCTGCTAAGGCTACTTCCTGATCGTCTCCAAAGCCCTTTCAGAAGCGACCCTCTGGAGGCCATGGGCAGCCTGGTGCCACCCCGAGAGCCTTCTACCTGCCCACCCCTGCGTCCCCGGGCATGGCAAAGCAGACAAGCTGTTTAGAAAAGCATTTGGCGGAACATAACAAGAACCATAAAATTGTTTGTTCTATTTGACCTCGCAGTGACATTTCTGGGAAATCGTTCTGAAAGAAAATTCCAAAAATGGATAAAAGCCTATGCGTGAAGAGGCTTATTGCAGAATTATCCAACTCTCAGAGCACTCTGGACGCCTGTCAGTTGGAGAATGGTAGGTAATTTATGGTACACTGACTGGAATGGATATTATATTGCTTCTCCTATGATTCTCAAGATTATGAGGAAACAAGAAAAGCGTGTAATGTTTGAAGTCGGAAAATGCAGAGTACAAAACCTTGCAAACACCCTGAGTATCGCTATGGATGATTATATCCATGTTCTCCATAATGACCAGGACGAAAAGATTTCCTTTCCTGAGGAGCTGACATTAGAACTCCTGCTGGGCAAGGAGGAGCTTGGAGAAGGTCTCCTTACACACAGGTGGAGGCTCCCAGGCCCTCATCCAACATAGCCTGGACTGTTGGTGAAAGTGTGATGGTCACTGAGATGAGAATGGCCCCCTCTACGTGGGACCAGCACTGGGAAAGGGCAGGGGTAGCCTCACAGCCACACCTGGGCCCAGCACACCTGGCCTCAGGTGATTCCCAGGTGTGGTCAGGTAGGACAGAGTGTGTGGCTTCCCTGAGCCATTCCAACAAATGAGCCATTCCAGTAATATTCAGGGGTGTGTAGGGGATCACTCATCTTCCTGCCCAGCACACTGTGGGATGTCGAAATTGGTGTCTGAAATATAGCACGATCTCTAATGTTGAAACAGCCAATTTCCTGAGAAGGTTGTACCTTTACTTGTTTTTATTCTTTCTCAGCCCTTCTCACTCCTTTGCTGGGTTTTGTACTGAACCATGCTTCCTCGTAAGACTATTGTTTTAACCTCTCAGATTGCTGGCATCAGGGAATACACAGCAGGAAGAGAGAATGCATTTGAAAGGAGCACTTATCTTTCTACTTACTAACATCGCACAGATTTCGCACAGCAGAGTGCACCGAGCTGATGTGAAGTTTGTTCAGCCAAAAATATCCAGTTCTCATGGATAGAACGCACATGCACGCACGTGAGTGTGTTTAAACACGCAGCTGAGTTCAGAGGCAGAAAAGGCAAGTCCTGAGTGGCAGGCTCCACGGGGAGCCAGGCGGTCGGCCGGCACGGAGCTGACCCCCGGTTGGGGCAGGCGTGTGGGCAAGTACAGACCGTCGTCGGGGACAGTTCGTGGCCTTCCGCAGCGGGTGGCAGCAGGGGCTGGAACCTGGGGCGGCTGGAGCCAGGACCCACGCTCCACGGAAGGGGTCCAAACACGCCCTGCACACCTGCAGTGGAGCTGGCTTGGCCTCCAGAAGGAAAACACGGTGTCCCGTGAGAAAACAAAGGTCTCCTGAACTTTTCCGTGTGTCTGAAATTTCACTAATGTGCTTCAGGAATCCCAGGTTGAAAATTAAACCTAACAGCTGGCCTCAGCCTGGTCACCCACGGGGTCTCCTGCAGTAAGGAAGGAGAGAAGACCACCAGGAAGAGGGGTTTCCACTGAGGGGACCAGAGAAATGCAGGTGCCAACCTGTGTAAACGGCCCTTTACCCCTGTGAGCGACAGAGGAGCGGGGACACTTTAAGAGAGCTTAAAGCAGGCAGAAATGCAGGTGCCAACCTGTGTAAACGGCCCATTACCCCTGCGAGCGACAGAGGAGCGGGGACACTTTAAGAGAGCTTAAAGCAGGCAGGAGGCACATCAAACCCCTCCCCGGAGTCATTTCAGTGAGCGACTTGACTCCTTCCCGGTTGTCTGTTTGTGGAAATCTGCATAAATATCTTATTGCTGACTGCTTTTCTATTCATAAACAATTGCAGCATGATATTTTTTCCAGATCTGCCATTTTTTAGGTTATTTTTCTTTAGCAGGAAAAAAAAAATCAATACTGCTTTTCAGGAAAAAAAGTGGGGATAGAAAGGATCAACTTCCCGCCTTATGCGTGCCCCAGGGCCAGGTGTTGCCTGAAGGGCAGCAGGGAGGGGCTGGCCCGAGGAGTCCGCGGGGCCGGGCGGGCTCTGCCCTCAGCGCGGGGCTGCGGGTCTAGCCCCAGTTCTGACATCAGAAGCGTCCTGAGACTTTGGAGAGAGACTGGAAGGCGAGAGCCAGGAGTGGAGGCAGGAGGGGGCTGGGCCCACGTGGGCCGCCGCCTTCCCTGGAGTCACTTCGGGCTCTTGCTCCAAATACGCCCAGTGGCCTGCTCTGGTGGGCGCTTCTCCGCCTGATGAGGAGGCAGGGCTCCAAGAGCACGGCGGCTTACCGCGGGGGCGCCCAGAGACCCGGCCCAGGCAGCCGCCTCTGGCTGCAGGCCGGGGTCCGCCCCGGTCACCTGCTGGGGCCCAGGTGCGGGGAGCTGGTCCAGGCTGCGCGGTGTGCTCACAGCCTGACGATCGTGGGCTTCACCCGGGGCAGCTCCAGGCAGACAGCCCTGCGCCCTCCAAAAAGTGGGAGGATCGGGTTCTCCACTGTTCTAGGTGCCAGTAGGCCCTGTCCCCCCACCTGGAGAGACCCTGCCAGCCTCTGACTTGGATGCCTTCTGGGACAGGGGGCCAGACCAGAGCTCAGGAGGGCCCGTTATCACAAAGATGCTTTCAGCATCCTGATTCTGGAGGTTCACACGAACACAGCCGCTGTTCTCTGCGTCTCTGGGAAAGGGGACCGCAGGGGCTGAGCCTACCATCAGGAGAGACTGCCTTCAGCTGCTCTTCCTGCAGCCCACGATGTTATCCCCCCAGTAGTTCAGAACCAGGTCGCTGCGAGCTCCTTCTTCCCTAAGGCCCGAGGCCAAGGGGCCCAGCTTGGAAAGGAGAAGACCAGCCCTTCATCCTGGGCTGTGCAGTTGCTGCTGGGAGCACTGGGACTGGCGCCCAAACCACGTGGCTCCACCTGGTGTGAGGTTTGCCTTCAGGGAACATCACTGTATCTGGTCAACCCAGCATCTGCCCCAGGCCGGGGACAGCCCTTTCCCCACAGGGCAGGGGTTCTGGGCCAGCCTCTCTTTGCTGGGTGAGTCTGAGCCTTGCAGGCAAACTGTGTGCAGGGCTGAGCAAACAGCAGAGACCATAGAGGCTGAGCAGGGAGATCCCAGCGGGCTTCAGCTGCCGGGGGCCTCCTGGGAGAGCCAGGATCATGGTTGGGACTCCAATGATCTCTAGGACCTGATGAGGCTCATGAACAGACTCACAGGTGTGGGGCATTCTCTGTTTTTGTTCAGAGCTTTACAGGGCCACCATTCACACTCAATCCACCCATTTAAAGTACACAATTCAATGACTTTTAGTACATTTATGGAGTGGTGTGATCATCCCCACTGTTAATTGTAGACCATTTTTATCAGCCCCCAAAGAAACCATATCACCCCACAAAGTTCCCACCTTTACCACCCTCCCTGTCCTTAAGCAAACCCTGATCCACTCTCTGTCTCTATGGGTTTCTCTTTGGACACTTCATAGAGGTTAAATCACATAGTATACTGACTCTAGTTACAGGCTTCTTTCAGCTAATAGTGTTTCCAAGGTTCATCCACTGCAGCAACACTTAATTCCTTCCTGTGATTTAATGATGTTCCCTTGTGTGGGTACCGTGTTCTGTTTATCCATTCATCAGCCGATGGACATGTGGATTGTTTCCACTTTTTGCCCACTGCTGAATGTGGCTGTCGACATTTCTACACATGCTTGTGGGGAAGATCCCCTGGAGAAGGAAATGGCAGCCCACTCCAGTACTCTTGCCTGGAAAATCCCATGGGCAGAGGAGCCTGGTAGGCTACAGTCCATGGGGTTGCAAAGAGTCGGTCACGACTGAGCGACTTTCTTTTCTTTTTTTCTTCGTGTGGGTGAGAGATGGAGGGGGTAGGGCTCTGGCCCGTGGGCTCAATCAGAACCTCCCAAAATGCAACGGGACCACTGTTGGGGTTGGGGCCGCCTCCCCAGCTCTGCGCGTCTTTGACTGGGTTTCCTGCATCTGTGACCAAGAGTCCCAGAGATGCAAACCTCTAGGAGGCAGGGAGGGTGGAAACTGATGTGCAGATGGGCCTGTGGGGCAGGAGGAAGTTCAGAGCCTGGTGTGAGGTCCAGGGATCATGCTCATTCACCATTTGTAACCAATCAACTCTGAAATCCTCACCGGCAGTGGGCCGCTCAGGTGGTCCATGACCAGCCAAAGTTTCAGCTCTGCCTCTGTGCAGCAGGCTCCCGGGCAAGGCCCTCCAGCAGCTCGTCCACACACAGGGTTCCCACGGCAACCCCAGGAGGACAGAGCCTGCAGGTGGGTGTTCACAGGGTACAGCACTTTGACTTTCATGGAAAAGAGGCAAGTTATAAGCACAAGTGGTATTTTACATGGTCTTGTATAAATGCTTAGTTGCTCAATCGAGGCTGACTCTTCGTTGCTGTGGACAGTAGCCTGCCAGGCTCCTCTGTCCGTGAGATTCTCCAGGCAAGTATACTGGAGTGGGTTTCCATGCCCTTCTCCAGGGGATCTTCCCAGACCAGGGATTGAACCCACGTCTCCTGTGTCTCTCACATTGCAGGCGGATTTTTGCCTGCTGAGCGCTCGGGGAGGCAATTTTTTATATCAAAGCTAAGCCTGTAGGGGCAGAGAGCAGCACTTTTCCTCCAAGCCCCTGCTAGGCAGGTGGTCTCTGCTGCAGATGAGGAAACCAAGGCCAGGCAGGGTCGAACACTCACCAGGGAAACCGAGAAGCCAGGGCCAACCTGGAGTCCAGGACAGCAGCTACCCCGCATCACAGAGAGGTCCACAGGTCCAGCTGCAGGCTGGGCCCATCAGCAGGGTTGTCACTGGCTGCCTCAAGCCTGTCAGAACACAAGATTCACCGAACCTAGGAAATGGGTCAGAAAGCCCCTTTACACGTGGTCTGACTTTATAGGGCTTCAATAGGGATCAAAGGATTCCTTGGAATTTAGGGGTTTGGCAGAGGTCTAGAATCTGTTTTTAAGTGTTTGTGGCTTGGCAGGTCCATACTGCGCTTTGGGAGTTCCCTTCACTCCTAAACCCACACCGGGCTTAGAAGGAAAATAATATGGTTCCTGCTGAACAATCCTCACTTACTCTGTGAAAACTTCAGGCTTTGCAAACCGAAGAGGACGGTGGTCTGAGTTCTCCGTCTTGGCGTCGGGACAATGCTGAGAAGGAGACAGTTTTTGATCAGGTGTGACTTGGTACCAAGGTTGGAGCTGGGGCCTTCAGAATGTTCTGGAAGATGGCAGCAGAGGGGTGCCTGGGGGACAAATGAAGATGTGGGCTGGAGAAGTGGCCGCCTGGGCTTGGAGGGCAGGTCCCGAGGCCATGTCCACGCTCCCCAGCCTCCCCTGTCCTGGTTCACGAGGTCTTGTCCAGCGCTGAGCCTGGAACCTTCAGTGACGGAGCCCAAGGCCTGCCCAAGCGATAGGGCAGGAGGGAGACCGGCAGACACCCCTTCTGTTCAGGGACCCCGAGCCCCGCACGAGCCAAGAGCCACTGCGAGAAACCCTGGGCCCAAGGCTGAGTCATCACCTTCTCCAGTCCTGCTCTCCTGTGCCCTGGGCGACACTGCCTGAGTGTTCTCCATGGTGACGGCGTGAAATCCCCTGAGTTGTTTCCAGCTCAGCTCAGTCGCCCAGTCATGTGCGACTCCCTGCGACTCCACGGAGGCCTCCCTGTCCATCACCAACTCCCGGAGTTCACTCAAACTCATGTCCATCGCGTCGGTGATGCCATCCAACCGTCTCATCCTCTGTTGTCCCCTTCTCCTCCTGCCTTCAATCTTTCCCAGCATCAGGGTCTTTTCAAATGAGTCAGCCCTTCACATCAGGTGGCCAAAGGATTGGAGCTTCAGCTTCAGCATCAGTCCTTCCAGTGAACACTCAGGGCTGCTCTCCTTTAGGGTGGACCGGTTTGACTGATCTCCTTTCGGATTGATTTGTCTTCGTCGTCTTCGAACAAACAAGCTTTTCATTTTGAGACAACTGCAGGCTCATAGGCAGTTGTAGGAAGTGACACAGAGATGCCTCCACGCCCGCCCCCGCCCTCCCGCAAAGGCAGCACCCGGGTGACTAGAGTGACCTCATAAGCACGACACTGACATCGACGCCCAGCCTCGCAGATTCGCCGTCTCACGCGCCCAGCCTGCTCCACCTCCAGCACCCCAGGAAGAACTCCAGCAAAGAGGTACTCTGTTCTATGAGTTTAATCACACCTGGAGTCTCCCGAACCCCCCAGTGCAGCAAGACACAGGACAGCCCCTTCACAGCCCCTCGGGCCCCCTTCCACGACCTCCCCGCTCCCCCCGCTCCCTGACCCCCATCACCGCTGATCTCTGCGTCTCTGCAATTCCACTGCAGGCAGGTTATGCCCCACGTAAGATCACGCCGATTCAAGGCTGGTTTTTTCATTCAGCATAGCTCCCTGGAGCTCATTCAGGTTTTGTGCCATAGTTCATCCTGTTTACCGTGGTCCATGGTGTGGAGGAATCTGTCTACTTACCATGCGTACCGCTAATGGGCAGCTGTGTCATTTCCAGTCTCAGCTGTTTGCGCGTCCATGGACAGGCTTCTGTGCGAGCGTATTTTCACTTCTTTGGGATCAATGCCCAGGAGTGTGGGTTTGGGTTGTATGTAGCTGCGTGTTCGTTTGGGTAAGAAACTCCCATCTTCTGCTCCAACAACTGTTCCACTTTGCACCACCCCCCCACCCCGGCAGTGGATGAGGGGTCCATTTGCTCAGCATCCCCACCAGCATTTGGTGTTGTCACTATTTTTATTTTAGCCGTTCTGATTGGTGGGCAAGGTGGTGAGATAACAGTTCCTGGAGATGACCATGACATGCTCAGAGACCTTCCACGGCGGAGGCTGCTGACGCAAGGCTCTCACATCCGTCCGTCCGCGGGCAGAGGGGCGCACCTGCGCTCTGCCTCTGCACCGCCCCGCGGGTCCCTGTGCAAACCTCAGACCATGCTGGGTCTGTTTGCTGGCATTACACCTCTCAGAAGCACCGATGACCTCCAGCTTGTACATCCACCCCATCGAGTCCAGCTTTTGTCCCCTTAGCCTGGAGCACTCTCCCCAGAGCCTCACAGCCACCCTCTCCCCCTGCCAGAGGCCCCCTGGAGAGAGGCCTCTTCTGCCCACTCCAAGCAAGGCGGCGCTGAGCTGTCATTCACAATTCCCTTTCTGATGCTGAGGATTAACCCCCTTCATCTATTGCTTCTTATCTGCTCCCCGCCATAGGGTCACTTCCTGACCCTATGTTTCCAGCACCCACAGAACAGTGCAACACGGGGAGGGTGTCCGTCAGTATTTGGTAAATATCTGAAGTAATGAGTGGGTGGATGTGTGGCCTTCAGTCAGAGCTCCAGGTAGAACACCAACAAAGCTGAATGCTTGGCCACAGCAGCTGGTGCAAAGGACCCCCTGGAGCCCTGGGACGGGGCGGAACCAGACTGAGGTTCAAGCCACAGGGCACGGTTCTTGGTCCACCCAGCACCCTTCCTGCAGGCCTGAGGCCCCGCCCCTTCTGAGGAAAGGGCCCTTTCTTTCCTACTCAGCGCCTAGTTAGCAATGTCATGTTTCGATATGGCTCGTATTTCCAACCTAAATATTTTCTTTGATTTTTTAAACTTTTAAATTTTGTATTGGGGTATAGCTGATTAACAATACTGTGATAGTTTCAGATGAACCGTGAAGGGACTCAGCCACACGTATGCCTGCATCCATTTTCTCCCAGACTCCCCTCCCTTCAGGCTGCCCATAACCCTGAGCAGAGTTCCCTGTGCTGTAGCGTAGGTCTGTCGATTATCCACTTTAAACCCAGCACGGTGGACATGTCCATCCCAAACTCCCCAACTGTCCTATCCCCCAACCTCCCCCACCCCACCCACTGGCAACCATAAGCTCGTTGTCTAAGTCTGTGCCAACCTAAATATTTTAAATAAAAAGAAATACAGGAACTTTTCTCTCGGCCAGAAATAGAACTGCGGCTGTTTAACACACTCCTTCCGAAATGTCTCCTCTGAGTAACTTTATTCCATGCAGTTAAGCCTGCACTTCTACACCCACACACTCGGGCCCGGAGAGCCAGTGTAGACGTGTTTCCAGAAAACACGCGCTTCCCTCGCCATGACCTCAGAGGCAGCTGTCTGTGAAGCCGTGTGTCCACAGCCATGAGACAGGAGACACACAGGCATGCCTCGTCCCACATGTGAGCGGCTGTTGTGGTCTCAGCCGCTTTATACACTTAAAAATTGCCTCAGAGAGCTTTTGCTCGTAAAGGTTATATTTGTCAATATTTACCATATTAGAAATTAAGATCAAACATCTAAATATTTATTTATTTTTATTTTTATTTTTTTTAATTTTTCATTAAAATAATTTTTTTTTTTAAATTTTCTAAAAAAGTATTTTTATTAAAAAAGCACAAATGCAAAGAAATGAACAGAGGAAAATTTATGCATCGAACCTGGACTGGTCACTTATGATAATATACATGCTACAATTCCATTCTCCCCAATCATTCCACCTTCACCCTCTCCCACAGAGTCGGATGAAATTGGAGCCAATTATACAGAGTGAAGTAAGCCAGAAAGAAGAACATCAATACTGTATATTAACACATATATATGGAATTTAGAAAAATGGTAACCTGAACCCTGTATAAGAGACTGCAAAAGAGACATAGGCATTTAGAACAGTCTTTAAATATTTATTTAATCACTGAAAGTAACAATAATAAAGCTGTTACATGTTACTATAAATAACGTGCTTATGAAAGCCACTGCATTTCCATTAAAAAATTCAGTATAAGCAGTGGTCTCGCTTTGTAACTTTACAGATCTCCCCAGAGTCTGACTTGTTCTCACCCGTTTCAATAATCAGCAGGTGAATGTGTTTTTTTGGTTGAAGGGCATGAGGAAAATCTGGCAGCCAGGTTGTCCAAAAACACTCCGCTGATAGTTTGTTCCTAAGATGGTAGACATTCTTTGACACTACAGCAGACTTGACAATGCCTTAAGGATTAGTTGCAATGAAGAATCTGAAACACCGTCAATAAACTTTTTCTTCTCCGTTACATTAAAGGGCGTTGGTTTACCTTCTGCCGTGAACGGACCTTCTGCCTTTGCCTGGTTTTACAGCATTCTGTCTTGGTCACATGGAAAATATTGGTTCACTGAGTTCTGGAGAGTTTCAGATGCAGACACATCTCATTATGCGACATAAAAAGATCACGTTTGCTAATACCTCCTGCCATCTTATCAGAACATTCTTTCAGGCGTGGGAAGCTGTGGAGGTCTCTGTGGTGGATGGATGTGCATTTTTCAACTTTGGCTTTCAGTTGGAAGTCCATATTCTGTCTCTTGCAACAAACGCTGTCACTGGCTCTCTTTGAAATGACATTTCGCTTCATTCAATTTCATGGTGTTTGATAACAATAACGGCTAACTAGTTCGTCTGTAAGTTGTTCTTTCAAGTAAAAATGATGTTTCACAGAAAACATGAGTTCAGCTGGCAACCCAGCCATCAGGCTTTTCCTGAAAACACAGTATCGTGCTCCAGTCTGCAGAGACGTGCTGTGTGCGCACTTTCCCTCGTGTCATGATATTAAAAAGACAGTCTTCTCAAGCATCGAGGTTTAGTAGAACTTGTAATTTTGTTGTTTCACCCAGAACATCTCCCAGTGAAGGGACCTTCCAGTGAGTGCCTGGTTCAGAAGCACAGAACCGCTGCCAGGTCGGATTCAAAGCATGGCCCTGCCGGGTCGTCTGTCACTGCCATTGAACTCTCAGTGCAAATGTCAACACTGTGAAGAAAGAGGAACGCTTAGTGACCTCACCGACTCCTGAGGGGTCTCAGAGACCCTAAGGGGTCCCAGTCCTCTTTGAGAAATACTGCTTTAGCCAAATGATTATGCAACAAGCCTCATTTCTTTACCCTCCTCCCCTTTTTAGCTTCTAAAACTATGTAACACAGTGTACATTTAAGGGAAGCTTGCTAAGCTTACTGCAGACTCTTTTACAGCAACAGATACAATCTAAAATCCAGCAGTTGTTGTATGAACAACACTTTTGTAATTAATGTAGTTATCTGTACAAAGTTACAAAGTATTTGCAGTAACTAAAGTTTATGCAAATTTTAAGATACAGAAAATAAGAATAATGTTAAGAGTTGGACATGACTAAGCGACTGAAGTGAACTGAACTGAACGTGTATCCATGAAATAAAGTGTTAAATACACAGTTGAAGCCACAGTTGATCCCGTTTTCCCTCAGCACCCCTCCAAGAGCTGGTCACCATCTTAAATTGGATGTTTATCTTCACCAAGAAGTTCTATACACTTTTATTATATAATAGATATGTCTCTATCTCCAAGCAAAATTCAATGCTGTTAGAACAAACAGTTCCGTAAACCCCGTCTTATGTGCTTGAAGTCTCTCTGAGCCACGCACACATGTGTGTCCAGGGCTGGAGCTGCTCCATTGCTGTGAGCATGCGTCTTCATACTCACTGGATACTGCCAGTTCGTTTTCTGAAGGGTTATTTCAGCTTATACACCAACAGCAATGCCCACAAGCTCTTTCTTCCCTCTACATCCTCTGCAGCATTTGGAATAATAAGATGTTTGGAGGTTTTATGGGTATGAAATGGAATTTTATTATAGTTTAGTTTGCATTTCTCTGATCATTAGTGAGGTTAATAACATTTCCAGGTTTATTTGCCATTTGCACTTTTCTCTCATTAACTACCTTACAGCTCTTAAATTGTGTGTACTGCTTTCTATGTAATATTGGCTGCAGGAATGCTTGACGTATATTGCATTTTAATCCTTTGGCCGTTTTTGTGGTACATCTTTTTCCATGAGGTGTTTTCTTAAATCGATTATGATGTCCTTTAATGCATAGTTTGTACTTTTAATACACAATTTAATTGATCAATTTTTTATCCTGTATGATTTGCCTTTTTAAAGACTTCTTTATTAAATCATTCCTTACCGAAAAGTCACAAAATACCTCCCTATATTTCCTTATGAAAATTTTAAAGATTTATTTTCCACAATTAAGTTTGATTCACCTAAATTTTATCTTTGGGTACCATGTGAGTTGAGGGCTAATTTTATTTTATTTTATTTCCATGTGAACAGCAAATTTCCCAGATCATCATTAAATTCTTTCTCTCTGACCTGAGGTACCACCTCCATCCTCCATTAAGTTTGTGCCTTTGGAGAACTCTTCCTGAAAAGAGTATGCTCTGTAGCTCTTGGGTGAAGTGCTTATAACGTTCCATGGGCCACATTGTTTGATGAGGCTGTTCACGTTCTCCGCATCTTTAGTGATTTCTGTCTGCTTGCTCCATCTGTCATGAGAGGCGATCATCAACCCTCCGTCTTCATGAGTCTGACCTTTCACATCTCCCAGTTCTCACCTCGTGTATTTAGATTCGTCACAGTCTCACAAATATTCCCAGCAACTTTCTCCATTCTGAAGTCTACTTTGTCTGGCATTAATACACCCCTCAATCCTTGCTATTAGAGCTTACGTGCTATCTCCCTTTAGCGTTCTCACTTTTGTTCTGTTTATATTTAATGTGCATTTCTCTTGAACAGCTCATAGTCTGGTCCAGATTTTTATCCAGTCTGACAGTTTCTGCCTTTTCTTTGAAGCGTTTAGACCGTTCACATTTATTGTCATTATCAAATTAGCTCTACTTCTGTTTTAACTCCATTTTTTTTTTTTTTGAGCTGAAAGGTTACCTTGCTTTAACACATTTATTATTTTTTTACTTTTACTGGAGGCTAATTATTTTACAATATTATATTGATTGGTTTTGCCATACATTGACATGAATCTGCCCCGGGTGTACATGAGTTCCCCCTCCCGAACCCCACTCCATCCTCCCCTTATCCTCCCTCTGGGTCTTACCCGCACACCAGCCCCGAGCGTCCTGTAACATGCATCAACCCTGAACTGGCGATTCGTTTCACATATGATAATATATATGTCGCAATGCCATTCTCCCAAACCATCCCACCCTCACCCTCTCCCACAGAGTCCCAAAGACTGTTTTATACATCTGTGTCTCTATTGCTGTCTCGTATACAGGGTTATCATTTGCATCTTTCTAAACTCCATATATATGCGTTAGTATACTGTATTGGTGTTTTTCTTTCTGGCTTACTTCACTCTGTATAATAGGCTCCAGTTTCGTCCACCTCATTAGAACTGGTTCAAATGCATTCTTTTTAATGGCTGAAAAATACTCCATTGTGTATATGTACCAAAGCTTTCTTATCCATTCGTCTGCAGATGGACATCTAGGTTGCTTCCATGTCCTGGCTATTATAAACAGTGCTGCAATGAACATTGGAGTACATGTGTCTCTTTCAATTCTGGTTTCCTCGGTGTGTATGCCCAGGAGTGCGATTGCTGGATCATATGGCAGTTCTATTTCCAGTTTTTTGAGGAATCTCCACACTGTTCTCCATAGTGGCTGTACCAGTTTGCATTCCCACCAACAGTGTAAGAGGGTTCCCTTTTCTCCACACCCTCTCCAGCATTTATTGCTTGTAGATTTTGGATAGCAGCCATTCTGACTGGTGTGAAATGGTATCTCATTGTGGTTTTGATTTGCAGTTCTCTGATTATGAGGGATGTTGAGCATTTTTTCATGTGTTTGTTAGCCATCTTTATGTCTTCTTTGGAGAAATGTCTGTTTAGTTCTTTGGCCCATTTTTTGATTGGGTCATTTATTTTTCTGGAATTGAGCTTCAGGAGTTGCTTGTATATTTTGGAGATTAATCCTTTATCAGTTGCTTCATTTGCTATTATTTTCTCCCATTCTGAAGGCTGTCTTTTCACCTTGCTTAGAGTTTCCTTTGCTGTGCAGAAGCTTTTGATTTTAATTAGGTCCCATTTGTTTATTTTTGCTTTTATTTCCAATATTCTGGGAGGTGGGTCTTGGAGGATCCTGCTATGATTTATGTCGGAGAGTGTTTTGCCTACGTTCTCCTCTAGGAGTTTTATAGTTCCTGGTCTTACATTTAGCTCTCTAATCCATTTTGAGTTTATTTTGGTGTATGGTGTTAGGAAGTGTTCTAGTTTCATTCTTTTACAAGTGGCTGACCAGTTTTCCCAGCACCACTTGTTAAAGAGACTGTCTTTTGTCCATTTTATATTCTTGCCTCCTTTGTCGAAGATAAGGTGTCCATAGGTGCGTGGGTTTATCTCTGGGCTTTCTATTTTGTTCCATTGATCTATATTTCTGTCTTTATGCCAGTACCATACTGTCTTGATGACTGTGGCTTTGTAGTAGAGCCTGAAGTCCTGCAGGTTAATTCCTCCAGTTCCATTCTTCTTCTTCAAGATTGCTTTGGCTATTCGAGGTTTTTTGTATTTCCATATAAATTGTGAGATTATTTGTTCTAGTTCTGTGAAAAATATCGTTGGTATTGATAGGGATTGCATTGAATGTATAAATTACTGTGGGTAGTATACTCATTTTCACAATATTTATTCTTCCAATCCACGAACACGGTATATTTCTCCATCTATTAGTGTCCTCTTTGATTACTTTCACTAGTGTTTTATAGTTTTCTATGTACAAGTCTTTTGTTTCCTTAGGTAGATATATTCCTAAGTATTTAATTCTTTTCGTTGCAACAGTGAATGGAATAGTTTCCTTAATTTCTCTTTCTATTTTCTCATTATTAGTGTATAGGAATGCAAGGGATTTCTGTGTGTTGATTTTATATCCTGCAACTTGACTGTATTCATTGATTAGCTCTAGTAGTTTTCTGGTAGAGTCTTTAGGGTTTTCTGTGTAGAGGATCATGTCATCGGCGAACAGTGAGAGTTTTACTTCTTTTCCAATTTAAAATATCAGCGTTTCATAGTTATCCACACAGTGGCCATGCTGGTTCTGCTCTCTCCTCTGTGTGGACCTGAGTATTACAGGGGCCTCTGGGCATCTGCCAGGTTCCTTCACATAGACTGCCACCTTTGCGGCAACATGTAGGCACGGGAGCACTGTTCTCATCCGCCCACATGGAGGCTGAGGTTCAGGGACACTGCAGGAGTTCTTGGTCTCTAGAAAGCTGATCAGGGCTGGAACCCAGGTCCCTTTGCCCATCAGCCCCTGTTTTCTGTGGGGGAAGGAGCATCAGCAGTGAGGCTCCGACTTCAGAGGTGAGGAGGGTGGGCGGTCCCTCCCATCATGGACAGACCACCTGCATTCAGGTGAGCTCGTCCCACAGGAAGGGGTGCTGGGGGAGGGTGGGGCTCCTGGCCACACTGAAGGGTCCAGGGGGCCACTGGAAGGAACAGTGTGTCCCAGAAGAGACAGAAGAGAGTTGGGGTGGATGCACAGGCAGGAACAGCGGGGAGAGCAGGGAGATGGAGAGAGGCTGGCCATGTCTCAGAGAGCCCATGGCACCCTGGGGCCGGAGTGGAGGGGTCTGCAGGCCAGAAAAGGAGGCGCAGAAAAGTGGCTGCAAAGGAGGCGCAGAAAAGTGGCTGCAAAGGAGGCGCGCTCCCGGACCCCGGAAAGGCCCACACCCTGGGCAGGCCCGTCCTTGGCTTTGCCTTTCCTCTGGACCGAGGCTGTGCCCCTGCAGGGCAGCGCTGAGGGCCCAGCGCGAGGCAGAGCCACTGCCGGCCAGCCGTTGCCGTCCTGGCTGGTGGGCTCCCCGCTGCACCCTGCTTCTCCCCCTGTCCCCCTGCAGTGGGGCTCTGCAGTTGCTGAGGTCTCTGGGAACCACTGAAGCCGGGGAGGCCCTTCAGTGACACGCCACATGGATGGTGATAAGAGCCACCTCCCTGGGGGCTGCAGAGACTCAGAGAGGGCCGTGTGTAGAAGCAGCTGCCCCTTCCGAGGCTGCTTCTCTGCAGCTCCCAGCAAGGGGATGCGGCACAGCCTGTGAGTGTGTTTCTGAGCCAGTGAGAGGGCACGTGATCTGAAGGTGTCACCAGCAGCCTGCCACCCAGACCCGGAGGTGGCTAGGGGACAGTTGCTGTTTGATCAGGCTTTTATTGAGAAAGGTAGCTAACTTCTGCTTTGGCGATATACAGACTAATGGAAAATAGGGGAGAAAGGCCGTACACGTGGCCCCTGCGGCTGCTACCCCTCAGGCTCCGTTCCCGGAGGGTGGTGGGGTGCCAACCGGGGGTGGGAGCACCTTGTCCAGAGGAAGATGTGACCGTGTGCACTCTCTCAGGAAGTCCTTGGGGTGGGAGGTGTGGTCTGGGCCCACTGGGTGAGGGTCGGGGCTTCCAATTCGGGAGGAGCTTCCGCGTGGAGCCGAGTCCCGCTGTCTGCAAGGTCTAGCGTGGGGGCACGTGACGTAAGGCTGACCAGCAAGCCCCTTTTCCTTCTGTTGTTGCTGAGCCGCTCAGTCATGTCCGACTCTCTGCTACCCCATGGACTACAGCCCACCAGGCTCCTCTGTCCGTGGGCTTCTCCAGGCAAGAAGACTGGAGCGGGTTGCCATTTCCTCCTCCAGGGGATCTTCCCTCCCAGGGATCGAACCTGAGTCTTCTGCATTGGCAAGCGCGTTCTTTGTCACTGAGCCATCAGGGAAGCCTTTCCTTTCTGGCAATTAGGAGAACAAACGTCTGTCCAGCAGGCCCTGGGGCCAGCTAATGAGAAGGAGAGGAGGCCTGGTCGGCCGTTCAGGGCAGGAGAGCAGCCCGCCTAGGACAAGGCTCCTGGCCCTGAAGCTATGCTACCATCCTGGCCCCACTGCCCCGGCCTCGAAGCCCTGAGAGCAGGACCTGATGAGCTTCACGGCTTCTCGCATTCAGCTGTTTATTTACCTTCCAGCCCAGCGCACTAACCCCTGGAGCTGGCTCTGCAAGGACCCCTGGCTGCTCCCCCATCAGGACGGCCCCCATAAGGGGAGCACCAGCCCCTCCCAGACTGCCGCAACCGCCATCCAGTCTACAGTGCTCGGCCTCCCCACCTGCATGCCTGCTTCGGTTCTCACATCGTTTTCAACACTGTACAGCCCTTCACAGGAAGCCCTGGCCCTCCCAGTAAGGCAGCAGAGGGAGGTGGCATGAGAGATGACCCAGCTCAGGCCTCCTGGCGCCAGCCGTCGGGTACCATGGCCTGTGGGCCTCGCCCCTGACACCCCGCACAGTACCACAGGCCTCCCCACTTCTCAAGTGGGATTTCACGGTAAGCCCTTCGCCTCTGCCCGTCGGGAGGGCCTGGGTCTCTTGTCTGCTGTCACTTTTGCCTGCGCCAGCAAGTTCCATCCTGGCCTGCTGCCGTCTGCCCTAGCCAGCTGGCAGGAGGCATGCTATGGTTTTCTGATGTTCCCACTGCAGACCAGACCGGGGAGGGCACGCCTGTGGACAAGGGTGAGACCAGGGGCCGGCTCCATCCTGCCCCCAGCACCGCTGTCAGAGCCGCCGCGTGGAGACAAGGCAGGGTCGTCTCTGCTCGGGGCCTCCAGGTTCCGAGGGCAGAGGCGGTGGGCGGGGCCTCTGATCTTACCCAGAAAGTTAGCCTTGACTGGGATCCATCTGAGGACCGGAAACCACTGTCACCTCTGCGTTCACGGCCGAGCTCGGAGGGCAATGGGCTTTTTACGTGTTGCCTCCTTTGGTTTCTTTCTCCCAGCTGCCCCAGAATATCCCTTTCCAGGGCCAGGCCCAGAGAGGTTAGATCAGGTACGCAAGGCCACAGAATGGGCGAGGGGCCAGGCTCCGCTTCCCCCAGGGTCGGATGGGGAACCCCAGCAGGAGGAAAATCCAGGGGAAGATTCCAGATCACTGCGCCCGGGGGACCGGCGGCTCCAGCCAATGGACGTGCACGGAGGAGGCTGCCTGCCGGCGACCCGCATGCTCGCCCTGAGCTGAGCTGGGTGGATGGCTGGAGCGTCAGTCCAGGCGGGGTGCTGGGAGCGGGCTGTGTGACCTGAGATGCTGGAGGCTCAGGGAGGGTGGGGGCGGTGGGCCCACCGCCCCGAGCTGGGAGCACTTCTTGGGTACTGCGGGTGATGGGTGGCCTCCTGCTCTTCTTTCTGCCTGGACTCTGGTCTCCTCTGGACGCCCAGGCCCCACATGGGGCCTCCTGGTGGGCCTCTCCCAGCGCTGCCCTGGCTCTGCTGTGCCTCCTCCCACTGACCTCTGGTTTCTGGCGTTTCGCCCCCAGACTCTCTGCTGTCCATTCTCACAGGCAGGTTTTCAGACCCTCAGCCCCCTGCCTCCTGTGGGGTCCAGCCTGGGCTCATCATCAAAAGGCTGAGGAGTGCCAGCCGGTCATTTTGCAGACTGCCCCTCGGTTTGGGTTGGTCTGATGTTTTTTCTCAGAGTTAGCCACACGGAGCAGCTTTGACAAAAGACCAAAGGCTTAACTGCTTAAAACAATAGCAGTTTACTGTCTCTCCATTCCAGAGGCCAGAAAGCTGAAATGAGGCTTGTGGACAAGACTGCAGCGTGTCCTTCGGGGTCTAGTAGATCCAGCGAGGGTCTGTTCCCTCCTCTCCCGGCTGCTTCTGGAGGGCCGCCGGCGCTCCTTGGCTTGTGCCGTGTCATTCCAGTCTCCACCCACGTGGTCCCCTCTCCCCCTCCTCTCAATCCCTCTGCCCCTTACACGGACCTTCGTGATGACACTGGGCCCGCCCAGATAACCCAGACTGTCTCCCCAGCTCAAGACCCTTAAGCTAATCACACCTGCAAAGTTCCTCTGCCACAGGTTCTGGGGTTCAGGATGTCAGGGAGTCTGGGGGTCCTGTTTAGCTGGTCCCACCAAGCTCCACCCTGCCCCAGGGCCCGTGTGGTGCTCTGCTGGAGCCGGCACTTTGGTGGAGGGCGACACGGGGGAGGCGGTGGATGGACACTCAAGGGTCAGCTGACCTGCGTGTTTCTAATTCCCCAACTGAGACAGTGGTTTATGACTTAAACCATTGTACTTGGCATTACCAGAGTGACCGCAACGCTGGGGGGTCTTCAGAGCTGGCTGTCTTGGGAGCTGTGCCAGGTCCACGTACAGGTTACGGGGTCATCTGCGTAGCCTGGACCTCGCGTGGTCATCTTGCTCTCCTCCAACGGTCTTCTCCTTGGATGCAGACCCCTCCATCTGTTTTCACTCACCGCTGTATCTCCAGGCCTGGCATGCTGAGGATGCTAGATAAACATTGGAGAACAAGCAAACTGCCTCCTTTCCAGCCATTTGAGCTGAAGCTAATACGAAATTAGATTTACACAAAACTGCCAAAAATTGTTGTTCAACTATTCCGGCAAATTTCTAATACCCTGAGGCTAGTACATTAAAAAAAAATAATCAAGGATGTTGGTTCTTCACTGTAATCCTTGGTTTGTCAAGGAAAATCAGCAAAAAACCCTCTCTGAAGCACAGTTTGGTTAACTGAGGGCCTCCCCTCCGGACTCGGATTACTGAGGGCAGGTCAGGGCTGATAGATGGAGGGCAATGAAGAGGGACACGCCCACCCGGACCTCAGAGCAGGACTCGGGTTTGGAACAAGGGTGTTTGCAGATGTATCAAAGGTAAAGCTCTCCAATGAGCTCATTCCAGGGCGATGCAGTGGCCCTAAGTCAACGACTTGTGTTCTGATGGGAGAGAGGCTGCCACAGGCCCCAGGGGCGAGTGCAAGGCAAAGGCAGGAGGAGGGAGGGGTTGGCCTAGAGGCCGGTGAGCTCCCGGAGCCCCAGGGATGGGACAGCCCCGCAGGCTCTTCCCTGGGGCCTCCTGAGGGAGCGTGACTCTGCCGCAACCTTGACCTTGGACATCCGGCCTCCAGAACTGTGAGAGGGGAAACTGCCGCGGTTTCACGCTCCCAGGTCTGTGGTGGTCTCCGGCAACACCCCCGGGGGAGCCACACAGGAGGCGAAAATGGAGACCCGAGAGGGTCATGGCCTCCACATGACCCCCCCACCCACGTTTCTCCAGCAGAAGGGCCCGGTCAGCCCGTGGAAGAGGACGGGGCTGCGGGCCCGGCGGCCCCTGTCGGGATGCTCTGACCTGTCTGAACACCCTCGCGTCCACCCTCGCTTGACACACAGGCCGTGGGTGATGAGGCTGCTCTCACAGTGGCGGCCCTGTGCATCAGCAGATGGGGACCAGAGGCGTGTGCAGGTGGCCCACCTCTTCCGAGCTCCTGGTGGGGGGGTGAGGGCATGCTGAGCTTACTTGCTGCCTAAGGTGTGCAGATCTAAAGCCATGTTCAAGCAAGAAGAAGTAACTAAAACTGTGTGACTTCTGCAGCTCGGTCCGTCTTGGAGAAGTGGGGCTGGAGTGGGACGGGGTGAGCCGGGACGGGAGGCTGTGGGCCACGGGGAGCTGTGTTGGAGGGGACACAAGATGGCCCACGGAGGGATGGGGGATGGAGCAGGGGTACCAGGAGAAGGCGGGGAGAGTTGGAAGGAGGGGAGGGGGCGGAAAGAGGGAAGATGTCAGAGAAGACAGAACAGGAGGGTGAGGACCAGGCACCCGGGACAGGGCCGGAGAGAAGGGGAAGTGGGAGGAGCCGGCTGAGAGCAGGCCAGCGCTGCCCACCCGCCAGCCCCTCCCAGACCCAGCCCTGCAGGCCCAGGGCCCCCTCCCCATCCTGGATCAGGGGCAGAAGCCCCCGGCCCCACCCCTCCCTCCCACCCACTGAGACCTCCAGCTCTATTTCCGTTGCACACTATGACGACCCTTTCTCTTTAGATCCTGCTTGCTCCCCAAAGCACAAACATTCTTTATCAGGGAGTCACTAACTACCTATATTTCAAAAAACAAAAAAACGTTTAATTTAGAATAGCTTTAGAGTTATGGCAGAGTTGCAAACATGGTACAGGGAAGCCCCGTGTACCTTACACTCGTTTCCCCTTTTGTGAACACCTTCCCTGTATGACGTATTTACCACAGTTCAGTTCAGTCACTCAGTCGTGTCCGGCTCTTCGCGACCCCATGAACTGCAGCACGCCAGGCCTCCTGTCCATCACCAACTTCCAGAGTTTACTCAAACCCATGTCCATTGAGTCATGCCATCCAACCATCTCATCCTCTGTCGTCCCCTTCTCCTCCCGCCTTCAATCTTTCCCAGCATCAGGGTCTTTTCCAGTGAGTCAGCTCTTCGCATCAGGAGGCCAAAGTATTGGAGTCTCAGCTTCAACATCAGTCCTTCCAATGAATATTGAAGCTGATTTCCTTTAGGGTTGACTGGTTGGATCTCCTTGTTTTCCAAGGGACTCTCAAGAGTCTCACAGTTCAAAAGCATCAGTAATTCTTTGGCACTCAGCTTTCTTTATAGTCCAACTCTCACATGCTTATGTGGCCACTGGGAAAACCGCAGCCTGGACGAGACGGGGTGAACAAGCCCTGAGGCACGGTCGGTGACTCAAGTCCACGCTGTATGCAGGCTCCCTCGGGGTCTCCCTGAGTCCTCTTCCTCCTGCTCCAAGACCCCATGTAGGATTCCACGCTTATTCGTGGCATCTCTTCAGACTCTTCCTCATTGGGAGAGTTTCTCAGATTTTCCCTCTTTTTTCATAACCATGGGAGTGATCAGGAGGGCTGGTCAGGAGTTTTACATTAAGTCTTTCTGTTTGAGTTTGAGTCTTCTCTCATGGTCGGATCAGGACTGAGGGTTTGGGGTAGAAGAGCCAGAGCAGCAGAAAGCCACCCCCACCCTGGCACAGTCAGGGCTGTGTCCTGACAGCGGGGCACGTCTCTGTCGCATGGACTCGTGACCACCTGTCTTGAGTAGGATAGACTGCGTGTCTCCACCAGGCAGTTGCCCTGTTCCTCCATGAGCAGCAGAAAGCCACCCCCACCCTGGCACAGTCAGGGCTGTGTCCTGACAGCGGGGCACATCTGTCACGTGGACTCGTGACCACCTGTCTTGAGTAGGATAGACCGCGTGTCTCCACCAGGCAGTCGCCCTGTTCTTCCATGAGCAGCAGAAAGCCACCCCCACCCTGGCACAGTCAGGGCTGTGTCCTGACAGCGGGGCACGTCTGTCGCATGGACTCGTGACCACCTGTTTTGAGTAGGATAGACCGGATGTCTCCACCAGGCAGTCGCCCTGTCCTCCACACTGTTCTCTTTGGAAGGGGGTCATCTGGCTATGCCCATATCTCGGAAACTGCGCGGCCCTGGAGCCAGCGGCGGTTCTCGTTGTTGGAGAATGGTGCCAGAAACTAAGATCCGGGTGCAGTGTGCTCCCCACCACCGTGGCATTCCTGCCAGCCCTTCACAGACAGAGCAAGTCACCTCCACATCATCACGGCTACGGAGATGCTCATCCCAGTGACACACACGGCATACAACCTATGGGGCCCAGGCCTGTGTCAGGTGGTGACAGACGTGGCAAGGCCCCTGAGACAAGCTTCAGGAACAGCTGAGGTTCAGTGGTCAAACTTTTGCTTCTGTCAGTCCAGAGAAAGAAGACGTAGGATCAGTAAATGTGCCAAGTGATCAAAAACTAACAAAGTGCTATTTCCTGGGCTCCTCCACCCCCAGTCACTATTTTTTTTAAGTCACTAAAGTGTGTCTGAGCCCACCAGGATCCTCTGTCCATGGGATTTCCCAGGCAAGGATACTGGAGTGGGTTGCCATTCCCTCCTCCAGATCTTCCTGACCCGGGGATCAGACCCAGGTCTCCTGCATTGCAGGCAGATTCTTTACCAACTGAGCCCCCAGGGAAGCCCTGTCTGAGGTTACCCTGTTGCACGATTCATGTATATCAGGAAGAGTGTTCTGAACCCTTTATGTGACTTTAATGACTACATTGTAACCCACTGAGTCGGTGAAATGAAATCACTCAGTCATGTCCAACTCTTTGCAACCCCATGGACTATAGCCCACCAGGCTCCTCAGTCCATGGGATTTTCCAGGCAAGAGTACTGGAGTGGGTTGCCATTCCCTTCTCCCACTGAGTGGGTGCCACATCACTTATTTAACCGTCTCCTTGTAGAACACCTGAGCCCTCCCCAGCCTCTGTGGAGGCTGTGACGGTGGCTGTCTCTGCTGTAGGCCTGTGCCCTGAGGACCTCGCTGTGCTGAAGCTGTATCTGTCCCTGCGGTTCTTTCTTCAGCACGCACTCCTGGAAATAGAAACACCGGGCCGGGAGCCACGCACCTTGTTTCTGCCCTCCCTGTCTCTTGACGAGTGTCTCCCTGTGACGTTGCACTGGTTCTCACATCCGCACAGGGCAGGAGGTTTCCAGGACAGCCTCACTCCCAGGTGGTCAGTCTTCCAGTTACCTCTCTCTGCAGAAGAGATTTTCAAAGAGTGTGTTTGATTTTCCATGCTTTGTATTTCATTTTATTGATGTTAAATTATTTTGTGTATTATCGGTACTTATCCATGTCCTTTGCCCTTTTGCTGTTAGGAAACTTTCCTTTCTCTTATTGCTTTGCAGAAGAGAATCAACATGCTAAAAGTCTTACAGGAAAATAAGAAACTATCTGGGTGGAATGTTCAAATATATTAAAGGGAAAACATAGGGTTTTTGAAACAAGGCTCAAAGATTGGAGGGCTTCCCAGGTGGCTCAGTGGTAAAGAATCCACCTGCCAATCCAGGGGACGTGGCTTTAATCCCTGGGTTGGGAAGATCCCCTGGAAAAGAGAATGGCAACCCACTCCACTATTCTTGTCTGGAGTCAGAGGTGTCTGGTGGGCTACAGTCCCTGTTGCCACAAAAGAGTTGGACACGACTTAGCAACGAAACAGCAAGAACACAAAGATGGAAGGGAAGCCAATAGCCTTCGTTTTGTTGGTTCCATCGCTCAGTCGTGTCCGACTCTTTTGTGACCCCGTGGACTGTAGCCTAACCAGGCTTCTCTGTCCATGGGATTCTCCAGGCAGGAATACTGGAGTGGGTTACCGTTTCCTTCTCCAGGGGATCTTCCCGACCCAGGGATCGAACCTGGGTCTCCCGCATTGGAGGCAGACGCATTAACCTCTGAGCCACCAGGGAAGCCAATAGCCTGCTTTCCCATTAATTAGTTCTGCTTCCATTTCAAAGCCTGACAGGAAGTAAATGAAATAAGGACAAATTAAACAGAACCACAGTGGACAGAGGCTTGGCATCTGTTTCACCAAGTTCATTGCTGAAGAGGCAGTGTTGGTGACGGAGGCCAGGCTCCTGAGCCCTTCCTGGTGAGGGACCGAGTCCCTCCTTCTGCTGGGGACCAGAGCATCATAGACGCCTGTGAGGCTGGAGGGACTCTGCTTCCCTGCACCCCCAGAACAAGGTGTGGTCCCTGTGAGGGGGGAGCGGGGAGTCGGCAAGGGTCTGCTACCCTGGAGAGGACACTTCCAGCACAAAAACGTGGAAGAACAATAAGAAAATTATCAATACATCTCACTTACCTAAATGGAAGTCTCTCTGCACACACACACACACACACAGAGGGGTGTCCGCTGAGAAACACCTTCCAGCCAGGCCTCCAAGACGCAGACCACCTTGGCCCTGGGAGGACGCTCACCATCAGGGGTCTCTTGCAGGGGCACGCAGCAGGGTCGCCCACAGTAGACTTTAGGCGGCCGTTCAGATGAGCCTGTGCACCAGGGCCCCTCCCAGGCCACTCCTCCCTGGTTCGGGTTGCTCCACCCCAGTGACACCAGCGGGCTGCCCTGATGCCTCGTCACCACGGGCAGCCCCTACCAGCCAGCCATCTCCTCCCCTCCCTGTGTCAGCTTCTCTACAGACTCATTAGGATCCGACACCACTGTTTTTCTCATTTATTGGTTTCCTGTCTGCCGCTCCCCCTGGAAACGGAGCTGCCCGTGGGCAGCCGGCTTGGACCCTTCTGTTCACAGCTGTCTCTCTGGCCCTCGAGGTGCCTGGCACACAGGACGCGCCCAGGAGTGTTTGTTGAGGGCACATGTGACCCCACGTGACCACAGTCGTCACAGTCCCCCAGTGGGAGGAGGGTTCAGGCTGCAGGCAGCTCACTGGGAGAGGGGCCGGAGGTCACCATCCAGGCCGGTCTGGGGCCCTGGAGCTGGGAAGCTGGCCTTGCTTGTGTCAGTCTGCCTGCCCTTCCTGGCAGCCCCAGAGCACCAGCCCTGGGAATCCTCTGGTTGAGATGTTTCACCTGGATTCTCGTCTAAGGGGACTGAACAGGAGGCCTGCAGCAAACCAGGAGTCCCTGGGAACAGTCCTCAGGGCCGCCCTGCTGTGCTGTTTTTTCTTTTTTTAAAAAATTCTTGGCTTTGTTTTTTCTTTCTACTGAAGTGTAAGTGATTTACAAAATTTCAGGTGTAGAGCAAAGTGATTCAGTTGTGTGTGTGTATGTGCGCGCGCGCGCGTGCACGCGTGTGTGCTCAGTCCTATTTGCGACCACACGGACTGCAGCCCGCCAGGCTCCTCTGTCTATGGGATTCTGCAGGCAAGAGAACTGCAGCAGGTGGCCACTTTCTTCTCCAGGGATTCTTCCTGACCCAGGGATCGAACACGCTTCTCCCGTTTGGCAAGCAGGTTCTCTACCACGGAGCCACCCGGGAAGCCCCATGTACGGACACAGTGTTTAGATTCTCCTCCATCACAGGTACTGTGAGTCGTTGCATACAGCTCCCTGTGCTATACAGTAAGTCCCGCTGCTTAGTTTGTATGTGGTGTGCTTGTCTGTTAATCCCACACTCCTGATTGAGCCCTCCCTCTTGCCCCTGTGGAAACCGTGTGTCTGTTCTCTGTGAGTCTGCTTCTGTTCTGCGAATAAGTCCACCCGCGTCCTATTTTAGTCACACACGTAGGTGATGTCACACGGGGCTCGTCTCTGTCACACTTCGCTTAGCATCACAGCATCTGGGTCCAAGTGCTGGCGCTTTGGGGTTTGGCGTCCAGGCCGTGGGCGCCAGGAGTGAGAGGACACAGCTGCTCATGTCCAGGCAGGGTGCGGCATCAGCTGGCCGTGCTATCCCCTCAGCAGGGGCCAAATCACGGGGCTGGAAGCAGGCAGACCGAGCCTGTCCACCCCTCCCCGGACCCCCTGCCCCGAGATGGAGTCCTGGGTGTGTGTGTGTGTGTGTGTGTGCAAGCACAGTCGTTTAGAAAACATTTGGAAAGAGGGGGACAGCTCACAGAGCAGAAACGTTTCTGCTAAAAGCAAGACCAGCGTGAACACCAAAGCCAGGAGGGAACCCCTTTGCTCAGAGGGATCGTTGGGTGGGGATGAGACCTCCACGTCTGTTGGCCCCAGATGCAGTCACACGGCCTCTGAGCTGGAGCTCAGGACCCCAAAAGTCTGCATCTCCCCTGCCCTGCTTCCCACCTGGCCCTGAGCTGGGTTCTACAAACAGGTTTCAGTGAGAAGTGAAGGCCTGGCCTCCGCATCCGAGATGGACACCATTGCAGTTCAGGGAAGAGGCGCCTGGCCCCTCGCGGGCTCCAGAAAGACCTGGTGAACCTAGAAGTTACACCGGAGACCTGGTGACTGGATTTCACTCAGCATCACAGTTTCATAAGCAAGCTGACATTTGCCAACTGGCTGTTCATTTCTGCTCTTGCCTGTTAATGTCACATCCAATTCCCTGACCCAGCGTATGGCAGATTTGACCTGGTCCAGAGGCAACTTCGTGGAGGCTAAACCTACCCAGATGGGAGTGGACGCTGACCATTTCCTCCTAAATGCATCCAGATCAGTTTCTGAGGCCTCCTTTTTACTCGCTAATTCTGCTTTCGGTTTGTGGATCTTATTTGACTTTCAGATGAATTTCATAATTGCTCTAATGGAGAGCTTGAAAACGCTAAGCGGAGCGGCTCTGTGTCGCCCCTGGCCATCCCCAGGCTGCACTTGAGCTATTCTCTGTGAAGCCACGAGTGTGTTTTAAATCAAAACTGCCTGCCCGGGCTGCCAAGAGGTGGGTTCAGAGACGACTCTCTTGTTTCTCTGGGCACCGCAGAAGCAGAGCAGCCCCGCCCTGGCCAGGCAGGCCCAGTCATCCACGGACATACCAGAGTATCGAAGCTCAGAAGGACTTGGCCTCTCTGGGCCCAGTGTACCGCCTGCTGGGACTGTTCTTCTGTGCAGGAAGGAGGAGACGCTCTCCCAGGCCGCGTCCTTGTGTCCAGATCCTGCTCCCGCCTCCCTAGCACTGGGCCTACCTGCAGGGCCTTCAAGACCACCCAAGTTCTACCTGAGCCAAAGGAGGGTGCAGGCGGGTGGTCGGGGTCTGGTGGGGAGGGTGGGCTCAGGAGTCAGACGCCTGGGTCCCTGCTTGCCTCCCACTGGTCCCGGGCAGCCCTGGGCTCCCTGAGCCTCTGCTTTTACATCTGGAAAAGGGGTCTGTTTCCCGGGGCAGAGGTATCAGCGTGGCAAACGCTCATCAGTACCGGCCAATGGCAATAAAAACAGCCATACGGAGACTGACGCTGAGATGACGTTGCCGCCCCCTCTCCCACCCGTCGCCAGCTGCTCTGCTCTGTCCAGGGGAACAGCTGGGCCTGCTGGTGGCCCTCAGCCCCAGGTGACAGCCAGGGTCATTTCAAGGTCTCCACCAGCCAGGTCAGACTCGACTGCCGGCTCCCAGGGGGCCCGACGTGCCCCTGAACCAGACCTGGGGTGAATGCCCGGTGGGGCTCTCTGAGGGCTGTGGCCCAGGCCCCATGACGGGGTGAGGGTGCCATCAAGGGGACGGGGGTGAGGGCTGAGGGGTCTGCTTCTCAGGAGTGAGGGCTTTCCTCTACGGCATCACATTTTCTCTTCCATGCAGACTGAGAGTGTTGAGTGGGGGGAGGGGAGACCATTCAGCTAGGTGACCGGGGTGTGAGACCACTGCCCTCCAGCACAGGGCCGAGATGGTACAGGCATCACCCCAGCCCTAAAGCACGACTCCGAGACTTTAAGATGCTCTTGCTTTCGAGACATAGCCCTGAGGATTTTCCAGGGAAAAATGTATCCCCAAGCAGAAACATGACTACATGAATTATACATACTAGTGTTAAGGCACATTCAGGGCTACAAAAACGAGAAGAAAGGTCTGTGTGTTCTCACGCCGGGGCAGTGGATAGCATGTGGTGGGTAGGTGTCTGTGGAGATGTGTCCCGGCCCCGCCTTGGGCTGGCGCAGATGTCTGGAGAACACCGGGGTCCCACCGTGGGCAAAGCTCCAAGGATTAGTGGGGCTCTGGCGGGGAGTACAAAGGGGGGGAGGAGAGTCTTGCAACCTGGGCTTGGAAATGGAGGTTTGGGTGGTGGCTCTGCTGGAGGCGGCTTCTCTGGCCGCTAAGACAGTAAAGAATCCACCTGCAGTGCAGGAGACCTGGATTCGATCCCTGGGTCGGGAAGATCCCCTGGAGGAGGGCATGGCAACCCACTCCAGTGTTCTTGCCTGAAGCATCCCCATGAAAAGAGGAGCCTGGAGGTCCACAGTCCACGGGGTCGCAGTGAGTCGGACAGGACTGAGCACACCTGCCAGGAGTAGCCAGCCCTGCGACCCCGGCCCCTTATCAGCAAGCAGGGCATCAGAGCACGTCTCAGGGCCTCCGAGGACACAGTGCGGCCAGGACGTGAGGGCACTGAGCACAGGCCGGCCCCGAACCGGCACACTCACGGGTGGGCAAGCAGAGACGCTCTGGTCCGCAGCCCGGGAGCTGTGGAGCGGGGCCCCTGGGAGGTCTGGCGAGGCAGGTCTGCAGAGGCGAGTAAGGAGCCCCTGCTGGCGCTGACGCCGCCCAGCCACGCAGCAGCGCCTCTCCGTCCTGCTAGACGGACTCCCGAGAGTTTCCAGAGCTGGATTCCAGCTGCAAAACCCAGCCGGCCCTGCAGCAGGCCAGGCGGGTGCCGGCGCCTCTGGAACGGGAAAGGCACCCACCCATCCAGGGTTTCCATTCAGATTGGACTCGGGCCCTGATCTCAGTCCTGATTCAGAACTGACCCTTACGGAAGTGCAGGGCACACACCCTCCCCAGGAGAGGCCACCCCTGGCCGTGCAGGGTGGGAGTCTCAGTCAGCGGATGGGGAGGCCACGGGTTGGCCACCAGTGACCCCACACCGGTGCTGCCAGGGTCTGAGTGGGATGGCCACTGCCCCGGTCAGGGAGGCGCTCTGGACTCCAGGAGTGGGAACTCAGAGCCCCGCGGGGCGGGCACACAGCTTCCCGCCTGGCCCAGCCAGGGAGGTCTTTGTAATGACCATCCCCTGGGGGAGCAGGAGCTCCAGGAGCATTTAAATGTCCTCTGCTCATGTGGCCATGGCATTTCTGGGGCTTCTCCACTCTACCTGGAGAGGAGGAAAGAGCAGAACACTCATGGAGAAATTCCAGGAAAAAGAAGTTCTTTTCAGTTCTTGACACGTGACGCCTTGAGAAAGGAACTGCCTTCCAGCCAACCGCTCCCCAAGGGGCGAGCCCCACCCAGAGAGCTAGCGACCAGCTCTGAACCTACATGAATCCACCCTGTCCCAGGACGGAGAAGGGCTGCCCAGGGCTGCCTCCCACCCCAGGAGAGGCCCTGGGTCCCCTGCCGCCTGGGGTGTGGGCTGCTGAAGGAATTGCTGAAGGTTCTGCACCCACCCAGAGGGCAGAAGGCGGTCCAGAGCAGACTGACGTGGAGCCACCCCCAGCCCAACCCGGGACAGTCCGGCCCAGCCTCAAGGCAGGCCCTGCCCCACCCCACGATTAAGTAACAAACAAACTCCCGCTGCAGAACCTCAGAGGGGGACCCATACCACCCACCCAGCTTGTTTATTTTTAAATCAATTTCCAAAGAATAGGGACGCACCTCCTCCACCCAGTCCTGCCTGACCCGGCTCCCTGAGCGGTGCCAGCCCCTCCTGGTGGACGGGGACGGGCTGCCCAGAGCCTGGCACCCGCGCCCACGGCCGGGCTGTGGGGAAGTCCCGGGTGGGCACCGCAGGTGTGTGCCCGCAGGGACTCGGCGCAAAGGAGGCATTGTGAGGCGAGGCTCTCGGCGCCTCCTGCCCACCCGCCCACCCACGCGCGGCGCTTGTCAGGTGCTGGCGCCGTGGAGGCCCGGCTTTGAGTGTCAGCTTGGCCCGGCTCGTGGAATGTGGGAACGGGCACTGTTTCTCAACGGTTTCTGGGAACGCCTGGCTCCGTGCCTCCAAGCCCCTCTTGCCAAGTGCGTGGGCGCCGTGCTCATCTCCCCACTGCCAGGGGTGTCCGGCCCCTAGAACTCCCCCACATCCGTGGGCACTCACAGCCATGGGGCCTGCCTGCAGGCGCCTCAGAGGAGCCCCAGGAGCTCACCCTGAGTCACGTGGGCCTGTAGGATGCCCCTGGATCACCCGTCTGGGTCCCGGGTGGGCTCACCTGTCTGGAACCTGGGTGGCATCAGTGACCTGTCTGGGTCCGGGGTGCGCTCACTTGTCTGGCCCTGCAGTGTGACTCTTCTGTTAGCTGCCCAATAGCTGGGTCCTCTCCCAGCTGACTCTGGTAAGTCCTCCTCACACGGAACTGGCAGATGAGTCCAACCTTGGCCCACAAGGTCAGATAGCCCACAAGGGGCCTCTTGGACCCAGGGCACAGGCCACCCTGCACTCTGCCCACCACAGAGGCCCACCCGTCCATCTCCTCTGCATGCTGGGTCCCCTGCACCCAGAGGCAGGGCTGGCCCACGACTTGGACTGGGTGAGTCCGAGCCTGTAGGTGACACAGCGCATCAGAGCCCAGCCTCACTTCCTGGCCAGGCAGATTCTGTACCCAGGGACGGTCAGCCTCAGAGCAGTGGTGCTCAGGGTGGGAGACTCATCTGGGGAGTCGCTCGCTGGGGAGGGGTCCAATAGGAGCATTCACAGCGTCTCTCCTAAGCAGGGGAGCCTGTCCTCCGGGGACATGGACCCAGCTGTGGGCCAGGCCATGCAGGTAGGAATCAGTGCCACCCCCAGCGCAGACGGCTGTTGGCTAGGTGGACCCTAGAAGAGAAGGCGGCCGTGGGGCCTGATACGGTCTCTGAGCTAAGGGAGGTCCCAGAGGGCCACAGACCCCATCCCAGGGATAGGAGGGCTCCACCGAGGGGTGACTCCCACCTGGGGCCTTTGATAATTCTGCCCCCACTTTGGTCCCACAGCCTTGCCATGTTGTACATCAGTCTCCAGGGTTTGGCCAATGTGAGTTAAGTTGAGGGTCGGCGCTCAGCCCAGGGCTCCAGCCCTAACGCATGAGGGAAGCAGAGTGGCCTGGGCCCCCACCATGACCCAGCCGGGCTGCCCTGCCTCCACGTCCTCAGTGCAAGTGGGGAAAAACCAGCAGATGCAGGCCAGTCCAAACGCAAGCTGCGTGCTCTGCGGGGCCGGCGCTGAGGGGCCCGATCTCGCCCCTGCGGGACGGAGTCCTTGGGTGGGGACATGCTGGGAACCCAGGCAGGGGCCTGGGTGTGGCTGACTCTCAGGGTCATCCCCCAGCTTCCAGCGTCCATGGAGGGGCAGCCGCGGCTCGGGGAGGAAAAGCCTCCCCCCCGCCTCCCACCTGTGAGAGGGGACGGGGTCGCCTCCCAGGGGGGCCTTGGCCACACCCACCAGCGAGTCCTCAGCCTCCAGGGACGGGCACTGAGGTCATGCACCCTCTGGGACCCAGCCCCTGGGAACGGAAGGGTTAAAGCATCCCTGGGTACGAGCCCCCAGAGTCAGATTATCAAGAGGGTGCTGGGGGCGAGCAAGGCGAATACAGCCACCCCCGTGTCCCCGGGAGGGGAGTACAGGCCCCCCAACCCCACAGCTGCTGGTGCTGCTGCTGAGCACACAGGACAGAGCAGGTGCGGCAAGACGCGGGAGCCAGGCCCGGGAGAAATAGGCGCGGACCAGGGCAGCCTGCGTCACAGCCACTCAGCCGAGTGCCTTCCCGGAGGCCCAGCGCCCACCTCCGAGCAGGGACCTTGTCGCAGGGTGCACAGAAAGGCTTTTTCTGGAAAGTTCAATGCTGGGGAGAAGCTGCTTCCTTGGCCTGCAGCCCAGGGACGCTGCCTCGCTTGGACACACGGGGCACCTGTGTGTGGGGGGGGGACACACCCCATGTCCTGTTTTTGAAAAACATCCTCCTCTGCGTCTCCTCCTCTTGGCCTCTTTGCTCTGGGTCAAGAAGTCACGTGACTTTCAGTCACTCGCTCCAAGTTTGATCACCCCTGGGTGTTTTCCAGCTCTCCCAGCACAGAAGCCAGTGGGAAGCCTGTGACCGTCCACAGACCTCTGCTCGGCCAGCAGCCAGGGCCGGCATCCCTGTGCAGCCCCAGGTTTTCCCCACCTTGATCCCTGACGTTCATAGCTCCCCTGGATGTGCTCTGAAAAGCAGAGTACAGCCCTCAGCCAGGGTCCTTCCCAAGGGTCAGCGCCCTGCTGTCAGCTCGGGCGAGGGCGTGCTTCTCCTGGGACCCGTGGCAATGGGGAAGGCAGCCAGTTAGCCCTTACCAGGACCCTCCAATGAGACCCAGCCACCCTAGGTGCACCTACTTTGACCCTGAGCATGACCTGGGCGTCCCTGCTCCTCGGTCTCCGGGTCATCAAAAGGGGGAGGCTGTGTGTGCCCAGTCTGCCCCCCACAACTGTTAGGGTGTCCAAACAGGACAGGCCCTGGTCAGCACTGTTGAAAAGAGCCCACTGTCACACTGTGATTATTGCTAGTTAGAGCCTCAGCTCAGTTTTCCTTGCTTTCTGGTAGCTGTGTGACCTTGGGCCATCTTCTTGGCCTCTCTGCGCCTCAGTTTCTTTATCTGTGAAATGGGATAATAGCACTTCCCAGGAGATAATATCCGGAGAGCCCTGGGTGCGATGCTTTTGATGTTAGATGTTGTCATTTGAATGACACCCCCCACCCCTCTCTGTCCATCTGCTGCATCTTACTCTGCCCAGGGGTCACTCTCTCTGGACTGTGGGTGAAGACCCGGGCCCTTCTTCCCTGCCGTCCCCCTGCAGTGCCCGCTCTGCGCCTGGGCTGCCTGACCCCTCCCATGTTGTTCTCAGCGGAGAAGCTGCCCCTGCCCCCAATCCTGCCAGTGCCCTGGCCAGAGCGCCCTCTCATGGGGCCGTTTCAGTGGCCGCACTGCTGATAGTCCCCTCCCACCTCCGGGCCTCCACACCATCTACCTGTCCACGCAGCACGCCACCCGGTCGCCTCACGGTCGTGACTCCATGCTGTGATGCTCCTGCTGTGATGTTCACTCATCGCTGACTGACTGTGAACCTCCCCACGGGAGGGCCCGGGGCACCTGCTGGTGGAGCCAGGAAGGACGGGGAGGGAGTGGGGAGGGGAGGAGTTGGGGGTTTCCTGCCCGTCTCCCAGGTCGTGGGGTGTGTGGGTCCTGCTTGGACCTAATCACACCCGTCACCGGGGGCCCCTCATTTACACTCCGGAGCCGGACCTTCAGCGCGGGGTAGGTTGGTGGCTGCTCCGAGGCCACTCTGAACCTTCTGGGGCCTGCGTGTCCTTCAGGGTGGCCGGGGTGTCCGTGGGGCCCCCTCGTTCTGATCACGGTCTTCCCTGTGCCCCCGGGTGCCTGACACTCACGTGGAGTCCTCTCTGTCTGGGCGTCCAAGAGACTGGTTGATTATGCGCCTGGGAGGGAGCTTGGTCGCGTGATGGATGCTTGCAGCCGTGGGGGCGCAGCTGGTGAGTGGTCCCCTCCCCAGCAGGCGGGCGCAGCTCCAGGGAGAGTCCCCAAGCCGTCCCTCCTCAGGAAATGAATAAAACATACCTTTAGGGAGGCGGTGTCAGTGAGATGCCCAGAATGCCAGCCCAGCTTCGGGCTGCGACTGCAGGCAGAGGGACAGCGGGCATTCCAGAGACCCCCTGGTAGCTGCTCCCTGTGGGGGGCCTGACCAGGGCCCATCTTCCCCTGACCCCAGCCCAGCCGTCCTCCAGGCCTTGGGGGGCAGCTATCCGCTTCCTGCAGCGTGTGCAGACCTTCCCCCAGGGGTCCCTGCCGGCTGACCCGCCCGCCCCAGGGGCCTGGCGCTGTCTCTGCGCCCCCACCTCAGTCTCCCCATCTCCGTCTCCGTGTCTCTTCCGTGTCTCCTTCTCTCTCCCCCATCTCTGTCTCCCTCCTCTCGTCCCGTGCCCCTGCCCTCCCTGGCCCCCAGGAGGACACTGCCTCCGGCTCAGGCGCCCCAGCCCCTGGTGGTCCCTCGTAGAGGTCGCTGGTGGACAGCTTGCCCCTCGCACTCCTGTGGCTCTTGAGTCACGAGGGAGGGGTTCACTGTATTCCCGCCCAGCCAGGCCCCCAGCCAGACGTGTACCTTCAGTTGAACGGTCCTTTCCTCACCAGGAGTGAGCCCTGAGTGATCAGAGAGGCCCCTCAGCCCTCAGACAGGGGGAGGGGGCCATTCTTCTCTGCAGGGCGACCCCCTGGGGCCAGGGGACCTTGAGGAGCCGCTGCCCCCAGAGCCGGGCCCGGCCCCGCCCATGGTGGGCCTGTTAAGGACGTCCTGTTCAGGCTGCCCTGTTGCCCTTGCCCCGGCCCACCCCACGCATGTGAAGCAGGGTGGCAACAAGCCCATCCGTGTCCCTGAGCCCGGCCGGCCCCTCTGCCTCTCCTTCCCAGCTGTCTGCGGTGCCGGGCTGCTGGGTGGCTCTGGGCCAGTATGCACCCCAAACTGCACGGGCCCTGCCCCTCCAGGCTCCGGGAGCTCCAGGGGTGCTCACGGACCTCCTCTCTGTCTGTGGGTTGGCGCCCCGTCTGCCGCAGGCTCCAGGCTGCGGTCCTGGTCCCCGGGTCCCTCTGGGTCTCGTGGGCACAGGCTCTGCCAGGCCCGCCTGCGAGCGCTCCTCTGCTGGACTTCCGTCCCCAGCCTGCAGAGCCCCCAACCAAACCCTCTCCTGTCCTGGGTGTGCCCTTTTCCAACGCTGGCACTGGGGAAAAACCACTGGTTCCTTCGGGAGTGGAGCCCTACTCCCGGGTCCCGACTTTGCTCCCAGCGCCCCCAGGGCCAGGTGCGAAGCAGCAGCCCAGCAGGCCTGCCACGGAGTCAGGAGTCACGGGCGCTGGCTGAGCAGGACCCGGCTGGGAGCCCCTGGCAGTGCCGGCCCAGCCTCCTTCCAGAGGTGAGCCCAGCACCCGTGTCTGCTGTGCGTGTCGGCACAGCCTCATCCCTGCGGCCTCTCTGGAACAGGGGTCAAGCCCACGCACTCACTCAAACATGCACAGACGTTACACACAGGCACACGAGCACACACTTTCCAGTCACACACACAGCACACTCTTCGCACACAGGCACACAAGCACAGCACACTCTTCACACACAGGCACAGGCTCACCTCTTCTGAGAACAAACAGCCATCTTCAGGAACACTGCAGATTAAATCCATATTTAGGAGAAATTTCCTAAAGAAAACATAATCAACAAAGATGCAGTTCTGCCCAGGGAGACAGCCGTTTACCTCATTATGCAGAGCAATTTAGCTCCTCGCTGACGAGAGCATTTCTGCCACAGAGCATAATATTTGCTTTCCCTTCACATAAGCAGAAGGCCTATTACAGTGTTTTCCCCAGACAAAGAACCGCATGTCCTTGCGAGGTGAAGCCACCCCTCTAGGAAGTCAGAAAACTGCGGGAGGCAGCATCACTTCCAGCCACCACGTTTCAGGAGACGTCAGGGCCTGGCCTTGCCCACAGCCCTGCACTGTGAACCCCCAGCCACCAAGACACCCAGAGCGAGTCTTGGCAATCCTGTCCACAGCCCCAGAACCATGCCAGTCACGGGGGAAAACATCTATCAGTGTTTGCAGAACAAGTGGATTTCATGATGGATTTCACGACAGCTTCCAGCTGAGTCCTCGGGGTCTGAGGGAGGGTGAACCAAGGAACAGAGAGATGAGATGATGACCTCCATGGCCCAGTCTAGGAGAGGCCATCAAGACAGCAGCCACTATAAACAAGGACTGTCTATTGAAACTGAGTGCTCACCTCCCTCAGCGCAGGATTTCCACCAGCAGGCCCGGACAAGAATGTTCTAGGAGCTGCACGCACAAGAGCCAAACACGGGGCTGGGTCCGAGCGTCCACTGACAGAGGGAGGGTACCGTTTGACGGCCCGTCCACTCAAGGCGATTGCTGTTGTTCGGTCTCTTAACTCATTTCTGACTCTGTGTGACCCCATGGACTGCAGCCCACCAGGCTCCTCTGTCCACGGGATTTTCCAGGCAAGAGTACTGGAGTGGGTGGCCATCGCCTTCTCCTCAATCTTTCCTAGCATCAGTCCTTTCCAATAAGTCAACTCTTCGCATCAGGTGGCCAAAGTATCGGAGCTTTAGCTTTAGCATCAGTCTTTTCAATGAACACTCAGGACTGATCTTCTTTAGGATGGACTGGGTGGATTTCCTCTCAGTCCAAGGGACTCTCAAGAGTCCTCTAGCACCACAGCTCAAGAGCATCAGTTCAGTGCTCAGCCTTCTTTATGGTCCAACTCTGTACATGACCACTGGGAAAACCGTAGCTTTGACTAGACAGACTGTTGTTGGCAAAGTGATGTCTCTGTTTTTTAATATGTTGTCTAGGTTGGTCATAGCTTTCCTTCCAAACAGTAAGTGTTTTTTAATTTCATGGCTGCAGTCACCATTTGCAGAGATTCGGGAGGTCAAGAAACATCTGTCACTCCGTCCACTTTTCCTTTCTGTAGGGCATGAAGGGATGGGAAGGGGTGCCGTGATCTGAGTCTGAATGTCGAGCTGCAAGCCAGCCTTTCACTCTCCCTGTCAGCAAGAGGCTCTTTTGCTCCTCTTCGCTCTCTGCCATTAGAGTGGCGTCATCTGAGTAGCTGAGGTTAGTGATGCTTCCCCCGGCAATCTTGACTCCAGCTTGTGCTTCACCCGGCCCGGCGTCTCGCTTTACACATTCTGCGAATATGCTAAATAATCAGGGTGATGGTGTACAGCCTTGTCGTTCTTTCTTCCTAAGCTTGAACCAGTCAGTTGCTCCGGGTCCAGTTCTAACTGTTGCTTCTTGGCGTCCATGTTTCTCAGGAGACA
The DNA here is from genome assembly GCF_049115385.1 of Moschus berezovskii. Lineage (NCBI taxonomy): Eukaryota > Metazoa > Chordata > Mammalia > Artiodactyla > Moschidae > Moschus > Moschus berezovskii. The sequence goes on along the minus strand of NC_142463.1, from coordinate 1,638,910 downwards.
GGTAAACTGGTCTAGTATTACCACCTCTTTAAAAATTTTCCAGTTTGTTGTGATCTACACAGTTAAACGCTTTAGCTGGGTCAATCCAAGATCCAGTGAATGTTGGCAATTTGATTTCTGGTTCTGCCTTTTCTAAACCCAGTTTGTATACCTGGAAGTTCTCAGTTCACATACTGTTGAAGCTTAGCTTGAAGGCTTTTGAGCATTACCTTGCTAGCATGTGAAATGAGCACAGCTGCACAGTAGTTTGAACATTCTTTGGCATTGCCTTTCTTTGAAACTGGAATGAAAACTGACCTTTTCCATCCTGTGGATACTACTGAGTTTTCCAGATTTGCTGATAGATTGAGTGCAGCACTTTAACAACATCATCTTTCAGGATTTTAAATCGCTCAGCTGGAATTCCATCACCTCCACTAGCTATGTTTGTAGTGATGCTTCCTAAGGCCCACTTGACCTCGCATTCCAGGACGTCTGGCTCCAGGTGAGTGATCACACCATCATGATTATCTGGGTCGTGAAGATCTCTTCTCTACAGTTCTTCTGTGTATTCTTGCCACCTCTTCTTAATATCTTCTGCTTCTGTCAGGTCCATACCATTTCTGTCCTTTATCGAGCCCACCTTTGCATGGAATATTCCCTTGGTGTCTCTGATCTTCTTGTCAAGATCTCTAGTCTTTCCTATTCTGTTCTTTTCCTCTGTTTCTTGGCATTGATCACTTAGGAAGGCGTTCTTATCTCTTCTTGCTAGTCTCTGGAACCCTCCTTTCAGCTGGGTATACCTTTCCCCTTCTCCTTTGTCTTTCACTTCTGTTCTTTTCTCAGCTATTTGTAAGGCTTTCTCAGACAACCACTCTGCCTTCTTGCATTTTTCTTTCTTTGGGACAGTTTTGGTCACTTTTTCCTGTACAATGCTATGAACCTCTGTCCACAGTTCTAAATTGAATACTGTTCGGCAGTGGAAAAGAACAGACTACCCATACACTCAAAAACATGAGAAAATCTCTTAAACATTAAGCCCAGTGAAAGGAACTTTGTGTGAAAAACTCACTGTGTGATCCTACTGAAGCTGCAGAACAAGTAAAACTGATCAACAATGGAGAAATCAGAGACGAGGTTGATTCCTGGGGTACAGTGAAGTCTGACAAAGAGGAAAGGGCTGGAGAGAACTTTCTAGGGGTGGTCACACTCTGCACCATTAAAGAGGCGTTTGGGTTGTACAGGTACGAGTATTTGTTGAGACACCTTATGGGAGGCAGGTAAGGCAGTTCAGTTCAGTTCAGTTCAGTCGCTCAGTCGTGTCCGACTCTCCGCGACCCCATGAATCACAGCACGCCAGGCCTCCCTGTCCATCACCAACTCCCGGAGTTCACTCAAACTCATGTCCACAGAGTCGGTGATGCCATCCAGCCATCTCTCAGAGGCAAATGTATAGCTGCAAACACCACATTATAAAAGAAGAAAGATCTCAGATCAGGAACCCAGATTTACATCTTAAGGGGCAAGAAAAATGAAGAGTAACCTGGACCTGGAGCTCACAGAAGGAAGGGAACACAGACCGGAGCAGAGAGAAGTGAAACGGGGAACAGCAGGGCAATAAAGAACAAAGCAAAGCGCTGACCTCCGAAAAGATAAGCAAACGTGACAAGCGTTTAGCCAGAATGACTAACAAAAGAGATTTATTCATCTCGCTGTCTCCAGAGCTTGCAAAAAAAATCCCTAATCAATTCTTGAACTCCAGCTCATGGTAATCATGTAAAAACATTCGAGGAAAGGGGTGAATGCTTTGCTATGAGTGCTTTCTCAGTCACGTCTGACACTTTGCGACCCCGTGGACTGTAGCCCACCAGACTCTCCTGTCCATGGGGTTACCCCAGGCGAGAATGCTGGAGCAGGTAGATATTTCCTCCTCCCGGGATCTTCTGGACCAAGGGATCAAACCTGTGTTTCCTGTGGCTCCTGATTGGCAGGTGGATTCTCTACCACCTGGGAAATGCAGAAAATAAAAGATGGATTGACAAATGGATAGGCAGATAGACAGATGTGTTGACTTGTGGTAATGTAAGTACAGCAAACATCAACAGCCTAGGTGATGAGTTTAGGTTGCTTGTCAAATGCTTTCAATTTCTCACTGAACTTGAAAAACTCCACAATAAAATGTTTGAAGAAATGACCATCCATGTGTCACCACCTATTGCACCATCCCAGCTTTATAACACGCTTCCTGCGATGGAAAGACCTGGATTGCACAAATTTGCTCCTCCAGAGCCACTCTGAGCACCTGCAGCTGTGCACCAGACCCTGCATGGAGGCTTGAGCACATCAGCAAACGAACTGCTCCTCTGAGCTCGAGAGATTAGGATATGATGGGGAGACAGGTGATGGGCAGGACTAACCAGGCTGCATGGCCAGGCCGGGTGGGCAGTGCTAAGATTTCCATTCTGGACATGTCTAGTCAAACATTCCAGAGGAGCAGGGCATGCTGTGTTTGGCTGGCAGGTGAACTCTCAGTTCGAGCCCTTCCCAGGAGGTCCCTCTGAGTCTCCCTCCAACCTGTGGGTGGATGTGGTACACAGAGAGGCCCCTTCACCTGCTGCAAGGCATGAAGCAAGCCCCCTGCAGATACCAGTGTACTATAATTTTGGTGGGATGGTGGGGGGGATGCAGGAGGGACCCTCAGGAATTTTAGGTCTGGTTCTCAAAGCAGTGCGGGCAGGGAGGGCGTGGCATTAGCGAGGCAGTGATCTCTGCTAGCAGACACTATTCAGGTCAGACACTTGGGCACCTCTCGGTAAGGACCCCACAGGCCTTCAGAGTGTAAGCGCTGGTCAGGCAGCTACCACCAAACGGGCAGAAGGTCTGGAGTCTCCTGGCAGGAAAGGGGTCTGCCCAAATGCCAGATCACCATCACAGGGGGCACTGCAGATGCAGGCAGAGTGAACCCCTCCTCTGACACCAGAATGAGCCCCAAGATGACAGTGTGGGGGTGGAGCTGGTTTCAAGACTCAGCCCTGAACCTCATTGGTTCATCCCTGGGTGAATGCCAGCAGCCCTGGGTCTCTCTGTGCCACCCTATTGATGTGGTCTGATTTAGTAGAGCACCCCCAGCAACCATGGCCATCCACGGCCGTCCAAAGGTATTCCAAAAGTAAAGAAAATCAGAATTTGCAGAGTTTTCTGAGTATCACACAATAAAAGAAAAATGATCACTTAGCTACAAACTGGTGACATTTTAAAAAGTCAGAGATGAAGAAATATACAGAAGAAGGAATCCACAGGAAACAAAGCCTTCAGTGACTTCAGATTTCTCCTACACTACAGTCAACAGAGGGAAAAGGCAGCTTATTGATTTGCAAGAGCTCTTTATATTTGAAGGCTGGCTACCATCTGACAGGCTGTTGTTCAGTTGGTCGTGTCTGACTCTTTTGTGACCCCGTGGACTGTAGCCCACCAGGCTTCTTTGTCCATGGGATTCTTCAGGAAAGAAGACTGGATTGGGATCTCCAGGAGATCTTCCCAATGCAGGGACTGAACCCACGTCTCCTGCATTAGCAGGCATGTTCTTTACTGCTGAGCCACCAAGGATACCCACCATCTGGCATATATGTTGCCAGTCCTTTCCTCATTTGATTTTTGACTCTTAGATGTGCTTCTGGTTGGGATTTTTTTTTTTTTCCATTGAAATTTGACTGTAGTCATAATGTCTTTCTTTAGTGTTATGTTCAAAATATCTTTTTATCATTTTTGGCACATTAAAAATATTCACATAAACTGCTTTGAGCTTCTTGGTGGCTTCTTTAACTGTTTGGATTATATTAGATGAATGCATTTTTATGGGGAAAATACAAACAATATGGGAACGCATGTGCCCTCTGCTCTCATCTTTGCATGAGTGACACCAGCGACTCCCTGCTGTGTGTCCCATCAATGTTTCTGCTTTGTGCTCATTTATGTGCACGTGTAGATGAAGCACCAGGATTACAGCATGTGCTCACTAGTTTGTTTTTACATAAATGGAATCATTCTGTATTATTCTATTTTTAGGATTTTTACTTAGTGCTGTGTGCTGAAATTGGAAGATGCTTGCTCCTTGGAAGTAAAGCTACGACAAACCTGGACAGCATATTAGAAAGCAGAGGCATCACTTTGCCAAAAAAGGTCCATAGAGTCAAAGCTACAGTTTTTTCCAAGAGTCAAGTACAGAGCTGGACCATAAAGAAAGCTGAGCACTGAAGAATTCATAATTTCTAATTGTGGTGCTGGAGAAGACTCTTGAGAGTCCCTTGGATGGCAAGGAGATCAAACTAGTCAGTCTTAAAGGAAATCAACCCTGAATATTCACTCGAAGGACTGATGCTTACGCTCTAATACTTTGGCCACCGGATGGGAAGAGCTGACTCATTGAAGGCAGAAGGAGAAGGGGGCGGCAGCGGATGAGATAGTTAGAGAGCATTACCAACTCAATGGATACGAATTTGAGCAAACTCCAGGAGATGGGGAAGGACAGAGGAGCCTGGTGTGCTGCAGTCTGTGGGGTCGCAGAGAGCTGGACACGACTGAGCGACTGAACAACAGCAGCATATGTTGGACTGGTCCCATGCCAATCCATTGATCCATTTTACGCGCTCCAGTTTCTGCATGGTGTTTCAGAGAAGATACCTGGAGTTTATTCAACTGTCTTTCTGACCAATGGATATGTTTTATAAACACTCCGTGATGACATTGGTCCCCTGACTCCTAAAACTGCTGTCACTGACATAAAAAGCCAACGAGCTCATGGCTCAGACACAGCCAGTTTCCCTCTGAAGTCCTGTGGCCTTTTACGCTCCACTCACAGTGGACGAATCCCTCTAACCTCCAGGGACACCACCGGCAATTTCTCTGCGCTGGCAGACAACACCTGATGTCTCAGAGCTGTTTGCTTCTCACTGACGCCTGTGCACTTAAGCAAACCCCTTGACACTTACTGATCACCTGCATTTCTTCCTGTGAGTTGCCTACGTGTGTTCTGTGTCCATTTAAAATTTCTGTCCGTCTTTCCTTATTGCTTTGTTATACTTTATGGGCTTTGATATATTGTCTGTTATATAAATTGCAAGTCTTTTCTCCTAGACTGACACTTGTCTTTTAATTTCAGTAACTATGGGTTTCACTCTACTGAAGTTTTAAAATTTCATGTGATCAAAAGTGTCCAATCTTTTCCTTTATGGTTTAGGGATTCCAGAAGGACATCTCCATTCAAGGTTTTACAACATTCCTCTCTTTGATGTTTCGATTAGCTCTTTAATCATCTAGTGTTAACTGGGACTGTGGAGAGCAGGTATCTATGATGTTTTCTCTGTGAATATCTGGTTGCCCACCCTTCAGGGATCACGTGCCCACTGCTCTGAAATATCTGTCTTTGCCCTTTATTAAAATCCATATATCGGGGAATTCGGTCCACTGACATATTTGGGTACTGCTGTGAGCATATCAGACATTCTATATGACTAGTAATACGTCAATATACGTAAACAAACATAAATCTCAGCACACACGCACATACTGCTTATGTGTGAATGTGGGTGTGTAAGGATCCGTGTGTATTCTGTATACATGAGAGTCTGCGTGTACACAGTGAAGTGTACCGGTACGCTGGGAGGCAGATTGGAGGCTATAATCATGGTTTTCTGGGAGGTGATGGTCCTATGTAACACAGATGTAATGTGAGCATGTATTTCTGCATCTGCACGCACGTCAGCCCTCAGAGACGGTAGCCTGCGTGCCATCGCAGGGCGTTCCTGGGAGGCCTGGCTCAGGCCGTCTTTCCTGGGTGGCTGAAGGTACAGCAGGAGGGCTTACGGGGTTACAGTCACATCTTAGGACCTGCAACGTGGCTGTGGTCGGAGATTCCAGCGTCACCATCACAAGGCATGTCCAGAAGACTTTAGTGGACTCAGGCGTCTGTGAGGCCCATGAGGAACAGCTCTGGGGCCCTACCACCTGGAACCCAGGAGGACCAGGTACCTCCCTGAAGCCCTGTGGTCACAGGTCAGCCACCTGCCGTCCCTGAACTTCAGTCCCCAGAGGACCCTGGAGAGAAGCCCAGACACCAGCTCAGAGCAGAAAAAGCTGCAACCGGTATGTGCCTCCCTGGTCCACCTCCAGGGAGTCGTGGGGACATCACACTGTGGGCCATGGCACTGACACCTCTTGGGAGGACGATCCTTGGGATCCATGTCAGGGTCCACACTCCTTCTAGACTCTAGACCCTGGGATCCATGTCAGGGTCCACACCCCTTCTAGACTCTAGACCCTGGGATCCATGTCAGGGTCCACACCCCTTCTAGACTCTAGACCCTGGGATCCATGTCAGGGTCCACACCCCTTCTAGACTCTAGACCCTGGGATCCATGTCAGGGTCCACACCCCTCCTAGACTCTAGATCCTGGAAGGTAAACGTGACGAGCCGACACTGAAGAAAGGAATGCTCAGGAAAAGAGGGATGAGTTCATCTCAGTGAGACCACTAGCTCCCAGGGCAGAGCACACGGTAAGTAAACACCTTTGGTGCTGCCAATGCACAGGGCTGGCCGACAAAGAAAGTCTCTTGTCTCGAGCAAGGTCTGGGCAATTTGGGGTGCCCTTCCAGGGCATGGCAGGAGGACGGGGTGTGGTCAGATGGTCGTGGGTATCTGCTCCACCTGGCAAGCGTATCGCAATGGAGAAATGGTCACATCAGCTAGATGTCCCTGTACAGAAGGCCCAGCTGCCCTCTGGCTGGGTCCATGCTCTGCTCAGAGTGGGGAGGACACTGGCTGTTTGGCATCAAGCTGGTTAACCCGGCCGCAAGCTTGCCTCACTTAACGCAGTGATGCCGTCCATGGGCCACTGCGTCCCTTCCAGTTGCCTGCATGTCCTTCCATCCATGTAGGGTCCTTGTGGGGGACCAACTGCCCCCACTGCACAGAAAGGTAGAATGCAGGGTGGCCCAGTTACTTACGTGAAGCATCCCAGTTAGCCAAGGGCGGACCTAGGATTCTAGGCTGTGTCCACTCGATTCCAAAGCCCTGCTTGTGGTGCTGCCCCGAGACCTGTCCCCTGGAAGCCAGCAGGGTTGGTCCCATCTGGGCTGCGATGGGACTGGGCCCCTAGGCCAGCTGGGCTGCAGGTGAGGCAAACTGGCCCTTCACCACCAACAACAGCTGGTCGGTGGCCACTCAGGGACAGTCCGAGCTGCCATCAGCAATGGGAAATCTAGGTGCATCTGCTTCCTGGTGGAGGCAAAGGCTGGCCCTGTAAGCACAGTCAGGGCCCAGCTCGGGGCCTGCAGGAGCTCCTCCCCCAAAGTTCTGGGAGCTGACCGATCAGGGGTACAGCACCCTGGGATCCCTGTGAGCCTCCAGATCCCCCAACCCTGCAGACACTCACCATCCTGAAGAAAGAGAAGTGGTGGGAAGCCTGAGTTGCCCACTTCTCCCCAAGTTTCTCTTCTCTTTTATTTTTTGACCACTCCATGAGGCACATGGGATCTTAGTCCCCCAGCCGGTGATGGGACCCGTGCTCCCTGCCGTGGAAGTACAGACTCGTAACCACTGGACCGCCAGGGGCTGAGAGAAGCCCGCCTACTCCCCAAACCCCTGCTCAGGGAAGTCCGTCCCCAAGTTCCTATGACCTGCTCCCAGTCAATGCTGCCTTTCCCAAGGAGGTTGAGTGTTCTGCTTCAGGCCTGTGACTCCAGCATGGAGCCCAGGAGCAAACAGCAAAGGAAGAAGGTTTCTTATTCCATTCTCCCCACAGTTTTCATGAAGGAAAGCCGAGGTCTACAGAATTTTAGGACTGCTCAAAGCGAGCGAGATTCGAGCGGCAAAACCCAGAACCAGCCCTTGCAGATGCTCTCTGCAGGGCCCTTCCATGTGTCACCGTAGGTGTGTCCCAAAGACTCCGCTCACTTGGAGCCTGTGAAGCCAGAACCCACCTGCGGCCGTGCGGGTGGGGTTCCACACCCACCGTGAAGATCAGTATTACGGTGGCATCATCTGCATAGGCCCCAGTCTGCAGGGACCACCACTTCCTGTGAAACGGCACAGATGCTATGATATGCGTGTGTCGTCTCCTCACCTTCAAACAGCTCAAGGCGCTTACTGTCCCCGTGGACTTGGGCAAACTGGAGGGAGAGTCTCAAGCCTCCTCCTTGGTCCCGGCCGGGTCTTCCAATCCCGCAGCCTAAGCCTTGCTTCCGCTCACCGCACATGGGGATTCTGTGTGTGCTTGTCAAGCTGGCCCTGGCCACTGAGCTCCTCCCCATCTTCCTGCTCAGCTGGAGGGGACCCCTGGTCCTTGGGGGGGACGGGGTCCCAGGGGAGCCTCCACCTCTGTGTGGGCAGCGAGCTCAGCCCTGGTGGGTGAGAGCTGTGGGAAGCCGGTCCAGGAGAAGGGGCAGGAAGTCCCCACAGGGCCCCGGGTACCTCCCAGGAGCAGCTTTGCCTGGAGAGCTCAGTGTGGGCAGCCCAGCGCTGGGTTGCTGCCCTCAAGCAGGGGCTTGGGGAGTAGGCAGGCTTCTCTCAGCCCCAGGTCTGTGCCGTAGGCCACTGGTCCCTGCCGGGACGCTCTGGTGCCAGGCCTCATGGAAGGTGCTTCATCACAACCCCATGTAAGCCTCACCACAGTCAAAGGCCATGTCCAGTGGCAGACGAGGAACCTGAGGCTCGATGAGGTTGTGTTGTGCCGGGGCCCTGGGTCTTGACCGTCACAGTCTGTGTGTGGCCCCAGGCACTGCAGCCGTGGGCCCTGGACAGAGGCAATGGAGCCCCCGGGGATGAAGAGCCTCAGGGAAGAACCTTCCCCAGCAGCACACGTGTGTGTCCACAGCTGCCATGCTCCCCTGAGACCACGATGGACACCACCCCGGGGCACAGGCTGGGGAGGAGGGGCCGAGTGGCCACAGGGTTGAAAGGTCAGCTGCACAGCTGGAGGTCAAGCCCTGCGTGTCTCCAAGTCCTTGTGGAGAACTCAGGGAAGCCCCCTACATGCCCAGGCCAGACGGAACATCCTGACCTGAGGCTGGGGGTGGCGCGGCCCCCTTTCTGTCTTTGCAGTCCACGTGTTTCATGGGCAGATGGGTGAGGGGGCGGCCTCCTCGGGCTCGTGTCAGAGGATGGAAGACCGAGCCTCGGGCCAGAGATGTGGAGGACAGGGGTGTGCCAGCCGGCCAGGGGTCCCCGAGAAGTACTCAGCCTTCAGGTCCTGCAGGCTGTGAGGATGGGGCTGAGGCTCCATCCTGAGCCCCCGCCCCCACCCCCACCCCCAGCCAGTGGCCCCACCTGCGGACCACCCTGATGGGAGCCAGCGGACCCCTCAGTGCCCGCACCGGACAGAAGAGAGGCTGGCAGAGGCCGCCTGGTTTGAGCAACTCGAGGGCGAGCTGGTTGAGAAGGGGAAGAAACTTGCTGTGTGATTAGCAAACAAGGAGATCAAAGGAGGACCACCAGGCCAACCCAGCGAGGAGACAGCAAAGCCAGCAGGGCCTTCAACAAGCGGATCTTACCGTGGGCGAGCGGGGCAGGCGACGGAGCTGCCAGCACAGGGCACCACTGTCCCGCACACGTGCTTTCTGGACAAGGGCGAGTCAGTTGGAGAAGCAACTCGACGGCAAGACTGACTGGCGGCTGACGCGGGGCCTTCGTGGGAAACACAGGAGCCTGGTCCAGGCCGGGAAGCCCGCTGTCCAGCTCATCCCCACCCGGCTGTGTGAGCTTGGGCATAGGGCAGCACCCCTTGGGGCCTCTGGGTCCCAAGCTGTTTGGTTTGGTTCAGAATCCAGACCCCTCAGGGCGGGGCAGGGCCTGGAAAAGGCCAAGTCTCCTGAACACAGTGCAGAGGGCTGATGGTGTGGCCAGGTCTGCTGGACACCCAGCTAGCCCGTAGCCAGGACCCTGCTGCAAAGGGGTCCAGGCCTTATTCTCACGGATGCTCAGTTTGGCCCTGTGGGATGGGGTGGACTCAGCCCTCCTAACCGGTCACACCGCTTGTGTGGCTGCAGCCGTGGCGGGGGTAGTCTCTGCTTTCTCCTCCTCCTTCTGGAAGTCTCCAAGGCCTCAGCCATGGTGCCCGGCCCTCCAGGAGTCCTTCCCATTGTCGCAAACACCCAGTACCCTGGAGGGGCAGCACTTCAGTCTGAGGACGCCAGGTGGATCCACGGGTCTGCAGGGCCCTCCACGCCCCAGCACACATGAGTCACTCTCCCGCCGCCCTGGGAAGCAAGCCAGTGGCAACGCCCAGCACAGGACAGGGTATCTGCTAGAACGAACTCTCACGTTTGGGCTTCATGGGAATTTCTGCCTCCTCAGAAGCACATCTCCCCCCATCCTGCCCGCAAGTAAAGCACCACCGTCTTACTTCCGAGCACACATCCTGATGAGAACAGTGAAACGTGCAGAACCACGGCCCGGAAGGTGAGCCACACCGCAGAGCGAGCCCTCCATCCTTCCGCGAGCCCACTGTGCTCCCTGGGGCTGGCCAGAGAGCTCCGTGGCCCCCACACCGCCCCGCCACCCACAGCCCTGACTGGGGCTGCAGCTCGGAGGCTTCACAGGGTCAGGCAGACCGCTCACCCCTCTCCTGGTAGAGATCCTCCAGGGCTGGGAGCAACCAAGGTACCAACCACAGGGAGTGCATCCTCCACCTGAGAAAACGAGCATCATGACTCCTTCCCCTTCCAAGACCTCTCGGGGGACTCACAGCGGATCCCAGCTGCTTATTCCAAAGCAAGCAGGGTTGGGGTGGGGAATACAGCCAGCGCCAAACCACGCTCCTCCCCAGCCTCTTCCTGAGCTCTCGGGGTGAGGGTGGGGCTGGCGCCACAGCCTCCCCATCGAAGCCCATCCTTGCCCACGCTGGCTCTCTCCATCCCGGGGAAACGCCGCTGGTTCCCGCGCCCGCTGTCTGCGTGCACTGGTGCACACTCGGCCCCAGCAAGTGCGCAGTCATATGTGTTGGACAGACTGGTTGTGAAGGTATTAAGCCTGAGCTGGGTGCTTGATACACCTGTGTTATGTACAGGTAATATTGTACACAGTATTACTAGAAATTTAAAGATGAAAAAAAAAAGCCTCAGAGAAGTTAATAGTCCAAAGCTAGACTTCAAATCCAGATATCGGTCTGTCTGAGATACTTCGTCACTAGACGCCAGAGGATGAGATGGTTGGATTCCACCACTGACTCAATGAACGTGAGTCTGAGGAAGCTCCGGGAGTTGGTGATGGACAGGGAAGCCTGGCGTGCTGCAGCCCGTGGGGTCGCAAAGAGTCGGACGGGACTGAGCGACTGAACCGCAGCAAGGCATATCGCAGGAAGGGTGAGCACGTCGCTCTTGCGCTGGCCTGGAGATGGAAAGTGGGTGGCTGTGTGAGCAGGCGGATGGGTCGGCCGATGGGCACATCGGAGGAAGGGCAGTGGATGGCTGCGTGGGTGAAAGCCAGGCGTGCGCAGGTATTCACGGCTGTGTGTCCTCAAGGACTGTTTGAGGACTGCTTGGCAGTGGAAGCACCTATGAGGACAGCCAAGTGCGATTCATGAAAGCGGAGAGCATTCCCAGCTCTGGTCAGAGAGAGACGCGACAGGAGGGCCAGAGACGCAACGCTATCGGCTTTGACGACGGAGAATAAAGGCCACAAGCCAAGGAAGGCTGGCAGCTTCTGGAAGCTGGACAAGACAGGGCTCATCTCTGGAGTCTGCAGAAAGAACACTGCCCTGTAGACACGTTAGCCCAGGGAGCCTTGTGTTGGACTTTTGACCAAGAGAACTGTGAGACAGTAAAGGTGTGCAGTACAAAGGCTCTAAGTTTGTGATCAACCGTTCCAGCAGAAACAAGTAACTAATAGAGGGGGTTTGCGTTTCAACAGAGAAGCAGGAAAGTGATAATGGTGTGTCTTTCCATAGAGTTGTAGAGCGCTGTCCCTCTCCTCCAGAAGGGCATTTCTTAGATCAGAGGTTACAGTCACCAAGGAGAGAATTCTTTCATGTATGTAATTCCCACTGTGATTTTTAAAAAAGTTATATAACTTTAGAGGTTATAACAGCTGATTTACAGTTACTACAAAACATGGGCTATATTCCCTGTGTTGCACAAACTACATCCTTAGAGCCCATCTTCTCTTCGGAGAAGAGCCAGAAGTAAGTTGGTTTCCACTGAAAACAAGCAGCCATCTGCATCCCTGGTGGGGGCTCTGTGGTCCCCCCGGAGTGTCATTCACCCCAGCACCCCGAGAACTCAGAGACAAACGTGAAGCAGCAGCGTGAGTCAGCACAGTATCCACAGGTGGGCTCACCTGCCCCCAAGGTGCCTGGTGAGCCCAGCCTGGGGCCTGAGCCCCGCCCATCTGTCCGCTGCAGCCTGAGCTCCACGGACAGACCCCCAGCACCAGCACGGCTGCCCTGTACCCCGATCTTGGCTTTGAGGAGCAGAGCTGGTCTACTTCCTATGGGCAGGGAGGTCCCCAAAAGAACTCCCCTCCACCCCGTGGTTCCTCTGGCAACACTGTCTTCCTTCTCCAGGAAGCAGGCTGCCAGGAAGGGCTGGGCGGTGCTCACACCTGCCACATGCATTGTCCTTCCTGGGGGACACAGCGCTGCATTCCTGGGGCTGCACCGGGAGGACCTGCCAGGCACCACGGAGACTCGAGCCGGCATTCCTGTCCTGCAGGTGACACTCTCGTACGCTCCCGGGAGCAGGGACCCCATCCACGGTTCCCCAGCCTGGCTTCCTCGCCCCACGGAGCAGGGAATCTGCCTGGGGCTCTCACAGCTCCTGGAAACACAGTTCATCACATGAGTTTCCCCAGGTGTCTGGGGAAGACCGATTTTTCATCCTGGTTGACACGTAGTATCCTAAGTGCCTCCAAAGCAAACTCACGCCTGTCCACAGGGCACTACTAAACTGGAACAGCTGCTATATTTAACAGAAAGCCCACATCCTGTTGCCATGACGACCTGTGTTCTAAAATTAGAAACACCGCACACCATGGGGTGGATGCCACGCGAGGAGCAGCTCCGCTTGCCTTGGTCGGTTCTCCAGCCAGGAGCTGAGGTTCCCTGCTCCCTGCTGTGGATGCCCACCAGGCTCACAGCCCATGACGGTCCCGCTAGCCTGCCCGTGAGCTGCCCTCCAGCCGCAAGTGACTTGGGGACAGGTGGCCGTCGGTGCAGTATCCGAGTCCCAGGATCGTCCTGGCCCTTCTCCTGCTGCCTTGGCCTGTGTCCACCTTCAGAGGGCAGTGCCAGCCACTTGGCCATTTTCACAAGGAAAGGAAAGCTGTCCCTGGGGTTCCTGGCAAGCTTCCACTCTCTCTCATTGGTCAGTGCGGGGTCAACCTGGCAGCTCCTGGCTCTAACCCGAGGAGCGGGAGAAGGGCCTTCTCACTGGTTTTCCCCCAAAGCAGCATCCTGACCTTGCTGGTGACCCTCATTCTGTAGACACTTCGTTCTCCAAGCAGCAAGGAGGGGTGTGGCCTGGATGCCTGACTTCTAGTCATGCTGCAGAACTTGACCTTGTTTGTGACTCTGGCTCATTTTCTTTGTCTCTCTGGACTCGGGTTTTCCCGAGGAGAAAGCCAGGCAGTGGGGTCAGCCTGGACAGGCAAGGTTCCTCCAAAGTCATCTTGAATGACACAAATGTGACATTCTTGTGTACAAGGAGGCCTGGCTGGGGCTTGCTCCAGGACTTGCTAAATAATCTGGACATTTCAAGATCCATGGAGGAAAGGGGACCAGGGAAGAAATAGAAAGGTAGCAGCATAAATAAGAGTTTAAAAGAAAAAACGAGATGATTTTTCAGAAGGAAGAAAAGCATTTGGGTGAAAGCAGTCTATTTTATTGGGAAAAGAGGCCCATTAGGACAGGCTGGAGGTGAAACTGAAGGCAGAAATCCCACTGGCTGGGGGACTCCTGCCAGGTGACGGCGGGGGGAGGATGGACAAGATGAAGGTCCATATGGCAGAGACCCGGCGCCAGGATGTGCTCCACAGTCGTGTGCATCAGCCTGTACTCCTCTTTGGCCAGAAGAGGTATTTGCATAAGGGGGAGTCCGGCTGCAGACACCCCCACTGGCATGCGCTTCTTTAGGTACAGTTTCACCTCCGGGGCCGGGGCGGGGGGGACCATCCCTTCCCACACTCCCGAGCGATGGTACTTCCCGCAGGCAAGGGCTCCACCTCTCCATGTCTCACAACTTGCACTTCTCCCCAGAAGCTCTGTGCCCTGCAAATACACTGACTCCCTGCAGCCCTGCTCTCTTGGTTCCACAGGCCTGTACGGCAGACTCAGCTCTGCGAGTGTTTCTGCACACTTTCATGTGACCCTGACGGCCTGTCCTGGGAGGCCCAGCCCCTTTTTCTGAAGCCCTTGCAGGGCTGTGAGCCTTGGCCGTGGGAGAAGCCCGGGGGTCCTGCCGGACCAGGTCAGTGACGAGGACAGGCGGCTGCTCCGGACAAGCTCCAGCGGTGATCTCTGGGGTCCTGAGCAGACAGAGTGAGCAAACAGGGGAGGTCAGTCACCGTCCACTCCTGCGGCTGCAGAGAAGGCAATGGAGCTGGCTGGCACAGGTCAGCCCTGGGGACACAGGTACTCAGCTCCATCCAGAAGCCTTTGCTAAGCAACGCCTTCTTCCCCGGAGCATAGGGCCTCTGTGTTAGATGCATGAACTGATAGGCCCAACTTCACTTGGGACTAGGGAGTATCCAAGGTTGAAAATGAAGGGCCCATGACCCTGCCCATTGCCCGGGGGACAAGGAGACCCTGTCATCCACAGCTGGTCACATATGCCTCGGCATGGACAAGCAGGATTGACGTCTCCAGTTTCTTGAGGGTCGTGGGTAACAGAAAAATCTCAGGCTGGGCAGCACCCCTGGGACAAAATCTTCAGCTTTGTGTGAACCAAGCTGGCCTCGGGGTCAGAGAAGGGGCCCCCGTGTCAACTGATCTGACCTCGGGGTCACAGGAGGGGGCCCCGGAGCCTGCAGGGCTGACCTGAGCCTCGCGTGAGGCAGGCCTGGCTTGGGAGGGGCCCAGGTACCTCCCCGTTTTCCAGACGAGGAAGCCGAGGCTTGGGAGTAGGGACAGCACACAGCCTGTGTGCTGCTGTGACCCGGCGACCTCTTCTCAGGGTTGCTGGCTGCGATTTTAGGGGGTGGGGGGGTAGGTCCCCTGGTCCTGGGGCAGATTCTCCCAACCCGACCTCTCCCCTGCCCCAGTGCCTGCGCTGCCTCCCTCCGCCCACCATGGGCTCCCCTCGGGTGGCGCCCCAGGGACCGCCCAGGCCCCAGGTGGCAGGCCTGTCCGCTCCCCTCTGCGGCCCCATCTCCCCTCTCTCCGGCTCTCTCACTCTGCCCATCCCTGCCTCTGTCTCCCTTTCTGGCCAATCGCATTTCAAAGAGTCTGGCTGTGGGGTCCCCAGGGGAGCAGGGTTGGAAGGGGGAGCAGACAACGGTGGGTGGAGGAGACTCTGTTGCCGCCCGCAGGGAGGGAGCCCTTGCTTGTTCGCAGTGCCCTTGGTTTTGGCCGAGGGGCAGGACTTCGGGGCAGGCCATTTGGTGGCCTTCACCCCTGCCCACGGGCACTCCGGGCGCGGGTGTGTCCTGGGTGCCCTTGCTCACCAGGGCACCCTGCTGGCCTCAGGGGACCTCAGGTGCCCAGGAGCTGGTTGGGGGCAGGGTTCCATCATCTCTGGGCACCCGTGCCCCAGTGAGGCACACCAGGAACCTGCGCGCCCACGTGTGATCAGTAGACAGAGCACGCAGGAGTCGGTCTTCCCACAGGCCAGGGGTGAGCAGGAATACCGGCATGTCGGCAGCCAGCTCGGCAGAAACAGGGTCTGGTGATTCAGCAAGGAGCGTGGCCTCTGCTCAGAGCTGCCCCCTCCCAGGGGACACACACAGGCAGGCGGGCGGCTCCCTGGCAGCAGCGCCCCATGTTGGCCAGGCCCTGCCCCTCGCGTCCGCCCTGCTCCCCTGTCCTCGCTGACTCAGCTTCCCTGGAAAGGCTGCCTTCAGCTCCCCCCCCCATCTGTTCTCACAGCCTCATCTGCTGGGGGCAGTCAGTTCAAGTTCAATGACGAGAAAGGCAGGACAGATGCCACGGGGGACATTTTCTTGGCAATCCCAGGAGAAAACAGGAATCTGGGCCCACGGGAAGAGCCGTGCGCAAGGGAAGAAGGCCCCCCCACCTTAGCCGGGGTGGGAGCCTGGGGTCGGCCGGGGCTCCCCTGAGGGGCCGAAATAGTGCTCCCGAGGGCAATGCCTGGCCTGGCCTCCGCGGTCCTGCTGCGGGCGCCCACGCGTGTGAGCCTGAGGCTCCACGCGGGTCTGGAGTCACACTGCCCATCGGCATAGATGAGCTGAAAGCGGATCCAAGAGGAAGCCACACCGGATGCGCCTGCGGAGGAGCGGCGCGGGCTCCACAGCGAGTCAGCACCCACGACTCGCCCCGCACCCTGCTGTCCAGACACGCCCCTCGCATGTGTGTGGTCTGCGGTGGGGACGCAAGGCTGCTCTGCCGACACTCACATGCCAGGGACAAAGGAGCTTTTGTTTCCCCATCGCTGCTTGGGTCTTGCTCAAGAGCCCCCACCCCGGGGCCCGGCCTCAGTGGCGTCATCCCCAAACCAGTCCAGGAGGCTGAAGTTCACCCTGCAGGCGGCACCTCCCCCTTCCACTCCCTCCAGACGGCGCTGCGCCTGCGGGGGTGGGAGGGGCACGGAGGTGGGGGGACCCGGTGCTCTGGATGAGACCTGGGCCTCTCCGGCTCCTGATAGGGTCCCGCCCCAGGGCGCTTCCCCGCGTCTCCACGGGAGCCCTCACTGCTGCCCCCACGCTCTGCTCTCTCCCCACTGGTGGCTGTTGTCCTCGCTTGCTCTGCCCTCCGTGTCCTGGGCCCGGTTCCCTCTGTGTGTGCAGGAGCCGGTGATGCCCTAGGGTGGCCAGGTCTGCGTGCCGAGGGCTCCTGCTTGAGCAGTGAATGCTCAGCAATTGCCCGAAATGGCAAGTCCCAACACACAGACACATGCTGGCACACTATTTGGACACTGGAGCTCTGTTAGGACAGACACCCTCAGGGAGCCACAGTTGGCCCGGCCTGTGGCCCCTTGACACCACCCCCCAGGCTGTCGATGCTGAGAGGAGGCCGTGGGACAGACACCAGTGTGCTCACTCGTGGTGACCTGGCGCCAACTGGCACAGGCATCCTCACACCAGACACGTTTGGGTCGGCTTGGGAGGGGGCGGCCCCCAGAGACCCCTGCCACCCTGCCTCCAGCAGCCCGGGAACGTGGGCTGGGGGCAGCGTTCAGAGCCGGATGAGGCCCACACTTGCAGGGTACAGGGGTCTCTGGGAACCCCTCCCTTTTCACAGATGGAGGGGCTGAAGCCAAGGGACGTGCCGATGGAGACAGGCCTGGACCACACCCAGCACGGACTCTGCAGGCCCGGCAGCTTATAGATCTCCGCAGGTACATCATTTACATGCCATAAAACTCAGCCATTCCAAGTCTACGATCTCGTGACTGTGAGTGAGCTCACGGATATGTGAGACCGGCCTCGCACTCGAGTTTTAGGGCATCTCCTTCACGCCCCAAAGCCAGGCCCAATCCCCTCCACCCTGGGCCCCCGGCGTGGCACCCGGCTTGCTGTCTCCCCCAGCAGCACTGAGCTGACGGGAGGTGATGCATCCCAAACCCAGCTGGTGCTCAGACCAGCGTCTCGGTCCACGAAGCGGCCCCTGCAGCTTGGGGGTCTGCAGTCTCCAGCCTGAAACTCAACTTCAGAAGGAAGGTGGCCATGGGGAGGGGTGGGTAGGGGGGCAGGGGCCGCGCTCAGAAAGGCTGTAATAGCGCAGCAGGCTGTCACACACTCGGCCCTCCCCAAACACAAAAGCAGGCATCCATCTCCTGTTGGGCTGTTGAATTCTGCCAGGCAGCACAACAAATCACAAACATCACCACATATGGGAAGAGAAAGGGAAATTATAGTGTGGGCTCAACGACCTTTGTGCCAGGAAACACGCTGTCTGGATGGGAGGTGGGACTCGGGGCTCGCCACGCCCCCGCCAGCCGGGAGACAGAGGCCCTGCAGCGGCCTCACCCCTCCAGGTGGCCCTGGCAGAGCCCTCGGAGCTGCCCACGTGAAGCCAAGGGGACTGGAGCCCGGAGGGGGGCCAGGGTGACGCACGGTGCCCGCGGGACCCCAGGGGAGCATCGGGTGAAGGGTAAGCAGAGAGGCATCTCCCAGCTCCGACTGCGGAGCTGCCTGCCTCTCCCCTCCCCCAGCAGAGTTCACATCTTCCCAGGCTCCCGCCCTGAACGGGGGGACAGCAGACGTTCTAGCCCAGCTGGAGGTGGCCGTGGCCATCTCGCCTGGTGAAGGTCCTGCTGGAGCAGAGGTGACAGCTCCTGGAAGCACTCTGAGTGCTTGCGTTCATGATTTGTGTGCTGCTTGGCAGAATTCAACAGCCCTCCAGGAAGTGGATGTCTGCTTTTGTGTTTTGGGAGGGCCGAGCGTCTGATTGCCCGCTGCGTTATTACAGCCTTCCTGAGCGCAACCCCCAGGCCTCGATGGAGTGAGCCGGACCCATGAAGGCTGGTGCTCCCTGCCTGCTGGCCACTGCCTGTCCTGACACTGACCCCTGGGGTCACAGCAGCTCCAGTCTCGGCCAAGTAGGGCTCAGCAGGCAAGATGGTCCTGAGAAAATCCTTCAGGATGCTTGGTCTCCGTTTCTGTCAAGGCGACCTTTAGAATCAGAGACGGGACTTCCCTGCTGTCCAGGGGTTAAGATTCCACTTCCACTACATGGGGCAGGGATTCCATCCCTGGTTGGGGAACCAAGGTCCCACCTTCCAAGCAGTGCAGCCCACAAAATAAGTAAACAAGCAAACGCTCTTCTCAAGAAACAAAAACAAAAAAAAAGATTTATGTATCTTCAACAAGTGAAGAAAATCCCAGACTTCTCAACTGAACCTAAAGAATAGCTAAATGGACAAATGTGTCTAGACCAAGTCAAGATTAGCAAGTAATTCTTCAAACTTTGATTATTGATTTGATGTCAAAGGGATCATCCCTTTTAAAAAAAGAGTCAGCAGAGTTTCAATGGCTGTCATGGGGAAAGGAGGAGCTGGAGGCCTGTCCCCTCTCCTCCCAGGCTGCAGGGCTGGTGTCTCTATCTGGCATTGGGAGCCCCTGTGTACAGCGCTGCCTGCTCATCTTGGGTACCAGTGACTAGGAGAAGCCGTTCAGGTTTCCAGGGGAGTCACGGGCTCCTGCCTCCCCAGGGATGGGCATGTCCACCTTGACTTGCACTTGGCTGTGGCCTCTCCTTGCTTTGTGCCTCTCCAGGGTCTCTGGTGGACAGGGAGAATGGGCAGGGGAAGGTGAGTCCATCCAGAACCTCGAGTTAAGTCTCTCGTGGGGGATCCAGTCAGACAGGATCTATGTTCCAAACAGGCCCTGGCTTCTCGAGAAAGTTCTGGGCAGACAGCTGACACTTGGGAGGGCTCTGGGTCCATCAGATGTTCCTGAAAATGGAACAAGAGGAGACACAGGAGCGGCTTGGGAGAAAAGGTCGATTATAACCTCAGGTCTCAGAGACAAAGGTGCAGGGCTCCAAGAGGACCTCTGGGGGGGCAAGAGGGACAGGAGGGTCAAGAGGGACAGCACCCCTAAGCATGGCCCTTCTTGGTGTTTCTGCAGGAAACATGATGCAGGGAGGTGTGACAGCCTCGGATGGACTAGGGTGGACACCCCCGGAGGCTTTGGACACAGAGTGGCCCCCTGGGTGCTCGGCACCGGGTCCTGCAGTGATGCAGGCAGAGGACCACCGCCCCCAAGGGTGCCCGGCAGAGAGAGGACATGTGGGTCTGGGTGGGTGGTCTGCTGGACGAGGCACCATCCTGCCTAGGCCCTGAGCTGTTGGGACAACCTGGCCGGCCCTGGGAGGGGGCGTCTCCCAGCCCAAAAGGTTTTAAGATGTCAAAACAGCACAGTGTACAGAAAATCAGAAACAGAGAGTATGAGGGCCATCCCAGGAAAGACGTGCTGAAGCTCAGGGGTGGGCTGGGATGAGGCGGGGGGAGCTTAGCCATCGGGCAGCGGGGCTCCACAGCCCCATGGACGCGCCACAGCCCAACAGACACGTCATATCCCCACAGAGGCGTCACGTCCCCGCAGAAGCGTCACGTCCCCACCAGAAGTGTCACGTCCCCACCAGAAGCATCCCTGGTTGGGTGACACTAGAGGAGGCTCTGGAGCTCAGGATCCAGATCTTAACTTGTGAACATACTCGGCCTAGGGATGTCTGGATGGTTAACTCACCGATTTGACCTTGGCTTCCTTGTGTGTGAGGCGAGTGGGTTCACCAAGGTTTTCTCTGCAAGGCCTCTGACTGCCATAACAAAGCACACAAAAGGACCGCAAACTGAGGTGGATTCTCTCAGAGCAGGAGGTCTGAAGCCAGGACGTCAGCAGGGTGGGTCCCTCTGGGAGGCCAGGGAGACGCCGCCCCGTGCCCCCGGCACTCCCAGGGGTGCCCCTGCCCTTGGCGTTCTGCGGTGTGTGGCTGCCGCACGCCCGTCTCGGCCTCCGTGGTGGCATCCCTGTCCCTGGTCTCCTGCCTCTCCTTTAAGGACACCAGTCCCGACACTGGGCCCACCCGAAACCCGAAACCCAGGACGACTCGGTCCCACCACCCTCAGCCGTGTACACCTAAGTCAGGTCACAAGCTGCCGCTCCTGTTGGACACACCTCGCTTCTCCTGGGACCCCAGGGAGCATCGGCGACCCCTCACGGTCTGGGGGTGAAAGTGGTGGATTTGGGAGTCTGTAAGCCCCAGAGGTAGAGAGGAGCCTGTCCCCTGGGTGTGGGGTGGTGGGGACCACCCTCACGGAAGCAGAGGGCAAAGGCAAGGGGGGCCCTCTGAGGAAGGGGCCGCAGGGCCCGGGACCCCGAGGCACCAGCGTCAAAGAGATGAAGGAGGGCTCGGTCGCCACCACCAGAACTGCAAGACAGGGCCGCCCAAAGCAAGAGGCTGGCTCGGACACACTTTGCAGAATCAGAGCCCTGTCCTGCCCTTTCAGGAAAGGAGGGACGAGCGGAGGAAAGGTGGGTGGAGCACAAGGCTGGCTTCCAAACTCAGGACCCACCTCGGCGAGGCCCCGGCCCAGGCCTCCGGCCTTCTGGTCTCGGCCTCTCAGGCATCCGTGGAGGATGCTCGTATGTTCGGGGATGACCCCTCCAGCCTTCAAGCTGCAGCGTGGGTACGCTCTGTCCTCTCAGCCCTAAATGTAGCTGAGGGGCCTGCCCAGGAGCAGACTCTGGGCTTCCTGCAGGAGCAGAAGGTGACATTTGCCCAATGAGCAGGTAGACTAGACCTTCCTGACTGTTTCTCTGACCCGTGCCACCCTGTGAGCAGGAGGACACCGCAGAGGCTCAGGAGAGCAGGGCCAGGCAGCGCCAACCACCATCGTCACACAGAGTACATGCACAGATTCACTCATCTCTGAACTCAAGAACCGCAGGTCCATCTCAGACTGGGTACCATGTTAATAAACCCAGAAAGTCCGGTTCCCAAGAGGAAGGTCACATGTGTCCTTTAGCTGCCTTCACGGGACACGCAGAGAACCAGTTCCCAGTCCACAAAGGGCGCCCAGCCACTGAGTCTTCAGTGTGACATGAGAAGGTGGTGGCTTTCTAGACCTCCAACGTCAGCCTCGTTAATTCTCCAAATGCTCCAAAGGCCCATAGCCCCGGGGAAAGGACTGTGAGCATTTTTACGGCAGCTCCATCCTCTAAGTCTCAATGCCACAGGGCCTTCACCTGCCCCGTCTCTCACAGACCACAGCTCTTTCCTGATGGAAGGGCTTCCTTTTTATTGCACCTTGTTTGGCCAGTTTGAGCTTGGCTCCATTTGAATGTCCTCGTAAGAACATGAAAGATGAGGCCGCAGCATCAACCCAGGATGGACAGAGAGGCTGCGGGGAGATGCTGGGCTCTAGTTTCACCCTTGTCAATCAGCCCTGGAACCCACAGCCTTCCTGGGAGTCCTTTCAGAGCACTCAGCAGCCAATGGGGAGTGGGCAGTCTGCATCTCTGCCACTGATGGGACCTTTGTCCAGCTGTGACCACTCCACAATTCAACTTTACATCTTCAAAATTCAGACTTAACACAATCGCTGTGAGATCCCACTGCATGAGATTTCATCAATGCCCATGCCCATCGCCCCCTTTGGGGAGCAGTGATCACTAAGCTCAGCTGAGACTGCCACAGCATTGTTAATTGGCTACACCTCAAATCAAAATGATTTTGGTGTTAAAACAAAATAAATATTAAAAAATTGAAGAAGCAAACAAACAAAAGATGCTCCCAGGGCAGAGCAGGGGCGAGAGCCCGGCCCTGAGCACCTACAGACACGGGGGCGGCCAGCCGCGGTCCTGGCGGGGTGGGGACCAGCCCTGGCCTGGGGCCCCCCTGCTGGCCATCAGGGCCTCTGCTTCTCCTGCGCTGGAGACAGAGAACGGCTGTCTTCCTAGTGCCCGTGTCCTCCATCTTTGTCTTTTCACCCCACTCTCTGGAACACTTCGTCAGCTTTCTGTCCACAGGTTTCTGCTGTGTTTTGTCGTCTTGCTTCACAACCTGACGAGCTCGCCTCCCCTTCCCAGGGGCAGCCCCGGCCCACATGCCACGCCCCTGCCCCAGCTCCCTATTGTTTCACAGACACTCTGGCCTCGTCAGCCCCCAGAGATGAACAGTAGCTTCTTCAGGACTTCCCTCCCAGGGCCTCTGTGGTCTCTGCTTTCCTCAGGGCGCGTCCTCTCCACTCTTCTGGATCTTTCCCTTTGCATAGTGGGCTTTCTGAAACACATGAGCAGACAATCCAGGACAAGGGATGTTTGGAAGACTGGCGCAGAGGAAGTGCCGGCGGGGTGCAGGGGTCTGGCTGGTTGCTGCCAGGCTGTGGGTGGTGGGGACCGTGGGTGTGGGACACCAAGAGCCGCCTGAGCTGTATGGGCCTCCGGTTGGCTCAGTAAATACTAAGTGCCAGGCTCTGTGCCCTAAACACGTCATCCATTCCTTCACAGGAAGAAAGCTGACCCTCTTTTTGGCTTGGGGAGATGAAAACCTGCCTGATAGGCGTTCTGAGTCCTGGGGTGGGGACAGGTCTAGGGATGTGGACCTCTGGCCATGGAAGAGAAGACCCCTTCGCTCAGCCCACCTCTCTCCGCACCAGGCTTGGAGTGTTCTAGAAGCAGGGTCCCCGCCCTGCCCTGCCCTCCCGGGCCGTCACCCACCGGCACCAGTTTTATTGCGATGAGCTCGTTTCCTTCCCTGTGCTGGTGCTGGGGTGGGGGGAGGGGAGCAGAGCCCCTGGGGGCGGGCTGGCTTTGTCTGGCATGCCCACGCCCTCCTCCTGGGCCCAGCTGGGTGCCAGGAGCATCCAGGGGAGCATTTTAGGATTCTCACTCAGGCGGAGGAAGTCTGCCCTGCCCCCTGGAGGAGGTAGGAGCCTGTCTCACCCACGGGCAGGCTAGTGAAGCCCTGCAGGGCCACCTGGGCTGGGCTCCTCTCAGGGGCTGAGACCCCTACAGGGGCATGGGGCGTGCTCTCCGACCTTGCCGAGCCTGGGGTTCCAGTCCAACCAAGGCCTGGCAGTGGGGGTCAGCCTGGGCCTCACTGTCCTCATGAAAGTGGAGGGTAGAGACGAGGTGTAGCACTGGCCCCTGGCAGTCTCCGGACAGGGGATACTCTGGTGCGCGGAGCTGAGTTAGGTGGAGCGTGACAGGGCACCTGTTGCTCCTGGGTCTGGTTTAAACAGGCTACCTTCGGAACCTGACGGTGGCCCAGCAGACACCCCGGAGTTTGCTGTTACCCTGGATAGTCAGTGGGCTGGGAAAGAGGGGCCTGTTTGGGGTCGTAAACATGAGCTTCATGGGCTTGAAATGAGCCTTGGGGTGTCACAGGGAGGAAATGGGGGCCAGAGAGAGCCGTCAGGAGCAAGGCTCACCGCCCAGGGTCCCGCGGCCCCAGGGCCCTGCGCAGGCCGCCCTCCTCACTCAGCCCTAGGAGGTGAACTCAGGCCACTGGCTCCCGGCCAGGAACCGAGGCCCGAGAGGAAAAGGTGCTGTCCCGGGGGCCAGGGCAGAGGGGCAGACCCGGGTGTGGACGCAGGCCTCTGAACCAAGCCCAGCTCCCAGTCACTGGACCGAGTGATCAGCGGGACTCTGCTCCAGCCAGGGCCCCTCCCGCCCTCTGGGGAGCAGGCGTTCAGAGCAGCCCCTTCCAGCTCCACGGCCCCAGGGAGGCCCTCAGGGGTGCTCAGTGCGGGAGCCTGGGTTGGGGGCTGAGGCCCGATCGCAGGCAGCAGTGTAGCTTCACCCACCCGCCGCGGAGCCTGCCAGACCCTCCGGCTCCAGCCCTGCCATGCATCCTCTAGTTCACCCACAGCCCAAATCAGCCACGTCACTGCAGTCCAACTTAAACGCATCCCTGATGGGGCCTCGGGCTTCCCTGATGGCTCAGATGGTAGAGAATCTGCCTGCAGTGCGGGAGACCTGGGTTCAGTCCCTGGGTCTGGAAGATCCCCTGGAGGAGGGCAAGGCACCCCACTCCAGTGTTCTTGCCTGGAGAATCCCATGGACAGAGGAGCCTGGTGGGCTGCGGTCCCTGGGGTCACAAGAGTCGGACACGACTAAGCAAGTAAGGAAGCACAAGGCCTCACTGAGCACCCTTCACCGGCCCCGTCAGCACAGGCTCTGGGTCAAAGCCCCCAGCTCTGCAGCAGACTTCCCGCCGCAGCCAGTCCTGAGAAGGGGACACCGCAGTTTTGAGACCATGGGGCCCTCACCAGCCCCAACTCACTGTCACCTGCAGACCTGCTCCCAGCAGCGTCCAGCGTGCAGTGCCGGGACCCTGAGAGCCGATGACTCCAGCCCTCCTGCTGCCGGCCGAGAAGCCTCCCCATGCTGAGATGAGCCCCGAGGGCCAGCTGAGCCTGGCACCTGGACCCCGAAGGATCCTTCTGTGATGACCACCACCATGTCACTCCTGAGGGCCTGCCCCTGCTGCAGAGGGTCTTGTGGCCCCAGGCCAGACCCTCCCACCAGCAGGAAGGCACCGCAGGCGCCCGGCACCCCTGTTCTTGGTGACACTTTCTCAGGGTGCGTGCCAAGGAGCCTGGGTGTTTCATTCCGGGCTCATCTTGCCCTTCGACTCCACTAGAGGGCAGGACGCCTGGTCTGGACCCCCCCACCAGGACCCCCAGAGCCTGTGACACAGCTGCAAACCTGGGCTGCTGGGCCAGCATCCTCCTGGCGTCCGCCGAGACCCTGCTGTCTCTGCTCATTTCAATCCTCCGTTAGTAGTTTCTGGGGCACCAGGCAACTTAAGTAGTGTAAAAGTGAATCTTAGGAAGCATCGATATGAGCCCTGCCGATGGAAGAAGGAGGTGCAGAGAGGCCACGCTGGCTTCCAAGGCCACACAGCCGGTTAGCCACGGATGGGGCCAGGGCCCAGGCTCCCAGCGCTGACCTCACGCTTCGTCCCGCAGCCTCACCCCACCCCGTGCCCAGGCAAGCCCCAGGCAGCCCTGGGAGCACTGTTCCTCCCGTGGGAGAGTCTGATTCTGCAGGACTGACGAAACCACACAGGAGCCTGGCAACAGCAACCTGTCTCCGAGCTGCCTCAGGCCTGGGGAGCGGCTGGGATCCAGGCAGCCCGGCCTGCTGTCGTACCCCAGCCCCCCACCCCAGCTCCTGGGAACGGCCGTCCTTGAACTAGGCCTGCTGGCAGCGTAATCGCTTCCAGAAGGCTGGATGTTTGGTTGCCGGCTGGACATAGGCCTGCACTGCGCCTTGCCATCAGTGGAATACGTTTCCCATGTTGAGGGGAGGAACGACCTTCCTTCTGAAGCTAAAAGGAGGCAGAAAGTTGCTTTTGTGATGGTCTCTGAGATAAACTGGAAAGCGCTCAGAGCAGAGAGATGGAGGCCTGGATTGGGGGCCACCAGGCCTGGTCCCAGCCCTCCACCAAGCATGGCAGGGCCCTGGGGCCCGAGGCGGTAGGGGCCTGGGGTTGTGGGGCCAGGTGGTGCCCGATCATCCACTCAGGCACTGGGCCCCGGGGTTTCCCGGAGCTGGTGAGCGGAGCCTTCACAGCTGCCATGGGCACAGGGTAAGTCTTCTGCGTTATGTTTGGGTAGGAGGGGGCTCAAGACAGGTCCAGCCAGGTCTGACCCGGCGTAGCTGGCCCTCCTGGAGGACCACAGGCCCCGCCCTGGAGTCTAGGTCAGCTGGTACGGCTGGGCGAAGGCCCCCAGGAGGCTCTTCACGGGAAAGGTGATGCTTCCCCTGGACGGTGGCCTCGGCCTGCCTGCAGACTCCCCTTTCTTGGGGCCCTTGCCCTGCACCCTCACGGCCTTTCGGCCAAGTCCGCAGAGAAGCAGACAAGCTGGCCGGGCCCCGCCCTCAGCCGCAGCCCCAGCAGCCCTGCTGTCTGGCCTCCCAGCCTCTTTCTCCGTCTGGTCCTGAGGCCTCAGGAGGCCGTGGCCACGCCTGCACAGCCCTGCCCCCACGAGGAGGGTGTCATCTGGATGTGAACGCGGCGCTCGCGGACTCATCTCTCACCGAGAAGAGCAGGGACACCTACTGTGGGGGCTCTCCCAGGACAAGCAGGGGACCGGATCCGCTACCCAAGCTGGACGCGGGGCCAAGGGGAGCGTGGCACGAGGCAGCGTGTAGAGCCTGGGGGCACGGGGGAACCCTGGTCGAATGCACGCAGGCGGTCCAGCCAAGGCACTGGTGCGAAAGGGCCGGGTTGGGGCACGCCCCAGAGTGGGGTGACAGGTGGAACCAGGGTGGTGAGCACTCTGGTGAGAACGGTACGAGAACCGACAGTGTTCGTGATGACTAACGTTTCCCAGCACACGTTTCTAAGTCTTTATCACACACCAGAAGTAACTCACTTGCCAAAATCTGAGTCATTCTTCACTTTTTCTTACATGTCGCTCCAATCCATCCACACGTTAAAATAGCTCTGCCTTCAAAATACACTCAGGACCCTCCCGGGCGAGGTGGAGCCGTGAGCCAAGGCTCTGTGAAGCGGCAGAGCCAGCTAGGAGCTTCACACACGTGAGTTCTCGTGGATGCCAGCTGAAGCAGGCGTGGTGACTGGGAGGTGGTGCGCTGTCGGCCTCCGAGCGTTGGGGACCCCGAGGCCCAGGAGGGGCTCCTGCTGCTCAGACAGGAGCAGGACCCCTGTCCAGATCTCCTGCGGGGTCAGGCGGGCAGGGCAGGGCCAGGCCCCTGGGAACCGTGGCAGATGGCAGGAAGGACAGGGAGGGCGGGCTCGGGCAGGACTCTGCTGGTGGAGTTCTCACTTCAACAGGGTACTCGATCCCACAGGTCGCCTGCCTCTGAAACCCTGCAGGACCTTCCTGAGCCTACTGGGGGCAGACCCATGTCCCTGCTTCTTGTTTGTAGAAAAGCTGTAAGCTTTCCCAAGTTCCAAAGAGCAAGTTGAATCAGAGAAGTGAAGAAACGCAGAAACAAGGAAAGAGTCAAGCAAGACATAAACGTGTGCTTAGCCGCTCAGTCGTGTCCGACTCTGTGACCCGTGGACTGCAGCCCGCCAGGCCCCTCTGTCCATGCGGAGTCCCCAGGCAAGAATACCTGAGTGGTTGCCATTTCCTTCTCCAGGGGATCTTCCCAACCCAGGGATCGAACTCAGGTCTCCCGCATTGTAGGTGGATTCTTCACCAGCTGAGCTGAGAGGGAAGCCCACTGTCACCTGAGTGGCCCTAAAACCAATGACAGTCGTCTTTCCAAGGAAAGAGAGGGATTTGGAAATAGAGACAAAGAGGGCACACCCCAAGAAGAAATCTGGGTGAAGACAGAAGCAGAGACTAGAGTAACGCGTCTGCAAAGCAAGACCCACTGCGCGTCACTGGCGGACCCAGAAGCTGCAAAGAGGCCTGAAATGAACTCATCTTCAGAATCTACAGAAGGAACTAAGCCTGCTGACACCTTGCCTTCGGACGTCTTGCCTCCAGAATGGGGAGACAGTGAATGTCTGCTGCTGTAAGCCTCTCCAAATACACACCACTGGCCACCCTAGAGAGCCAGCACGTACACAGTGTAACGCGGGCCGAGCGGTCTGCTGTTGACAACAGTGCTTAAAGACTCAGGCTTCTGTCGCTTTGCCATTTTTGTGAAAATTTCAACAATGCATTTATTATTTACTAATTTTATAAAATTGCAGTGAATCGTTTCAGTACAGCAAGCTTCTAAATGTACAGACTTTGTGAAAAACTCTACCTCATAATTTTCCTCAATAAAGACAAGCATGTAAACTGCATGTAACATTCATTGACATGTACCACTAACCAGGGGCCATGGTGACAGTCCTGAATTCATGAAAACTGGAAGGCACAAAGCTGCTGAAAAGGTTTTAGCAGCTACTTTGAAAAGTGCGTTGAAACTCATATAAAACCATAACCCCAAATCACAGGTGGTTACAGCAGACACAGGTGGGTTTACATACACTCTGAGGAGCATGACTTTTCATTTAGATCAACAATATTTTCCTAAATTAATTTTGCTCATTTTTATTCCTAAGGTTCCACGTGCACATGTGGAAATTTCCTGTGTGAGTTCTATTAGCAGAAGAACTCACAGTTAAAAGATGCCAGCTTTCAACTTTCTAATCAGTGTCATCGGATCCTCTGAACAGAAAACCGACTCAGTAAATTCTAGGAAAGGATTCCATTGTTTAAGAATTTAATTATGGACTCAAAGTAAAGCCTTGGGAAATCCATCTGCTTGAAAGGGACACATCTGATAATATTGTAATTGCAATTTAGTCAAAAAGGGCAACATAAAAATAAAGTGAGGGCTTCCCTGCTGGTCCAATGATTAAGAATCCACTTCAGGCAATACAGGGGACACAAGTTCAATCCCTGGTCTGGGAAGATACCACATACTGTGGGGCAGCTAAGCCTGTGCCCGGCAACTATTGAGCCGTGCTCCAGAGCCCCGTGAGCCACAGCAAAAGTCACAGCAATGAGACCAGAGCTCCACAGCTAGAGAGCGGTCCCTGCTCGCTGCAGCTGCAGAAAGCCCATGCATAGCAACAAGCACCCAGCACAGTCAAAATAGCGATTAACTAATGAACAAGCCACTCCAGTACTCGTGCCTGGAAAACCCCATGGATGGAAGAGCCTGGTGGGCTGCAGTCCGTGGGGTCGCTAGGGTTCGGACACGACGGAGCGACTTCACTTTCACTTTTCACTTTCACACATTGGAGAAGGAAATGGCAACCCACTCCAGGGTTCTTGCCTGGAGAATCCCAGGGACGGGGGAGCCTGGTGGGCTTCTGTCTATGGGGTCACACAGAGTCGGACATGACTGAAGTGACTTAGCAGCAGCAGCAGCAATGAACAAACTAAGGTAGTTTTTTTTGTAGTGACAGTACAGAGTTTGTTGGTAGAATGATGTTCTTGTCAAATGGAAGAGCTTATGGATAGAAACTGGGGGTTGCTTAGGGTACAAACATAATTCATGATTTTTTCCAACACCCTGATCATCTCGGGCTTCCCTGATAGCTCAGCTGGTAAAGAATCTGCCTGAAATGTGAGAGATTCTGGTTCGATTCCTGGGACAGGAAGACCCCCTAGAGAAGGGAAAGGCTATCCACTCCAGTATTCTTGCCTAAAAATGCCATGGACAGAGGAGCTTGGTGGGCTATAGTCCATAGGGTCCCGAAAAGTCAGACACAAGTGAGAGACTTTCACTTTTCATGACAGTCTACCAAGCTAACTAAAACTCTACCCCTTGCATTTCACAATATTATGAAACATATATTTATTTATACATAGACACACACAGAGCTAGGATAACTGAAGTATAATTATTTTGTGATTAAGCTAATGATGGAAAAAATATGTATATCATGGCAGTAAATTTTTTTTCTCATTGTTATCTATTAAGAATTTAATTTTAGTAATATCTGAGTTCTGCAGGACCTAAATGACCTACAATGCTATTACTGAGCCTTTCTTTTTTTCTGGATGTCTTTACTGAAAGTATGAATTGAATGGAGTGTCAAAGAACTTTAACTTTTGAAGATTTTGACAAGTATAATTATTCAAAACAAACTTTAAACAAAAGGCATTAAAAATGAGCTAAAATAAAAAAAGAAAGAAAAGGAGAGCTTAGTTTCAATCATGAAACTAAATAGTAAATAAATCAAAATTAATAAATACTAGCTACTATTGCTTGAATACTTCTGCCAATAATAATTATAAAAGCTAAAAGTGAAAGTGAAATTTGCTGAGTTGTGTCCAACTCTTTGCGACCCCATGGACTATACAGTTCATGGAATTCTTCATGTCAGAATACTGGAGCGGGTAGCCTTTCCCTTCTCCAGGGGATCTTCCCAACCCAGGGATTGAACTGGGGTCTCCTGCATTGCAGGAGGATTCTTTACCAACTGAGCTATCAGGGAAGCCCAAAAAATTGGTTTATAATGAATCATGTCAAGGTACTGGGGGAAAACTAAGTCAGGAAGAAATGAGAAGGGATGTAATCCCCGAAAAATAGGAAAGTACCCAGAAAATTAAACCCAGAAAAATAATGTTCTCGTCTCAATCTCTTTTTACTCAGCAGACAAAAATTAAACTCACTGACGATTCAGATATCAGAGGTAACAGACAGACGCTTTTAAATGATTGCAGTTAGTATGTGAAATAGTGGGAGAAAATACACAAAATGGAAAATGGAGTGTTTCACTGAGAACTGAAATCTATAAAGAAAGTCAAACAGACATGGTAGAACTGAAAATATAATATCTAAAATGAGATGTTAATTCAGTGGATTTAAAAATATACTGACACTGCAGAGGACAGAGGCAGAAAATATAAAGATAAGTTAATAGAAAATACTCAAGATTAAAAGGAGAAATGAAAGGAAAAGTAAAGAAAAGAGCTAAAGAGACACGGAATCACAGTGAAGGGTCTAACAGAAATCAAATGGCCATGGAATACTTTAAAATTAAATGGGTCAGGGTGGGAAGAGGAGATCCTGCCAACCTAAAAATCTATATGTAGAAATATTTCAAAATGAAAGCATAAATAATGACAGTCTCAAAAAAACAGAAGCAAAAAGAATCCATTGCCAGCAGACCCACACTTCAAAAAACTAGTAAAAGAAGTTCATGAATGGAAGGAAAACAGTGCCAGCTTGAAGCTGAAACAACAAAAACACTAGGGAAAGACAAATATTGTGTGTAAACATCAGAGAATATTAATTGTCTGAAACAGCAGTAGCGTCTATGTCAGTATTAAAAATAAAAAATGGCACCACGAATAGGAGCAGGTAAATGGAATCATATTCCTGCCTGTCTTCCATTGTCAGTTCCGATTCCAAGAAGCAGATACCAGAACTAAGCTATACTTGCCAAAGATGCACTGGGGGGCCTCTGGGAAGGAAGGGGAGCGAGGCAGCAGGGGTAGGTGAGCGGACCCTCAGCCCCGATGCTGGTTCCACTCTTGTGGAAGGAGAGAGGAGAGAAGGAAGGCTTGGCAGGGAGACACGGGGACTGCTCGTTGTGCAGCTCTGAGAAAGCCTTGGCCAGTCCCAGGCAGGCCGCTGTGGGGCCCCTGGCAAAGATTCCCTGTCGAAGGAATGCTTGGGCAGGAATAAGCTGGCTTTGCACTCCCTCCCTCTGCCATACTGCCAGAGGACAAATGCGGAGGAGACCATGGCCTTGGCTGGAGGCTACGAGGGATAGAAAGAGCTACCCCCAGCTCCCGTCCTGCAGCAACATCTCTTGAGTCCACACAAGCATTGCTTTAAATGCAGCAAAAAGTCTACTTTACTGCAGACTGTAATCAATCAAGAATACATATGTAATCTCTAGGCAACCTCTAAAATAGAAGTATAAAAAATATACCTAAATATTCTGCAAAATTGAAAATAAAAAGCACTTGACTTGCAATATCTTCAAAAAGATAATGTAAAGGAACAAATGGGCAAAACAGATGGGAAAAAACAATAAGATTAAAGGTAATTGCATCAGTAATTACAGACAGATGGTTCAGTTGCTCAGTCGTGCCCAGCTCTTTGCAACCCCATGGACTGCAGCACACCAGGCTTCCCTGTCCCTCACCAACTCCCGGACCTTGCTCAAACTCATGTCCATTGAGTCAGTGATGCCATCCAACCGTCTCACCCTCTGTCATCCCCTTCTCCTCCTGCCTTTAATCTTTCCCAGCATCAGGGTCTTTTCAAATGAGTCAGTTGTTCACATCCAGTGGCCAAAGTATTGGAGCTTCAGCTTCAGCATCAGTCCTTCCAATGAATATTCAGGACTGATCTCCTTTAGAATGAACTGGGTGGATCTCCTTGCAGTCCAAGGGACTCTCAAGAGTCTTCTCCAACACCACAGTTCAAAAGCATCAATTCTTCGGCACCCAGCTTTCTTTATGGTCCAACTCTCACATCCACACATGACTCCTGGAAAAACCACAGTTTTGACTAGATTCATTAAATGTAAATGGATAAAAGTCAAAGAAAGACATGAAGATGTTCAATTAACAAGAGCACCAACCATTTACAAGATTTAATTTTGAAATTTCGTGGTATGCTTTAGCATATCTCAATTGTGAAAACAAAAACTTTTGAGGGACTATTTTAAATTAGATAATTTTACTCTATCCCTGAAACAGAATTCAATTGAAAAGTCTTACAATTTTTTAGGATATAAATATGGTGAAACATTCAAATGAATCTTAAGTACAATTTATTTAACAAGTTTCATTGTATAAATATATTTGCCAAAGAAAAGTACTCTGAAAGGAGGAATAAAAAGAGTACCTGAGAAAACATTTGGCCTGAAATATTTACACATTTATTTATGAAAAAAAAAAGAATTAAGATTTTCTTTCATTTAGAAGAACTATTCTGAGGTAACTTGATAGCTATTTGTTAATTCTTACTTGCTAATTCTCAACAGAGAATTAATATCCTATGATCAGTAGCAGAGGGTCAATTGCAGTGTGCCTGCAATTGCAAATTTATTAATGGCAAAACGGAACTTGGAAGAAGGCTTTGATTTTATGAAGAGACAAAGGAGATAAATTTCATGGAAAAAGAGTTGGTTAAGCAATGGATTAAACTGTCTGACTATATTTCAAGAAGAATGGGCACATAATATTATTTTAGTGTTCAGATTACAAGAAGTTTATTTTGCTTTAATGAATACAGGTGCATGATTTTTTTTTAACAAGAATTTTATTTTTTAAATTTATTTACTGGGAAAACTGTTTTATGTATCCAGCAATTGAAAATGGTATGGACCTAACAGAAGCAGAAGATATTAAGAAGAGGTGGCAAGAATACATAGAAGAACTATACAAAAAAGATCTTCATGACCCAGATAATCACGATGGTGTGATCACTCACCTAGAGCCAGACATCCTGGAATGTGAAGTCAAGTGGGCCTTAGGAAATATCACTACGAACAAAGCTAGTGGAGGTGATGGAATTCCAGTTGAGCTAGTTCAAATCCTAAAAGATGATGCTATGAAAGTGCTACACTCAATATGCCAGTAAATCTGGAAAACTCAGCAATGGCCACAGGACTGGAAAAGGTCAGTTTTCATTCCAATCCCAAATAAAGGCAATGCCAAAGAAACATTCAAACTACTACACAATTGAACTTTTCTCACATGCTAGCAGAGTAATGCTCAAAATTCTCCAAGCCAGGCTTCAACAGTACTTGAACCATGAACTTCCAGATGTTCAAGCTGGATTTAGAAAATGCAGAGGAACCAGAGTTCAAATTGCCAACATCTGTTGGACCATCAAAAAAGCAAGAGTTCTAGAAAAACATCTTCTTCTGCTTTATTGACTATATCAAAGCCCTTGACTGTGTGGATCACAACAAACTATGGAAAATTTTGAAGAGATGGGAATACCAGACCACCTGACCTGCCTCTTGAGAAATCTGTATGTAGGTTAGGAAGCAACAGTTAGAACTGGACACGGAACAACAGACTGGTTCCAAATCAGGAAAGGAGTATGTCCAGGCTGTATACTGTCACCCTGTTTATTTAACTTACATGTGGAGTACATCATGAGAAATGCTGGACTGGATGAAGCACAAGCTGGAATCAAGATTGTCCAGAGAAGTATAAATAACCTCAGATATGCAGATGACACCACACTTACGGCAGAAAGGGAAGAAGAATTAAACAGCCTCTTCATGAAAGTGAAGGAGGAGAGTGAAAAAGTTGGCTTAAAGCTCAACATTCAGAAAACTAAGATCATGGCATCCAGTCCCATCACTTCCTGGCAAATAGATGGGGAAAAAATGGAAACAGACTATTTTTGGGCTCCAGAATCACTGCAGATGGTGACTGCAGCCATGAAATTCAAAGACGCTTGCTCCTTGGAAGGAAAGTTATGACCAACCTAGACCACATATTAAAAAGCAGATACATTACTTTGTCAACAAAGATCCATCTAGTCAAGGATATGGTTTTTCCGGTGGTCATGTATGGATGTGAGAGTTGGACCATAAAGAAGCCTAAGCGCCAAAGAATTGATGCTTTCAAACTGTGGTGTTGGAGAAGACTCTTGAGAGTCCCTTGGACTGCAAGGAGATCCAACCAGTTCATCCTAAAGGAATGTCTTGAGCATTCATTGGAAGGACTGATGCTGAAGCTGAAACTCAAATACTTTGGCCACCTGATGCAAAGAACTGACTTATTTGAAAAGGCCCTGATGCTGGGAAAAATTGAGGGCAGAAGCAGAAGGGAACGGCAGAGGATGAGATGGTTGGATGGCATCACCGACTCAATGGATATGAGTTTGAGTAAGCTATGGGAGTTGGTGATGAACAGGGAAGACTGGTGTGCTGCTGTCCATGGGGTTGCAAAGAATCAGACAAAACTGAGCAACTGAACTGAACTGAACTGAACTGAATCCAATGTAATTACGTTCTCGATCCATAAATAAATTTCAATAAATTCACATTTTCATCATTTTTATGATTCCCGTTACTCTCAGTACTATCCTTGTTTGATGGTATCCTTTAAACCCAGCAGTGAAAATTGGAGTGATAGCAGGTGACTTTGAACGAGCCAGTGTGTGTCACCGTGATAAGGGCATGATGGTATATTATTCATTAGGATGGAGAGAGCTAGAAGTGAAACTGGCAGTGACTGTGGTGTGTCTGCCCCAGGCACGGTGATAAGTTAGAAGGCATTGCCCTCAGGAAGGCTTTAGGCTTCAGAGTCCACCAAGTCCAGCCCAAGACCACTTTCTCATTTGGAACGGTCAGCAGAGAGAGGCGAGGTGACAAGGTGTCACAGAGGCAGTCCTACTGGTATTCAGAAAGCAGTGCGCTGATGAACACAACCTTGTTTATGAGCCAGGTCAGACACTTCCTTGTTACTGAAAGACAGGAGAAAAGGCAAGTTAACAGTGAAGAGATACATTATCAAGAATCAAGATGCCGAAGGTCAAAGTTCATCTTACCACTAGCAAGCCCCTCTGTTATTTGAAAGGTTACGCATCCCACTTGGAATAGCAAGTGGTAGTTGACTGGGTTTAGAGCTTTTCCTATCTTTATCCTTTGCAAACTGTCTGGATGCCAATGCTAAGACTGATACGCCCAATAGCTCAGATCTCCAGATCCAGCAAACAGGAAACTACCAAAATACTTTCAGTTGGATCCTGACTGTTCAATTAAAGTGATGGATAGAGCATTTAACATAAACATTCTACGCCCCCCTTCTAACAGTCATCTCTCTTAAACAGAGCGAAAAGCAAACCAATACTTCAGTGTTAACTTTTCCCATGAGTACACTAGCTTCTATTTATTCTAGATTAGCAGAACTGCTGTCAAAAGTAGGGTCAAGACATAAGCTAATAAGCTAATAAAGTGTAAGAATGAACACATACAATCTGTGCTTTTGTTCAGTCACTAAGTTGTGTCTGACCATTTGCAACCCCATGCTTCACCGTCTCCTGAAGTTTGCACAAACTCGTGTCCATTGAGTCGCTGATGCCATCCAACCATCTCATCCTCTGTTGCCCCTTTTCCCCCTGCTCTCAGTCTTTCCCAGCATCAGAGTCTTTTCCAGTGAGTCAGCTCTTCGTATGAGGTGGCCAAAGTATTGGAGCTTCAGTTTCAGCATCAGTCCTTCCAGTGAACACCCAGGACTGATCTCCTTTAGGATGGACTGGTTGGATCTCCTTGCAGTCCAAGGGACTCTCAAGAGTCTTCTCCAGCACCACAGTTCAGAAGCATCAATTCTTCGGCGCTCAGCCTTCTTTATGGTCCAGCTCTCACATCCATACATGACCACTGGGAAAACCATAGCTGTAACTATAGGGACCTTTGTTGGAAAAGTGATGTCTCTGTCTTTTAATATGCTGTTTAGGTTGGTCATAGCTTTTCTTCCAAGGAGCAAGCGTCATTATAGTTAAAATAGATAACCAACACGGACCTCCTGTACAGCACAGGGAACTCTGCTCAATGTGCTGTGATAAACTAAATGGGAAAAGACTCTGAAAAGAATAGATACATGTACATGTATAACTGAACCACTGTGCTGTACACATGGAACTAACCCAGCATTTCAAATCAATTATAGTCCAATATAAAATAAAACTTTAAATAATAAAATACAGATAAAAAGGTCAAAAAAGTGAACATATTAGAAAAAGCCAACGGCTACATGATTAAATTATTTTAGTTTCCATGTTTCAATTTTCATTCTGTAAAAGCGCTGTGTTTATGAATTAATCAGACTGCAGGTTTGGACACTCCTCCTGCCGTGGATGTTAGCCACACAGCCTGGCTCCACATGCAGATGTTGGGGGTGAGGTGGGGAGAGGGTCAGGTTTCCCAGGTGAATCCTGGAAACCTCGGGACCATGAGGTGAATGCCCCCCCAGCCCCGTCTCCAAGTCTGCAGAGTCACACCACTGCTGAGGGACGCTTTACCTACAGCCTAAGCTCAGTCTCAGCTACACTGTTAGGGCCTGGTTCCCGGGGCACTCATCCACACCCAGGAAGGCGTTCCAGGAATCCTGGGGGCAGGTTGAAGGTCCATCTTGTAGAAGTGGACGCCCCACTCAGAGACGCTAAATGGCCTGCTCAAGTTGTCTGGAGACAGGTGACCTCCAGGGACTCAGGACTCACTCCCAAGACCTGCTGGCCAAGTTTCCAGGCTGAGAGGTTACAAACAGACGTTTCCTTCCATCCGTACAGAATTCCAAGGATGGACAGTCAGGAAATAGCACCATCTGAGAGCTGGCACTAAAAGCTATGTACCTTGAGCCGTTCATTTTCCGAGTCTCAGTTTCCTTGCTGGTAAAACAAGGGGGCTGAGTCAGAGCTCCCACATTCTCCTTTGTGCACCCCAGAACCCTGGGCAATGTTAAACCATATACATATGCGTTGAAAATAATTTTTGTTTTTCTAAAATTGGAAGGTATAATCAAGGCGTAGTCTTTTCAAGAAGTGTACCTCAGTTATCCTCTTCCTGGCTGGAATTCCAATAGCACTCCATTACATAAATATTATACAACATCCCCTCTACAAAAAACCAGAGAAGCCAGCGGGTGAAGAACAGAACTGTTACAGAGAACAGTGAGAGGTATTACTCACCATCGGCCACTTAATTCCAAGGATTAGGAGCCAAGCACAATACCACGCAGTAAGTGAACATCACCTAATTAAAGCCTCCTTTATAAGCGGCGCCGTTAGAATCGCTACGGCCACCGATCGCGCGAGGGTGTCATTATGCAGCATCATTATGGCCCTAAGACGCTTCTCTGGGACACGACTCGGAGTTCATAAACCAGCAAGGACCCGCGCTCCCAATTCCAGCCGATTTTTGGAGCGCTGTGAAAAATATAGTTATGCCAGGGTGTGCTTTCCACCCCAAAGCGGTTGTTGCCATTTTGTTGACAGGGGTGGAGTAGATGAGAAGAGGGAGCTCGTGCAGGGAGAGACGGGGGATGTGGCCGAGGAATGAGGTGGGAGTTGGAGTCAGGCCAGGGCGACAGCTCCTCACCTGCAGGGCTGGGGGGCCTTGGCAAGAGTGGGGGTGGGCCACGGCCCCAGCTCCTCCGCGAGCCCTCCTGGCTCCTGGAGCAGGGCCATCCCCCAAACGAGAGGTCAGACCTGTCCTACAAGGGGCCTCGAGCCTGCGCAGCGGTGCTGAATAGAAGGAAGAGAATCACCCACTTCTCTCCCCACCCGTTTCCCAGCCAGGGCATGGGGGGCGTGGTCACAGGCAACACAGACCAGAGAGTGGGGCCTCTCTGCTGGGCACACTTCTCTGCACCCCCATGCTGTCTGCCCCAGGGTGGAGACCCCCGAGGCAGGCAGCCTCTCCATCCCTCCTTTCTGTGGGGAGAGGGGCTTGCCTGAAAGGTGAGTCTGGCGCAGGAACCAGTTGTGTAGGCTCAGCTCAGCCCTGCACCCGCCTCTTCTTTGCAGGAGCCAAGCCCCCTGCTGCCGGCCTGGGCCATCCACACCAAAGCTCTGTGTTTCCACCTGAGACATGAAGCCGGTTCCCCTAAGCTCACAGGGTTAGGTGGTGGTGGTTTAGTCCCTAAGTTGTGCCCTCTTGTGACCCCATGGACTGTAGCCCGCCAGGCTCCTCTGTCCATGGGATTCTCCAGGCAAGAATCCTGGAGTGGGTTGCATGCCCTTTTCCCGGGGACCTTCCCAACCCAGCGATCGCCTCTGGGTCTCCCGCATCGCAGGCAGGATTTCCTGCATTGCAGGCAGAATCTTTACCCACTGAGCTACAGGGGAAGATAACCGCACAGGGTTGGGGTTAGTGATGAGCCATACTGGGCTAGTGAATCTGATAGGTCCATCAATCAGGTTCACCCTAGGACCTGGGCCAAGGACACGGACGTGGACCTAAGGCCAGGTGCCCAGGGATAGCGGCTGGCCAGATGTGGGGTCCAAGGGGGCTGAGCTTTCTGCCTGGGGTTCACCCGCTGGGATCAAGCAGTTCGATGACCGGGAGGGACGACATCCTTCCCAGGGCTCTAGCCCAGCTGGGATGTGTCACAGGCTGAGGCGGTGGGTGGGGGTCTGCGGCTGCTCCTCCCCCGCCCCACGCTCCCCACTCTGGGCGCTGTGAGCACCTCCGCCACCCATCTATCAGCTGCCATCCTGGCCAGGACTTGCTGCACCAGCCAATGGCTGAAGTTGCATTCCCTCAGAGCAGGGTATGATGGGGTGACCCCAGCTTCTCTGGTGTGTGTGCTCAGTGGCTCAGTCATGTCTGACTCTTTGCGACCCCAGGGACTACAGCCCACCAGGCTCCTCTGTCCATGGGATTCTCCAGACAAGAATACTAGAGAGGGTTGCCATTTTCTTCTCCCGGGAATCTTCCCCACCCAGGAATCGAACCCGTGTCTCCTGCATTGGCAAGTGGATTCTTTGCCACTGTGCCGTCTGGGAAGCCCTTCTCTCTGGATTGTGGTTTAATCACGTATTTCCTGGAACCTCTGCAGCTGCGTATTCATCACTCCAAAGCACGTTTCCAAGGCAACCGTTCAATGTCACAGTGATCCAAGCTAGGCCCCAAACGCTAAGGCCAAAGAAGCTAAAGTTGAACGGTTGTATGAAGACCTACAAGACCTTCTAGAACTAACACCAAAAAAAGATGTCCTTTTCATCATAGGGGACCACAATGCAAAAGTAGGAAGTCAAGAGACACCTGGAGTAACAGGCAAGTTTGGCCTCGGAGCACGGAATGAAGCAGGGCAAAGGCTAATAGAGTTTTGCCAAGAGAACGCACTGGTCATAGCAAACACCCTCTTCCAACAACACAAGAGAAGACTCTACACATGGACATCACCAGATGGTCAACACCGAAATCAGATTGGTTATATTCTTTGCAGCAAAGATGGAGAAGCTCTATACAATTAGCAAAAACAAGACCAGGAGCTGACTGTGGCTCAGATCATGAACTCCTTATTGCCAAATTCAGACTTAAATTGAAGAAAGTAGGGAAAACCATTAGACCGTTCAGGTGCGACCTAAATCAAATCGCTTTCAGTTATACAGTGGAAGTGACAAATAGATTCAAGGGATTAGATCTGATAGATAGAGTGCCTGAAGAACTATGGATGGAAGTTCATAACAATGTACAGGAGGCAGTGATCAACACCATCCCCAGAAAACCAGAAAAAGAAATGCAAAAAGGCAAAACAGTTGTCTGAGGACGCCTTATAAATATCAGAAAAGAAGAGAAGTGAAAGGCAAAAGGGAAAAGGAAAGATATACCCATTTGAATGCAGAGTTTCAAAGAATAGCAAGGAGAGATAATAAAGCCTTCCTCAGTGATCAATGCAAAGAAATAGAGGGTGAGAACAGAATGGGAAAGACTAGAGATGTCTTCAAGAAAATTAGAGCAATCAAGGGAACATTTCATGCAAAGATGGGCACAACAAAGGGAAGAAACAGTATGGCCCTAATAGAAGCAGAAGAGATTAAAAAGAGGCGGCAAGAATACACAGAAGAAAGATCTTAATGACCTGGATAACCACAATGGTGTGATCACTCTCCTAGAGCCAGACATCCTGGAATCCGAAGTCAAATGGGCCTTAGCAAGCATCACTGCAAACAAAGCTAGTGGAGGTGATGGAATTCCAGCTGAGCCATCTCAAATCCTAAAATATGATGCTGTGAAAGTGCTGCACTCAGTATGCCAGCAAATTAGGAAAACTCAGGTGTGGCCAAGGGACTGGAAAAGGTCAATTTCATTCCAGTCCCAAAGAAAGGCAATGCCAAGAGAGCCAGTGCGAGTTTCTCACCTTGCTTGGTTTTTTCTAAAATAAGCCAGTATTTTCAATATAATGCAAAGGGCTGAGATGCCTGGGCTCCACTTACTTCCTGGTTTCTCGGTGTGTAATCTGCACCCATTTAACCCCTTTAATAGGACGTGATCATCATTGTCCTTCACAGTCAGCACGCACTCTGGCTGCCCCTGCCTTTACGCTTTTCTGCTGTTCTTGGCTTCTCTTCCACACTTCACTGGGGTCATTTTCCTTCTACTGGCACGATCCCCTTTCACATTGCCTTTAGTTTATGGTTTTATTTTTAACTTTAAATTTTTTTATTTTGTTTTGGGGTATAGCCGATTAGCAATGCTGTGATGGTCTCAAATGAAACAGTGAAGGAACTCAGCCATACATACACATGTATCCATTCTCCCCCAAACCCACCTCCCATCCAGGCTGGCACATAACATTGAGCAGAATTCCATGTGCTATACAGTTGTTTATCCACATTAAACATAGCAATATGAACATGACTTTCCTGAAGTCCCTAAGTATACTTTCCCCCTGGCAACCATAAGTTTTGATTGCAAGTTTTCTCAGACTTTATTTGAAAATGCCTCTGTGTTACCTTTACTTTCAGAGGGTATTTTCACTGGGCATAGAATTCTAAGTTGGCAATTCGTTTCTTTTCTTGGAAGATGTCGTTCAATTGTCTTCTGACTCCTGTGTTTTTTGTTAAGAAGGCAGTTGTCAGATCACCTCTTTGAAAATAATATGTATCCCCCACCACCCGCTCTAGTATCATTTTTTTTCCTAAATGTTTTTAAATTGTGGTGAAAGACACAAAATGTAGAATTTACCATTTGTAAGTGTAGCGTGAAGTGGTATCAAGTACTTCCGTATTGTTCTGTGAGCCTCACCATCCATCTCGAGAACTCTCTTCATCCTGCAGAACTGAAGCTCTGCACTTACTGAACAAAAGCTCCCCCTCCTCCTCCCCCAGCTGTCATTCCTCTTCCCTTCTCTGTGATTTTGTCAGCTCCAAGTGCCTCGTGTAAGTGGAATCACAGTGTTTGTGACTGGCTTATTCATTTAATGTAATGTCCTCGAGCCTGCCAGAATCTCCTTCCTTTTGAAAG
Organism: Moschus berezovskii; assembly: GCF_049115385.1. Classification (NCBI taxonomy): domain Eukaryota; kingdom Metazoa; phylum Chordata; class Mammalia; order Artiodactyla; family Moschidae; genus Moschus; species Moschus berezovskii. Next base: position 1,596,941 of record NC_142463.1, on the reverse strand, counting down.
CTGACCAACGTGCCGTTGTATTTATAGACCACACTTTGTTTATCTGCTCATATGTAGATGGACCCCTACTCCAGGTTTCTTGCCTGGAGAATCCCACCAACAGAGGAACCACTATGTATGCTTAGCTGTGACTTTTTCTTTTTTTAATTCTACTTGTGCTTCATAACATTTCTTGGTTCTGTGGATTGATGCTTTTAGTGTTTGCGGGCTTGCTCAGCCAGTGCATCTTCAAAGCTGTTCTGTCCTCTCCTCTGGGACTTCGACTATAGATACATTAGACTTTTTTCACCATCTCGCATGCTTCTTTTATGTTCTTTTTCTGCATTTATTATCATTTTGCCTCTTAATGTGTCTTTCTGGGTACTTTCATTTCGCAGATAGTTTTCACTTTCATCTCAGATTCAAAGGATTTGCTAACAAAATAAGCCCACTCGTCATATACAAACAAATAATATCAATATTTATTAGAGAATTATCTAGCTTTCTTTCAGTATACTAACATTAAAAGAAAAAAGACATAGAAACAGCAGAGGATACATCACCAAATCAGGTTTTAACCAACATCCAGGCTTAAACAGCATTGGGAAGTCCCATGGCACAGCACATGGGGAGTCCCAATTGGGAAAAGGTCCCAGGCAGCTCATCCACTCCATGGATGAGACTTCAAAAATCATAGTTCGAGGTTCCTGCTTCTAATCCCATGATGCAAACTCATTGTCATCAGTCTGTGAGCAATCGCAGCTCTGGTTTCATGTTAATGTGGTCTGTTTTGTCTTATAAAACTTGGAATGCTGTTAAGCCCAGGTTTGGTTAATCAGACTTCCTTCAGGGGCTCAACAGTCTCAAGACAGTCCTCTCTCTAATCTGTGGTGCTGTGAGTCTTGCACTCTCAGCCAGAAGTCAGGGCACTCAGTCAGGGCAGTGTCCAGGTACGTTAGAAGCAAAGTCCAAGATCTTCTCTGCTTTGTCTCTGAAGCTTAAACAAGACTATCTACTTAATTTCCCGAACAATTTTCTATGGGTCCATCTCCCAGTTCACTCATCTCTTTCATTGTCTCCGATTTGCTATTAAATCCATCTATGTCTAGTCAAGGCTATGGTTTTTCCAGTGGTCATGTATGGATGTGAGAGTTGGACTGTGAAGAAAGCTGATCGCCGAAGAATTGATGCTTTTGAACTATGGTGCTGGAGAAGACTCTTGAGAGTCCCTTAGACTGCAAGGAGATCCAACCAGTCCATTCTAGAGGAGATCAGTCCTGGGTGTTCATTGGAAGGACTGATGCTAAAGCTGAAGCTCAAATACTTTGGCCACCTCATGCAACGAGTTGACTCACTGGAAAAGACTCTGATGCTGGGAGGGATTGTGGGCAAGAGGAGATGGGGACGACAGAGAATGAGATGGCTGGATGGCATCATTGACTCGATGGAGGTGAGTTTGAGTGAGCTCCGGGAGTTGGTGATGGACAGGGAGGCCTGGCGTGTTGTGATTCATGGGGTCGCAGAGTCGGAGACGACTGAGTGACTGAACTGAACTGAACTGCATGCCTTCTTACACTTGTTATTTTATCTCCCAGCTCTAGTACTTCCTCAGTGGAGGTAGGTTACCTTTATTCAGGCAAGGAGGGGTGACAGCCGGCCTAAGGACAAGGCTGAGCTCAAGAAGGAGCAACAACCTCAATGGAAGTAGGACTTCTCTGGTGGTTCAGACAGTAAAACGTCTGCCTACAATGCGGGAGATCTGGGCTCAGTTCCTAGGTTGGGAAGATCTCCTGGAGAAGGAAATGGCAACCCACTCCAGTATTCTTGCCTGGAAAATCCCATGGACGGAGGAACCTCGTAGACTGCAGTCCATGGGATCAGAAAGAGTTGGACACGACTGAGTGACTTCACTTTCTTTCTTTCTAGTACTTTCACTTTAGTCTTTTTCATAATTTATAGCTCTTCATCAAAACTTTCCATGTAACTATTTATTTAAATACATTAACCAGTGGTGTTAAAGTCTGTAACAGTTCCTGTGTCTATATCTTCTCTAAGTCTGTTCCCATCATTTGTTTTTCTTGCCTGGATTTTGGTCATTTAGTATTCTCTCTAGTATGTCTGGTAATTTTTGATTGAATGTTTGACAGTACTGATGCTAAAGCTGAAACTGCAATACTTTGGCCACCTCATGCAACGAGTTGACTCACTGGAAAAGACTCTGATGCTGGGAAAGGTTGGGGGCAGGAGGAGAAGGGGACGACCGAGAATGAGATGGCTGGATGGCATCACCGACTCTGTGGACATGAGTTTGAGTGAACTCCGGGAGTTGGTGTTGGACAGGGAGGCTTGGCGTGCTGTGATTCATGGGGTCGTGGAGAGTCGGACATGACTGAGCGACTGAACTGAACTGAACTGAAGTATAAAATGTTTCCGGCTTCCCTAGTGGCTCAGATAGTAAATAATCCATGTGCAATGAAGGAGACCCAGATTCAATCCCTGGGTCAGGAAGGTCCCCTGGAGAAAAGAATGGCAACCTACTCCAGTATTCTTGCTGTGAGAATTCCATGGACAGAGGAGCCTTGCAGGCTACAGTCCATGGAGTTGCAAAGAATCTGATGCAACTGAGTGACTTTCACTCAACTCATAAAATATCTCAAGCATAGTTTGAGATTCTGGATGACATTAATTTCCTCCAAGGAAATCTTTTTGGCTTCTGGTGGTTCATTAACAGGGAGGGAAGTTTGCCTCTAGCACTTTGAGTTGGGCTGAGTGGATCTGTGGGAAGACATGCCTGGTGGACTTCGGCTGATGATGGGGTTCCTACCAGGCCCTTCTTCTCTGGGAGGCACTTTTCTCTGTTTGCCATCCCCAGCTCTTTGGGTTTCTGATGCTTCAGACCCTCAGCTAGGGTCTTCTGCCCAGTTTTCTAGTCTTTGGTGCTAATGCTGGTGAATAACTTAAGGGAGGAAGAAGAAGCAAATGCTGGAGTCATTTCTGTGAGTGTTCCTTCCCTCTAGGATCTTGACCTCTCAATTACTCTGCCTTGGCAGCTCTTCAGTACCTTTAAATTGATTTTTTAAATGTATTTTATCTAGATTTTTTGAAATGGTTCTCAATGGCACTGGTAAATGTGGTTCACTGTTATAAGAAGCAAACATTTTCCTTTTGACATTTTAATGCCTATTTTGGCACAGGTGGGTGATGAAAATGAACGTCATCCCTTCTTTTTATCTTCACAAGCTAGTAGATTATTAGGCTACCGATGACAAATGTCTGTTGAGCCTATTTGCAAGGTACCAGAGGCAGAGCAAGCATCTCTTTTCTGGGCTTTTCCCAGGGAGCTCTCAGAGCAGTAGGAAGAGGGGCAATTGCTTTGTGACCATTTAAAGACAGCTTTACCTCCCATCACCTTGTTCCATTGAAAAGGAGACAATAAATCTAAGTGCTAACCCATTTAAAGGGCTGAGGCCAATCCTAGCACACAGCTAGTGCCCAGTCAGGGCTCCTTGCTATTGCTGACTTCTGGAAGCACCTTCCTGCCCTCCTTAGAGCTTTGCATTCCTGTCTTCCACCTTCAAAAGCTCTTATAAGAAGTTGGCATAAACGAGGAGTTTGGGATTAATAGCTGCACACTGCTGCACATAAAACAGATGAACAGCAGGGACCTGGCTACGTGGACACGTGTGGCTGCGTCCCTTTGTCGTCCATCTGAAGCTGCCACACATTGTTAATAAGCTACGCACCAATAGGCAACTATATTCAATATCTCATAATAACCTACGACAGAAAAGAAGCTAAAAAAGATATATATATACACATAATTGTTGCGATTGTTTAGTAGCTAAGTCATGTCTGACTCTTTGCAACCCCCTGAACTGCAGACCCACCAGGCTCCTCTGCCCATGGGGTTTTCCAGGCAAGGATACTGGAGTGGGTCGCCATTCCCTTCTTCCCGACACAGGGATTGCACCTGCGCCTCCTGCCCTGGCAGGTGGATTCTTTACCACGGGGCCACCTGGGAAGCCTGTATGTTTGTGTATGTGTGTCTATACGTATATATGTAGACACACACACATATATATGTGTATATATATGAATCACTTTGCTGTACCCTAGAAGCGAACAAAAACTGTCAATCAATTATACTTCAACAAAAAAATATTCTTAAAAATTGAGAATTGCATGTATATCAACCATTCCTTCAGACAACCAAGAGATGAAATGTGAGTTGTAACCAAAAACAAAGAACAGGCAAAGTGTCCACACCCTGAATTTCTCTTCTCTTCTCCCACTTCGAAAAGTTGGAAGAAATTACACATATCGAAACCTCAGGAGAGTTACCCTGGACCCAAGACTTCTTTCTTTGCTTTCCTCCTCCCCCTTGAAACATAACAGTGAATACACAAAACAAAATACATCAGCAATGTTTGTTTACAGATAAATTGTCAAAGAATAAAGGATGAAAGGGAAAGCTACAGACGAAAGAGACTTTATAAACATCAGTCAAACCCACTGTGATGACCTTATTTGGATTCTGATTCAAACAAAATATTAAAAGATTAAATTGACATTCAGTTCAGTTCAGTTCAGTCGCTCAGTCGTGTCCGACTCTCCCCGACCCCATGAATCACAGTACGCCAGGCCTCCCTGTCCATCACCAACTCCCGGAGTTCACTCAAAATCAAGTCCATCGAGTCGGTGATGCCATCCAGCCATCTCATTCTCTGTCATCCCCGTCTCCTCCTGCCCCCAATCCTTCCCAGCATCAGAGTCTTTTCCAGTGAGTCAACTCATCGCATGAGGTGGCCAAAGTATTGGAGTTTCAGCTTTAGCATCGGTCCTTCCAGTGAACACCCAGGACTGATCTCCTTTAGAACGTTAACGAGACAATCAAAAAAGTGGCCGCTGACTCAGTGTCTGATGAAGAAACTCTTAACATAACCACAAAACCATCATCATGCCTAAACATCCCTGGGGTCGCAAAGAGTCGGACACGACTGAGCGACTGAACTTGACTTCACTTTATCTCTTAGAAATACATGTGAACATGGTACAGAAGAGATTTTTATGATGTCTTGATTGGCTTCTTAAAATTATGGAAGAAGAGGGGAGTAGGAGGGAGTTTAGATTTAAAAAAGAGAAAAAGACTGTCCAAGGGAAGATGCTTGAATATTCTAAAAGGTTAAAACGACACCCAGGGTTAGTAAGTATTTCTAAGACCTCTGTCTTTTTGGATCAGCTACTACTCTGCCTTATCTCTTCTCATTTCCTTCTTTAAATTCTGAATAAACCATTAGCTTCTGTACTAATCCCCACGGTGAACAGTAGGTTTGGTAATATCGTCGCAGGTAATCAAAGTCCTCATTTCATTTATCTCTTTTCCCATTAAGGGACCAAGTTTCTCATCTCCACAGGCTCCCAGTCCTCCAGAGCCACGGGAGAGACAATAGCAATTCGAGGCAGGATTTGAGTCCCCAGATGGTCACTAAGTGCCAGCCACTGGGGATACTAAGCCAAGCATTGAAGCTGGCAGAGCAGCCCTCATCTCTGTGACAGGGAGATGGGGGCAAAGTATAAGCTCTATGTCTGGAGCTAGAATTCCCACTGAAAAGTTGGTCCTATATGGGAAGACCCTAACCCTAGCCCTAACCCATCCCCTTACTTGTTGGAGACAGAACAGCCATCCTGGGTTCAAGCAGCAGCACTTTGGGTGTCCAGCATCCACATGACCCAGGGAATCCTTTAGCCTGCCTGAGCAGCAGATTTCTCATTTAGAAAATGAAGCTAGCATTCCTCCCCTGCCTTCTTCCTTAAAGGGAATTAAGGTCAGAGGAGTTAAATCTCACGAAAGAGTTTAGGGAGCTTCAGAGCAAAGCATTATAAGAAGGGGAGGGACTTTTACAAGAACTTAGAAGCCCTGGGTCAGTACAAACTGTACCTGAGAAATGTGGCTCAATTCCAGTTTTTTAGGTAAAATAAATCAATGGTAACTGAAGACAGAAGCTTTTTGGTGTTGGAGTCTTTAGAAGACAGGACTTGGGAAGAGCAAACTGCTTATCCAAAGCCATCTCAGGCCTCCCCACCTCATCTCTGCTGCCCCTGAAACAGCAACGTCACAAGCAGGGTTCATCGGCTGACTCCTCCCTGCGTTTTCTCTAGTCTGGTGACGGCAGCTCAGTCCTGGCAGTCTGCCCCCTGCCACGAGCCCAACTTTAGTCAGACTCAGCTAGGAGGAGACTAGACAAAACAGACCCCTCAGCCCACCCTTGCAGGCCCAACACCTTCTCTGTAATGCAAGAGGCTCCTCCTGGTTGGCGCATTGGTTCTGTTCAGTTCAGTTCAGTCGCTCAGTCGTGCCTGACTCTTTGCGACCCCACAGACTGCAGCACGCCAGGCCTCCCTGTCCATCACCAACTCCCAGACCTTACTCAAACTCATGCCCATTGAGTCAGTGACGCCATCCAACCATCTCATCTTCTGTCGTCCCCTTCTCCTCCTGCCTTCAATCTTTCCCAGCATCAGGGTCTTTTCAAATGAGTCAGTTCTTTGCATCAGGTGGCCAAAATATTGGAGTTTCAGCTTCAACATCAGTCCTTCCAATGAATATTCAGGACTGATTTCCCTTAGGATGGACTGGTTGGATCTCCTTGCAGTCCAAGGGACTCTCAAGAGTCTTCTCCAGCACCACAGTTCAAAAGCATCAGTTCTTTAGCACTCAGCTTTCTTTATAGTCCAACTCTCACATCTGTACATGACCACTGGAAAAACCATAGCTTTGACTAGATGGACCTTTGTTGGCAAAGGAATGTCTCTGCTTTTTGATAAGCTGTCTAGGTTGGTCATAACTTTTCTTCCAAGGAGCAAACGTCTTCGAATTTCAGGGTTGCAATCACCATCTGCAGTGATTTTGGAGCCCAGAAAATAAAGTCTGACACTGTTTCCACTGTTTCCTCATCTATTTGCCCTGAAGTGAAGGGAGCTGATGTTATGATCTTAGTTTTCTGAATTTTGATTTTTAAGCCAACTTCTTCACTCTCTTCTTTCACTTTCATCAAGAGGCTCTTTAGTTCTTCTTCACTTTCTGCCATAAGGGTGGTGTCATCTGCATATCTGAGGTTATTGATATTTCTCCCGCCAATCTTGATTCCAGCTTGTGCTTCTTCCAGCCCAGCGTTCCTCATGATGTACTCTGCATAGAAGTTAAATAAGCAGGGTGACAATATACAGCCTGGATGTACTCCTTTCCCAGTTTGGAACCAGTCTGTTGTTCCATGTCCAGTTCTAACTGTTGCTTCCTGACCTGCATACAGATTTCTCAGGAGGCAGGTCAGGTGGTCTGGGTATTCCCCATCTCTTTAAGAATTGGCTCTGTAGTTGATTCAAAGCCAGTGAGGCACTGATCATGCTAGGACAATAAAATCCGCCAACAGTCTCCACCCCACTCGCCCTCTGTGTGAAACTGATCCACAAGACAGAAGCATGGGGACTTCCATGGCGGTCCACTGGCTGACTCCACATCCCCGTGCAGGGGGCCTGGGTTAGACCCTGGTCAGGGAACTAGATCCCACAGCTAAGAGTTCACATGCTGCAATTGAAGGTCCCCTTCTCAAAGAATGAGCACGCCACAGCTAAGACCAGCACGGTCAAACAAATAATAAATAAGATAAATACTTTAAAGAAAGAATGCAGCGTGAAGTCAGGCACCTGCCCACTGCCCGGCACCATCTCCCCAGGGAAACACTCATGCGGAAGCCCTGAGTCGGGAATGCTGGCCCGCGGCCCACTCGAGGGGTTCCTGACACCCTCAGCGGCAGCCACAGAGGTTCAATAGCAAAGCGCATGGAGAAAAGGGACTGGGGGCAGGTGATCCCCCACCTGTGCTTCCTGCCCCAGAGGGCAGCCTCTGGGATGGGGTGAGACCCCAGGGCCTGCCACACTCTGCCGGAAAGTGTGAGGCATGCTCCCCAGGACATGCCAACCGACTCAGGTCTACACCCACACCGGGACGGTTCTCTGTCCCGCCTCTGGGCTGGGTGGGTAGAGACGCCTCTGCTGAGTGGGCCACTGGCAGGAGTGACCTGAGCCCGGAAGCAGTCTGGGGCTTCTAGGACTTTGTTCAGTCTTTCTGGAAAAGAGACTTTACACCCTCCAGTTATTTGGGAGCAAGCTCCAGTTTCCTGTGAGAGAGCTGAGGGGTGGGGGCACAGACCTGCCTGAACTGAGGGGTGGGGGTGGGGGTCTGTCTGTCTGGATGAGGGGTGGGGGTCTGTCTGTCTGTCTGGACTGAGGGGCGGGGGTCTGTCTGTCTGGACTGAGGATGGCAGTGGGGGTCTGTCTGTCTGTCTGGACTGAGGGGTGGCCGTTTTGTCTGCTCCAGACACAGGTCTTCTAGCGGGGCAGGTGATTGCCTTCCACAGACAGGCTGCACCAGGGGGTTCTCAGGGCACAGCAAGAGGGACCGGGGAGCCCATCCCCCGTTGGGGAAGCCCACCCCCACATTCCATTTAAGGACCCTCTAGAAGGACAAAGGATTCTGCAGCTTCCGCGGTGAGGACACGACCTCAAGATGCAGGGAAAACCATCATGCACCCATGTGCATGCACGCCTGGATGTGTGTGTGCGTGTGAATATATATAGTCCTGAGTCACTGTTCACGACAGGATGAAGGCAATTTTTAGACAGCATCTGCTCTGTGCTCTCAGTAAATTCACGGGACTCTATAGAAAGAGACGAGGATGGAGATGGTGAAGTGACAGACTAAGATGAAAATGGAACTGGCTGAGAGGCAGGGCCCCCAAGCAGACAGGCAGGAGCCCGGAACTGCGCCAGCAGGGGAGGAGGGGACTCTAGAGACACCACAGGGACCCAGGGATGGGGGCAAACCCAGAACTCGTGTAGGGATGCAGAGACAGAGGACCAAGAGGAGAGGAGAGGCTCCAGGACGGACAGGATGGTGTCAAGAAGGACGAGACGTCGACCCTGGGACGGTCACTCGCCGAGCTGGGGGACGAGACGATGCACCCAGGAGGGTCAGTGCAGGCGCCCTGAACCCACACGGCCCGAGCCCAGCCTCCTGTAAGGCCACACCAAGTCTGAGGACAAACCGTGACCTTGTCCTAGTGCCTCTGTGTGTCCCGCACTGTCGTCCGTGTTTGAAAACACAGACACGGGCCCTGGAGAGTGGACAGACTTGTTTCGATGATGCGGCCAGGAGCCGAGCTGCTGGGGGCAGCATCCGGTCTCTGCCTAGGAGGTACGTTGACATGGAGACACTGACCCTGCACCATCACCCAGCCTGTCCCTTCCCTCCTGACCCGCGTGAAGTGCTCTGATCATTAGAAATAAGAGAGAATCAGAGAGCTTTACAGCTGGGCTCCAGCCCCTGCAGCAGACACAACATCCTGGACACCCCTCTTCAGGCTTCTCCACCCGAATCACCCCCACCCCGTGCACACCGGCCGGCTGTGCTGTCCTAGTCCTCGCAGCCTCCCCAGGACAATCGGCACCCCCGCTGCCTGGTGAGCGCCTCCTCATCCTCCACTGGCCCCGTCCAAGGACACCTCTTCCGAGAAGCCCTCCCTGATGTCCACCAGGGCTCCTCTACTTGTGCCATGCTCCCACCTTGGGTTGAGCTTGGGAGTCATCAACACATGGCAGTCTCTAGCGGCTTCCCCAGGGCCTGGCACTGACTGTCCTAGCTCAGCTTCTGAACATCTTCCCTGAGTTCCACGGTGTAAATTTGCAGGCCAGCATCTCTCCGCTGGACTGAGCCACACACGCACAGGGCGTCAGCACACCTGCCTTTGCTCACTGCCCCCGCGGCCCTGGGAGGTGCAGAGCATGCTCCCAGCATCTCAGCTCTTCATGGGTTCAGGAGGGATGGATGGGGTGACCCCAGACTCCAGCTGACCAGTCCCCACCTTGGGGTCAGCCCTCTCCAAGAACACCTTGGCCGTGACCCCCTTGGAACCCACCACCCTGCCAGAGAAGGCCACCAGCATCTCACATGATGGAGGGAAAGGGGACAGATGGCCTGTCCTCCAGAGGGAAGGGAACAAGTTAAAGACAGCTGAGGACACGCGTCACCAGAGAGGGGCAGATGTGGGCACCGATGAGAACAGGCTTTCCAGGAGACAAGCGCTGCTGGGAGCCTGGCGGGGCGCAGTCAGCCGGCTCTGGTCGGTGTGGAGGACACCCTGGGATGTCAACTCCCCGGAGTGCTGGGAGGTGAAGGTGGCTTGTGCAGGTGACAGGTGTGTCGTGATAGATTTGCCACGGCCTGTGAAAGCCAGACCACCTTGAGCCGCAGGCCACGCTCGTGGGGGCCTCCCTGTCCCTGAGCCGGAGCTGGAGGGGTCCCAGGGCCACACCTGGAACCCGCAGCTCTAGGAGGTCGTCAGAGCCCAACTGTCTGCAACTCTGTGCCCAGAAGTTCATCTGCTCAGATAGCAGGGGGGCTGCATCCACAGGGGAAACCGAGGCTCAGTTGGAGGGAACCGCTGTCCGGGGACCCGCGGCCAGGACAAGTGACCCTGGGTGCCGCCTCTGAGTGGCCTGCACAGCTGGGCCGGCCTGGCCCCTCTCTGAGCCTGGGTTTTGCCCTGTGAGACACAGGGGCTGCCTTCCAGGGTCTCCAATAGATGATGCTCATCTCTGCTCTGTCCTGACTGTGAGATGAAGGCGCTCAGGCCCCTGCTTGGCTGGGTCTTGTGGGAACGTGGTGGCAACACTGGACCCAGGACGGGCTGCCCGGGCATTTCCTCCAAGCATCTGAACTCTGTGAGGGTGCCAGGGTGGGGGCTCCCGGCACAAAGGACCTGCTGGCCTGACTTTGCTTGAGGTTGAGAGGAGGGCCGGGGGTCCGCAGGACCCCAGAGCACCAGGCAACCCTGTGTTCCATCACCGCCCTGCCCTCCTGCATAACGAGGGGGCGGCAGTCTTGCCAAGAAGCCGCCTCTCCTGCTGCCCCTCACTCCCAGCACCCGCCGGGGGGAGCCCGTCTCTGAAGCCCCTCACTTCTGCCCAGAGTGCCCAGGGGCCAGGGAGCGGCCTCTGACTGCAGGGGGCTTGGGCATGGCCTGTGGAGCGGGTGGGCCCAGGGCTGAACTCTGTTCTCTAGAAATGCACACTCTCAGGGTAGTGTCCAAGGGGTCGCCCAGGCACTTCTCCACTTTGGAGTCTTCATCAGAGTTCCGGAGAGGATGATTCCAAACCACATTCCAGGGAGGTCGAGAGAGAAGTTCAGGCCTCAGTCCCTCAAGGGGAGGCTGAAATGAACCCAGCTGGTATCACAGGCCATCAGGATGCCAGGGCAGACCCACATCCCTCCCCAGAAGCCACGTTCCATGACCGAGACAGTTGATCCCTCAAGTGTCATATTCAGGGGTCAGAGCGGACTCAGACACTTGGTGGGGGCGCGTGGGGCACTCTCTAGTCTGCCGGCTGGGACTGAGCCGGTGGGGGTAGGATGGGGTGCACCAGGCCAGGACCCTGGAAGGCAGGTAGGCTAGACGGTGCAGACTGCAGCTCCCACTGACCAGGCCTAACAAGCGGCCCGCACCCCTGAACAGGGGCGGGATGGCCTGACTGTGCTCACGTGAATCTGCCCACCCAATGCTTGTAGAGTCAGCAGAGAAGAAGCAGGGGAAGCCGTGCTAATTCCTCGGCGTCACAGTGGATGAAAGGAGCCCAGGCCTCAGCCCGGGAGGGGCCAACTGCAGGCCAGACCCCCCCAGATGGCAGCCCCCACACCGGGCCCCCTGGAGGCACTGCTGGTCCCTGAAGGCCCAGCACGGCTGCGAGAGCCAGAGCCTGGGGAGTGGATGGGAAGGATGGCCGCCAGGCCGGGATGGGCGGCCACGGAGTGCCCAGGCTGTGCTCTCAGGCCCTCCGCGGCGTGACGGGTGCTCTGGACCACTTCAAACACACCGCCCGGAGCAGGAATGCTCAGCCTGCCATGCACAGCTCTGCACTTATCTTTGAAACCTTATTCTTTGTTTCTGTAGAAATGATACAGGCCCAAAGTGGAAAAAAACCAAACAGTCCAGAAACAGAGAAAGAAGAGCTTCTCCAAGCTCAGCCGCCTGGACACGACCATGGCTGAACTTGGCTCGGCGTCCTTCTGCCTGTAAAACCAGAACGAGAAACGAAGCCCCGCCAAGGCCAAGCCCAAAGCAAGTCGTGGAGAGGGAATGGTGTGCAGAAAGTCTGGGAAAGGAACAGACCTCCTTCCTTCCAAACGCAGCCAAGGGAGATGACCCTGCGGAGTGAGAGGAATGAACCTGCTTATACAAACTCAAGCTTACGGTTATGCTCAAAGCACACTGCTCTGAAACTGGCTTTTTTTCTATCAACAGTGTGTTATAGAAACAGTTTAGTATCAACAAATAGCCATGTATATCATTTTTTTTTACTACTGTGTGATATTCCAATGTATTTACCATAGCTGATGTAACCAACCTCCATTTAAGACCCAGTGACAGATTTTATTGCTCTGTTTTTTCCAGTTTACTTTTTAAAAATAAGTAATATTGTAAGGGCATCTTTGGGGTTCCCTGGTAGCTCATCTGGTAAAGAATCCACCTGTAATGAAGGAGACCCTAGTTCGCTTCCCGTGTCAGGAAGATCCCCTGGAGAAGGGATAGGCTACCCACTCCACTATTCCTGGGCTTCCCTGGTGGCTCAGACAGTAAAGAATCTGCCTGTGATGCGGGAGACCCGGGTTCGATCCCTGGGTTGGGAAGAGCCCCTGGAGAAGGGAAAGGCTCCGCACTCCAGTGTTCTTGCCTGGAGCATCCCATGGACAGAGGAGCCTGGCGGGCACCGCCCATGGGGTCGCAGAGAGTCGGCACGGCTGAGCGACTGTGCACACCACAGCACAAGGGCATCTCCGTGCACCTTCCCCTCCCCCTGCCATTAGTTACTTTACAGCAAATGACGGCCCAAAAGGCAGAGACATCTGTTTCATGATACCTATTTCCAAACTGTCTTCTAGATCATTCTTTTTCTAAAATAAAACTTAAACAACTTTTTATTTTGTACTGGGGTATAGCCAATTAACAGTTTTGTTATAATTTCAAGTAAACAGTGAAGGGGCTCAGCCATACATATTAGAACATTCTGATTTAAGATTCCTAATCAATACACCATGATCTTTGTTTTCTGAATGTTGAGCTTCAAGCCAACCTTTTCACTCTCCTCTTTCACTTTCATCAAGAGGCTTTTGAGTTCCTCTTCACTTTCTGCCATAAGGGTGGTGTCATCTGCATATCTGAGGTTATTGATATTTCTCCCAGCAATCTTGACTCCAGCTTCTGCTTCTTCCAGCCCAGCGTTCCTCATGATGTACTCTGCATAGAAGTTAAATACGCAGGGTGACAATATACAGCCTTGACGCACTCCTTTTCCTATTTGGAACCAGTCTGTTGTTCTATGTACAGTTCTGACTGTTGCTTCCTGACCTGCATACAGGTTTCTCAAGAGGCAGGTCAGGTGGTCTGGGATTCCCATCTCTTTCAGAATGTTCCACAGTTTATTGTGATCGACACAGTCAAAGGCTTTGGCATAGTCAATGAAGCAGAAATAGATGCTCTTCTGGAACTCTCTTGCTTTCTCCATGATCCAGCAGATCTTGGCAATTTGATCTCTGGTGCCTCTGCCTTTTCTAAAACTTGCTTGAACATCTGGAAGTTCACGATTCACATATTGCTGAAGCCTGGCTTGGAGAATTTTGAGCATGACTTTACTAGCGTGTGAGATGAGTGCAATTTTGCGGTAGTTTGAGCATTCTTTGGCATTGCCTTTCTTTGGGATTGGAATGAAGACTGACCTCTTCCAGTCCTGTGGCCACTGCTGAGTTTTCCAAATTTGCTGGCATATTGAGTGCAGCACTTTCACAGCATCCTCTTTCAAGATTTGAAATAGCTCCACTGGAATTCCATCATCTCCACTAGCTTTGTTTGTAGTGATGCTTTCTAAGGCCCACTTGACTTCACATTCCAAGATGTCTGGATCTAGGTCAGTGATCACGTTATCGTGACTATCTTGGTCGTGAAGATCTTTTTTGTACAGTTCTTCTGTGTATTCTTGCCACCTCTTCTTAATATCTTCTGCTTCTGTTAGGTCCACACCATCTCTGTCCTTTATCGAGCCCATCCTTGCATGAAATGTTCCCTTGGATTCTCTAATTTTCTTGAAGAGATCTCTTGTTTTTCCTATTCTGTTGTTTTGCTCTATTTCTTTGCATTGATCGCTGAGGAAGGCTTTCTTATTTCTCCTTGCTAGTCTTTGGAACTCTGCATTCAGATGCTTATATCTTTCCTTTTCTCCTTTGCTTTTCACTTCTCTTCTTTTCACAGCTATTTGTAAGGCCTCCACAGATAGCCATTTTGCTTTTTTGCATTTCTTTATCATGGGAATGGTCTTGGTCCCTGTCTCATGGCATCTGGTCCCATCACTTCATGGGAAATAGATGGAAAAACAGTGGAAACAGTGTCAGACTTTATTTTTGGGGGCTCCAAAATCACTGCAGATGCTGATTGCAGCCATGAAATTAAAAGACACTTACTCCTTGGAAGGAAAGTTATGACCAACCTTGATAATATATTAAAAAGCAGAGACATCACTTTGTCAACAAAGGTCCATCTAGTCGAGGCTATGGTTTTTCCCATGGTCATGTATGGATGTGAGAGTTGGACTGTGAAGAAAGCTGATGGCTGAAGAATTGATGCTTTTGAACTGTTTTGCTGGAGAAGACTCTTGAGAGTCCCTTGGACTGCAAGGAGATCCAACCAGTCCATTCTAGAGGAGATCAATCCTGGGTGTCCATTGAAAGGACTGATGCCAAAGCTGAAACTGCAATACTTTGGCCACCTCATGCGACGAGTTGACTCACTGGAAAAGACTCTGATGCTGGGAAAGGTTGGGGGCGGGAGGAGAAGGGGACAACCGAGAATGAGATGGCTGGAAGGCATCACCGACTCTGTGGACATGAGTTTGAGTGAACTCCGGGAGTTGGTGATGGACAGGGAGGCCTGGCGTGCTGTGATTCATGGGGTCGTGGAGAGTCGGACACGACTGAGCAACTGAACTGAACTGAACTGAATCAATACGCAGGAATATTCTCACCAACATGGAGATTTTTTCCAATCCAATTTCTGAATTCCAATAGAAATTTTTTTTTAATCTTATTGCTAATCTTAGCCCTATGTCATATTTTTTCTTCTGTTTTATATGTGTCTCTGCTGCCCTTTCTGTTCTTGGGGTGACTTGATTTCTAATTTATTCCTAAAAACACTTATATATGTGGATTTTTTGGTCAGGTATATGAAAAATACGGTCCCAAAATGTTGACCTTGTAGGAAGTGTTTCTCATCCATCTGTTTTACAATTTCCTGTGGTCACATTTATCAGTATTTCCCATTATGGT
Organism: Moschus berezovskii; assembly: GCF_049115385.1. NCBI lineage: Eukaryota > Metazoa > Chordata > Mammalia > Artiodactyla > Moschidae > Moschus > Moschus berezovskii. The sequence continues at coordinate 1,581,535 of NC_142463.1, read as the reverse complement.
TTCTAGAGCTGGGACATCCAAAAAAAAAAACGACCTTTTCAACGAAGTTCCATTCTAGAATATTAACAATCTGGTTGTCGTTGTATAATTTTCTGATGATTCTGGATGTATTTAGCTTTAAAGACATTGGACTCAAACTGTCCTCTTTCTCCACCAGCTGAACCATTTCTCCCAAACATTTTATTGAAAACTAAAACCAATCTCTCTCTTGGTCCGAAATCCACCATTCTGTCCACCCAGCCCTGCACTACCCACACCTGGATTCAGGGTGGGTAGAGGTATTAGTTACAGGGGTTTTAGTTACAGTTTCATTCCTGACAGGCTTGACCCTCTGACATGGCTCTATTTGAGAATTTGTCTTACTATTTTCCTCTTTTTCCGTTTTTGGTGTGGAATCTTTGAGTTTTGTAAGGAGAATCATCCTACTCGATGAACAGAGAAATAAGTACAGGAATAGATCATGAGGGCACAGGGTCCCCTCTGATCTCTTCCCACTTCCTGCAACTGGCCCTGAGGCTTCATCATAAAACCCCCGTTCAGGTCAGTCCAGTCGCTCAGTCGTGTCCGACTCTCCGCGACCCCATGGGCTGCGGCACGCCAGGCCTCCCTGTCCATCACCTACTCCCAGAGCCCACTCAAACTCAGGTCCATTGAGTCTGTGATGCCATCCAACCATCTCATTCTCTGTCGTCCCCTTCTCCATCCGCCTTCAATCTTTCCCGGCATCAGGGTCTTTTCAAACGAGTCAGTTCTTCGCATCAAGGGGCCAAAGTATTGGAGCTTCAGCTTTAGCATCAGTCCTTTCAATGAATATTCAGGGTTGACTGGTTGGATCTCCTTGCAGTCCAAGGGACTCTCAAGAGTCTTCTCTAACACCACAGTTCAAAGCATCAATTTTTGGCGCTCAGCTTTCTTCACAGTCCAACTCTCAGGAATCCTGGAATCAGAGGACACTGGAGAGACTCCAAGGGCCCTGTCTGCTCTGCACTCATAAGTGGAAGCATTTGAAACCGATATTCACTGGGTGACTTTTTGTTTGTCTTTTTGTTGTACGGTATCTTCCTTCCTTGGACAGCAAAGAGACCTAACCAGTCCATCCTAAAGGAAATCAGTCCTGAATATTCATTGGAAGGACTGATGGTGAAGCTGAAGCTCCAATAATTTGGCTGCCTGATGTGAAGAGTTGACTCATTGGAAAAGACCCTGATGCTGGGAAAGACTGAAGGCAGGAGAAGAAGGGGACAGCTGAGGATGAGATGGTTGGATCGCATCACCGATTGAATGGACATGAACGTGGGCAAACTCTGGGAAGTGGTGAGGGACAGGGAGGCCTGGCGTGTTGCAATGCATGGGGTCACAGAGAGTCGGACATGACTTGACGACTAAGCAACAACAATAATCTTCCTTTTTGGTCAATCTAATCCCTCTCCACTCAAGACTCATCAGATGTCCTTGAGCTTGGGGCCTTGTGTCCCAGTTAGGTCTATGTGTCCAGGTGTCGGGTCTGAACATCGTCTCCAAGGTATCCCTACCCCTCCCTGGAGTCTGGGCCTCGCTTGGCCAGTGGGGTGGGGGGAGGGGCTGAGCAGTCACTGCTCTGGTCTACCCTCCCCCCCAGGGATCACACCTGTCACTCCTGTCCACTCTCTGGCATTCCCAGAGCTAGCATCTCTGCAGAGGGTTTACTCCATGGCAGGGGCACCTGCTTGTCAGGGTCTCCTATCTGGCACTTGGTTCAATTACCTACTGCCATGTACCCAACAACCCAGCACTCGGACAGCAACGTGTTATGATGTTCTCTGACCATCTGCGGGTCACCTGGGCTCAGGTGGGAAGTCCTTGCTTGGAAAAGCCCGTGGGGTCAGGTGGAGGGCAGATGAGAGACCTAGAGTTGCCCAGGTCAGAAGTCCCAGAAGGCTGCATCATCCCACGGCCATCCCCTTAGCCGCCCCCTTTCCACCGTGTCTGGAACAAGAACAGTCTGGGGGTCTCTCTCACGCATCTGGAGATTACCTGAAGGGACAGGCTTCACAGTGGGGTTACAGGGTGCCCGAGGTACCATGGTGTGGGGGTGCTGACCGAAGTCCCAGTGTAAAGCTTGGCCCTGAGGGAGAGGCACACGTCCGATCTCCTCAGAAGGAAAAGCAGACCTGGCCAAGGGCACTGGCGGCGGCAGCCTCGGGTGCTGGTATAGCCTTGGGCAGATGGGAAAGGAGCTGTGGAGAAATCACCCAGTACAGGGCTCCTCACCAACCTGAGCGAGTGGGGACACTTGAAACATACTTAATTTCCCTTAGAAATAAAAATCAATTATGCTTCATGTACCCGAGTGTCAAGAGCAATGAATACCTCTAGCCATTTTAAGTTTCCATAAGCCACAGAGACTGTTAAAAATACTGGATGGATAGAACGGGGGGTGGAAGGGTAGATGGATGGATGAATATATGGATGGACGGAGGAATGGACGGACAGGTGAGGTAGATGGAGGGATGGTTGCAGGGAGGGAGGGGCAGATGTTAAATGGACATTTCGGAGCATGACATCTCTTTGAAGATGAGTTTTCTGATCTTAAAAATTCGAATGTGGTCTGTTCACTGACTCGTGATGTCCATGTGATGTCGTGATGTTTGGAAGAAAATAGTTTCAGCAACCACTCACTTCTTTCCTTTGCGCTTCAGTGACGCTTGGTCAGGTAGAACCGCCTCCTTTTCCACGATATGTGCTCGTGAATCACCGCTGGCTCTTCCTGAGCACTGCAGAGCAGCCTCACGGGCCAGAGTCGGTCTCCTCGCCTCCCTGCAGTTCTACGCGTGGGGCAGCGTGAGTCCAGGGAAACCCAGTGACCTTGAGACGAGTCAAGTGCAAGTCCAGTCCTTTTCCCTGCAGCTAGTTCTGCAGGCTGATCTTCGTCCAGATGCTTGGCCGTTGAAAGTAAGGTGATCTAACTGGGACACAGTCAGGAATGCGCGGATCGGTGCCCTGCCAGCTGCCTGTGGGAAAGGGACAAAAACACATTCCACGCGGGAGAGCGTGTCCCTGTGGAGTATCAGGTCACTCTGCAGCGCATCCCCTGTGATTGTGTAAAACAGGTGAGCAGAGAAAACATGCTTAAACACAAACAGGCCAAATGAACATAAAGGTTTAGTAGGATTCTCGCTCATTAGGTGCCACTCTGGGCTGCTCGAGGATACATCAGCCATGGGAGCCATGAAGCCACCTTCACTTTCCGGGATCTCGAGCAGAACTTGTCAGACTCCAGGGTGCTCAGGTCCCCGGGGCCTGTGAGAGTGGAGATCCTGTTTCAGGAGGTCAGGGCTGAGCCTGAGCATCTGCATTCCTAACAAGCTCCAGCTGAGGCTGATGCTGCTTGTTCATGAGCCACACGGGGAGAGCAAGGGTCCACACACGGAGAGCAGGATTGCGAGCCCAGGCGGAAGGGGCTGTTCTCCTGAGAGGGCCTGGGGGATGGCGGGAGCCCACCTGGTCTTGACGCCGGTGGCACCTGCTCCTTTACCTCCACCGCCTGCCCCTCTGCGCCCGACTCTGCCCGCTTCTCTTCCCCTGCCACACGGTCTCATCCCACTCACGGCTCAGCTGAGATGTCCCATCCCTTGAGGACTCCCCAGAGCGCTGCCCGCATTCGCAGCCCCTAGGACACCGGGAAGTCAGGGACACCGGGCTGTGACCCAGCCCTGGCCCTGCTGCGTAAACACAGGCTGTCACTGGGCCCGAGCTTCGAGCTTGTACACCCAGAGCCGGGCAGTAGCTAACGCTGTGGGAGCAGGCGCTCTTCAGAAACTAGTGCAATGTGGAAAAGAGACCTCAGAATAGATCTGGACCCAAATCAGAATACACTGTGGACACGAGGGGATTTCAGCCGAGAAATGGGGTGAGGGTCCGTGGACGGACAATTGCTAGAGCAAACACTGGGGTGAAGGGGCTCTGGCTGAAGCAAGCCAACAGGATTCCTGCTGCAGGCAGGCCTGGGAGGCCAGACATGCCCCGGGGTGAGTGCGGGGGGCGGGGGGAGTGAGGACCCCAGTCAGACATGGAAGGTGATGGTGGGTTTTTTTGACCCACAAGGAAACTGACCGAGTAGGGTTCCTACTAAAACTGGATGTCACAGGGAAATGCACAGATGGGCCCAGGAGAAGTTCTGGGATTCTGGCTGATATCTGCTCGAGCTAAGAATCTCTGCAGCACCTGAGAAGCCAACCTCCTGCACAGAAAGCCCTGGAAAGCTTTATGCAAATTCAAGTAAAGTGAAAGTCGCTCAGTCATGCCCAACTCTTTGCAACTCCATGGACTATACAGTCTATGGAATTCTCCACGCCAGAACACTGGAGTGGGTAGCCTTTCCCTTCTCCAGGGGATCTTCCCAACCCAGGGATCGAACCCAGGTCTCCCGCATTGCAGATGGATTCTTTACCGGCTGAGCCACAGGGGAAGCCCATTGCAAATTCAAGAGACTGTGAATAATTTTGAGGTCTGTGTCAGAGGGCTTCCCCTCCTTCAGATGCTAGAGGGCGATTTTAGGCCCCGTGGGGCCTGAGCTCAACGCTGTGCGAGAGAAAGTCACCACCAGCGCCCCTGCGCACAGGGGCCTTCACTGTTCTCACCACCCCAGGCCCCTGGAGGCCCAGTCAGCGCCCCAGAACCAGGCCACCCTCCCTGATTCTCCTTCCGTCCGGGTGGTGGTTCCGGGTTTTTCCCGTGCCTGCCTAGGGAGGCAGGCCCGTGACACATGCCACGGCCACAGGCCCCCCATGCTTACTGTGGGCCTCCAAGCGGATGCAGGATCAGCCCCTTGACGAGCCGCACAGGCTGCGGGGACGCACGGTGGGCCCCGAACCAGCCGGGGGCCTCTGCCAGGAGCTCAGCTCTGAGCAGCACTGACACCTCAGGGGCTCAGAGGGCAAATCAAGGGATTTCCGCTGCTAGGAAAACGTGGAGTGCTTCCAGATTTGGAGGAGCGCAGGCTTCTCAGATCTGCCCTCAGAGACCTCATGCTGTGGTCAGAAGGGACTCTGAACGGATTTTCTTCTCTGGACAGGAGGGAGTTTCCACTCCACAACAGGTGTCTTCCCGCTCCTGCTGTTCGGGCTCCAGATCTGAACGGTCTGGACTCGGCTCCTGGCCTGGACCACCCAGCTCGTGGGGTCACAGGCGTCCTCTGGGGGCATCACCTGGCCTCCAGGGGGGCAGGACGGAGCTGAGCAGGGCTGGCCGTGGTCGGCTGACTGGTGTGCGGAGGGCGAGTCGACGGTCCTCCCCGAGCCCGCCCCCTATAAAGCGGAGCGGCGGGACCAGGCATGGCAGAGCCTGTTTACTGCTGACGTTCCGCTCTGTGGACAGACCTGCCTCTGACAGCTCTGTGCTTCCGTGTGCCAAGCACATTGGTTTGAATGTGTTTCAATGCTACAGAGAATGTGTGACGCAATGTGTACGACCGTGCAGGGCCGTTTGCTCCAACCCCAACTTTCTCCTTTTACGGGGGCCTCAGGGGCCTCAGGGGCCTCGTATGTGCTGGCTTCAGTCTCTGTGCATTTCTTTAAATCACAGAAGCAATTTCCAAATGTCACTGGCTTGAAAGGACTTCTCTGTGGTGCTTGAGGGAAACAGAAGAGAGATGGAGAAGTCTTCCTCACCCTTCTGATAAAGGCACTGATCCCATCATCGGCCCCACCCTCGTGAGCTCATCTAACGCAGGCACTCCCCAGAAAGCACCTCCTAACACCACCACTCGGGGGGCTAGGACCTCAACATGTGAATTTGGGGATGACACGGGCATTCGGTCTGTGAGGGTGTTGTTAACAGAAAAAGATACTCTTTTATGATGAGCTGTTTCTGTCCTGCTGTTATCAGCTTCCTTGTCTGGAGCAATTACACATATTCACATAAGTCACTTCTAGAAATGACACCAAAAGCAGGAACAAATTCCATTCCATGTACACACACCCCCCCACACGCACACAGCTTGCTGTGAAATCCCAAAATGTGTTACACACAAACGTGTGTTACCACGCTTCTTCTGAGCTCACCCTCATACATGACCATGCACTGCCTGGAATAAGAAAGAAGAGTGGGCGACCACGGAGATTTCCCTGCTGGAAAGTCAGTGTCAACATCTCAGCGCTGTTTCTGCATCTCCGAGTCAGCCTCGCAATGTGTCCACACCCACCTCTCTTCTCCCTCAGACACCACATCTTCCTGGTCCAAACCTGAGATCACCATTTTCCCTGCAAAGATTCTTTCTCACTGCCAAGCCTTCTCTCCCTTGGCCGATGGCCCCACCCTGCAAGGCTCCCGTGGGGCGTCCAGGGCTCCTGTCCCCCACCCACCCCCAGCACCCCACCCATGGGATGCTCCCCTCCTCCCACCCCTAGAATCCACCCCTCCCCACCCCAGTCAGGGCTCCTGCAAACACCAGGCCCAGATGCCAGGGCTACTTCTTTTCCCATCCACGCCCCCTCCTCCCTCCAGCTGCAAGGGGGAGTCTTCTGAAAGAGGAATCTGTGCTGGCCTGCGGCGCCCATGCTCTCAGGGTCTCAGCTGCGTCCCCTGACATGCAAGCTCCAGCGACCTAGCTTTGCCTCCCTCTCCACCACCTTGCTCTTCATGGCCCTGACATCCATCCGTTCATCAGACGCTCGAGATCTCGGAAGTGCTGAAGGAAGAAATGCAAGGAAGAATGAATGAGGACAGCCCCGAGGGCCTCGGCCTCCCCGTGCGTCCCCATGTCTCCAGCCCGGGCGCCGTCCCAGCTCTCTGCAGGGCGGAGCGTAACCAAGCGCCTGGCTTGCTCCCGGCTGGATTTCAGAGCTGTGACGGGCCAGGGGCCACTGCTGCCGGGTCCCTCCCGCATCCTCTCAGAGGACAGTGTCTGCAGAGGGCTGTCCCACCTGCCATGGACTAGGCTTGAAGACACCTGAGTTGTCTCAGCTGGGGCCTCACATAGAGTGGAGCAGAGATAAGACACCTCCACCCCGCTGGGCCCTGCCTAGATTTCTCATCCACATTAGTGGCAGGAGATGATAAACAATTGCCGCGTTAAGCTACTCTGTCCCAGGTGGTTTGTTCCTTGGCGAACGGTGGCTGACACAGCCGTTCGCAGGGCAACTCCTGCCCAGGGCCGGGCAGTGCCCTCAGGGCCCTGTGACTCCTCAGTCGTCACCACTTCCACATGGCAGGTCACGGGTGAGGAAACACATGCGGGGCCTCAGGTGTGCTGCCCAGGGCTCCACAGCCAGCAAGGGCGGACTGAGAGTGATAGCTTTCCGAACGCACCCGAAGAGCTTCAGACTCTTGAAACCAACGGGCCTTGCCTCAATCTGATGTCATGAGGTCATGCTGGTGGCCTGCAGCGTCCTTCTCTCTCCTGTGAGCCGAGGCCAGAGGTGATCCCTCATAGGAGGCAGGGTGACCGTCTCCCGTCAGCTGCTGGAGAAGCCTCTGTGCTTTCAGGGAGGCAGGTGTCCAGACCTGCAGAGCACCCTCCTCACCCGGAAACAGGCCTGCTTCCAAGCATCTGCTCTGCGCTCTCATCCTGGCAGTGAATGAGCCCCTCCCGAGCCCCGGGGTCTGCCTGCTTCACCCAGGTCCCCCCTGCCCCTCCCCCATCACCCACCTCCCGACCCAGGCTGGCCTCCCCGCTGGTACCCTTCACCTGGAGCTCTGAACACATCATTCACCCGCTTGCCCCAGAGACTGGGACCCAGGCTCCATCGGAGCAGGACATGCCTGATCTGTCCCCCAGTGTCACAAGCTCCCAGACCAGAGCCGAGCGCGTACTCTACGTTAGCGAATTACGCCCCACTCTCAGGGCGCAGACGGTGCCCTCGGCGAGTGGAGGATTCTGCCTTTGGCATGCGCGCCCCTCTGCAAGATCGCAGCACCGGGGCCACTGAGGGGGCTGTGAGGGCCTGGGGTCCATGACTCGATATGAGCAGGCCGCTGTCCCTGCCAGGCCCCGCTGGAGGGAGGAGCCGGGGGCCGGGCCCAGCCACGCAAGGACCACGGCCTCCCAGTGCCTGCAGATGCGTCCTGACTGTCTCCAGGCTCCCAGAGGAGAGTCTGGAAGGACAGAGCCGAGACGGGGGTGGGGTGACGGGAACCTCTCTGCAGGCACTGCCCCAGCGAGGACCGGAGGTGTTGTCACGCCAGACGGTGAATGGGAGCAAGCAGTGGACGAGTCAGCCAAGGAAACGGTAGCCCTGCATCCTCTGTCCCCGGGCCCCGGCGCGCCCACTCGGGGTGAGGACGTCCCTCCTTTAAGATCGGATCCTCCGCCTGGAGCGTTCTTTTAATTCATTCATTTAACAGGAGGAGAATCACTTCACAATACTGTGACTTTTTTGCCGTCCATCATCATTAACCGGCCACAGGCGTGCGTGTCCCCTCCATCGTGAACCCGCTCCTGCCTCCCTCCCCACCCCTCCCACCGGGCGGCACCAGCTCTGGGAGTCCTGCCTCGTGCATCAAACTCGCACCGACTCTCTACGTCGCGTCCTTCGGCATTGCCCTTCTTTGGGATTGGAATGAAAACTGACCGTTTCTAGTCCTGTGGCCACTGCTGAGTTTTCCAGATTTGCTGGCATACTGAGGCAGCACTTTCACAGCATCATCTTTCAGGATTTGAACTAGCCCGACTGGAATTCCATCACCTCCACTAGCTTTGTTCGTAGTGATGCTTCCTAAGGCCCACTTGACTTCACATTCCAGGATGTCTGGCTCTAGGTGACCTGGAATTAGAAAAGGCAGAGGAGCCAGAGATCAAATGGCCGACATCTGTTGGATCATAAAAAAAGAAGAGAATTCCAGAAAAACATCTACTTCTGCTTTATTGACTATGCTAAAGCCTTTGACTGTATGGATCACAACAAACTGTGGAAAATTCTTAAAGAGGTGGGAATACCAGACCACCCGACCCACCTCCTGAGAAATCTGTGTGCAGGTCAGGAAGCAACAGTTAGAACTGGACATGGAACAACAGACTGGTTCCAAATCAGGAAAGGAGTACCTCAAGGCTGTATATTGTCACCCTGCTTATTTAACTTCTATGCAGAGTACATCATATGAAATGCCGGGCTGGAAGAAGCACAAGCTGGAATCAAGATTGCCGGGAGAAATATCAATAACCTCAGACATGCAGACGACACCACCCTCATGGCAGAAAGTGAAGAGGAACTAAAAGGCCTCTTGATGAAAGTGAAACAGGAGAGTGAAAAAGCTGGCTAAAGCTCAACATTCAAAAAACTAAGGTCGTGGCGTCTGGTCCCATCACTTCATGGCAAATGGATGGGGAAACAATGGAAACAGTGACAGACTTTATTTTCTTGGGCTTCAAAATCACTGCAGATGGTGACTGCAGCCATGAAATTGAAAGACGCTTGCTCCTTGGAAGAAAAGCTATGACAAATCTAGACAGCATATTAAAAAGCAGAGACATTACTTTGCCAACAAGGGTCCAGCAAGTCAACGGTATGGTTTTTCCAGTAGTCGTGTATGGATGTGAGAGTTGGACTATAAAGAAAGCTGAGCACTGAAGAATTGATGCTTTTGAACTGTGGTGTTGGAGAAGACTCTTGAGAGTCCCTTAGACAGCAAGGAGATCCAGCCAGTCAATCTAAAGGAAATCAGTCCTGAATATTCATTGGGTTAATGCTGATGTCAAAGCTCCAATACTTTGGCCATTTGATGCAAAGAAATGACTCATTAGAAAAGACCCTAATGCTGGGAAAGATTGAGGGCAGGAGGAGAAGGGGACAACAGAGGATGAGACGGTTGGATGGCATCACTGACTCAATGGACATGAGTTTGAACAAGCTCCGGGAATTGGTGATGGACAGGGAGGCCTGGGGTGCTGCAGTTCATGGGGTCGCAACGAGCAACTGAGCCGCTGAACGGAACAGGTTTGCTTTATATACGGTGACGCCCGTGTCTCAGTGCTGTTCTCTCAGATCGTCCCAGCTTCGCCTTCTCCCACTGTGTCCACAAATCTGTTCTTGACATCTGTGCCTCCTTTGCTGCCCTGCACGCAGGCCCGGAGCGCTGACCCAGTGGACAGGCAGGGACCAGCGGGCCTCCTGGTTGAGCAGAAGTCCTGCCTGCCCCGCACGGGACAGGAATGAGCAGCACCCCACTTGGAGGTTCAGACACAGACCTGGACCTCGTGTTACCTCCTTCTCCAGGGTCAGTCCGGCTAGACGCCCTGTCGCCCCTTCCCCAGCATTTCTGCAGCTGCCTCCCCCTCAGGGCCTCTCCAGGCAGCAGGTGGGAGTGAGGTGGGCCCAGTGGGGAGAGGCTCACACTCTTGTCTGACAACCAGGACAGACGCCTGGCCTCCCCGTGTGTCACCGAGACGTCCCTGCAGAGCAGTGTGGGCCCAGAAGCCACGACCACAGTCCCACCGGGTTCTCCTCCTTCCGTCGCGATCCTAGGGTCCCACGACCCCATGGGCGCTTACGGATGGCTCCCCTCACACTTTCCGAACCCCGTCTGTGGAAGGGGCCCTGTCCGTTTCAAGAGCTCGAAGGACACTGAGTCCAGGTTAATCCCCTTCCACGGGAACTGTAAGAGCTTAAATCCTTGCAGCAGAAAGAGAGCATTTGGCAAACCGGTATTAAAATTCTCAAAACAAACTTATTAGTTAATGCAGTCTGTCACCATGACAACCAAACAGCCTAGAAACAAACCATCAGCACATGGATTTGTTACTGCGGAAGGTTTAGCTAATACCGTTCCAGAGGTGTATTATTTTCCACTTTCAGTTATAATAGAAAAACTAATTTAAAATCCTGCATGACAGCACAATCTGCCAGAGATCTCCGTCCACAAAAGCAAAGCCCCCAGAGCACGTGTGCGCAGCCCACACCTGCCCACCCCCACCGTCTCAGGTGTGTGAGGGGTGCAGGTGCGTCCTCCGTGGTGGCTGCCCTCCTGGGCCAGAGTGACCAGGGGTCAGTAGGGACCACGAGTCCTAGGCCAGGGGCCCACCCAGGGCTCAGGGCCTCCTTTACGACTTGCCCTCAGAAGCATGTTAGAAGGACCTTTCCAAGTTCACTCCAGGAGACACCGATGGGACCCAGTCCTGTCTGCAGCTCTCAAAGCGGTCACTACGCGACCGGAAGATGGGATGCCGCTCCTGAACCCTCCCCTGCCTTGTTCTGGAACTGTGATTTCTTTCCAGAAGAGAAACCCCAGCCTAAGGGGTGTGACCAGGGGTCATGGCGCCCTCTTCCCTCTTGGTGCTGTGACCTTCCCCATGACCTTCCCCCCACTCCCCTGTCGCCCCCCAGAAAGCCCCTCCTTCACCCCGCCCCTCCCTTGACCCAGCAGCGTCCAGTCCAGCCAGGGTCCTGACCGGGGTCTGACTGCACCATTGCTCTGTCTGTGCCCGCTGTGAGAAGTGACTGCTTCCTCACTTTTGAGATTATTTACAACCTGAAAGGAGGAGCTTGGGGCTTTAGCTCCATCTCCAGCTCGGTGGGCATGGACCCCTGATCAAACTGCGAGGAGAGGACATTCTGAGATGGCCCCGGGTGACCAGAAGGGGCTGGGGCCACGATCAGGGCAGGGGCTGGTGAAGGTGGGGACAACGTGGACCTTGGTCCACAACCTGTGAGGCCCCAGCCCCTCAGCAAGTGGCCCAAGTGCAGGGGAGGGTTTCCAGGGATGGGGCTGCAGCCTTCGATCCTGCAGGGAATGAAGGGGCCAGGAGATACGAGGCTGACTGGTCACCATGGAGACGTCTCGGGTGGGGCCAAGGGGACATTTTGAGAGCACCGGGTGGCTGGTGTCGCAACCACGGACAGGACCACGGGGGCCAAGGACGGCAAGAGTCGGGGCCAGGAGAGACGCTGCTGGCCAGGGCCTGTCTGTGCTGACCCGGGCCCATCACCGCTCTGGTTAACGTCAGCCTTGACTGAGAAGGTGGTGAGCAGGGACAAGAGTGCACTGTGCTCAGGAGGGGGTCAGTGTCTTTACCAGCCTGAGTCTGACAGCGGGCCTGTGAAAGATGGGTAATGACTGCGGGAGTTAACAGAGGGTTATGCCAGGTTCTACTGGACGTACTCCTCAAGGGTCAGTTCACCTGGCCACCAGGTATCGGGGTCAGGACTGTCGCTACCCTCGACGTATGGATGCCTAGTCTGGCGGGCTGAGTGCTTGCCTCCAGCCCTGGAGCCCAAGCCCCAGCCGAGTAGAGGGCCCTCAGGGCTCAAGTCGATGGCTGCAGACCTGTGCCCCTGCCCGCCTCCCGGGAGCCTATCAGGCAGGCCTGGAGCTCTGGGGGCTGATGGACAATCAGGGCCTGGAGTACACCAGGGAAGGCTGAAGCAGCTGGCACCGAGGGACCAGCCCTGCTGCCCCCTAACCCCAAGCTCAACGCTAAGCCCCATCGCACCGGGCGCCCCCATCTGTGGCCTGACAGGGCAGCACCTGCCTCTAGGGCAGCGGGGATGGCTGCCCACCCCCAGACCTTCCCCAGCAGCGGCCACAGTGGTGGGAGGGGCTGGCCGCTGAGTTTGATACGAATCACCCCCTCCTCCTCCTCCAAGCTGGACGGGCAGTGACCAGAGGGCACTGATGGGCCAGGTGCCCAGCTTCGGGACTTGGCCAGAGGGGAAGGTGGACACACAGAGCCCTGGGGCCTACACCACAGGCAGGAGCAGGTGGGACCCAGGGTGCCTGCGTGAGGGACTGCCTTTCTGGGCTGGGCCTGGGAATGCAGACACGAGGAAGAGTCTGCAACAGAGGTTCTCTCCTGGACAAGGAGTTGTCCGACCTGGGGGGAATATCTGGGATCCCAGGCTGAAGCTGGGAAACGGTGGGGCTGACAGGAGGTTAGAGGGTTTAGACCAAAGAGGCAGGAAGGCCACATCCAGATGGGAGACCCCGAGAGAAGGTGCATCCTTAGAAGAGGAAAGGAGGGAGGTCAGAGGTCAGACAGGACCTAGGGTCGGTGAGGAGGGGCAGGCGTCCAGATGTCTAGAGCCTGGCGGCCACAGGGTCAGCAGAGCCTTGTGGGGTGGGGTGGGGGCCAGCCCCCCGCAAGGATATGAACACGACAGAAATGAGGTGATGATCACAGCAGATGGTCCGTAAAGAGCTGGGGGCACTGGGGAGCGGGGTGGATCCAGGACACAGGAGGGATTGATCTCCACCTGGTGGGGGCTGCAGGGAGGTTCCCAGTGGGGCTGCAGGACAGTGGGCAGGGTCTCACCTGACAGCTGTCCGCTCAGAACAGTGTAGCGCCAGGGCCTCTGTGGAGCGGGCAGGAAGCTGACACAAGAGTTCCTGAGCAGAGGGGGATCTTTTCTCTGAGGGAGAGAGACACAGACTCCTGTGCAGCCCTGGGTGACGGCTGGGCCTGGAGCCTGCTCACTGGGCGCCGAGGGATGGTGTTTGCATTTTATCCAGCTGTGGTCAGCATCCTGAGAGATGAGTGGGCAGGGGAAGGGACGTGGGGCCCAGGTACTGGTGGACCAGCAGTGGCGGGAGTGGCTACTGTGAATGAAAACATTGCTGCCGAATCAGGAAACAAAGGAGGCTGCAGCCATCAAGCCATCACACAGCAGCCGCCCCCAGAAGGGCACCTGCGAGGACTCAGGATGGGTAAGCAGAGGCCACTGACCCCAGCGAGCTGAGTGCACAGCAAAGGGACGACTGCAGTGAGCCCAGGCCCTGCGCCTTCCCACCCACAGAAAATCACTCAGCTCTGTAACCTGTGATGTCTGTGCCATGCTCTGTCACGCGGTCATGTCCACCGCTCTCTGACCCTCTGTGGACCTGCGTCTCCTGCATGGCAGGCAGATTCTTTACTGTCTGAGCCAACAGGGAGGTTCCCAATAGTTTAGGTGCTATAGGTCATACATCTTGCACAGTTGCAACTACTCTACTCTGCCATAGAATTCTCAAGGCAAGAATTCTATCAGCTTCCCGATGGATCCAGTGGCAAAGAGTCTGCCTGCAATGGGGGAGACCTGGGTTTGATTGATTCCTCGGTTGGGAAGATCCTGGGTTGGGAAGATCCCCTGAAAAAAGGAAATGGCAACCCACTCCAATATTCTTGCCTGGAAAATCCCATGGATGGAGAAGCCTGGTGGGCTACAGTCCATGGGGTCTCAAAGAGTTGGACACGACTGAGCGACTAATACACACACACTCTACTCTGCCATGGAATTCTCCAGGCAAGAACACTGGAGTGGGTTGCCATCCCTTCTCCAGGGGATCTTCCTGACCCAGGGATTGAACCCAGGTCTCCTACATTGCAGACAGATTCTTTACCGTCTCAGCCACCAAGGAAGCTCACGACGTCAAGTTTTCTTTAATTAATAGTGATCCTGTGATGCTCCGACTACCTGGCCTTGGTTGCAGAAACTCCTGTATGTGCCGCCCCACTCCCCTCTCCCACCACCCTTGTCTCTTTGGAGCTGTCCCTCAGAGTCACCTGAGATGCTGTGTCCCGCACTTAAGGCCTCAGTTTTGCCAACAAATAAAACATAACTCTTGGCTTTTATGCTGTGCATTTCTTTTCAGTTGACAGTCCAGAGGGAGCACTGCTCGGCCCTCCACTTGTAATGAGCAAAGCTCCTTCACTTGACTCTGGGGAGGAAGCAGTCATGGGGGTATCAGTGGACAGGGGATGCTATGGGTGCCACTGGATGAAAATAGCAAAGGCCTGAGGCCACAAGAGACATCAAGACATGGATGAACACGACCCCGTCACTTCTCATTTTATTGCCAAGCCTCTTTTCTCATCACCTTTCTTGTAGGAGCAACACCCAGCTTCTCCAGGGCAATTCCTTCCCCCGCTCTCTGTCCCACTTGGCTCTGCAAGGACCAAAGGGTTGTTGTGGACTTTGCCACTTTCATCTGGGTTCATTCTGACCTTGTGGCAAACACTTTGTTCTGTCAAAGACAGAGGCTCATTCATCGTTCATGAAAGAACTGAGTAAGACATAAAATTCAGCTGTGGACAACAGCAATTATCCAAGGGTAATTACATGCCATTTTTTCAGTGCTAGCTAAAAAAAAAGCATTGGATTTTTTTCCTCAATTCAAATGTATTATTATTGGTAGAAATAACATAAAATAAAGTCAACAAAAATTGAAATTACATGCAATAAAAATTGTTATAGATAAAAATTGAACAACAAAAGAGTCATTGTTAATATAGGGATATGAAACTGAACCAGGGAAAATGGGAGCTGGTAGAAATAATTAACAGAAAATGAAACTGACATTATGTAAAAATACACATGTTAAATTCGTTGATTCAGATTGACAGAAGGATAAAAAAAATTCTTAAAATTTTGATCTGTGCAAATTACCCAAGAAATTTGGCTTTGTGGAAGTAATGGCCACAAAAGAATACATATTAGCAGAAGATACAATTGTTGAAATTAGAGATCGTTAAAAAACAAAAACAAAACCCTAAAAAAACCCACAAGAATGGATGAATCAAATTGTCACTGAAAAATAAAAATGGAAACAGTCTGGTTAACTGCACTGTGTGGAAACTGATCCAAGAAGTAAACCAGCTTAATGGTTCAGCTTCAGAAAACGCTTCCCTGGCAGACCTCCAGAGCTGTTGGTACATTTCTGATGAAGACGATGGTGCATGGACATGGAGTCAGAAACTTTCTCAGGATAAAAACGTCTACTGGTCAAAACGGTGAAGCCAGACAGCTTAACTGGAGGGACCCTCAGTGATGGGCCAGGCTTCCCTTTGGCACTGGTGGGGCTGGACCGGTCCAGTGACCACATGAGAGCCAAGCACATCCGGTCAGAGCCCTTTGATGAGATTTAACACTTGATCTCCGCCAGAAGGAAAGTCTCTTTCTTTATTCTGGGTCACAGGCCAGAAGAATCCAGACTTCGGCTCCAGTGGCCACCATGGCAGCCAGGTGGTAACAGGCGCTTGAAGAACAGAGTCAGTCCAAAGTGAGACAGAGGAGGGAAGGGGCCAGGAGAGGGGGGCCTAGAAAGCACGGACCACCTCCCCGAGCCCGCAGGCCCGGCTGTGCTTGCGGCCTTCCGCTCCTGTTCTGGGCTAGCCAGTCACTGAAGGTGGGTTTCTGTGACTTGTGACCCAAAGGGTCTGAGTAGTACAGGAGATGACCTCCGGATCAGGTCACAGGGCAGGTGTCAGAGGGTGAAGACGCAGGAGGCAGGAGGCTGTGATAGACACCATGGGGACAGATCCGTCTCAGTGCAATGCCAAGACACAGCTCAAGGTCATGAGCACGTCTGCTTGAGTAACGGTGAAGGTCAATAATCTTGAGAAAGCTGTGGGGTCGGGACTAGAACGGTGAATGTGTGACCCACGGGGGCCTCAGCATCGTCTAGAACGGTGTCTGTGTTTGGTGGAGGGATGATAAACTGGCTTCCATGGACCCTGGGGGTCAGGGGAGGGGCTGGTCCGGAGCTCCGCAGGTGGCAGTGAGGAAGGGTCACGGGCGGCATCCTTGGATATCATGCGAAGACCAAGGAGGGCCACTCAGGTCTGACTGGCAGAGTTCTGTGACGCTCACCTCACCCTCTAGGCTACCGTGCGCTGCACCGTGTTCCTGTCATAATTCGGTGTGTGTGTGTGTGTGTGTGTGTGTGCGCGCGCGCGCGCTCAGTCATGTCCAGCTCTTTTTGACCCCATGGACTGTAGTCCACCAGGCTCCTCTGACCATGAAATGTCCCAGGCAAGAGTACTGGAGCAGGAAGGGGACATATGTATGCCTATGGTTGACCCATGTGAATGTTTGCAGAAACCAACACAATACTATAGAGCAATTATCCTTCAATTAAAAATAAATAAATTTTAACAAAGGAAAAAAAAGAATACTGGAACACGTTGCCATTTCCTTCCAGGGGATCTTCCCGACTCCTGCATCTCCTGCGTTGGCAGGTGGATTCTGTACCCCTAGCGCCACCTGGGAAAGTCCTCAAAATTCACATTTTGAACTCCTGACCCCCCAGGACCTGATCAGAGCAGTGATCTGATTTGGGAACAGGGTCATTGTTGAGGTTATTATCTAGGATAAGAGTACTGTGGATTAGTCACGCTAGAGCAGTGTGGTCCTGAATCCAACATGACTGGTATTCTCATAAAAAGGGGAAGTTGGGGCCTAGATGGGCCCCCAGAGAGAGTCCTGAGTGAAGATGGAGACGGAGGTCCACCTGCCAAGGACCATGCAGCTCGTCAGCAAACTCAGAAACAGGAGGGGAGCCTGGAACAGGTTCTCAGAAGGAGCCTCGCTCTTGGACTTCAGGCTGCAGACGGTGAGGGAACGTGCTCAGGGGAGGTAAGTATCCACTGGGGCCCTTGCTAGGTCAGCCCTGGGAAACTAAAGCAAAGAAGTTCCTCCACGGGGAGTCCTCCCGTCAGAAGGAGTGTGATGTCCAGATGGGTGTGTGTGTCCAGGGGAGAGCGGGTCGGTGGCTCCTATGAGTTCCAACCTGGAAGCACGCTGGTGTCACGAACACACGTGGACAGACAAGTGCCCCTTGGGCGAGCCAGCCAGCCCCTGACTCAGGTTCCCGGGGGGCCGAGGCAGAGGCGGCAGCCGAGCGGGGGCTGCCCACCGGGTGGGGGCAGCCATCTGTGGAGGGAGCCCGAGTCCTCCCAGGGAAAGGGGATGGAGGAGGGATGAGGGGGACAGAGGTGCTGGGGATGCAGGGGAGCCCTTGCCTGCCTGGGCAGGACCCCAGCCGGTGGGTTCACGTCCGCTTGCCACAGCTCCCCTCTCTCAGGGGCCGCTCCGGGAGGCCACTATCACCGCCCCAGCCCGAAATGGTCCTCAGAGCAGAGCGGCCATGCCCACCTCGCATGCCCCCACTCACAGGGCAGACGCAGACCTCCGTCCCACTTTGGTCTGGGAAGACCCAGCTCTTGGCTTCTCCTCGTATGGTCTCCCAGCCCTACAGCCTGAGAAGTCCGGGCTCAGGCCCCCTGCCCAGGGCACGGCTTTGACCCCTCAGCTCCGACTGGCTCTGTGGGTTCAGACAAACCTCCCAGGGCTCTGGAATGGTCCCTTCCCTTGTAAAACAGAGAGCTGGGATTCTGGAGGTCCCTTTTGTACAGTGATCACCGTGTCACCATTCCCCATCTCCCTGCAATTTGTTTCCCTCCCACCAGGCTACCCCCTCCCGGGGTCCACTGTCCCCCACTGACTTGGGTCCTGTTAGCAGAGGCAGCACCTTGTGGTGGGGCGGCGAGGGTGCTACTGACGGCAGGGCAGCGGGTTCAGGCAAGGACAGGGCCAGGCTGGGGGGCCCGAGCCGGGTTCCGCGCCCTCCTTTTCCCTCACAAATAAGCAAGCCCAGCCAGGCGCACACCCCCCTGGGGCGATCGAGTGCCCTCCAGGCTCTGTGTCCCCAGCCCAGCCTCTCCAGGAGGCCTGGCCCTTTGTCCTCACCCTCCACCCCCTGGGGAAGCCAGACCAGGAAGGAAAAGTCTCACAGACCAGCCGCGCTCAAGGACACCGTGTGCTTTGTTTTCTCTCTGAGCCCAGGCATACTTCATTTCTGGCAGGATCGCCCAGATAATTCATCACTCGAGACAATTCTCATTTTCATTTAATGGGAAACCAAAGGTGTCCCCAGGTCACTGGCCCTAACGTTGGACCAACGTCATAGGAGGTGAAACAGGAGGGAGGGGGGCTGCGTCAGTTACTTTTCCGCGATTGGTAGATGACCAGCGCCTTCTTCTTCACACAAAAACTCTTCCTTTCATGCCAGAGAAAGCCCAGTAATGAGGAATGTGTTCTTTTAGGGAAAAGTGGTGCATTTGCGAGCATGGGACTGCTTCCCTGAGAGCCTGGGACCTGACCTGAGAAGCTGTCATCTCTACCCCCAGCCCCTCACTGGCAGCCACAGGCCACACAGTTTGCTGCTCGGCCTTCAGCTGTTTTTGAGAAATAATTGCCATCTGTCCGCAGGCACGTTGCCGCATGTCCCAATCTAGGGACATGAGCTATTGTTGCAGTGCTGTGTGCAGGAGGCTGCTTTGGGGACATCTCCCAGCCCTGCCTGTCCAGCTCTCAGGCCAATCTGCAGGAAGTGTCTGGGGGAGTAGGGGGAAATAGGGGGCCTTGATTCATCAGGAGTCAGCTGTGCCAATGGGCACACCGAGGGCTGATGGCACCTTAGGGTGCATGCTTTGGGGTGAGTTATATGGAAGTGATCTGGAGGTCTTGGAGGATGGTGACAAATGACTTTCTGCCATCCCCTGGCTATGGGACCGTGTTCACTAGCAGAGTCTGGGCTACAGTATCTAATAGACCAGCCCGTAAAAGGGAAGTCACGGCAGGGGTGGCTCCAGGAGTGGGCAGGGAGGTGGTCCTTCGCTCCAGGTGGTCACTCAGGGATCCAGGCAAGGAGGGGCTGCCATCTGGAACATGAGGCTTCCAAGAGCTCCCTAGTATCTCTCTCCCAGAAGGGGAGCAGCACAGGTGGGATATTTCTGGGACAGGTCTGGAGGAAACCCAAATGGCTCCCCACATTCCACCGGCCAGAACTTGAGTCACAGTATTTCCTGTAAGCACTGCATGTTGGGAAGTATAGTCCCTAACAAGGTGGGATGCTGGGAAGTGTAGTCCATATCAGCAGCGGATGCTGGGAAATGTAGTCCAGCTGTGAGTTGGGGTGGTGCGTCTGCGGTCATGGCCTCCCAGAACACCTAGGATGGGGCAGCAGAGGAGGTCCAGAGGCTCTGCCTGTGAGGTCCAGGTGAGAGAGCGGAGGACACTCATCCAAGAGAAGGAAACTCAAGTGCGTTTGCATCCATGTAGCTGAAAGTCTGAAACAAATGGACTCTGTACGTGACAATACAAAGGGAAGCAGAGAAAGGATAAAATGCGTGGAGAGCTCTTCTGAGTCTTAGGAGCAGCTGCGCGGGGAAGAGGGTCTCACTGTGTGGACGGAGCCCCCAGGACTCAGAGAGCCGAGGGCCAAAACTGCAAAGCAGGGCTCTTCCATGTTCAGTTCAGTTCAGTTCACTCGCTCGGTCGTGTCCGACTCTTTGCTACCCCATGAATCACAGCACGCCAGGCCTCCCTGTCCATCACCAACTCCCGGAGTTCACCCAAACTCATGTCCATCGGGTCGGTGATGCCATCCAGCCATCTCATCCCCTGTCGTCCCCTTCTCCTCCTGCCCCCAATCCCTCCCAGCATCAGGGTCTTTTCCAGTGAGTCAGCTCTTCACATGAAGTGGCCAAAGTATTGGAGCTTCAGCTTTAGCATCAGTCCTTCCAGTGGCCACCCAGGACTGATCTCCTTTAGGGTGGACGGGTTGGCTCCCCTTGCCGTCCACGGGGCTCTGATCTTCTTCTGCACGTCCCTCTTTCCTCTCCTCCATCCATCCTGTTTCACCCTTTGCTCTGCTCTGCAAACCCCTGCTCCTCGATCTCGGAGCAGCAGGTTGGGGCCCAGCCTGCAGAGCTGGGTTTATCCAGTTGTGTCTCCACTCAGGCGAGCCCTCAGCATCTACTGGACTCTTAGTTCCTTCCTGGAACATAAAGAATAATAATAATTAGGGACGAAGAGGTTACTGAAGGCCATCTACTGACCTTCAGAACAGACAAGCAATATCACAGAGCCATATCTGCAAACCACCGTGAGCTTGCAAACACAGCTACCTGACATGCTCAGTCCTGTCCGACTCTTTCCGACCCCATGGACTGCACCCACCAGGCTCCTCCATCCATGAGATCTTCCAGGTAAGAAGACAAGAGTGGGTTGCTATGGCCTCCTTCAAGGGATCTTCCCAACCCAAGGATCAAACCCAGGTCTCCTGCGTTGGCAGGCAGAGTCTTTACCGCTGAGCCACAGGGAAGTGCCACGTATGTTATTGTTGCCAAATATTTCCCCACAATGTTCACAGCTGTGACCTGGGCAGGCAGGAGACCTGAGGCACCAGGTGGGCACATGCGTGGAGGGCAGGCTGAGGACAGACCTGGCTGCACCCTCCTCTCAAGAGAGAAGGAGCCTGGAGTGGCCAGCAAAGCCTTCTTCTCCCACAGGACCTGGCAGCCCCTCTCCTGCTGGGCACTGGAACTTGGCTCGAAATGGCGGTGGTGCTCAGACCACACCTTTCAGACCAGACAAGATGCCCTTGAACTCAGCCCGGGCCACCATGGGGCAAAGGTGGCCTGGTAACAAAAGAAGCCAGCGGGGCTGGGGGTGAGGGCAAGACTCCCCCATCTCCTCGGGAGTCGAGCTCCCTGGCAGCACCCCTGCTCTCGGGGCTCATCCGCATCTTAGTCTCAGAAACCAAGTGGCTGCAGGTGCATCCCCACCAGGTGCGCAGGCCTAAGGATCCGACACAACGCAGGGCGGAACTCAGCCCCCACCCAGGAGGAGGGCTCTGGCACCTCAGCCACTCTCAGGGGCAGCAAGCATATGGCTCCTTCAGGGTCACTTTCACCCCCAGCAGTGCAGGCCACACCTAATTTTCACCACCAGAGAGCCAAGGGGCCACTTCCAGGAACTTCACTCCTTGGGAAAGTGTACCTTTAATGTGTTGCTGTTGTTGTTTAGTCGCTCAGTCGTGTCCAACTCTTTGCAAACCCCATGGACTGTAGGCTCCTCTGCCCATGGGATTCTCCAGGCAAGAGTACTGGAGGAGGTTGCCATTCCCTCCTCCAGGATCTCTTCCCAACCCAGGGGTCAACCCCACATCTCCTGCTTGGCAGGCGCATTCTTTACCATGAGCCACCAGGAAAACCCCTGTACCTTTTAATATCAGTTACCACATGCCCTACTCCTGTAGAAAAAACACAGAAGCCACCTCTGAAGACCCCGAACAAACCCTGGAACCTGCTTGCCTGCAGACGGGCCAGAGAAATGAGCAGGCCTCACGCACACCCATTCTCCAGGCAGCAGAGTGGGCCCACCTGGCAGGGCCCAGCCCCAACCTGACCGCCCAGCTCCAGGGAGCCGTGCACCTGTCCGCAGCCCCAGGATGAGTCCCCGCATCGGAGAAGCTGGGGGCCCCCTGCCGGCCCCTCGTGTGTCCACCGACAACAGGAGCTTCCTTTCTAGGTTGTTTATCTCCCAGCACAGAACACGCATTCCTGAGCGTGTGTTTAAATCCATAGAGTCCAAAGGGCAACCAGAACTGTTTATCCACAGCTGGGCCTCCTTAAACCATTGTCTGACGCAACCCCCTTTTCCAAGCCGTTTCCTATTTTCCTGCTGATACCAGGAAAACTTGACATTTTTCCGAAGGCTGTGAGTGCCCGGAATGGCAGACAGCTGGCCTGAAGCTGGAGACGCAGTTAGAGGATCAATGGCCCACAGGAAACGGACGATTAGGCTCCTCAGATCAGCAGCTGCTGCTGATAAAGGACCCCTCCCTGCTGCACACCCTCACCCCCGCTGGGCACAGACGACCGACCCCCAGGGCGGGAGGGTAGAGGGTCGCACACCAGCCAGGCCTGGCCACCTTGCCTGACCCTTCCCCACCAGCCCCTTCGGAGAGACCCGGGGGACCCCTGTGCCTGGGAGCGGGGCTGAGCACAGGGGTCCCGGCGATCCTGTTCTATGATGACAGGCACGGCCCGCCGTGGGAGGTGCCACACCTCTGCGGGCCGCTGGTGAGGCGGTGCGGCCGCTACGTGCAGGGTCACGGACTGCTCCGCACGGCAGATGCCTTCTGAAACCTTAAGAACTCTGGGTGCGATGCCCTTTCACGTGCAAACGCACCTTTACCCCAGAGCAGAAGCGACAGTTCAAAGTCACGTTTCTTCACTCAACAAACATCTCTTGAGCACCAACTATATGCCAGGCAGTGGAATGCGGGGCTGAGCAGTCAGGGTTGGGGGAGCCTCCGTCGGGAAGGCAGAGGGTGCTCACCCTCCCACAAGCTGAAGGGCCAGAACCAGGAATGGGCGGACAGGGCGCCTGCGCCAAAGGGGGCTCCGCCCACCTCGCCCCCTCCCACCCCGCTCCTCCCACCCCCAGCTCCTCCCACCCCCCAGCTCCTCCCACCCCCAGCTCCTCCCACCCCCAGCTCCTCCCACCCTGGCTCCTCCCACCCCCAGCTCCTCCCACCCCCAGCTCCTCTCACCTGACCCCTCCCACCCCCAGCTCCTCCCACCCCAGCTCCTCCCATCCCCCCAGCTCCTCCCACCCCGGTTCCTCCCACCCCGGTTCCTCCCACCTCCAGCTCCTCCCACCCCAGCTCCTCCCACCTGACCCCTCGGCTCTGCCCCCCAGGCTCTGGGTTAACCAATCTAGACTGTGCCCGGGAACCTGTATTTTAAGAACGCCAGGGAATTCTCTCCCAAGAGGTTTGGGAAGTGCATCAGTGCTGGGGTTCCCGGTGCCACCAGAAATCAACTGCCCCTCAGAGACCCCATTAAAATGGGTGCTCCCCGGCATGGGGGTCTCTGAAAGCACCCAGAGGGCCTGGTAAGCACCGCGGCCGCTGGGTGGGAGGCTCCACTCGACAGACTGGAGGCAGTGTGGTGTTCACGTCTCCACACATTGCTGCCTGCACACACGCAGGAACCACACGTGTTCAAGAGGGGTCTGGATGAAGACCCCGGCCCTCCCGCCCGGCTGGCATCAGACTGTGTTTCATGACCTATGCATAACGGGCTGGTTTCAGCTCCCTGGGGCCCCTGCAGACGGGCCAAATCCAGCCGTGGGACACACTTGGGCTTCTTTGCAAGCACGTCACACCCAAGGGCAATGGCTTGAGAGCTTCACAGAGAACACACTACCTCTGAATTTTACTAAGAATTGTAAAAACAAAAAAGCAGAAAATAATGAATTAAAGTGAAGCCAAGACAATAAACTTGAGCTGTGGGTCAGAAAACCTCACTGAGACAGCTACGAGAGTGCGGCGCACCAGGCCCAGGGCTGCGGCCTCTGCAGGAGGGACGGTCAGGCCAGTCGGTGAGGGCAGGGGCGCAGGCAGGCAGCGGCCGCCTGGAGCGGGGCTCTGGGGGGCCTGGGTCTGCCCAGGGGGTGAGACGCACAGTCTTCACCTGCAGGGCCTCGGAGCCGCCGTGTTAAGGCTTAACGTGTTAACAGGAAGTCCCACAGGGTGAAAGACTGGGGGGTCAGCCCATCTGCGTCTGCAGTGTTTGGATGTTCTGCTTTGTTCTGATTCTTTTCAAACCGTGTTGTCACGTGCAGCAAGCCTAGTACAACGTGTGAGAGCTTCTCCAGGCTGGAGAGCTAGGAGCTGAATTGGAAGTAAACTGCCAGCTTTGAAGACAATGCCAGGTCACTCCTAGAGGAGCTGTAGTAGTTGTTCGGGCGCGCAGCCGTGTCCGACTCTGCAACCCCATGAACTGCAGTACGCCAAGTTTCCCTGTCCTTCAGCATCTCCTTGAGTTTGCTCAAATTCATATCCATTGAGTCGGTGATGCCATCCCACCATCTCATCCTCTGCCCTTCTCCTGCCCTCAGTCTTTCCCAGCATCAGGGTCTTTTCCAACGAGTTTTGGTCTTTTCCTGATGCTGTTTGCATCAGGTGGCCAAAATACTGGAGCTTCAGCTGCAGCAACAGTTCTTCCAAAGAATATTCAGTGTTGATTTCCTTTAGGATTGACTAGTTTGATCTCTTTGCTGTCCAAGGGACTTTGAAGAGTCTCCAGCACCACAGTTCAGAAGCATCAATTTTTCACCACTTAGCTTTCTTTCTGGTCCAACTCTCACAACCGTACATCATTTTGCCATAAAGTCTCTCTTTGAAGGAGGATCCCCACATGTCAATAGCAGAACATACTCTTTCCTCTATAGAAATGGTTTTAGAACTCATTTCTTCACATTTAAGTTTTTAATAAATGTATCTGGAATTCATCTGTATGTATGGTGTGAGGCAGGAATGCAATCTTTCCTGCAAAGTAGCCACTTTTCCAAGTTATCTGGTGAATGGCCATCTGCCCTCCCTGGATCTGTTAAGCTCTGGTTCACAATATAAATGGCCTCTTTCTGGGCCTTCCTCCTGGTCCTGCTTGCACGACCCCCACACTCGTGTAAGTACGGGATGCTGTGCCTTCACAGCTGGTGGGACAGAAAACAAAAAAAAAAATAAAAACAAAACCAAAAAAATCCTTCACTTTTCCAATTTAAAACTGCTTGCAATTTATATTTCCGTATGAATTTTAGAATCGCTTTGTCAAGTTCCCTGAAAAGTCTTTTTTTCCTGTTACATCTGTGGGGTTTCAAGTAGATTTGCTTTGATTTTACAAGTTAATCGGGGGGTGAACAAGTACGTTTAGAACAGAGTCTGCCCACCATCTGACGTGGCATCATCCTCGACTTTTTCAGGTCCGTACATCTGTCAGCAAAGTTTTATGACTTTCCCGGAAAGCTATTCTTAGGCCTGTTTCTAAGGACACGTTTCTGCAGGGCTTTCACGTACACCCTGTGCTTCCACCCTGACTCTAGTTGGTTTCTGCTGGGCACAGACAGGCTGGGTTCTGCACAGAGATTGCGTGACCCCTGTGCTTCAGATTGCTGATCGAGTCCTTGCTGTCAAACCATCAGCCCAGATGCTTTTGAAAAATAAAATCTGATTGAGAGCCCCACTAACAGAACCAGTGGAAACGGTGAGTGGATCCTCGATGTGTTTGACGCCCTCCCAGTTTGGCTGAAGGACAGAAGGGCTGGCCAGTGAGCCTGCCGCCAGCTCTGGGTCAGCGCCTGGAGCCCGGCCCCCAGCACTGTCCCACGGGTCCACCTGGCAGGAACCTGGGGCCTCTGCCCTCCTGGCCCCCTGGGCGATCACACAGGCGAGTGAGGGGAGTGGACTGGGGCCACCCCAGGCCCTCTGACCTCCAGGCATACCTTCCCTGGGGCGGAGGTTGCGGGGGGGGGGTCTGCGGCAGAACCCACCGATCAAGGACATTTTGGTCAGAGAATTTTTTCTTTCCGTTTTAGTTCTCAGAGTCAGTGTGGTCTCGTCTCCAATTTCCACCTGGATACTTCTTGGTCTAAATATTAGTCAGATTTAGATTCATAACTAGCTGCCCGTCTCACCTGATTTCTCCGGGCAGACAGGTTTCATGGCAGGTTTCCCTTCTGACTTTTAGATAATTCCACCTTAATCCAAGACGGCCCGTCCCCTGTTCCCAACACAACTCTGGGGTGCCATGGGGACCTTCAGGGTCACGGCCATATGGGATAAGGGTCCACCCTACTGACCCATCTGAGCTTGCGCCTCTGCAAAGCCTGCTCCCCAGTAAGGTCACCTTCACAGGCCCTGGGGTGAGGACCCAGCCTTTCTCAGGGGAGACAATCCACCCCTTGGGGGTCTGTAGGGGCAACAGCTCAGCTGCAGGGCTGTGTGTCATGGGGACCCCCGAGACATGCTGTCCAAGGGTCGAGGGCAGGGGCGCGGGTGGGTCTCTCGGGGGTTATTCATCCCCCGGCCAGTCTGGGGACTCGGGGCTCTGTCTGCCAGGAGGTGAGTGACCTGGACACTTGCCTGGGATTCCGGAGTACCCACACTATGGTTTCAGGGACCCAGCAGCCTCTGGACAGCTCTCACCCTGGTGGCCAGATTTCCTGCCTCTGTGAAGCCTGAGTGTGTGTGGACCTGAGGCCCTTGGGTTGATTCCGTTCTCCTTGTTTGTGACCCTGCGGTTTAAGCGGAATAACTGGAAATAAAACCTGACTTAGTCCTGCACTCGGTGTCACTGTCAGTGTAACAGGAGATGCCCGCTCAGTCCAGTGACCCACACGGGGCCGGGAGTCTCACTGTCAGGCCTCAGGGAGGGCGTTCAGTGGGCAGACGGTTGGGTCGAGCATACCACATCACCTCCAGTGGAACCACCTGGGGTGGGGAGTGGTTATCACCCCCAGGGGACACAACCCCCCAGGGGGACATCACCTCCAGGGGCTGTCGCCTCTAGGGACCTCCCTGGGGGTGGTGTCTCCCGACAGAGCCCACACACTTCATTCTGCAGCATTTGGGGAAATGTCTTTTATCACCAAGCATCAGTCACTTCCTTATGCCCCACGTTTTTCTTAAAGTGGACCTTGACTTCTGATAAAACTGTGCCGCACGGTTGCCCCGGACCTCTCACAGGCCTTGGAAGGTTCTCAGCTCTCTGCGGGTAAGACCACGTGCTGTGAAGCCGGGGGGCGGGAAGAAGGTGGGGACCTCTCCGCCCCCTTCTCCAGGGGTCCCTGCAGCCCAGCGCCACCATGTGCAGCCTCTCCCTGTTGATTATTTGCTCTCTGCACCCCTGCTTCCCATCCCCTTCCCTGCCTTGCAGGTCCCGCCTCCCGATCTCATTGGCAAGCGCACGGAGCCGGCCCGGGACTCAGCACCACAGTGGGCGGTGAGGGCATCCTGGTCTGCTTCTCTCTCTCACCGACTCCTGATGGTGGAGACACCTGGATATGGGGCCTGCCCTGGTGCAGGGACCCTCGAGGAGGGACGTAGTGAGCCCCATCCTTCCACCTTCTCCACCTGGCCTCGCGGGCACCTCAGACCATCTGCGGGGAGGAGGGGCTCTTCTGCATCCACGTCCACACATCCCACTGAACCCTCCTGAGCCCCCATGGGAACAAGGACATCCTGAACACAATGAGTGCTCCATCACATGTGGGAAGGGCTTGGCGGGCGGGCAGCGAGGCTTTGACTTTTCGAGATGAGATCATCAGCAAAGAAATCACCCCAAAAGGAGGATGGCTGGCCTGCTGAGAGGTCTTCATGCAGACAGCTCTCTGCCTCCCAGCAGATCCCCAGCCTCGCACGGTCCTCCTGCTAAGAGAGCGCCCACTAGGTCAGGAGGCAGGGGGAGATCTCATAATCTCAGGGAGCACACACTCTTCCCCTGCTTCTTAGCGGATTTTGAAAACCCCAATCCTGTTTTTCAGATGCTCATTCTCCCAGCCTCCCTTGCAGCAAGGAACAGGCATATGACACACCTAAGCCAAGTGAGATGTATGCAGGAGACTGCAGGGAGACTTCTGGGAAAGCTTTCCTCTCCTCCTAAGAATTATAGATACAAGAGGAGCGTTCCCTGGTGCTGCTCCTCCCTCTTTGTTCTGCCCTGGAATGTAGATGTGACTAGAGAGCCATCTTGCAACTGTGCGGTATAGGCACAAGGTTGAAAAGCTTTCACAGTCAGAAGATAAAAAGAACCTGGATCCCTGATGGCATTACTGAGCTGCCAGACTAACCCTGAGACTGTTTAAACCTCAAATTCTGAGACGCCCGGCTCCGGCGGTGCAGGCGCAGACGTGGGAGACGCCCGGCTCCAGCGCAACTGACCACGTGCAGAATCGTGGCTGAGATGTGCTACCCCGCGCCCAGGGTTAGGGTGGTGGCCGAGAGGAGCTGTACCACGTTCAGGAGGCGGTGGCTGCTTGGGCACCGGAGGGCCAAGAGGAGCTGATCTACATTCAAAGCAGGAGGCGCGGCCTTGAGGAGATACCCCTCGTCCAAGGTAAGGTACAGCGGCTGCACCTTGCTGGAGCAGCTGGGAAGAGATACTCCACGACCAAGTGGAATATAAGAATCCAGTGTTCTGGGGAGGAAGGAACAAGATGGTGGAGGGATAAGATGGCAAGACCACTTTCTCCCCGACAAATTCATCAAAAGAACATTTGAACGCAGAGTAAAGTCCACAAAACAACTTCTGAATACTGGCAGAGGACATCAGGCTCCCAGAAAAGCAGCCCATTGTCTTCTAAAGGAGAGAGAAGAAATCCAGCTCCACCCACCAGAACACCGACACAAGCTTCCCTAACCAGGGAACCCGGACAAGTCACCCGTCCAACCCCACACACAGCGAAGAAACTACGTAATAAAGAGAACTCCACAAACTGCAAGAAGAGGGAAAGGCCACCCCAAGCAAAGCAATATAAGCAAGATGAAGAGGCAGAGAAATACCCAGCAAGTAAAGGAACAAGATAATTGCCCACCAACACAAACAAAAGAAGAAGATATAGGGAATTTACCTGATAAAGAATTTCAAATTTTGATGGTGAAAATGATTCAAAATCTTGAAAGCAAAATGGAGTTACAGATAAATAACCTGGAGAAAAGGATTGAGAAGATGGAAGAAAGATTTAATAAGGACTGAGAAGAAATAAAAAAGAGTCAATATTCAATGAATAATGCAATAGATGAGATCAGAAACACTCTGGAGGGAACAAACAGTAGAATAACAGAGGCAGAAGACAGGATAAGCGAACTAGAAGATAGAATTGTAGAAATAAATGAAACAGAGAGGAAAAAAGAAAAAAGAAATGAGGACAATATTAGAGACCTCTGGGACAATGTTAAACGCTCCAACATTCGAATCATAGGAGTCCCAGAAGAAGAAGACAAAAAGAAAGACCATGAGAGAATACTTGAGGAGATAATAGTTGAAAACTTCCCTAAAATGGGGAAAGAAATAATCACCCAAGTCCAAGAAACCCAGAGAGTCCCCAACAGGATAAACCCAAGGCGAAATACTCCAAGACACATATTAATCAAATTAACAAAGATCAAACACAAAGAACAAATATTAAAAGCAGCAAGGGAAAAGCAGCAAATAACACATAAGGGGATTACCATAAGGATAACAGCTGATCTTTCAACAGAAACTCTTCAGGCCAGAAGGGAGTGGCAAGACATACTTAAAGTGATGAAAGAAAATACCCTACAGCCCAGATTACTATACCCAGCAAGGATCTCATTCAAATATGAAGGAGAAATCAAAAGCTTTACAGACAAGCAAAAGCTGAGGGAATTCAGCATCACCAAACCAGCTCTCCAACAAATGCTAAAGGATCTTCTATAGACAGGATACACAGAAAGAGTGTATAAACTTGAACCCAAAGCAATAAAGAAAATGGCTACGGGATTGTACTTATCAATAATTACCTTAAACGTAAATGGGTTGAAATTTTCAAAAAGGCTAGGAAACAATTCTCATAGCCATCAATAGTTCAGTGTTGAGTTCATGAATAGTTTTTAAAGTTTGGGACAAACTGTAGTATTTGCTATTTGAAGTACTATTTGTAATTGGCATATTACGATGTAACATTGGTCTTCATTTCCATCTTAAAACGCCTAAAAATGCCTAACAGGTTTTTAGATTTGTGAATTTTAGTTGAAATGTATTTTACAATGTTACTAAACCTGCAGAAATATTGAAATATTTCAGAGAACTTATTCACTGTACATTTAATTTATTTTATTTATAAAAGTTATGAACTGTAGAAAGTTTTACTTGTTGGGTCAAATGCTTGTTGCTTCAAATGCTTGTTGCATTTGAAGTGCTGCTGCTGCTGCTAAATCACTTCAGTCGTGTCCGACTCTGTGTGACCCCATAGACGGAAGCCCACCAGGCTCCCCCATCCCTGGGATTCTCCAGGCAGGAACACTGGAGTGGGCTGCCATTTCCTTCTCCAATGTGTGAAAGTGAAAAGTGAAAGTGAAGTTGCCCAGTCGTGTCCGACCCTTAGCGACCCCATGGACTGCAGCCTACCAGGCTGCTCCATCCATGGGATTTTCTAGGCAAGACTACTGGAGTGGCTTGCCATTGCCTTCTCCGTTTGAAGTGCTAGTTACAAGAAAATCAAATACCTTCAATGTATAAATGCTATTAAGTTTTTAAAGGACTCTGGAGTATAAGTAAGTTTGTTTAAAGAAATTTAGTCTGTTCAACTTGAAAAAAATAAATAAACAAAATTGGAAAAAATAAAAATAAAAAAAAATAAATAAATAAACCTCAAATTCTTATCAGCATCTTGAGAAATATCCACGTTTGTTTAAAGAAATTTAGTCTGTTCAACTTGAAAAAAATAAATAAACAAAATTGGAAAAAATAAAAATAAAAAAAAATAAATAAATAAACCTCAAATTCTTATCAGCATCTTGAGAAATATCCTGATGGTTCAGATCATGCTGTTGGGTTTCCCGTTACTCGTAGCTGTAAATACCCACATTGATGCGTCATCCCTGAGTTCTCCACATCAGGCGCTGACACAGGGAGCTTTCAGTGGGGACCTACTGGGGGTCAAGAACTCCCATCCCCACCCTGAAGCAGCCAGGATCCCTTCGCCCAGGGGTCAGTGGAGGTCAGGTAGGGAACCTGGATTTCTTCCCACCTGGAAGTAACGAGGCAATGTCTCCACTTCCCTTGCAAAAGCAGCATCACAGAAAATCAGCTAAAAGAGAAGATTTAAATAAGATCCAGGGTTTCATAACATAATACACAAAGAATCCAGATAAACTGAAAGTCATTTGTCAAACCAAGAGCCAGGAAGTCTCAAACTGAAGAAAACAAGAAAATCAAAACGTGCCAACAATTAGATGACAGAGATATCAGAATTATCTGACAAAGATTTCAAAGCAGCCATCATGAAAATACTTCCATAAGCAATTAAGAATATGCTTGAAATAAATAAAAAGCTAAAAGTTTTCAGAAAATAAACTAGAAAGTCCCTACAATGAAATAGATGATATAAAGAAATCTTCGATCCCTGGGTCGGGAAGATCCCCTGGAGAAGGAAACGGTAACCCACTCCAGTATTCTTGCCTGGAGAATCCCATGGATGGAGAAGCCTGGTAGGCTACAGTCCACGGGGTCGCATAGAGTCGGACACGACTGAGCGACAGAACGGAACGGAACGGAAACAGAAATTTTAGAACTTAAATGACTAAATTTTAAAGCATTTAAAAAGAACAATGATGGACCCAAGCAGAAGAATAGGGGAGACAGGAAAAACAAGTGAACTGGGTAAGAGAATACAGAGGACCCAAAATTAACAGAAAATGCAGCCAAAAGCAACAATGACAGAATCGCAAGGACCGGTGGGGCTCCAAAGAGACTGAGGACTTGCGCCATCGGAGCCTCAGGAACAAAGGAGATGGAAGGAGGAGCCCAAAAAAAAGTACTTGAAGAAATAACGGCAAAAAACTTTCCAAATTTAGCAAAAGACATTAACCTATAGATTCAAGAGGCTGAACAAACTCCAAACAGAATAAACCACAAATAGTCCATACAAAGACAACACCATAGTCAAACCTGTTGTTTTTGTTCAGTCACTAAATCGCACCCAGCTTTTTGAAACCCCATGGACTGCAGCACGCCAGGCTTCCGTGTCCTTCACTATCTCCCAGAGTCTGATCAAACTCATGTCCGTTGAGGCGGTGATGCCATCCAACCTCAGCCAAAAGCATCTCATCCTCTGTCGTCCCCTTCTCCTCCCACCTTCAATCTTTCCCAGCATCAGGGTCTTTTCCAAGGACTCAGTTCTTCCCATCATGTGGCCAAAGTATTGGAGTTTCAGCTTCAGCATCAGTCCTTCCAATGAACATTCAGGACTGATTTCCTTTACGATTGACTGGAGTAAAATCTGACAAAGAAAAGGTTTTGAAAGCAACCAGACAGAAATGAAGCATTACTAACAAAGGTGGAGGAGGCCAGGGGTGGGGGAAATCATTTAAATGACTGAATTTATCCTCAGAAACTGTAGAACCCAGAAAAAAAAAAAAAAGCAGCAAAACATTTTCCCATGCTGAAGGAAAGAGCTGTCAACCCAGAGTCTGAAATCCACCAGAAATAAGCTTCAGGGATGAAGGGAAATGAAGACATTCTTGAATGAGGAAAAACTCGGACAACTTTAGCACCAGCAGATCCACCCTGAAGAAACGGCTAAATGAAACCCTCTATACAGAAAAGGTAAAAGTGGGAAACTCGGGGTAGCAGTAAAAAAGAAAGGGGCTTCCCTGGTCTGTCAGCTGGTAAAGAATCCACCAGCAGTGCAGGAGACCCCAGTTCAATTCCTGGGTCAGGAGGACGCCCTGGAGAAGGGATAGGCTACCCGCTCCAGGATTCTTGGGCTTCCCTGGTGACTCAGATGGTGGACACCCTCCGGTCCCTCAGTCCCCTGCAATGCGGGAGACCTGGGTTCCATCCCTAAGTTGGGAAGATCCCCTGGATCAGGGCATGTCAACCCACTCCAGTATTCTTCTTGCCTGGAGAATCCCCATGGACAGAGGAACCTGGCAGGCTACAGTCCATGGGTTGCAAAGAGCTGGACATGACTGAATGACTAAGCACAGCAAAGCACAGGGAAGAAAAAACAGGCAAGCAAAAAGTGGGTAAACACGACAGATTTTCCTTCCGTTCATGAGTTTCTGCAAAGTATGGTTGGAGAATAAGCAAACGCCATGACTGACACAGTTCCAAGTGTATTCACAGGGAATATTAAGACAGTGATGCTATAAAGGGGAAGGGGTTGTCTGTAGGGGACAAGACTCAAATTGGCAAACTAATGATACCATCACACTTGATAAGCTATGTGTGTGTAATAACACCTGATGCTATGCTACTGCTAAGTCACTTCAGTCGTGTCCGACTGTGTGTGACCCCATAGACGGCAGCCCACCAGGCTCCCCTGTCCCTGGGACTCTCCAGGCAAGAACACTGGAGTGGGTTGCCATTTCCTTCTCCAATAACACCTGAAATAGCCACTAAAACTACACAGAGATGCACAACCAAAGCACCGTAGACAAGTCAACACGCGATGCTAAAATACGTCAAGTAACCCTCAGAAATGCAGGAAAGAGAAACAGAAAACAAAAATTAAATCAGGAGCCATAGCCTTCACATACCCATGACTGCATTAAGTACAAATAGTCTCAGTACACCATTTAAAGGACAGAGATTGGAAGACCGGATAGACAAACCATACCCAACCAAAAGCGACAGCACGAAGTTCACTCCAACATAACGATGCAGAACGGTGAAACGAAAACCCTGAGAAGAGGGACTCCCTGGCCCAGTGGCTGGCAGTCCACCTGCCAGTGAATGGAACGTGGATTCGACCCCCTGTCTGGGAAGATCCCACAGGCGTCCGGGGCAACCAATTCTGTGTGCCACAACTTCTGAACCCGCGCTCTAGAGCCCGTCTCCAAGCCACCCAGAGCCCCGAGAGCCCCTGGGGAGAGGGGCCCAGGTCACGGGACCCACAGTGAGCAAGCTGCCCAGCAAGGGGAGTCACGGGTCTTGGCCACAGTGTCCTCCCTGCTGCCCACGGCCAGGCCGGCAGCCACGCCCGGTGGAGGAGCGGGTCAGCCCTCCCGCCCCTCAGTCCCCGAGCCGGCACCCAACTCAGGAGCAGCACCTCTTTTGCAGAGCACTGGGTGGCGTTCAAGGGATTCCAGGGAATGCACACCTTGAGATGACAGCAAGGAGGGCAAAAGGTGGACCTGGTGCTTCCCAGGGCCCCTCTCCTCCAATCAGAAGCTGAACCCACCATGAACATGCCCTCCACCACCATGCTCCCCATCTCCTCCCAGGGGAGCCCAGTCCTGGGCCCTGCCCATGCCCGGCCCAGAGCATCCTTGTAGAATCAGTGACAGAAGAAGTAAATGCGTCTTCAAAACGCAGACATCCTTGGAATATCAAAGAAAGAGAAGCAGGTAAGTGGGGATACTCAAGGGGCATTCCTTATCACCAGGAAACCCCTGGCCAGGTGCCCAGAGCCCCAGAAAGCCCCACCTGACTCCCACCAGCATCCTGGCCGGGGATCTGTGGGTGATGGGCTCGGCCTCTGTCTCCACCAGCCCCGTGTTTCTAATGCACATTTTCTTCCGCAGTCTCTCGGACTCCCCCCAATCCTAGGCCCAGCAAACCCCACGGGGTGAGATAGTATCTCTGTTTGTTTTGGTCGATTGAACAGTTTCTTTCCTTGCTCAACATTTTTCAGATTTCTGGGGATTGTTTTCCACCTCTTGATGTTGTCTGGGCCCCAGCCAACGGAAACACACGCCGTCTGCCTGCGGCTGCGGGAGGAGAGCGGAAGCTGAGGGCTGAAATGCTTGTTAAATTTAGCTTCTCTTGGGCAGATTTATCTCCATTAATCATAACCCAGCAGAGTCTGATTTCCCTAAATCTAGCCCCCTGTGTGGATACGTGTGTCCCTTTCACAGCGGATTTCCTGGAGCGAACACCCACACGGCTCCCTTGAGAGTCCAGTGGCTGCAGCAAAGGGAGGAATCCAGGGGACGCAGGTGCTGGGCGCTTCTCACTGGAGCTGGGGGCCAGGAGACGGGAAGCACACAGGGTTGGGCTCCCGGGACCTGTGACAGGGGTCCCAGCTGGAAGGGGATGGTCAAGGGTGGCTGAGATGCCTTTCCTTGCACCTCTGGGTGGCGGGTACACAGGCAAGGGTCTGTGTGTGAGACGCTTCATACTTGGAGAGGAGCTTCATACTGGAGGGGAAGTGAAATTTACAAGACTTTGGGTTCACACACGCCCCACGTGACAGGTCACCATCTGCCTGACTAGTACTAAGGTCTCTGTTGACCAGACGATGCCTGCCTCATGGCTCCAGGCCCCCAGTGGCTTCCAGGTGGTGCAGCCCATTCCGGACTGACCAGCGTGCAGGAGGTGATGTGACCCCCCACACACACACCGGGTCCCCCACCTCGCTCAGGGTGCCTGGATAGCCCGCCTGCCGGGGAGCTCGCCCCCACCCCGCCAGGCACACCACCCCAGCTCCATGCCCAGAGCTCACAGCCGCCGTCCACTGGCGGTGGTGGCCACACTGGGGAACAGGCAGAGGCTCTGCAGAAGGTCAGCATTAGAGGATGGCACATGTTGGAGGCTTCCGGCATGGACATCTGGACTGAGGGGAGTGTGCTGGCCTGAAAAAGACTTTCCAAGAAGATTTCCACCATGCTCGTCTACAAGCAGCCCAGGCAGGCTGTGAAAACCCCCTATTGTGCAAAGCAGAAGCCTCTACCAACACAGAACAGATGGCACCCTCTACCCCGCCGAGCTCAGCACACAGGTGAGCGGCCAGTTGTGAGCAGAGGAAACTGAGAAGGAGGAAGCTCGCTTCACCATCAAACAGGAAGGAAATCGATTCGGAGTCGCTGCAGCTGAACTCAGGTGGCCGGGGTGAGGGCGCCCAGCACCAGGTGCCGGGTCTGTGGCCAGTGTCCTGCCGTCCAGGACTGAAGCCTCGCCCCCTGCAGGCGGCACTGCCATGTCAACAGCTCTGGCCGCTGGGCCACACAAGAAGAGGCACCTGGGACACCTAAGCATCACTGCCCTCTGCCTCCTGCTGCCATGAAGATCACCCTTCCCAGGAAGCAGAGGAGACGCCAAAGACGCAGGGCCAGGTCATGGCCAGGCTGAGCCTCTGCGCACGACCAGGCCTGGGATGGGTGAGTCCACCAGCTGTGGACTCTGTGCCATGAATAAACCTCCATCCGATCCACATTGTTGCCATGGCATGAACCTGGCTCAGCCAGGTGCCACCCCAGCCTGGCGATGAGTTGAGAGCCCGGCGGTCAGACAAGCCTGGCCCTGATCTGAGTCCGCTTCCCTCCCACTGGCTGCAGGACCACCAACACAGTCAGCAAAGACCCACGAGAAAGCAGGAGCTTTCAGGCTGCATGGACAGGGGGCCAGGCAAGACCACCGCAGCAGCAGGGCTGGGGTTCCAGGTATATGACTCTCTCTCTAAGGTCCAGGGAGCCGACCTGTGATCGGGGCTTATGAGACACTTGCCTCACAAGTGTGAGGCACACGCTGTCTTCGTGAGACACACTTTAGATCAAAGATGCAGGCAGACTGTCAACCCATGGAACTAAATGACGGAAAATCACAGCACGTGGCAGCAGTCACAAGGAGGCTGGAGCGGCCGCTTTAATAACAAAGTCGACTTGGAAACAAAAATACTGCTAGGGATAAACAGTGACGCTTTAAACATGGAAAGGGTCAACCCATCGGGAAGAGATATAATTACATGTGGACCTGACAATAGACAATGCAGCTCAGGAAGCCAAACAGACAGAAACGAGGCGTGAAAGAGGCACCTCCCCACTCCAACAAGAGCTGGAGATTTGAGTGCCCCGCTGCCAACCGTGGGGAAACAGAAGATTTAAGTAACACGGTCACAGACGTGTGAGAACGCCACACCCAACAGCTGCAGGACACACCCGCTCCCGGAAGGCGCACGGAGCACTAAGAGGGAGCACGTGCTCGGCCACCAGTCAATCCCCGTGACCTCAACTGGATAGAAACACGGCTGCATTCGGGGACCACGACGGAACGGACGAAAACAGAGAGATCTGGGAGAGGCGCAGATACGTGGGAATTAAACGAGCCGAGGAAGAAACCCAAAGGACTTCTTGAAATTCTTCGGGATAAATGATAACGAAGACCTGACACAGCAAAACTTGCAGGGTGCGGCTGAGGCGGAGCTCAGGAGCAAGAGCGCTGCTGTCCGTGATTACATCAAGAAAGAAATGTCCCCCACCTTTCTAACCTTCCATCTTAAGACGCTGGAGAGAGAAAGACACACTGGCTCTTGAAAAAGCAGCGGGAAGGAGACAATGCTAGCCTGGAAATGAATGAAACACAGACAGAGAAGCAATGGAGAGAAACCAGTGCAACCAAAACCGGTTCCTGAAAACGGCAGCAGAAGCAACAAGCTAACAGCCAGACCGGCCAAGAAAAAAACGGGAGACGAAAACTTCTAGAATCAGAAAAGAAAATGAGGGGCCATGGCGCCCAGTCTTACAAAAATACGAAGAATCATAAGGAGCGCCAGCGTTGCTGAGCCTGAGGAGAGGTCGGGGTCTCTGCACGGTGGCCGGGGTGGGGTGGGAATGTGAACGGTACAGTCACTTCAGAAAACGGCCCAGCGTCTCCACAGCTAAATACAGAAGCACCACTTGTGTATGCCTTGTGCTCTGTGCTCAGCTGGGTCCAGCTCTGAGGGACCACGTGGCCTGTAACCCGCCAGGCTTCTCTGTCTGTGGGATTCTCCAGGCAAGCATACTGAGGTGGGTTGCCATTTCCTCCTCAGGGGATCTTCCCCACCCAGGGTCAAACCTGAGAGTCCTGCGTCCCCTGCATTGGCAGGCATTCTTTACCACTGAACCACCTGGGAAGTCCCATACAACACAGCACTTCCACTCACAGGGAAACAATCGGGAGAAATGAAAACACATGTCCACACAAAAACTCGCCCATGAACGTTTGTATCGGCATTATTCATAGTTCTCAGAGGGTGGGAAGAAGCCAAAAGTGCATCAACTCATGATGGATGGAGGCAATATGGTCTATCCGTATGGTGGAATATCATTTAAGCACAAAAAGGAAAGACAGACTAACAGATTCTATAGCATCATTCGAAGTGAAAGAAGCCAGTCCCTAAAGAAACGTCCAGAAAAGGCAAATAAACGCAGAAAGTAGATTACGCTTGGTGGGGGGATGGGAGGAAAATGTGGATGATAGCTAAAGGGTTTTGGAATTTCAGGAGTCATGAAATGTTCTACAATTTACTGTGGATGGTTGTATATACCCATGAATATACTAAAAATCACTGGACTGTACACTTAACAAGTAACATACACACACACACAAATCATCAGCCAGATGAACAAAACAAGACACAGATAGGAAAATAATTCACACCTGAAAAAAATGAGAAAAGTTCAGCAGAACTCCCGCCATGCAACAGAGAAGCATGGAAAGTAACCGCCAGGAATGTGAAGTTAGCCCAGAGCAACAATAAAGCCCTTCAGGTGCTAAGCGGCGGCTGGAACGTGGCTCTGGGACTTGGACCATCCTGAGCGAAGAGCAGAACACTTGCTGGTCCCGTCCAGCTCTGAGGTCTGGCTGGTCTTGGCTTCAGGAACCCCCTTATAAAGGTGAGCCTTGAAGCCCATCCCACGGGTGTCCATGGGACCCACTCATGTCTGGCCCAGTCTTATATAGGCCTTGCCTTCCTGCCCTGAAACTCATAAGAAAAGGCCAAACACAGGGCCGGAATTCCATCCCTCAAGCACTCAAGGCTGTGACTCTCCCCAGGGGAGCCCTGGCTCCATCCCCTCAAGGCCCACCCCAGCTGCCTCCCCTTCCGCAGGACAGCAGTGTTTGGGTGCCCACTCTTCTGAGTGGGGTCTTGATAGCACGTCGGTGGCCTACTTATACGAGTGCCTGCAGGTGGAGGCCTGCCTAGAGCTTAGTTCAGATCATCACCCTGCTACGCAAACAAGGGTCGTGAGGGACATGGACTTGGGCTGGGGCCAAGTCTCCCACCAGAGTCCCCACCGTGTTGACCAGAGGGCAAGGACTCTTCCCTGGGTCTAAACCATTCAAACATGAGCAGAGTGGAGCTCCAGCAGGGGTCAGGGTCCTGGCTTTGGGGAATTTGATGGTGACACTCTCAAAGTCAAGGTCAGGGTCCAGGGGTGGCCTCCACCCCTGTATCCCAGCCAACACGAGCTCTGCCAAGGCACACGGGAAGGCCAAGAAGTCTGGAATCCCAGCTGCTGCAGGCCTGGCCAGGCTTTCGGATGTGCCCACCAGCGCTGAGTGAAGCCCCAAGAAAGCCTGTGGACAGTGTTGGCAGACGCCCGCTGAGGTGGTAGAGGAGGCCTGATGTCACTGTCCCCAAAGATCAAGGCTGAAGCCATCTCAGGACACAAAGCACAACAAGCAACCTCTATTTGGGGTCAGTCAACAGCCAGCGCTCCAACAATTGATTCACAAACAAAACACCTGTTGTTACCTCAGAAACACAAGCTAGGACCAAGCTGCTGCTTGTCGTGCATGAGAGGAGTGGACAGATCTGGCAGTTCTGTGGGAGATGGACGATCAGACACTGAGGACGGGGACAAGTAATTTCGAGAACCTGTAGTAAAAAGGAGATGTGGGAATTAGTTGAGAATTACAGAAGGGCTGTAAGACCGGGACCACACACAGAACGGGGAGCAGGCAGACAAGATCACATCTTCCAAAGAGGAACAGGTGGACGTGTGTTCACTTCCAACACCATCCAGGGCTTAGCACCG
This sequence comes from Moschus berezovskii, assembly GCF_049115385.1. Lineage (NCBI taxonomy): Eukaryota > Metazoa > Chordata > Mammalia > Artiodactyla > Moschidae > Moschus > Moschus berezovskii. Next base: position 1,541,749 of record NC_142463.1, on the reverse strand, counting down.
GTGCACACCTTGCATTTCAATAAAGCAGAGCAAAGAAGGGGAGGGAAACTCTGGGTACCTTGTCCCCAGCATCACAACAGCTTCTGCAGGTGGGTGGACAGCATCCAGCCACACCTGTGGGCACACTGTGCCAAAGCTGTCTCTGCTAACTCAGGAAGCCCTGGGTTGGAACTTCTGAGCTACAACACATCAGAGTGGACAGGTTTTGTTATGTTTCCCTTTAATGTCTAAAGAAAGCATCAGTGCCTGCATGTTTGACTGTGACTCATAAAATATGCATACCTGATATCTTCTGGGGTGTTCCTGATCCCACTCAGCACGTTACTGAGGAAAGATGGTCCCCGCTCAGCCCTCACATGGAGAAACTGCTCTAACTGGGCTCTTCGTGGAGAGGCCAGGAGCCCCTTGGAATGATCACAAATATCAGTGTTGAAAACACATTTCTCACCATCTTCACATGAAACCCAACTTCAGTTATTATTGACATTCCCAATCGTTATTTGTGTACCTGAAAAACAGCTTGGCCAGGACATCAGATTTTTTATGAAATTGTTCACTGACCAAGTTGTCTGTGACCCATCATGACGTGGACATTTCGGACCTAAGCTGACCTCCAAGAAGTAGTTATTACATTCTCAGTCTTTCCCCTGGGTTCCAGCACAGCCTTCAAAACGAGGAGGACCCAGGACTGACATCAGCAGGGCCCAGGGGCCCAGGAGGTATGTAGATCATCAAGTGGATGGAGGGTGCCGAAGAGAGAGGCAAGAGGCAAGGGAGCCCTAGAAATTCCGCGAAAACTCATCCTGGTTCACAGCAGCAGGGTTCAGCTCTCCTCCCGTTTTGAGCTGACCAGCGTCTGCTCTGCGTGAGCTTCTGGTACGCCTGAGTCCTGCCATAGGACGTCCTGCTCCAGCGAGCCATCCCTGCTTCGTCCCGTAATGAGCGCCTTTCTCTCTGGGGCCCGCAGTCAGCATCTTACAATGCTGGGTTTGTGGAAGAGTTAACAGCTGAAAGGGAGGCGCACACACGAAAGCCGCCTGACCCGTTTTGAGACCTTCTGTTCTGTGGTGATGCGTCAGCTGGGGCTTTCGCTTGCACAGAAGAGAACAAACTGGGGTGATTTAAGCAGAAAAGCAAATTTATGCAGGGGTTCAGGGGACAGCTCTGAGTACAAGGGCGGGGCTGCAGGCCTGGCACCGCGGGGACCAGAGAAGGGAGAAGCCCGTCCCCCTCCGCATCTCCTTCGTCGGCCCCACTCCTAGCCCGTGAGCCACTGGGCTTGCTTAGTGCCTTAGTTCTGCCACCCAGGCAAGTTCTGAGTTTCCTCCTCCGCTCTGGTTCACCATCTCCATGGGCGATCAGGGTCGCGACAGAAATCAGATGGCATAGTCCGTGAGGGTAATCCAGGGAGGGTTTAATACAGAGACTGTATGGGTGGACACGTAGAGGGTAAGTGAACTACAGGTGATAGCGTAAAGTATGAGGGTAGCGTAGAGGGCAACAGCGCCCCTGGCCCAGAAGTGTGGGAGTGCGGATCCAAGGAGATCCTGCCATGGGGGGCTGTGACCAGCGACAGGAAACCACCAGGGCTGCAGCCAGTAGGGAATAAGTACCCTGACTGGCGGGACCTCTCCTCCAGTCTCCTGCTGGACTTTCCCACCTGCCAGACCCAACAAGGAGCCAGAAGGCAGGGAGAGTGATGCCGGCCAAACATTTCCACTTCCCACGCAGAAAGTGGCTGGAAAAGGCCTTATTGCACCTGCAAGGACAGCACGGCGTCTGCACTGAAGGGCCCTGATTGGACTGCTTTGGGTCACGTGCTCACCCCCGAGCCAATTGGCTGAGACCAGGGGCGGGGTCTAGTGTGCCAATATGGCCGCCCCCACGTGACCGCGGGTGTTGGCGAGCACTGGGAGTGACGCGTCTCTGAGCGCCGCCCGCCCACTCTCCCGTCGTCTCCCTCCCGCTGTCCCTGGCCTCCCTTGTCCACCACCCCACCGCTCACTCACTGCTCCAGAGGGCGAGAGTCAGGTCGCTGCCTCCCGCAGATCTCCGTGCCCTCGGCCCCCAGTCTCACCTTTGTCTCCAAGGCCTGTTTCTTCTCCCTCAGCAGTGGCTCTGGCCTGAGTCCTGTTCTCACGTCCAGCGGGCCCCTCCAGGGCATGCTTTAGTCTGCTACTCCGCCCGTGTTGCTCCGTCAGCACCCTTATCTTCACGTCCATCCATCCCTGTGACGGCACCGCCGCTCAGCTGTCCTCTGGTCTCTGCGACTCTCCCTTCTTATCTCGCCATGGAGCCCCTGTTCTAACATCCTCACCTCTGCTCTGCCCATGACTCTCTTGATGTCCCATCTTTCTCACAGCACAGGCTGAAACTTAGGGGCCACCAACTCCCCCACGAGGTGCCCTCTTCCATGATGGGTGGGTCTACATGAATGTTCCTGAAGTACCTTAAATTCAGCAGGTCCCCAGTAGATCCTGCAGCTGCTGCCCAACAAACCTGACCCCCTTCTCCAGGCACTCCTTCTGCCCAGTCACCCAAACCAGAAACCTGGAGCCTGTTTCCCCTTCCTCTCCTCCCCAGCACCCATTCTAGCCCCAAGGCTGACGGTGCCCTGAAGAGAAGAGTCTTGACTTGATCCTCTTCTTCATCCCCAGCATCACCAGTCCAGCTCACACCTCATTCTTCCTCCCCAGGATGCCTGTGAGGCCCCTTGCTTCCATACGCTGAGTTATTCACAGGCACTTAGGTATCTTCCCCATGACCAGTCCATGCTGAGCACAGGGAACCCGGGAGAGAGCTGAGCATGGCTGACCCATCTGTGCCCTGGGTCAGCTTGGATCCAGAGATGAATATTCTATGCCAGGGAATGCAGTGACCTTCCCTGCCCCATGGACATCCCCAACAAGGCTGCCTGACCTTACGTATGTCTTTATGAAGATTGATGGCAAAACCAAGAATATTTCTGTCTCATAAATGTTCAGAAGAAAAACAACTTAGCCTCCATTGAATACCACCTGAATTACTTGTCATTCTTGGCCTTATTATAAGTGGAACAACCAGGTATCACAAACATCAAGATTCGATATGGTAAGACATCCATAGCATCACCTAGTCAATGTTCTCTAAAAAACTGAACCTGAAAGCAACTCAGCCTCTAGTCCTAATTGCAACTTGCAGGAAATGTGGAGAGAGAGGAACAAGCTAAATGACACAGGTAAGCAAATCCAGATCATGGGCCACTCTGCAGGGTCTGTGACCTGTTTTCAGCAAGAAGCCCGGGGCACAGGAGCTGAGAGGAAGAGAGTAAAGGACACTGCACAGCCCACTGCAAGGTGGGCTGTTTGAATCCTGATTCAGATCACCTGCAAAACACCTTCCTGGGTAAATTTTGTTGTTGTTCAGTCGCTCGTTCATATCCAACTCTTTGGCGAACCTGCGGGCTGCAGCACGCTAGGCTTCCCTGTCCTTCACTGTCTCCCAGAGTTTGCTCAGACTCGTGTCTGTTGAGTCAATGATGAGTGGATAATTGGGGACATTTGAATATGAACTTGTGTTTGATGGTATAAAGGAAGTCTTATTAACAGTCAAATGTGACAATAGTGTGCTGGTTATGGAGGAAAAAATCTTATCAATTAAAGATGCAAGCAAAAGTGTCTACCGGTAAAATGACAGGATGCTTGACATTTAATCTATTTTAGAAAAAGGGACAAGGGAATGGAGGAAACAAGATTGGAAACATTTAAAATGTTTGCATCTGGGTTATAGGTACATCATTTTATTCTCTCTACTTTTTTAAGTATTTTTAAATTTTCTGTAGTGGAGAGAAGGAAAACAAAACATTTATCATTTTTATTATGTGTTTTTAAAGAACAAACATTTTCTCTTAGTTTATAAGGAATTCTATTTTCAACACTGAATTATCTTTTATGCAACAAATTATTAAGCAGTTAATGAAAATACTTAAATTCTCCAGTCAATGCCTGAGAATCCTGGCATGAAAATACTGTCTCAACTTCGTAGCTGTCTTCTCATTGCTTAGAGCAATATGGAAATCTTCTCAGTGCTCAGATGCGCTTGAACATTCTTTCTTGAAAATGTAAATATGCACATCTAAGTGGCTAATTATTCAAGTTTCTATTTAATAACAGATTCTATTTTTATTAAAAATCTATCACTAAAATTATGTGAGATGAATTACCCTCCATGACTTTTCAGGGACAGAGAAAAACAATTTTAATGTCCTATTTTTTCTCATAGTGAAAAACATGACTGTGCACACATTACAGATGAGCAAATTAGACAAGCTTGAGAATAGAAGTAGATTGAATCTGATTAAATTTGGCCTTAATAAAGCCAGAGGGATAAAGTTAACTGTTTTTTGTTGCTGTTGTGCAATATCTGTTTATTGGAAAAGTACCCATATATGATAAAGATGTCTGGAAAATCCTTAGAATAGACAGAGTAGCAAACAGTGAGGCAAAGATTGTCATGCTTTTTCTGATGCACCTGAAATACTTATTTTGAAGTAGCTCAGCCAGAAGTTCCCTCAAAAGAAGCACTAGTCCACCTCTAGTTTAAATTATTTGCTGTTATTCGCTCACTAAGTCACATCCAACACATCCAACTCTTTGTGGCCCCTTGGACTGCAGCACCAGGCTTCCCTGCCCTTCACTGTCCCCCAGAGTTTGCTCAGATTCTAGTCCATTGAATCGGTGGTGCTGTCTAAACGTCTGATCCTCGGTGGCCCTCTTCCCCTTTTGCCTTCATCTTTCCCGGCATCAGGGTCTTTTCCAATGAGTCGGCTCTTCCCATCAGGTGGCCAAAGTATTGGAGCTTCAGCATCAGTCCTTCCAATGAAGATTCAGGGTTAATTTCCTTTAGGATGGACTGGTTTGAGTACTTGCAGTCCAAGGAACTCTCAAGAGTCTTCTCCAGCACCAGAGTTCAAAAGCATCAGTTCTTTGGAGTCAGCCTTCCTTATGGTCCAACTCTTACATCCGTTCTTGACTACTGGAAAAACCAGAGCTCTGACTGGATGGACCTTTGTCAGAAACTGATGTCTTTACCTTTTAATATGCTGTCTCGGTTTGTCATAGGTTTTCTTCCAAGGAGCAAGCGTCTTTTAATTTCACGGCTGCAGTCAATGTCCCCAGTGACTTTGGAGCCCAAGAAAATAAAATCTGTCACTGCTTCTACTTTTTCCCATCTACATGCCATGAAGTGATGGGACTGGATGCCATTATCTTAGTTTTTTGAATGCTGAGTTTTAAGCCAGCTTTTTCACTCTCCTCTTTCACCCTCATCAAGAGGTTCTTTAGTTCCTCTTCACTTTCTGCCATTAGAGTGGTATCATCTGCATCTCCAGTCTGTTGATACTTCTCCTAGAAATCTTGATTCCAGCTTGGGATTCATCCAGCCCATAATTTCGCATGATGTACTCTGTATATAAGTAAAATAAACAGGGTGACAGTATGGAGCCTTGTCATACTCCTCTCCCAATTTTGAACTACTCAGTTGTTCCATGTAAGGTTCTAACTATTGTTTCTTGACCCACATACAGGTTTCTCAGGAGAAAGGTAAGGTGGTCTAGGATTCCCATCTTTTTTAAGAATTTTCCAAAGTTTGTTTTCATTCACACAAAGTCTTTGGCTTAGTCAATGAAGCGAAAATACATGTTTTTCTGGAATATCCTTGATTTCTCTGTGAGCCAGTGGATGTTGCCAATTTGATCTCTGGTTCCTCTGCCTTTTCTAAACCCAGCTTGTACGTCTGGAAGTTCTCAGTTCATGTAGTGCTGAAGCCTAGCTTGAAAGATTTTGAGCATAACCTTACAGCATGGGAAATGAGCACGATTGTACAGTAGTTTGAGCATTGTTTGGCATTGCCCTTCTTTGGCATTTGAACAAAAACTGACCTTTTCCAGTCCTGTGGCCACTGCTGAGTTTTCCAAATTTGCTGACATATTGAGTGCAGCACTTTAGCAGCAGCATCTTCTAGGATTTTAAATAATTCAGCTGGAATTCCATCACCTCCACTAGCTTTGTTTGAAGTGATGCTTCCTACGGCCCACTTGACTTCACACTCCAGGATGTCAGGCTGTAGATAGTGACCACACCATCATGCTTATCTGGGTCATTAAGACCTTTTTTGTATAGTTCTTCTGTATATTCTTACCACCTCTTTTTAATATCTTCTGCTTCTGTTGGGGCTTTACCATTTCTGTCCTTTACTGTGCCCATCCTTTCATGAAATGTTCCCTTGATATCATCAATTTTCTTGAAGAGATCTCTAGTCTTTTCCATTCTGTTGTTTTCCTTTATTATTATTACTGTTTTTATTCTGTTCATTGAGGGAGGCTTTCTTATCGCTCTCCTTTGTATCCTCCAGAACCTGCATTCAGTTGGGTATATCTTTCCCTTTCTCCTCTGCCTTTTGCTTCTCTTCCTCAGCTATTTGGAAGGCCTCCTCAGCAACCACTTTGCCTTCTTGCATTTCTTTTTCTTGTGGCTGGTTTTACTTACCACCTCCTGAACAGTGTTAAGAACCTCTGTCCATAGTTCTTCTGGCACTCTGTCTACCAGATCTAATCCCTTGAGTCTATTCATCACCTCCCAGATAGAAGGGCAGAGAGAAGAAGCAAGAATTGCAATCCCATGGCCTCCAGAATGAAAACCACAACCCCAGAAAACTAACCAAAATTATCACATGGATCCCAGGCTTGTGTGACTCAATGAAACTATAGCCATGCGTTGCAGGGCTGGGCGGGTCACGGTGGAGACTTCTGACAAAATGTGGTCCACTGGAGAAGGGAGTGCAAACCACTGCCTGCCTGAGAGCCCCATAAACAGAAGGAAAAGGACACTGAAAGAGAAACTCCCCAGGTTGATAGGTGCCCAATATGCTACTGGAGATCAGTGGAGAAATAACTCCAGGAAGAGTGAAGAGACAGAGCCAAAGCGACAACAGCACCCAGTTGAGGGTGTGACTGGTGATGGAAGCAAGGTCTGATGCTGTAAAGAGCAATATTGCAGAGGAACCTGGAATGTTAGGTCCATGAATCAAGACAAATTGCAAGTGGTCAAACAGGAGATAGCAAGAGTGAACGTCGACATTCTAGGAATCAGCGAACTAAGATGGACTGGAATGGGTGAATTTAACTCAGATGACCATTATATCTATTACTGTGGGCAGGAATCCCTTAGAAGAAATGGAGTAGCCATCATGGTCAACAAAAGAGTCCGAAATGCAGTACTTGGATGCAGTCTCAAAAACGACAGAATGATCTCAGTTCGTTTCCAAGGCAAACCATTCAATATTACAGTAATCCAGGCCTATGCCCCAACCAGTAATGCTGAAGAAGCCGAAGTTGAATGGTTCTATGAAGACCTACAAGACCTTCTAGAACTAACATGAATAAAAGATGTCCTTCTCATTATAGGGGACTGGGATGCAAAAGTAGGAAGTCAAGAAACACCTGGAGAAACAGGCAAACTTGGCCTCGGAGCATGGAATGAAGTAGGAAAAGGCTAATAGAAGATAATCACGATAACATGATCACTGACCTGGAGCCGGACATCCTGGATGTGAGGTCACGTGGGCCTTAGAGAGCATCACGACGAACAAAGCTAGTGGGGGTGATGGAATTCCAATTGAGCTATTTCAAATCCTGAAAGATGATGCTGTGAAAGTGCTGCACTCAATATGCCAGCAAATTTGGAAGACTCAGCAGTGGCCACAGGACTGGAAGAGGTCAGTCTTCATTCCAATCCCAAAGAAAGGCAATGCCAAAGAATGCTCAAACTACTGCACAATTGCACTCATTTCACACGCTAGTAAAGTCATGCTCAAAATTCTCCAAGCCAGGCTTCAGCAATATGTGAACCGTGAACTCCCAGATGTTCAAGCAGGTTTTAGAAAAGGCAGAGGAACCAGAGATCAAATTGCCAACATCCGCTGGATCATGGAGAAAGCAAGAGAGTTTCAGAAGAGCATCTATTTCTGCTTCATTGATTATGCCAAAGCCTTTGACTGTGTGGATCACAATAAACTGTGGAACATTCTGAAAGAGATGGGACTACCAGACCACCTGACCTGCCTCTTGAGAAACCTGTATGCAGGTCAGGAAGCAACAGTTAGAACTGGATATGGAACAACAGACTGGTTCCAAATAGGAAAAGGAGTATGTCAAGGTTGTATATTGTCACCCTGCTTATTTAACTTGTATGCAGAGTGCATCATGAGGAACGCTGGGCTGGAAGAAGCACAAGCTGGAGTCAAGATTGCCGGGAGAAATATCAATAACCTCAGATATGCAGATGACACTACCCTTATGGCAGAAAGTGAAGAGGAACTCAAAAGCCTCTTGATGAAAGTGAAAGAGGAGAGTGAAAAGGTTGGCTTGAAGCTCAACATTCAGAAAACGAAGATCATGGCATCTGGTCCCATCACTTCATGGGAAATAGATGGGGAAACAGTGGAAACAGTGTGAGACTTTATTTTTTTGGGCTCCAAAATCACTGCAGATGCTGATTGCAGCCAGGAAATTAAAAGATGCTTACTTCTTGGAAGGAAAGTTATGCCCAACCTAGATAGCATATTAAAAAGCAGAGACATTACTTTGCCAACAAAGGTCTGTCTAGTCAAGGCTATGGTTTTTCCCGTGGTCACGTATGGATGTGAGAGTTGGACTGTGAAGAAAGCTGATCGCCAGAGAATTGATGCTTTTGAACTGTGGTGCTGGAGAAAACTCCTGAGAGTTCCTTGGACTGCAAGGAGATCCAACCAGTCCATTCTAAAGGAGATCAGTCCTGGAAGTCCATTCTAAAGGAGATCAGTCATTGGAAGGACTGATGCTAAAGCTGAAACTCCAATATTTTGGCCACCTCATGCGACGAGTTAACTCACTGGAAAAGACTCTGATGCTGGGAGGGATTGGGGGTGGGAGGAGAAGGGGACGACAGAGAATGAGATGGCTGGATGGCATCACCGACTTGATGGACATGAGTTTGAGTGAACTCCGGGAGTTGGTGATGGACAGGGAGGCCTGGCGTGCTGTGATTCATGGGGTCGTGGAGAGTCAAACACGACTGAGCGACTGAACTGAATAGAGTTTTGCCAAGAGAACGTCCTGGTCATAACAAATACCCTCTTCCAACAACACAATGGATGACTCTACACACGGACATCTCCAGATGGCCAATACCGAAATCAGATTGATTATATTCTTTGCAGCCAAAGATGGAAAGGCTCTATACATCAGCAAAAACAAGACCAGGAGGTGACCATGGCTCAGATCATGAACTCCCTATTGCGAAATTCAGACTTAAATTGAAGAAAATAAGGAAAACCACTAGACCATTCAGATATGACCTAAATCAAATCCCTTATGATTACACAGTGGAAGGGAGAAATAGATTCAAGGGATTCGATCTGATAGAGTGCTTGAAGAACTATGGACAGAGGTTCATGACATTGTACAGGAGGCAGTGATCAAGACCATCCCCAAGAAAAATAAATGGAAAAAGGCAAAATGGTTGCCTGAGGAGGTCTTACAAATAGCTGTGAAAAGAAGAGAAGCGAAAGGCAAAGGAGAAAAGGAAAAAAATACCCGTTTGAATGCAGAGTTCCAAAGAATAGCAAGGAGAATTAAGAAAACCTTCCTCAGTGATCAGTGTAAATAAATAGAGGAAAATAATAGAATGGGAAAGACTAGAGATCTCTTTAAGAAGATTAGAGATATTAAGGGAACATTTCATGTGAAGATGGGCTCGATAAAGGACAGAAATGGTGTGGACCTAACAGAAGCAGAAGGTCTTAAGAAAAGGTGGCAAGAATACCAGAAGAATTATACAAAAATGATCTTCATGACCCAGATAACCACAAGGTGTGATCACTCACCTAGAGCTAGACATCCTGGAATGAAATCAAGTGGGCCTTAGAAAGCATCACTATGAACAAAGCTAGTGTAGGTGATGGAATTCCAGTTGAGCTACTTCAAATCCTAAAAGATGATGCTGTGAAAGTGCTGCACTCAATATGACAGCAAATATGGAAAATTCAGTGGCCACAGAACTGGAAAGGTCAGTTTTCATTCCAATCCCAAGAAAAGGCAATGCCAAAGAATGCTCACACTACTGCAGAATTGCCTTCGTCTCACACACTAGCAAAATAATGCTCAAATTTCTCCAAGCCAGGCTTCAACAGTACATGAACCATTAACTTCCAGATGTTCAAGTTGGATTTAGAAAAGGCAGAGGAACAAGAGATCAAATTGCCAACATCTGCTGGATATTTGAAAAAGCAAGAGTTCCAGAAAAACATCTACTTCTGCTTTATTGACTACGCCAAAGCCTTTGTGTGGATCACAACAGACTGTGGAAAGTTCTTAGAGATGGGAATACCAGACCACCTGACCTGCCTCTTAAGAAATCTGTATGCAGGTTAAGAAGCAACAGTCAGAACTGGACATGGAACAACAGACTGGTTCCAAATTGGGAAAGGAGTACATCAAGGTTGTATATTGTGACCCTGCTTATTTAACTTATATGTAGAGTGCATCATGAGAAATGCTGGACTGGATGAAGCAGAAGCTGGAATCAAGATTGCCGGGAGAAATATCAATAACCTCAGATATGCAGATGACACCACCCTTATGGCAGAAAGTGAAGAACTAAAGAGCCTCTTGATGAAAGTGAAAGAGGAGAGTGAAAAAGTTGGCAGAAAACGAAGATCATGGCATCTGGTCCCATCACTTCATGGCAAATAGATGGGGAAACAGTGGAAACAGTGACAGACTTTATTTTGGGGGGTCTCCAAAATCACTGCAGATGGTGATTGCAGCCATGAAATTAAAAGATGCTTGCTCCTTGGAAGAAAAGCTATGACCAACCTAGACAGCATATTAAAAAGCAGAGGCATTACTTTGCCAACAAAGTTCCATCTAGTCAAAGCTTTGGTTTTCCCAGTGGTCAGGTATGGATGTGGGAGTTGGACTATAAAGAAATCTGAGCACCAAAGAATTGATGCTTTTGAACTGTGGTGTTGGAGAAGACTCTTGAGCGTCCCTTGGACTGCAAGGAGATCCAACCAGTCCATCCTAAAGGACATCAGTCCTGAATATTCACTGGAAGGGCTGATGCTGAAGCTGAAACTCCAATACTTTGGCCACCTGATGGAAAGAACTCACTCATTGGAAAAGAATATGATGCTGAGAAAGATTAAAGGCAGGAGGAGAAGGAGATGACAGAGGATGAGATGGTTGGATGGCATCACCGACTAAATAGACATGAGTTTGAGTAAGCGTCGGGAGTTGCTAATGTACAGGGAAGCATGGTGTGCTGAAGTCCATGGAGTTGCAAGGAGTCAGACACGACTGAGTGACTGAACTGAACTGAACTAACCATTATGTCTACTACTGTGGGCAGGAATCCCATAGAAGAAATGGAGTAGCCCTCAGTCAACGAGAGAGTCCAAAGTGCAGCACTTGGATTCAATCTCAAAAATGACAGAATGATCTCGATTCTTTTCCAATGCAAACTGTTCAGTATCAGAGTAATCCACGTCTGTGTCTCAACCTCTGACGCTGAAGAAGCCGAAGTTGAATGGTTCCATGAAGACCTACAAGACCTTCTAGAACTAACATGAAATAAGATGTCCTTTTCATCATAGGGGACCACAATGCAAAAGTAGGAAGTCAAGAAACACCTGGAATAACAGGCAAATTTGGCCTTGGAGCACGGAATGAAGCAGGGCAAAGGCTAATAGAGTTTTGCCAAGAGAACGCACTGGTCATAGCAAACACCCTCTTCCAACAACACAAGAGAAGACTACACATGGACATCACCAGATGGTCAACATCGAAATCAGATTGATTATATTCTTTGCAGCTAAAGATGGAGAAGCTCTATACAGTCAGCAAAAACAAGACCAGGAGCTGACCATGGCTCAGATCATGAACTCCTTATTGCCAAATTCAGACTTAAATTGAAGAAAGTAGGGAAATTCAGGTATAACCTGAATTCAGTAGGTCATTCAAGTATAACCAAAATCAAACCCCTCATGATTTTACAGTGTAAATGACCAATAGATTCAAGGAGATTAGTTCTGATAGACAGAGTGCCTGAAGATGGACAGAGGATCGTAACATTGTTCAGGAGGCAGTGACCAAAACCATCCCCAAGAAAACGAAATGCAAGAAGGCAACATGGTTGTCTGAGGAGGCCTTACAAATAGCTGATAAAAGAAGAGGAGCAGAAAGCAGTGGAGAAAGGGAAATGCAAACCATTTTCCTCCTCTCTTGGAGGAGGACAGGGCAAACCACTCCAGTGTTCTTGCCACGAGAACTCCATGAACAGTATAAAAAGCTGCAGTGAATTCTCTAGAAAAGCAGACTTCTCGAGTGTGCTTTGAATTTCAGTTGAGTCTTCAGGAACATGACCATAATAACTAGGGATGCCGTGTGTGTATTCCTCACTGGACGTGGAGCAGGGAGTCCCCTCGTGAACCCTGTCTGGACGTGACCTGCAGGGCAGTGGCCCTCAGCTGTCAGTGATGAGAGCAGGCCCCTCCTCTGCATGCCGGCTCCCAGGTCGAAGACCTGCTTCTCCAGAAGGCACGGATGAGACATGAGCACGTCCGGCCCTGCTGGACAAGCAGGGCACTCACCCGCAAGCCTTGATAAGAAAAGATATAAATGACCCCTGCTACACATGTGGTCTGGGCTGTGCCTGGCTCTGTCATGTCCTCCCATTTCCCGCAGTTTCCTCTCCCGTCGTCCAGCCACTCCAAGAGCCAGTCTCGTCCCTGCTCACAGATGGCCGCGCTGGCCCTGCTGAAACGGAACCACCGGGGCAGCAGGGGCCGGGGAGACCACAGCTCTCCTAAATCCGGGGCACTGGGAGGTCTTCATGGCCTTGACGCCCGGGTCCCTCGCCAGCGCAGAGGGTAGGTGCGTGGCATGGGCTGCAGGGAGCTGGCCACAGGAGGGCAGTGTGGGGCGCTCCGGTGACAGGCCATGTGCTCTCAGGAGAGCAAGACTGTGTGTGCGTGCCTTCGGGGGCCATCCAGGAACACAACCAGCAGGGACCAGGCATCCAGCCACATCGCAGGCACTCAGACGGCCCGCGGCACCATGAGCAGGAAGCAGGTGGGGCAGGCCCCCTACTCACTGCCCACTGCCCCTCCTCACCACCACGCGTGACCCAGCACCGGGCCCCCTCTGCGCTGCAGCGTTTTTCTTGCTGGGCCCACCTATACCCATTCTGTCCAGATGGAGGCAGCCGGGGCCAGGGCGGAGGATGTCTGAATAGCTGGTCTCCCCCCAGAAATGCTTCTCCAGGTGACGGGCGGCAAGCTGGGCTTAGGGCTTGGTCCCCATTGCCTGGAGGGGCCCCAAGGCCCCGAGTGGCTCGTATCCTGGGCAGGTCCTCTGATGCATCCAGCCAGGGCAAGCCCTCCAGGGAGTGGGAAGAGTGAGCCCCAAGTGTCGGGGCGGCAGCTGGCCTGCTGCTGTCAAAGCCCCTCCATGCTCCAGGGAGGGTGTGCGTTGGGCGTTGGTGTCACTTCTGCCCAGAAGCACCTCCGGTCAGGCCAGCCCACATTCTCCCTGTCACCACCCAGGTCTCCATGACGACAGAGGAGCAGAGACCCTGGTCCTGTGAGCCTTGTGTCACCTCCCCAAGCCGGAAACACAGATGGAGCCTCAGGTCCCCAGAAGGACGCAGAGGCTCAGCCAGCAGCCACCAGCTGGAGAGAGTCTCCACTCAGCTGAGATGGACAGAGGCCTTGGTAATATGCAGACTGGAACCCATTAGCTTGATCTTTTTCCACTTGTTTTTTAACAGCTTTATAGAGGCGTGACTCACACACCATAAAATTTACCTATTTTAAAAGCGCAACTCAGTGACTTTCCATCAGTCGACAGAGTTGTGCAGCAATTGATGCTAGAACATTCCCCCGACCCCAAGGGACCCCTCCTGCCCTCTGGCCATCACCCCAGCCCCACCATCCACCCAGGCCCTGGCAACCACTAATCTGCCTTCTGCTGCTCCGGCTTTGAAACTCTGAATGTTTCAAATATACGGAGTCCCTGCAACACGTGATCTTTCTCTGAGCGGCTTGATCCATGTAGCGTCATGTTTCAAGCCTCATCCGTGCTGCATTGTGTTATCAGGGCGTCATCGCTTTCTATGGCCGACCACTACCTCTCTGTATGGATGTGCCCCACCCTGACGGACTCTGGGGGGCCCCCCTTTGGGCTGCTTGAACGCCTCAGTACAGGGGTTTGTGTGCACGTGTGTTTCCATTTCCTGAGTGTAAGCCTAGGAGTGGAACGCCGGGTCACGGGTGACTCGCTGTTCACGGAGCGGCTGCCATCATCTGCGCAGAGTCCAGCTTCCCCACATCCGTGCCAACACTTGTTACTGTCTGGGTCTGTTTTCAGCCACTCTGGTGGGAGCCCACTAACCTTCATTGTGGCAGATTGTGACATGCCTCACAGCTGCTCACAGCACCCCGATTCAGCACACTGTCCCCACGGGGCCCCGGGGCCCGGTCCCAGCCCTGGAGAGCAGTGTCTAGCTCCCAGCCTCCTCACGCCAGGTCCCTAGTACCTGTTTGCATGGTTGGGACATTTGTGTTGCTGCTGCTGCAAACACGCCCGACCAGGCTGGCCGCCCAAGATCTTCAGCTGTCAGCCGTGCTGGCAGATATACCTGACCCAGTGCTCAGACCCAGTATCACCACAAAAGAGTTCATGGGGTCACAAGCTGTCATGCGTGTCCTGTGGCTTATCTAACAGGGGAATCGCTCCCTGTTTGGCCAGAGGCTGCACAGGTAGTGCAGGAAGGGACCCCATGTCTCTGTGCAGGGGACATGTCCCCTCCCTGCCCCCTGGGCTCTGGGTGGTTGCTGCCTTGGGTCCAGCCAGGCAGGGCCACGCTTCTGGACAGGGACACAGTAGTGTTGGCCAGGTCAAGTTCCAGTTTGCAAGTCCTGTGAGGTTGCACCCCTAAACCGGGGTGGCCAGGGAGATGGGCTGCCTGGGGCTTGTGGGCAGGGGTGCAGGAGTGTCCACTGGCAAGCGTGTGCCCATAAACACCCCGCGGCGATGCGGGCCAGCAGGGCCTCCCATCCACTGTCTGGTTCCCGTTTAGTCATAAAAATGTCACTCAGTGGAGGGACCATCACACACGTGACACTGAGCATCCGGACAGGGCAGGTCTGGGGCCTGCATCCAGTCAGGGCAGATGGCATCCATCCTCCTTGGGGGTCAGTGAGTGCGGAGAGAGGCAGTGCCCTGGGGTCCACAGGGCTTCAGCTCAGCAGGCCCCACCCTCCTGGCGCCTTCCAACAATTCTCCCAGGAGTTGACGCGGGCAGCCCTCCTCCCCCAACAGGGCGGCTGCTGAAATGACTGTGGGTTTGCGGGGAGCAGGCGGGCAGGGCTCCGTGGAAGGAGAGAGGCAGAAACACCCATCAGCGAAGCTCACGTGTCCAGGAAGTGACGCTGCCAAACCCACAGCGGCTCCCTGGCGCTCGCTCGTCCAGAGGCTCCCGTCACTGCACAGAGCGATTCTGTGCTTGCCACGCTCTTGTGTGTACTTCGAAGGACATCCTCATTCGGGGGCAAAAATTATTGCAGGTTCATTAAAAAGGGTTCCAGACCTGCTGAAACACTTAAGGAATAGCAGGAGGTATTTGTAACATGCACAATTGCTAGAATATAAAAGGATTTTCTCTACATCAGCAAGAAAGGGACGGCTCTGCCAGCCAGAAAGGGGCCAAGAACGCAGCGGGCAACGCGGGAGAAATCTGAGGTCAGCATGAAGCAGAGACCTGAAGGAGGAGCCCGTGGGAAATGGCCTCGAGAGCAGGGCTCTGCAGGGAGCAGCGCTCAGAGAGGGGACGGCCCGACGTGTGGGGTGGGCTGCGCTGGGAAGCAGCCCACATCGTCACAGGCAGACTGAGTGGCCACCCAGCAGAGGACCGGATCCCCGACAGGCTCGAGCTTGGGCGGCAAGTGGGTCTGCTTCACGTGATGGATGCTTCCCCACCCCGGACGGGTGAGCAAGACTCCTGTCTGTTGCAAAGATCCATCACTGCCTGGCAGAAGTGCCAGGCCACATTCCAATAAAGCTTTATTTACAAACACGGGTGGTGAGTCATCCCGTGGGCCAGTCAGCTGACCCCTGATCTAGAGCATCACCCATCCCCAGGGCCAGGGAAGCGATTCTCTCATCAGGGCGGGGCCCTTCTGCCTTGGAGACGCTGAATCCCCTCTCCTCCTGGCCCGGTGGGGTAGGGTGCCCAGCAGAGGGGCACCTCTGGCTGTGAGACACAGGAGGCTGGGGAGAGCAGACCCTGGTGACGCTGGCATGGGCCAGCGATGCCCGGCCCATCAGCCAGCTCTTCCTCTGACTTGCTTCCCACAGAAACCCTCACACAGCTCCGTGAGGAGACTGGCCCCCTCTGGGGACAAGAGGACTCTCGGAAAAAAAGTCAGGTCAGGTCTCCCTCGGGAGACATAGAAAATGGAACGCATTGGAGACTTTATTCCACTCACTCTCAGAATAAGACTGGTTCAGAGAGAACCCAGGGAACTGCCACTGACGGGCCCGGGTCGATGGGCTGAGGACGCTGCGCGTGGAGGCGGCAGCGAGCGGTCCTGAGCGGCCATGGACGGCGGGGAGCGGGATGTGCCTGGGAAACAGCCCAGAGCTGTGACGGGCGAGGGAACCTGGACCGTGTTCTCCAGACAACATGCACTTGAGTATTGAAGCAGGAACACCTGCTCAGCTGCGGGCTGTCCTCGCAGCCCTGCCTGAGTGTCCGTCCCCACAGAAGGAATGGCACCACCGATTCCTCCAGGCCAGGAGCACACAGCGCGGACGGGTCTCCAATACACAGCGAGGGGGAAGCATCCAGGAAGCGGACAGGGCCACGGAGCCCACAGCCAGGCGAGTGCAGCAAAATGCACGCACACGACACACACACAGACACACACGACACACAACACAGACGCACACACGACACAACACACACACAGACGCACACACGACACACACACACAGACACGCACACGACACAACACAGACGCGCACACGACACACACACACGCACACGACACACAACACAGACGCGCACACAACACACAGACACACACACGACACACAACACAGACGCGCTCACGACACACACACACAGACACGCACACGACACAACACAGATGCGCACACGACACACACACACGCACACGACACACAACACAGACGCGCACACGACACACACACACAGACGCGCACACGACACACACACACAGACACGCACACAACACACACACAGACACGCACACGACACAACACAGACGCGCACATGACACACGCACACGCACACGACACACAACACAGACGCGCACACGACACACACACACACAGACACGCACACGACACACACACACAG
The DNA here is from genome assembly GCF_049115385.1 of Moschus berezovskii. Taxonomy (NCBI): domain Eukaryota; kingdom Metazoa; phylum Chordata; class Mammalia; order Artiodactyla; family Moschidae; genus Moschus; species Moschus berezovskii. The sequence goes on along the minus strand of NC_142463.1, from coordinate 1,524,290 downwards.
ACGCACACACGACACAACACAGACGCGCACACGACACACAACACAGACGCGCACACGACACACACAGACGCGCTCTCAACACACACACACGACACACACACAGACACGCACACGACACAACACAGACGCGCACAAGACACACACACACAGACGCACACACGACACACACACACAGACGCGCACACGACACACAACACAGACGCGCACACGACACACACAGATGCGCACACGACACACACACAGACGCGCACACGACACACACAGACGCGCACACGACACACAACACAGACGCGCACACGACACACACACACACACAGACGCGCACACGACACACACACACAGACGCGCACACGACACACACACACAGACGCGCACACCACACACACACAGACGCGCACACCACACACACACAGACGCGCACACGACACACACACACAGACGCGCTCATGACACACACACAGACACACACGACACACAACACAGACGCGCACACGACACACACAGACGCGCACACGACACACACAACACAGACACGCACATAACACACAATAGACGCGCTCACGACACACAACACAGACGCGCTCACGACACACAACACAGACGCGCACATGACACACACGGCACAGGTGTGCACACGACACACACACACAGTCGCGCACACGACACACACACAGACGCGCACACGACACACACACACAGACGCACACACGACACACACAACACAGACGCGCTCACAAAACACAACACAGATGCGCACACGACACACAACACAGACGCACACACGACACACAACACAGACGCGCACACGACACACACGGCACAGGCGCGCTCACGACACACAACACAGGCGCGCTCACGACACACACGGCACAGTCACGCTCACGACACACAACACAGGCGCGCTCACGACACACACGGCACAGGCGGGCACACGACACACACGGCACAGGCGGGCACACGACACACACGGCACTGGAGCGCTCAGCACAGGAGCGTGGCCCTTTTGCTGGGGTGACACAGGACATAAAAACATCAGCAAACGCTTGAGGAGGGCTGCGGCCCGGAGAGAGCCTGGTCACCTCGATCCCCGGTGTCAGACGGCCCTCCATCCGTCCGCACCACAGAACCACGTGGGGAAGAAGGCATCCCGGCCAAGCTCTTCTCTGCAGCAAGCCCGCCGTTAACGTAAGCGAGCCTGACGCGCTGAAGGTGCACCAATTGGAGGGCAGCTGCACTCTCGTAGAATGGAACCTTCCTGCGGATGCGCTCACACTTCAGAGTACAGGTAACTTCGCTCAGCATCAGTGTCAACGTGACAAGCAGAACTAGTGTATTTTCTGGCCTGAAATGCTTCTGTTGCAGCGGTCTGTCCCTTTTTGTTTCTTCACGCGCGTGTCTGTGGCCGTGCTAGCCCTCTGCTGCTGTGTGCAGGCCTGCAGTGAGCAGGGGCCACTCTAGTTGTGGTGAGCAGGCTCTAGGGTGTGCAGGCTCAGGAGCTGTGGCATGCGCTCTTAGTTCCCTGGGGCATGCGCCCATCTACCAGGCCAGGCACAAACACGTGTCCCCTGCATTGCAGGCTGTCTCCCAACCACTGGACCACCAGGGAAGTCTGACAGCCTGTACTTCTGATTAAAAACCTAAACTGGCTTTGTATTTTAAAAGATCACATCAGGTATGCACACACGCATCCATGTACACACACACACCCCCATACATGTACACACAGCCACTACACACACGCGTGCAGATGTACAAACATGCACACAGGTGCATGCATGCACAGTCACGTGTACACCCCACAACTGTACACGCAGCCACTACATGTGTACACACATGCATGCACACCCTCCCACAGGCACACTGTTTCTGCTCCATTCGCTGGGTGCATTACTGCAAGAGCACCAGTTATCCTGACGTTGGGTGTTCTTGTCTATTCCTAATGTGATTTAGGTTTACAAAACTCTTAATAAACACCTCTCGTTTTACTTCATTTACTGGGTCATCTGAAACCTTTCTGAGGCCAGTGGCTTCCACACAGTGGCCTCAGCGCCACCTGAAAGGCCTGCTGGTCCACAGGCTGCTGGCCCCGCCCCTCTGAGAATCTGTATTTGACAGGATGCTGACAGAGACCTGGGTCCAAGGACCACACTCTGAGGACACAGCTCGGTGTCAATCGCTTGATTTCCGCCTTGTCTGTTTTGCTCTTTGCTCTCTATAATTCATTTGCTGGTTCTTTGTTGATACTGTTTGGTTTTCAGTTTGTTTTCTGACGTCTGGAGTCTGATTTTCATTTCTTAGCCTTTTGTATATTCTTGATGTTTATCTCCCGAGTCCCTGTTCTTATCAAATCTCTCAGGCAGAGCGTGGGAGACTCGGTTCTGCTCGCTGGCTGTTTATAACACGTCGGCTGTGCAGTCGTCTTCACTGAGTCACTTATTTTCCTGTGGCTAACTGCACACCCCTGGCCTCCCCACCCCTTTCCATCTTGTTCAAGCCTGAGCAACCGTCCACGTATCCGTGTGTTTGTAACCCTCGTCCCTCAAAGCCTGGCAATGGTTTGCTTTCCCGTCGGAGGCACAAATACTTGTGTTCTGGACGCCGTGGGAAGCTCAGGGGGCGCTGGTGGCAGAAGGCAAGTCTAGGAGGAGGGGTGTTGCTAGAAGCAGCCTTGCTTCCTCCTGCAATCTGTGAGATGTCCTGGACTCACAGGGGGAGGGCAGTGTGTCCAGTCCCGGATCCCAGGCCCACGGCTGGTGTGCCTGGAGCCTCCATGCCCTCCTGGGAGGGTCAGCCCACAGCCACCCCTTTTCTGCTGTTCCACGACTTCCCAGGGTCGGTATGTGTAGACAAACCAGGGCTCCCGGCCCCCAGTCACCGGCTGGCGTGACTCTGGGGCAGGGGGCGGCCCAGGGACCACACCGTCTGTGCCTCTGCTCCACAGGGGAGCTGTCCCCTCCTTGCTCAGCACCCAGTGTCTGAAGCTCGTGTTCTTGCTTGTCTTTTGCCAGGATTCTTCTGATTTTTCCCAATTATTTCCTTTCTATTCATCCTGGGGAGATTCTGCCTCACCACTGTCTCTGACCTTCTCTTCAAATGTCCACAAGCAGGGACAACTCTCAGTCCCGTAAGAACATATCTGACTTGGGGGATGCTGGGAACGTCCATGAGAAGGAGCACCTTGGTGCTTTTGGGCACCAGAAGGCCTGAAATCCAGGTCAGAAAAGCAGACAGGAACATCAAGACCAAGAAGGGAGACATCTCCCTGGCAGTTTCTGGGTCTGACAGCGCCTTCCCGGGCGGGACACAAGCTCTGTGGCTAGCAAGGTGCTTCTCGGGTGCCCTGCGCCTGTCGCAGCCCCAGGCGGGTGGGTAAACAATGATGCCAGCGGGACCTGGAGCACCCCGGGCGCACGGCCGCCCCAGCACGGCCCCCACTCACCCCGTCCTCCTCCACGCCCGTCCCTTCGGACCTCACACCCACTCTGCAGCCACACCGACCTTCCAAACACACCATGGGTCCTGGCCCCTCCTGGGAATGGGCTCCCGGGCGCCCAGCACTCCCGCCCTCCCTGCATGGACCCTTTCCTGGACGCCGGCCCATCTGGAGACCACTCACACCCCACCTCATTGCTTCAGCTTCTCAGGAGTGACAGTCGGGCTCTTGTGCACCCTCCAGTCGGGGCCCTGGGTCCTCGGGGCTCGATGGGACAGGGAGCCGCCAGCCTGCGGCAGCCCTTCCTCCCCATCACCTCTCTGTACCACCTTCCTGCCTCCTCTGCTCCTCGGTTCAGGGCTGGGGTCCCTACATGTCTTCTCAGGGGTAGACCTTGGCACACGGGTGCCCAGGGCTGGGAGCTGAGTGCAGCCCAGTGACCACGGCCAGGCGACCTCGGGCTCCAGGTCCCGGCTCCTTCCTTCCCGTGCGTCACAGGACCCCAGTAGCCTGAGGGTGCAAGGCAGCCTTGGCTGGTCCTCCGGAGGATGCAGGGCATAGATCCAGACCCAGGCTGCTGGCAGGCTGGCCACCCCCTGCCCGGGCACTGCGGCCCTCCTCCCGGGCGTCCCAAGGCCAGGCCTGAAGGGACCCACGGACGCCAAGGCCTTTCCCATCAAGGACGTAACGGGAAAGCAGCCCATGGGGTGGGGGTGGGCCTCTGCAGCCCCTCAGGGGTGCCCTGAGCCCCGAGACCCAGGCTGGAGCCTTGTTGCCAAGGAGCCCACAGGGTGGCACAGTCGGACACGACTGAAGCGACTTGGTGGTGGCGGCGGCAGCCCACGGGGGTGGGGTTTCTCTCCTAGTTCAGCTGGGCCTGGGCCAGCCTGAGTCCAGACAAGGCTGGGAGTGCCTTCCTTCACCAGGACTGGCAGCCTGCAATCAGACGGAAGCTGGGGCTGCCCAGGGAACGGGATCACTCGGGGAACACGGCTCCACTGCCCCCTGGCGGCCCTGGGGCCGCTGCACACTCGCAGCGGGTCTTGGGTCTGGGCCCTGACCAGGCCCAAGGGCCACACTGGCCATGGAGGGAAACGCGCTTCCCCCATGCACGGTGCAGTTGGCATCAGGGGGTGGAGGAGGAGGGCGGTAACGAAAGTGCACTGACGCTCCGGCCCGGCCCTGACCTCCGGGGCTCCGCCTGGTCATTGCCCAGCAGCAGAGGGGTGCGGGGAGGGCGTGCCCCTGCAGCCCATGGGCAGTGCCGGGCGGGGGCCCTGCCCAGCTGGGAGGTGCGGCGCCAACAGCGCTCAGGCCGGGGCTCCCCTAGCGCCCCACGCAGCCTCTGCTCTGGCCCGTGGTCTGCATGTCTGCACATGGGGCGCCCTGCCGGGCCTGGCCTGCGCCGTCACGCCACGCGGCCCAAAGCTGGGTCTCGGAGGAGCCAGTCCGCAGGTGGACGGGGGCATGGGCCCCAGGACAGACAGGCGGCAGGCGGGGGAGCACAGAGTGGGGCCCTCAAGGGGACAGGGGCTCTGGCCTCGGCGACACTGGGTCCTTTTTCTGGCTTTTCTTCAACTTCCATGCTGAGTCGAGGCTGTCCCTGCCTCCTGGAGCCCTGCCCGATGGGCAGCCTCTGCACCAAGCAAGCCCCTGGAGACCCTCCTTCAAGTCACAGGGTGACCGCTCAGACTTGCCCCCAAGGATGTGAGCTTACAGGGGCAGCTGGCCTGGGTCAGGGTTGGGGTCCAGGGAGGGGAGGGAGCCCCCGGGGAGGGAGGAGGCCCCAGGGAGGGGGGCGCAGGGCGGGCCCAGCAGCAGCACACCCAGGCCGCCCGCCGTCCTTAGACGGCCTTCCTGTTGCTGCATCGTGGGGCTCGTGCGGGAGTGTCGGGCTCCAGACGTCCACGTGCTGCCCCCAGAACCCGAAGCCGTGGGTGGGGCGGAGGCCCTGCAGGTATGGCCGTGGGCCTGGAGGCAGCCACTCTGCATTTTCTGGGGCCGCGTCCTCACGGGGCCCTTGGACGGAGGCAGGAGGGCCAGGGTCAGGGGAGGAGGCCAGGGACCCGAGGAAGGGCTGTGAACCCCGGGACCTGGGTGGCGTCCCGAAGCTGGTGGAAAACGGATCCCCTGTGGACAGCTGGCCCAGAGCCGTCCTGCGAGAGCACATGGGCGTGATTCAAGCTGCGGCGTCCCAGTCGGTTGTGGCGGCACCAGGGGCCACTCTAGGCTCAGTGGTGGCCCGAGACCAGGCAGGATCACCCCCAGGGGCCTGGGTCCCGGCAGACACGCTGCTGAGCGCCCCACCCCGGGGCCCTCGCCGTGACCTCAGCGGGGCTGCAGCTCTGGTCACTGCCCTCCTCGGGGCATCCGCCCTCCACCCCTTCTGCAGGCTGGAGGCCGCTGCGGGCCACACGGCCACCTTCGGGCAGGGGCTGCGACGCATCCAGGCCCCGGGGCAGGCTCCGTCCGCGTGGTCACAGCACTGCACTCACATGCCCGCCTCCCGACACCTCCAGGGAGGAGCTCACAGAGGACACGCTGCCTCCCCAGGGATCCTGGGCCTGGGCCCTCAGTGTCCCCACGGCGCCTGCAGTGGCGTCCTCTGGGGGCCATCTCAGCCCCAAGGGGCTCCTGCCAACCAGCTTGAGGAGCAGAGGGCACTGAGAAGCGAAAGCTGCTTTTAAGGAGGGCGAGGTGACTGGCACACGGCCGACCCCGCACCTTCCAGGGAAGCGGCAGAGAGAGGCCCGGACTCACCAGACAAGCAAACGTGATGACACCTGCCGGAGGAGAGGGGTGTTTCATTTTAAAGCCTGGAGTCTTTCCAGTCACTTCTGACCAGGTAAAAAGTTATCATTAGATTTTTTTATTTTTTGTACTCTCAAATGCAAATTGATTAACCGTCAGAAAAAGCCAGAGCCAGACCAGAGATGATGCTTTTGAACTGTGGTGTTGGAGAAGACTCTTGAGCGTCCTTTGGACTGCAAGGAGATCCCACCAGGCCATCCTAAAGGAAATCAGTCCTGGGTGTTCATTGGAAGGACTGATGCTGAAGCTGAAACTCCAATACTTTGGCCACCTGATGCGACAAGTTGACTCACTGGAAAAGAGTCTGATGCTGGGAAAGATTAAGGGCAGGAGGAGAAGGGGACGACAGAGGATGAGATGGCTGGATGACATCACCGACTCAATGGACATGAGTTTGGGTAAACTCCAGGAGTTGGTGATGGACAGGGAGGCCTGGCGTGCTGCATGCAGTCCATGGGGTCGCAGAGTTGGATACGACCGAGCGACTGAACAAGACCAGAGATGCTGAAGCGCATAGCACGGCTGGTGGGCAGTGACTCAATGACAGGAGAAGGACAGGCCCTAAGTCCCGGGTGTCACCCCGCCATCACCGCCACCTCTTCCTGCCACAGACGGCCATGCGACCGCAGGTAAGTGGCTCGCTTGCCGGTCTTGTGCAGTGGGGACCTCTAGCCACTGGAATTCCTTCTTCATCTACGCTACATTCTCTCAGCAAGATTTTCCCTCTTTTCAGAAGGGATCCATTTTCATTTTGGCTTCGGCTGGTGCGCTACAAAGCCTTCTTGCTTTTTATTTCAACAGAAATGAGTTTATTAAATTTATCTCTTAAGAAAGCAAGCTTCACATTAAGTACGCAAATACTACAGACGTAAGCACGTGGAAAACTGCCCTGGAAGCAGGGCCGCACGGCAATCCCAGCATTTGCAGGGCTGGGGGAGCAAGACCCTCTGAGAGCGTGGAGGAGTCAGAGCAGCGTAGAGGGCATCGGCTGTGCGAGGTCCGAGCCAGTGGAGATGTGCAGGCCTCTGACGGCAGAGGCACTGCGACACGGAACCCAATGCTGGGCGCCAGCCCTCCTGGTGCATGTCCAACCCACAAGGTGGACTCTGAAGGGCTACACTGGGACCGCCTGGCTGGCTCCAGGCCCACTGCCCTCCCCCGAAGGAGCACAGCACTGCGTCTGCACTGGGACGCCCCGGGGCCCACCTGGGCTTCTCCCCACAAGGGACCCCGCATCTGGAGCTGGAGCTGGGGTCCGTGTCCTTTCTGTCCCCCGTCCAGGGCTGCAAACAGCGGTTGGGACCCAGGAGACTACACTCACAGACACACATACACGTATTGAAGAACCTGACGCCGACCAACATGTACTCCCTGCTTGCTTCTCGGCGCTGACATGTGCACCGCTAAGAACGACCAGCCCAGAAACGGGTCCCTGGTGAGGGAACAGGACACAGAGAGACCCCGGCCAAACTGGGGGCTGACGGGCTTTCGACAAACAAAACGGGCTTTGAAACGGGCAGGGCAAGGGCGTGTCTCCTTCCTGTCGCATCAAGATCCTGGCCTGAGACGAGACGAGGACAGAGCATCCCTGGGTCACCTGCCCCACACTGGGCCACGCGCCTGGTCAGCGCTGGGCCACGGGCCGCGGGCAGCTGCAGGGGCAGTGAGGCCTGGTGACCCGCCAGCTGGGGTGGACGTAAGGACCTGTCTGCCACCCCCTCTGAGCAGCTGGTGTCCTCACCCACCTGGTGACAAAACCTGATAGAAAAGGTGCTTGAGGGGAAAACGAGCATATTCTCAGTCTCCCTCCTGGAGACACACACGTGTGGTTGTGACAACAGGCTTCCTTCCCGAGCCTGGAGCAGGAGAGGCTGGAAGCGCGCCGTGACCTCCCCCCTGGGTTTCTCGGGGCTGTGGGCCTGCCTGGGAGACGGAGCCGCAGTGGCTCCTCGGGCCTTCCGTGCGTGCAGAGGCTCGGACATGTGCTCTTCTGACCAATCTCCCAGGAAAAGAAACTCCCAGCACAATGCGATCCCCCTCTCAGCCCACAGATCACACCCGGAGCCTGGAGGAGCAGGGTCACGGGTCAGCACTGACCCTCCTGCCCGAGGCCTGTTATCGACCTGCCCGCTGGCCTCAGACCCACGGCCGTGACAGGCTCCTTAGGCCAAGACGCTGGCCTAGCCGAGATAATCAGATGTGTTTTCCTTCCCGTCCTCTCCTCCCCAACAGGTCTGTGAGGGGCTCGGACCAGGCCTCTGGACTGGCCCCCGCCTGGTGCACCCACTGTTAATGACAAAAGCAGCTCTTTTGTGAAACGCAAAACACTGGTCACTTAACTCTGGATTCCAATCCAGAAACTGCTGGGAAACATTTTAATTCTTAAAATCTAACCAGAGCAAGCCCAGCGAGGGCGGGAGGGCGGGGAGAGACGGGAAGGAGGGGTGGACAGGAGGCGGGGCTCCTGCAGTGACCTCCAGGCACCTCCTGCCGTGGGGACCGTCCAGGACTGGGGCCACGGGCCACGTGGCGGGGGAGCACCTGACCTGAGCCCTACACTGACGGGATCTCACCTCACACACGTTTCAGCAGTCACCTGTGGCTTGGAGCTGCGTGCTGACCGCGCTTAGCCCTGGGAAGGAAACCCTGACTCGGCGCCGCAGCGTAAGAGCTCGAGTCCTGAGGAGCACACGGTGACAGCGAGCCTATAGGCCATCGCGCTTCTGTTTTCCAGGTTTCAATGGAGGTGAACAGAGAAGCGTGACTTCCTCTCACGCGACTCATTTCTGACAACTGGACTTTCAGGCGATGGAGGGGTAGGTACACTGATCTGCCTTTGCATTTTGCCCCACCGCCATCCTCTCCGTGAACCTCCCCTCGAAGGAAGGAGTCACGAGGTCAGCTGACCACTGTCCTCACAAGAGACTTCCAGAGCTCGGCTACAACAAATGCCCGGCTCCATAAATCGGGGGTAATTTCTCCCTTCTTCGGGTATTTCCTCTAACGCGGGAGTTACATTCTAAAACACGCAGAATAAACGTGTCTTAAACCAAACCACATCCAAGCAAACCGTGAGCTAACGGTGTGCACACATGTATGTGCCATGTATGTCCGTGTGCAGACGCGTCACGGAGACAGGCCCCACAGAAACAGCTTTATTTCTCCAGTCTGAAGACACAGGCAGGCTGCGCCCAACAGAGCCGGGTGTGGGGAAGGAGACGCTGCGGGCGGGTGGCGGCGTCTCACAGCGGACGCTGCTTGCCCGGGGACCGGCACTGCAGAAGCAAGCTGGGCCCCCTAACTGGAGGGCTTCCGTCCGCTCCTGTGACTACCCTGCTCCCGGTGCGATGTTCGCACCCCTGCCCCCAGCATGAGGCGAGCAGCGTCCGAGAGCCGGGGCCTGGTGTGTCTCCGTCGCTGCGAGGCGGCCTCGGGAGGCGTCACTTCAGCCAGATCCACTTGTCCCCAACGTCCTCGTTGTACCCGGCACAGTACTTGCGGCCCGGCAGCTGCGGGACAGAGCGTGGTTACAGCAGCTTATAGCAGACACGCATGCCCCGCTCAGCGACAGCCTCCCCGCTCCGCCCCTCGTGCCCCAGGGCAGGGGGGCCTGCCCCTGGGGCCTCCTGTGGCAAGGGTGAGGGGCTCCTCGGGGAAAGAGCACAACAGGACCCTACCCCCAAGAGCTTCCATCCTGGCGGGGCGCTATAAACACAAATACTACACACACCAACCCAAGCGCTGCCTTGCTGTCAGGAGGGGGCCATGGAGCCACCGGGAGAAGCGGTTCTGGCCCAGGGGAGCTGCAGCCATGCAGGAAGGGTGGCGGCAGGAGACGTGTCAGCCCCCTTCCCCCGACCCTTCCGTCTCCTGCCTGTGCCACCCGCAGGGACCGCATGGCCGGTCAGGGGCCGGGGCCTGGGGACACAGGGTGGGAACCAGGCGCAGCCACGAAGCAGGAGCTGCAGGCACGTCTCCCCTCCGCCACTCTCGTCCACGAGGCACTCCGAGCCAACTGCCACAAACACACAGTGGCTGTAGCAAGAACAATCTAAGACTTTATCATGCCTTCATTTTTATCATATCAGAAAGTAACGTTTTATCTGAATGAAGAACTGCAGCCTCACATCCAGAGAACAGAGTTCAGATCTCAGGGATGCTCTGAGAGACTCTACAGCCTCCCTAACGGCAGCAGACCCCACCAGGCCAGCCGCCAGCACTGCAGGAAGGTCCAGGAAGGCTCTGCCGTCTTCTTTGTGAATTGGATTTTAAACCACAGAGCAGAGAATAAACACGAGCAGAGTCTGGAGCCGCAGAGTCCGCCAGCCTCTAGGAACTGTGCCACAGTCTGCTCTCTGGCCCTCTCGGGGCAGCACCTGACAGGCCGTGGGCACAGAGCGCAGTCCCCAGATCCCCGTGGCCCTCTCAGTGGGGAAAGGCAGACAGAGAAGCCCAGGAGGCTTCCGTCTGCGGTGATTCAGTGACATGCAAACGAGCCTTTTCCTTTTTCTCACTCCGTATCCCCTTTGCACCAACCTGCGCCTCCACCACTAATCCAGGTCCTCATTTGTACACCCTCTCCGTGGAGCCATGAAGGCAGAGGTCACAGGGCCGCCAGCACGTCCCTCAGGAGGTGCCTGACGAGCCAGCAGGAGTGCAGCCCCTGGACCTGGCTGGAGCTCAGCGCTCTGGCCCGTGCGGGTCCGTCCTGCGTCAGGGGAGAGCTGGCAGCGACGGTGGGTGTGAGTTCAGAATGGGGCTCCAGAGACTGCGGGAACAAAGTGATGCCACTGAGTCTGACCACAAGGTATCTGAGGCCCTGGTGAGCTCTGATGTTAGGAAAGGCACCCAGCTCTACCCGCTCCAGGCTAGATGACAAGAGTGCCTAAAGTGGCTCAAGACGTCCAAGGTCAGAGAGGATACTCTGGGTGCTTAGAGATGCCAGCACAGGCTGAATTAGCCAGCTGTTCAGATACCAGCCAACTGAGAAAAGAAACACATATTCACTCATTCTCCTGGAGGAAACAAATCCTTCCACCTCTGACGCACTGTGTCCTAGCTGCTTTGGGAGACATGAACGCAAGTCCTATCTTCTCTAAGCTTGTAAAATACATAGAACACATAAGCCAGTCAGGCAGTGGGACAGCAGCAGGTGGACGATGCTGGAGGGGTGGAGGGGTCTGAGTGTTCCCTGCCCCACGGACACAGGAGAAGGGGAGCGCCCGCTGCAAACACACCCACACTCGGGGCTCATCTTCACGCCTCAGGGTCGCAGTATCACACAGGCAAACGTCTTAATTCCGTTTAACTCAGATATGCAGACGACACCACCCTTAGGGCAGAAAGTGAAGAGGAACTAAAAAGCCTCTTGATGAAAGTGAAAGAGGAGTGAAAAAGTTGGCTTAAAGCTCAACATTCAGAAAACTAAGATCATGGCATCTGGTCCCATCACTTCCTGGGAAACAGATGGGGAAACAGTGGAAACAGTGTCAGACTTTATTTTTTGGGGGCTCCAAAATCACTGCAGATGCTGATTGCAGCCATGAAATTAAAAGACGCTTGCTCCTTGCAAGGAAAGTTATGACCAACCTAGATAGCGTATTAAAAAGCAGAGACATTACTTTGCCAACAAAGGTCCGTCTAGTCAAGGCTATGGTTTTTCCCGTGGTCATGTATGGATGTGAGAGTTGGACTGTGAAGAAAGCTGAGTGCCGAAGAGTTGATCCTTTTGAACTGCGGTGTTGCAGAAGACTCTTGAGAGTCCCTTGGACTGCAAGGAGATCCAACCAGTCCATTCTAAAGGAGATCAATCCTGGGTGTTCATTGGAAGGACTGATGCTAAAGCTGAAACTCCAATACTTTGGCCACCTCATGCGACGAGTTGACTCACTGGAAAAGACCCTTATGCTGGAAGGGATTGGGGGCAGGAGAAGGGGACAACAGAGAATGAGATGGCTGGATGGCATCACCGACCCGATGGACATGAGTTTGAGTGAACTCCGGGAGTTGGTGATGGACAGGGAGGCCTGGCTGCTGTGACTCATGGGGTCGCGGAGAGTCGGACACGACTGAGCGACTGAACTGAACTGAACTGAGAACGGGCATTCCAACACAAAAACAGGCGCCAAACCAGCTCTAACTGAGGTCTGAATGTCGAGAGGAAGTACACACCAGCCAAGTCTGTACCTGTCTTCTTCAGCAGATTTAGATGAACTGATCCTAAGGCTTTTCTGTTTATTCCAAGTTTGTCTTTAGTAAAGTGAACTTTGTAAAGGCAAGAATATACAATATTAACATATTAAAGTTATTAAACGACTCTATTTTAAAAAATGGTAAAGGAGAACTTGACACTGAAAATGAAAATAGTAACCTGAGATAATAAGGAAATAAAAATAGCAGGAGAGAAAACTGAAGATCCTGTTGTCCTAGCAACTGTCTTGGACATGATCTGATTCATGGAGGGAACACAGTATCTTAATAGCATCTGGCCTCCTTAAATTGGAAAGAGAATCGGTAAAGTGGAAACCGATTCACGGTTTGTCTACCCCAAGGAAGGGCTGTGCAGAAATAAAAAGTGACCTGATGCAGTGTTTGAAAATGGCTTAAAAAAATTAGCAGGCGCTCATGCACACATTCAGTATTTGTATGAATTTGTTTAAAGGGTCACTTCCAACTTCAGAGCGGAGGGCAGTGCTGTATGAATGGAAAACGTGCTGATAAACGGCTCTTGTCCCTCTGAGACTCCAGGCAGTCCCTGGAGACTGCATGGAGGCGAAGGCCAGCAGAAGCCCAGACAGGGCCGCCACAGGTTAGCAAAACCAAACCAAACCAGTCCTTCTTAGCACGTCAAACTCCGAGACCCTTTCTCTCCTAAGAAAGGTCACCCTTCATTAGTCAAGGCCCCCGTGTCACAGCAGGTGAAGTGGCCGAGCCCATACATGGACTGACACGCAAGGCACCAGCCCAGTCTCGGGGGGTCGCCCCGCAGCCCCCCCGTGAAGGGCCCCACCTCCCCTGCTGGAGCCTTGGGAGCCCAGATGACCTCCCTGGGCCTCACTCTCACCGAAAGAGCTGACGGCCCTCTCAGCCTGCCCCTCTCCCCACCGCACGGATGCTTCCATTCCTGGAATGAGCTGAGCCTGCCTCTGTCTCCCAGGACCACTGCCCCTGCCCCAAGTGTGGCGGGAATACCAACAGCACGCGGGCAGGCACCCAAGGCCTCGCCTACACGGCAACTCCCACCTGAGTCCCCATGGCACTTGGAGGCCCTGCTGTGCACTTGTCTGCCACCGTCCACTCCCCGCCAACTCTTATTCCTCCATGTCCCTGGTGCCGGAACAGCGGCTGAGACAGGAAACACGCGACAGGACACCAGGGGTGTGCCTGGCGCAGCAGCAGGCGCTGCGGTGAGCAGCCCCACCACTCAGCACGCTCGAGACGCCGCAGCTTTCCGGAGCATCACAGCGCAAGGCTTCCCTCACGCGCCCTGCACTGGGGCTGAACCATTCTCTGTCCACTGTGCAAAAGGAGACCCAGCTCCAAATCAGCTTTCAGATCACAAACAAGTTAAACAGAGAAGCCTTCCACTTTCAGGAAAACAGCCCAGTACCCTGAAAAACCTCTTGACACAAAACCTCCAGAAACGCTTTTAACTGCACTGCTGAGCAATGTGAGGTCTCAGCTGGGGCTGAAATGGAGAGGGGGTGGCAGGCTCCACCCCCGGCGCACCTGCAGAGCCGCCCGGAAGGCCTGCGGCGCGGCCCGGGCAGGCGGTCATGGCGATGCACCTCTGCACAGGTGTGCCGCTCTGAAGTGATGGGGGGCGGGGAACACACAAGGACGTCTCAACGGGGACCTTAAGAATTCACTACCTCAGCCGGTCCTCACACAAGCGTGGGCTCCAGATCCTCACCATCTGGGCCTGGAATCCCATAAGCAGCAAAGGAAGCTTCAACCCTGGGTCTTCCTGAACCCCTGGGCCTGGAGCCAGCGCAGTCCATCCAGGAGCAGGGCCATCAGCATCAGCAAACAACACAGGATAACCCGCGAATGCAATACCCGGGGGTGGGGGGGAGTACAGCCAGCCGCAAACCCAGGCGACTGATCTCCAGAGAGTCCGGGCTCACCTGAATTTAAAACTTCCTGAACCTTCCTGTCCCGGGCAGGGTCAGCGATAAACACCCGAAGCATGAACTCGGGGGCCAAGGTCTCCAAAAGGCAGCAGGAGATAAGCCACCATGGGTAGGAATCACAGAAAATGGGGAATGACAGAGTCAGGCTCCAACCCCAACGCCACACACAGAGCACAGACGCAGTACTCGGCTGCGTTCAAGACGGTGAAAGTCAGAGAGGGGACTGAGCAGCGAAGCGAGGGGTGAGACCCTACCGACGAGTCAGAAGGCGCCAGCTTAACAGAGAGATTTAAACCCAGGCCCATCCTGCTTAGACGCAGGGGCACCAGAGGCAGAGAGGGCAGACAGTTCCTGAAAAAAAGAAAGACCGAGATACCTAATTACATAAACAAAAGGGTAACGTGCCATCCCTTTTTCCAAGAATTGGAAGCACTAACCAATAATCTCCAACCGCAGAGCGTCAACAAGTTCAGCCTCCCCTGGAGGACCTAAGTTCCGCCTCTCCACTTCCAACACAAGAGGCAATGGGTGTGTCTTGAGAACACCACCCCCTCCTAATTTCCAGGCCCCCACAAGCACAGTGCCAGAGCTCCTCAGGTTTCTGACGGAACCATGATGCAGGTTTCGGTTTATTACCTTTATTAGATTAATCAGGATGATACAGCTGACCCTTGAACAACACGGGGTAACCAGAGACCGTGGAAATGGAGGGGGCCACCTGTAAGTTCTTGCCCCCATGTTGTACAAGGCCCAACTGGACAAACTTCTTATATTCAGACTGGCTAAAACACTCACTTTTAGATGCTGTTTTCCTGAACAGTAAGAAACCAGGGTAACTGATTTCTGCAGACCATCGCCATAGAAAGCACCCTGTCAACTCTCGCTTATTCCAGGAAGTAAACGGCCACAAACACCCTCTGCTCTAGTACTGAACCAATCCGGCTGGGAAAGAAACAACCCCTTAAAATGTCCCCATGCTGCTCGCTCACCCCCGCACGGAACCACCCTTGTCTTGGTGTCTCAGAGGACAGCGGCCTCACTGGCTGCTAGCTCAGCCATTTCTAGAACTATGCTCACAGCCGGGCCAGGGAACCTTCAAGGAGAGAGAAACCTTTCTGGATACAAACCAATGGAGAAGAAATTCACGGAAGGGTTTTATTCGTTCATCTTTATTCCCCACAACACCCTTTCTAGAGCGAAATTTGGCAATAACTGTTGCTCACGTCTTTAAGGTTCAAACAAAATTCTGTGAATGAAGAGACACACTCACTATTATTTACATTCTAATTTCAACTTATCATTTTTTAAAAATTCAAACTTAAATTGAAGAAAGTAGGGAAAACAACTAGACCATTCAGATATGACCTAAATCAAACCCCTTACGATTATACAGTGGAAGTGACAAACAGATTCAAGGGATCAGATCTGCTAGAGAGAGTGCCTGAAGAACTATGGATGGAGGTTTGTAACACTGTACAAGATGTGGTGATCAAGACCATCCCCAAGAAGAAGAAATGCAAAAAGGCAAAACGGCTGTCTGGGGAGGCCTCACAAATAGCTGAGAAAAGAAGAGAAATGAAAGGCAAAAGAGAAAAGGAAAGATATGCCCATTTGAATGCAGAGTTTGAGAATAGCAAGGAGAGATAAGACAGCCTTCCTCAGTGATCAATGCAAAGAAACAGGAAAACAATAGAATGGGAAAGACTAGAGATCTCTTCAAGAAAATTAGAGATACCAAGGGAGAATTTCATGCAAAGATGGGCTCAATAAAGGACAGAGATGGTATGGACCTAGCAGAAGCAGAAGATATTAAGAAGAGGTGGCAAGAACACACAGAAGAACTGTACAAAAAAGATCTTGACGACCCAGATAATCACGATGGCGGGACCACTCACCTATAGCCAGACATCCTGCAATGTGAAGTCAAGGGGGCCTTAGGAAGCATCGCTACGAACAAAGCTAGTGGAGGTGATAGAATTCCAACTGAGCTATTTCAAATCCTAGAAGATGATGCTGTTAAAGTGCTGCACTCAATGTCAGCAAATTAGGAAAACTCAGCAGTGGCCCCAGGACTGGAAAAGGTCAGTTTTCATTCCAATCCCAAAGGAAGGCAATGCCAAAGAAGTGTTCAAACTACCACACAATTGCACTCATTTCACACGCTAGTGAAGTAATACTCAAAATTCTCCAAGCCAGGCTTCAACAGTATATGAACCAAGAACTTCCAGATGTTCAAGTTGGATTTAGAAAAGACAGAGGAACCAGAGATCAAATTGCCAAAATCCACTGGATCATAGAAAAAGCAAGACAATTCCAGAAAAATTTCTGCTTCAGTGACTATACTAAAGCCTTCGACTGTGTGGACAACGAACTGTGGAAAATTCTTAAAGAGATGGGAATACCAGACCACCTAACCTGCCTCCCGAGAAATCTGTATGCAAGTCAAGAAACAGTTAGAACTGGACATGGAACAATGGACTGGTTCCAAATTGGGAAAGGAGTACATCAGTACATCAAGTGTGTATACTGTCTCCCTGCTTATATGTAGAGCACATTATGCTAAATGCCAGACTGAATGAAGCCCAAGCTGGAATCAAGATTGCTGGGAGAAATATCAATAACCTCAGACATGCAGATGACACCACCCTTATGGCAGAAAGTGAAGAGGAACTAAAGAGCCTCTTGATGAAAGTGAAAGAGGAGAGTGAACAAGCTGGCTTAAAACTCAACATTTAGAAAACTAAGATCATGGCATCTGGTCCCATCACTTCATGGGAAATAAACGGGAAAACAATGGAAACAGTGTCAGACTTCATTTCCTTGGGCTCCAAAATCACTGCAGATGATGACTGCAGCCATGAGATTAAAAGATGCCAGGTCCTTGGAAGAAAAGCTATGAAAGACCTAGAGAGCATATTAAAAAGCAGAGACATTACTTTGCCAACCAAGGTCCGTCTAGTCAAGGCTATGGTTTTTCCCGTGGTCATGTATGGATGTGAGAGTTGGACTGTGAAGAAAGCTGATTGCCGAAGAATTGATGCTCTTGAACTGTGGTGCTGGAGAAGACTCTTGAGAGTCCCTTGGACTGCAAGGAGATCCAACCAGTCCATTCTAAAGGCGATCAATCCTGGGTGTTCATTGGAAGGACTGATGCTAAAGCTGAAACTCCAATACTTTGGTCACCTCATGCAACGAGTTGACTCACTGGAAACGACTCTGATGCTGGGAGGGATTGGGGGCAGGAGGAGATGGGGAGGACAGAGAATGAGATGGCTGGATGGCATCACCAACTCTGTGGACATGAGTTTGAGTGAACTCCGGGAGTTGGTGATGGACAGGGAGGCCTGGCGTGCTGTGATTCGTGGGGTCGCAGAGAGTCGGACACGACTGAGCGACTGAACTGAACTGACTGAGCAACTGAACTGGAAAATATCAAGTAAATGAATTCCATTAAAAAAAAACTCTAAATTATGACACACGTTTTACTCCACAAAATAAACACAAAGACTCTGATGGCCTGCTGACCGCTGGGAGGGGGAGGGCATCCCGGGGAGATCTGACAGATGTCTTGGCGGGTCCGATGTCCGCACCAGCAGTGATGACACACTGATGGGGGTTCAACTCTGCGTTCTTCCTCCCCCAGACACACACATCCAAGCCAATCACAAGAAGAACGCCAGACAAGCTCCAAGGGATGGACACTCTACAAAACACCTGACCAGTACTCCTCAAAACTGTTAGACACACTAAAACAAGGAGAGTCTGAGAAGTGGACACAGTCAGGAGGGGCTTATGGAGACAGGACAACCAAAAGCCACAAGCTGTCTTGTGTTATCATGGGCCAGAAAAAGGCCATCAAGGAAAAACTACGGAAATCTAAATAAGGTCTGGTCTCTTCTGAGTAGAGCATATCAACAGTGTTTAGTACTGATAACAAATACACCACACGAATACAGACATCAATGCAGGAAACTCAGTCACAAATTTAAAAGACGCTTACTCTTTGGAAGAATAGCTATGACAAATTTAGACAGTGTATTAAAAGGCAGAAACTATGGCTCTTCCATTAGTCATGTATGGATGTGAGAGTTGGACCACAAAGAAGGCTGAGCACCAAAGAATTAATCATTTCAAACTCTGGTGCTGGAGAAGATTCTTGAGAGTCCCTTGGACAGCAAGGGGTCAAACCAGTCAATCCTAAAGGAAATCAACTCTGAATATTCATTGGGAAGACTGATGCTAAATCTGAAGCTCCGATACTTTGGCCACCTGAAGCCAACAGCCGACTCATTGGAAAAGGCCCTGGTGCTGGGAAAGACTGAAGGCAGGAGGAGAAGGGGACGACGGAGGATGAGATGGTGGATGGCATCACTAACACGATGGTCAGGAGTCTGAGCAAGCTCCGGGGGACAGTGAAGGACAGGGAAGCCCGGCGCGCTGCCGTCCACAGGGTTGCAGAGAGTCGGCCGCAACTGACCAGCAGCAACAAGCACCCTGTGTGCGCGCTCAGTCGGGTCCAACTCTTTGCTGCCCCACGGACTGTAAACCTCCAGACTGCTCCGTCCATGGGATTTCCCAGGCAAGAATACTGGAGTGCACCGACCGTTCCTACTCCAGGGGGTATTCCTGACTCAGGGATCGAACCCACATCTTTTACGTGTCCTGCACTGGCAGGCAGATTCTTTACCACTGCGCCACCTGGGAAGCCCTAATATCATCATAAATTTTCATAAGTCTAAAATCATTCTTAAAAAATGAAGTTATTTTTAAAAACACTTAAGAATTTTAAGAACTAGACTTCCCCAATCATTTAAATATTGACTAAAAATCCCAACATTTCTAACCATTACAATCCTAAATCCAATATAGCAACCTCCCTTTAATGGACAGATTAAAAATAAGAGAAAACACCGTAAGGATGAAAAGCTGCCGAACAGCCTCACTAAGTCGCTCGGTGAAATGACGAATATGTCCAGCATCTGGTGGACAAGCACAGACCAAGTCCCCCCGAGCCACCAGGAAAAATGGACAACACACACAAAAAAAGTCTGCCAAGACATCAAAGGGAGGGAAGTTCCAAGGCCCCAGAAGAGGACGGCAAAGGGGGGCTGCCTCCGTCCAGGGGCCCTGCCCGCCCTTACTGGCAGGAGTCAGAAGCCGAGTGAGCCCCAGCAGCGGTCAAGACCCCCCCCCCAGAGAAGCAGTCCAGCACAAGGGCTCCATCAGGAAGGGCACACGGGAAACACGCCGGACCTCACAAACCCCAGAGCAGCGCCCGCCAGCTGGGCCTCTGACGGAGAGGGGAGCCTGCCAACTAAAATGCTGCCAGAAGACAGTAAGCACACTGCCGCAGCCTCACACCATCTTAACTGTTCTTCCAAAATAACGACTTGCATTAAAAAAAGTACCAGTATACCAAAACATAAGATTAGATGTCCCCAAACGAAAAGACCAGAGGGAGAATGAGTTTAAACAGATCTAAGAGCGGTCCAGATATTACAGTTACCAGATAACTTTGTGACTGAGGCACAAGAGAAATTAGATAACAAAATAATTTCAACAGATGACTTAAAATTATTTTTAAAAAAAAGAAGGAAATTCTAAAATCAAAAACAAACATGATGAAAGTTAAAATCTCAAATATAGAAAATACAGGCCTAAGAGCAGGTCCGGAAGAGCTGAAAGGAGTAATTAAGACAGCGTGAAGAACACATCCGGGCTGAAGGTCACAGAGCAAACAGGATGAAAGACACAGGGAGGAGGACACAGGGCACGGCAGAAAGGGCCCAACGCGTGGGGTCAAGAGAGGAAAGAAAACGGGGTGCGAGCCAGACTGTTCTAAACCCAACAACACGCATCAGCCTAGAATGCTGTGAACTCTACGCAAAGTACACACAAAGGTACAGACGCACACCCCCCAAGACAGCACAGATACTCAGAACCACGTCCGAAAGCAAAACCCTGACAGAGACATACGGAAAAGACTTTCAAAAGAGGCTGGCAGCTCCGGGGTGGGGAGCGGGCACTGCGGGGCGCCACCAGGCTCCTCCGCAGGCCTGTGCACGGGGGCAGAGGCAGCAGAGGGAGCGTGGTGACGCCCGGGGGCACGGCCAGGAGGGAAACTGAACCGAGGGTGCCAGGGGTCTCGCTGCCTGAGCAGGACGTGGGATGGGGACAACGAGGAGGAGCCCGGAATCACAGGCGCTGGTGTGCACTCGCGGCGGCCAGTACACTGAGAAACAGAAGCGAACACAGACGCACACGCGTAAGGTAGGAGTCCTGGGAACCCACAGTGACTGGAGTTTCAGTGAAGAAATGAACAAGCCGAGAGGAGAGGCCACCGCTCGATAGAACAGAGACTAACAGCGTAGAAGGGGTGACAGAATCCGGATGATTATGCTCTGACAGCCATCATGTTAACCAGCAAGTTAGCCAAGAAAGTGAACAGATGCTAACTACTGGGTCACAGGCTGACAAGGAAATGGACATTTACATGGTTTCCAAGTACTTCCACTGAAAATATTTATTAACTACAAAGAGTAAAACAGTAACTTTACAGTGAGAACAGCATCTCAGTCACGTGAGCACAGTTAACAGAGCCCATGGCAGGACAGACAGGAGTCACGTGCTGCCTGATAAGATGCAGTAAGCTCCCTAACATCCCCACAAAACCACACAAAACCCAGGTCTAATCATGGGAAAACAGCCAAACCAAACCAAACTGTGGGATATTAAAAACAACCATCCTGTGATCAGAAGCGCCAAGGTCTTGAATATCAAGGAAAGTCTGAAGAAATGATCATATTCACAGGTTCTAAAGAGACAAGAAAACTAAATGCAATCCATTATCTTGGCTTCGATGACTTTGCTCTAAAGAACCTTCCTGGTCAGGAGGGGGAACTCATGTACACCAGGGGCAGATTCATGTCAATGTATGGCAAAACCAACCAATATAATATTGTAAAATAAAAAAAAAAAAAGAACCTTCCTGGGACAGGTGATGAGGTCTGAACAAGGTCTGTGGATCAGAGGTAGTAATGCATGAATGTTAATTTCCTAACTTTGACAGCTGTACTGTGGTCATGTGGGAGAATGTCCTTGTTTGTAAGAATTACACATTAAAGCCATGGTTCTCAAACCTTAGTGTGTATCAGAACTGGCCGGAGGACTCCCTAAAACAGGCTGCTGGCCCCATCCCCAGAGACTGCTCCAGGGGACTGGGCTAGGGCCTGGGAACTGGCATTCCTCTCGGGCACCCAGGTGCCCTGACACGGGATCACACCCTGAGAATCCGTGCGTTAGGACGGCTGAAGATCACGGCATGACACTGATCACTGACAGAGGTTCGGAACTTAGTTTTCTATTCCTGCTATTTTAGTAAATTTGGAAAATTCCGAGATGAAAATCAGAACACTTAAAGAGCACCTTAACCAACAAGGGTGAGAATCTGCTGTCAGCAGAGCTTCCGCAGACAGGACTAGGACATCCAGAGAGGTGTGCAGACCAGGGAGGCTGTAGCAGCAGGGCAGCCCGGGGTCCATGTGCGTGAACTGACCACATGAGCAGCGCCAGCGTCCCAAAGGGTCACAGGCAGACAGACGACGGACGACAGAAACAGCACACGAGAACCGGGGAAAGGGAGGCAAGAGGGCTCCAGGGGCCTGACGCTGTGGCCCTAGAGGACCACCAACGCACAGGAGGAGCCACAAAGCAAGGACGGACACGGTAATTACCAGGTCAGCCACTGAAAAACCACTGAAAAAACCGTAACTAGGAAGCGAACAGGAGGGGAATGGAATAAAAATGTTGAGAAAACCCAACACTTTAATCCACAAGCAGGCAAGAAAAAAAATTAAATACAAAGAAGAGGTAAGAAAAACATAAAATATATAGTTAACATAAACTACTTAAACACAAATGTATCTGCAATTGCACTAAATGTGAATGGATAAACATTCCCCATAGTTAGACTGGGCAAAAACTAAAGACAAAACTGTTCTCAGGTTAGAAGGTGTCCACTGGAAATACAAATGTGCAGAAAGAACGAAATTAAAAGATGTGGAAAAAGCAAATATTAGCCAAAGGAAAACTGCGGACACTGCGGAAGGCAGCAGTCAAGTACCCTGAGGCAAGAACCTGCAGCAAGGACACGAGGAAGTTCCACCACACACAGAAGGACCCGCGCTGAAGCTCCAAAACTCTGGCCGCCTGATGTGAAGGGCCAAGTCACTGGAGAAGGCCCGATGCTGGGGAAGACTGAAGGCGGGAGGAGGAGGGGACGACAGAGGACGAGGTGGCCGGATGGCACCACCGACTTGACGGACAGGAGTCTGAGCAAACACCCGGCGACAGCGGAGGACAGAAGAGCCTGGTGTGCTGCAGTCCACAGGGTCGCAGAGTCGGACACGACTTAGGTATTGAACAACAGAAGGGTGACTCTATTAGGGATGTGCAGCAATTCTAAATGTGTGCAGGCCTAATAATGCAACCTCGAGACACACACGAAGCAAAACCTGACAGAACTAAAGGAGGAACAAACCCCCAGGCAGCGGCAGCCTCCCCCAGGCCTCTCACGGCAAACGGACAGAGGAAGCAACAAGCATCAGCGAGGAGACAGAACGTCTGAGCAGCGCGACGAGCGGACGGCCTTTCAAGGGCGCTAAGAGCCGGGCACACGAGGGGCGGCAGGGCCTTCCCCGCCAGGACCGTGAACCGCCACCAGGGTGACCAACGCTGGGCCGAAAAGTCAGTCTCAGCCGCCTTCCAAGGACTGAAATCACAGGCTGTATGTGACTAGACAGGAGTTAAGCCAGGAGCCAGCAACAAAAAGACCATTAGAAACACCCCGACTGTTTCTAAATTATCTAATATAATTCCAATTAGCACAACAGCCAAAAAAGAAATCAGACTAAAATTAGAAAATATTTTGAATTGAATGTTAATGAAAACACAACATCAAGAACTATGAGATCCAGTTAATTAAACCAAATTAGGAGGGCAATGTGACCAGCTTTACATGCATATATTCAAAAGCACGACAGGCTGAAAATCAATGATCCACCCACTCACACTAAGAAGTTAGAAAAGCAGCAAATGAAAAGTGAAAAATGAGGAGCAGTCGTCAGTGAATGGAATGTACAACAGAACAAGCCAGAAGCTGGCTCCCTGAACGACGGACTTCTCGCGAGAGTCTGAAACGGGAGGAGGGAAAGCGCCAGGACCAGTAACAGGGTGAGGAGGGGGACAGGCCGCCATCAGCGCGATCGGGTAAAACTCTGGAGGGCGTTCTGAACAGCGCCACGCCACGAAATCAGAAAACGTGAGACGGGGGCAGAGTCCTCAACAAACACAACTTTGAAAACCCAAGAAGAAACAAGAGTGCTGAAGATTCCGCGTCTATGAAGGCAGGTCATAATGAAGACGTTTCCACTCGACTCCAGCAATCAAGCCTTTTGAACACTGCAGCAGGGAGCAATGGCGACCTTGAGCAAACCCTGCCAGGGCTGGAATGAGGGCCCCCAACTCAGTGCTCGATGTCAGCACGGTCTTGCTGACAAACCTAACTAGGCTACTGCAAGAAAGAAAAATTACAACCTAATCTCTCAGGAATATAAATACAAAAATCCTAAACTAAACCTGTGAGAGGTTCAGCTACACACGCAGAGGACAAAGTACACAGCAGGACTTCTCCCGGAAACCAAGGCTGGCCTTGCACTAGAAAATCAACCCATGTAATTTTCATGACCACATTCACAGAAAGAACAGATCACCCATGACAAAAAACATGACAACACTCAACACCCATTCTCAACAGCAGCTCCCTGGAAACTACTAATGAAATGGACCTTCCCTGGTCTGGGAAAGAGAATCTGTGACTAATCAAGCCAACTTACCGCTCTGGCGAATTACTGAGAACTTCCTCCATGGGATGGAAACAAGAGAAGGACGAGCCCTGTCACAACGTCCATCCAACCGTGAACTAAAGGTGCACCCCACACAGTAACGTTAAGAACAGTATAAAGATCAGAGAGAACCAGAACCGTCATTCTGTGCTGGCGAGTGCTTTCCTTCCACGTGGGAACTGTAAATGCCCGCTCTGCACACAGCTTTAACTTCTGAGACCCCCAGTGCTTCCTGCAGTCACCACAAGGCTGGCGCGGCTGCTGCACCCCGGTCTCCCACACCTGTCAGTTTAGAATTCAGTGGTGTGGCTGGGTCGTGCGAGTCTTCCTACTGTTTATGATGAGTGGCAGTGGCTTTTCACTTGCATTACTGACATAAAGCTTCCTTTTAAAATAAATTTGTGGGGAAAAAAAGGTACCACATTTTTTTAATGCACACGGTAGGGTGCCTGGCCTGCAGCTGTCTCCTGACGGGCAAGGTGCCCTTGGAGCACCTGAGCAGCCGCCTCTGCTCACTCGGGTTCTGCAGGTGCCAGCGCCTTCATGCATTTACTCCGTTTGTTCGTTAGCTCAATGATTTATTCCGCTAAATGTTCACTGAGCGTGTGCCAGGCACCAGAGCTGTCCCAGGCCCTGGGAACAAAGCCGGGTGTGACACAGACAAGAATCTCTGACCTCAGACAGGTGCTGACAACACAGTGGGAGGAAACAGAAAACAAGCAGAAGGTGAAGCAGAGAATTTTAAATGATGGCGGCAACTGCTGTGGAGAAAACGAATTCCCAGAAGAGGGCAGGGCGGAGCCGTTGTGAGCTGGGGCAGCTGAAGTTCAAGTCTTGGTCATGGTCCAGGAGGACCTTGCCGAGAAGGTGACGGGTGAGCAGAGACCTGCAGGGGCGAAGGGGGTGGATGGGATGCTGGGGAGGACCACACAGGTCCACGCAGGGATGCAGTGAGGCTCAGCGCTCCTGGGACATTCCCGAGGTAGGAAGGAGGCTCCTGGTAGGAAGGAGGCCCCTGCGCCTAGAGCAGAGGGAGGGAGGGAGGTCTCCGGCCACCGAGAGGGCTCTGGCTTGTCTTCTGCAGGATACGGGGAGGTAAAAAGATGTGTCATGAACCTGGGGAGAACGTCCTGGTCTCTGGTTAAAGAACAGACTGTACAGGCGTGGGCAGAAACAGGGCAGTTAGCTGGGAGGCTGGTGAAGGAGCATGGGTTGGGAGGCATGCCAGTCTGGACCAGAGCGGTCACTGCAGACGTTCTGAACGGTGGTCAGACTGTGGACTGAACCAAGAGTCTGTATTCTACTGCACTGGAAAGTGAGAAAGAGGTTGGCTGACTTCTAGGTTTCTGGCCTCAGGAGCTGGAACTCCGGAGCTGGGCATGGCAGGATGAGCTCAAGCAGGACAGCAGCAGCCACCACGTGGAGGCAGCCCTGATGCCAGGCTTGTCGAGGCCGCTGGGTCACCACATGAGGGGCAGGGCCCCTGGCCCAGCAGAGCAGCATGGAGGCAGCAGCTGTGGTGACGGGCCAGCTGAGTGCCCTACCCCACACCTGCCAGCTCCCCTCAGACAGAGGGCGTGAGACACAGACGCACGCATCAGGAAGAAAGAAACACGAACTGCAGGGACCTCGAGCGACAGCTTTACGCTTTCACGGTCCTCCCCAAACGTCTATGCTGAGAGGCACTTCACCTTAAAGCAAACGCCGAGGATCTCAAGTAAGGAAAGCAGTGCACGTCCTCGGGTCCCAGTCAGTGCTGAGCCAGCGATGTGCGGACACAAGTCAGAGAATCACACGAAAACACTGAACTAAGACGCCAACTCGTCTGTGCACCGACCGCCTTGCCCAGAGAATCCCACGGACAGAGGAACCTGGTGGGCTACAGTCCATGGGATTGCGAAGAGTCGGACATGACTGAGCAACTAACACACATGAGCACTGACCACCCAGGCTGAAGCTCTGATTTAAATACAGTCATTCTGCGCTTCTGCCGATAACCAATCACAGCCACCGCGGACGTTCTCAGTACCACTGGAGCCATGATTCAGGAGAGATCACTGCCAGCCAGGTTCCAACACAGAGCTTCCAGAGCCCTCCAGGTTTACCCAGCCTCTACGATTCTCCATGCCACTCTGCACAAAGCCTGTGGACCTGCCCAGCTCTCACGCCTGCCCTCGTCCTCCCCGAGGGCGCCCGTCCACCCTAGGCCTCCGCAGACACGCACACCTCCCCTCCTCATGGATGACATGCCGTGACACCAGGAGTGAGGGCCGACGGGAAAGGACAGACAGAAACTGAGGGACAGACGACAGGCCGGCTCAGACGGCCGCCCGGGGGAGCAGCGCCCTGCGTGCGGCCCTGCCGCTCGAGAAGCTGCGGCAGCACAGTGGTGAGGGGGGAGGAGAATTATTTCAGTGAAAACGGAGCTCTCTCACGAAAACAGACCCACAGAAAGCACTCCCCAGGGAACGGACTGCGCGCAGGCTGCCTGACACCCCTGCCCGAGGGCCTCACCTCTGTGAACTCCTGGAAGACCCGGTCACTCTGGTGGGCGCCGACGGTGACCTCTGGGAGGAAGACGGGAACAGACGTGTAATTCAGCACCTCCAGCTTATCCTGCACCCTGCAATCAAACAGACCGAACGTCAAACTCAATACAGCAACATCAATAATCAATACGATAAATCCAGCAAAGTCAAGCAGATGTCAGACAGACCGAACGTCAAAATCAATACAGCAACATCAATAATCAATATGGCACACTAAACATAAAGTCAATACAATAAAGTAAGCTATTAGGCTGATTGTTTAAAACATCCACCCCGTTCATCTCAGAAGCCAAACTTGCCCCAAAGACCGTGTGGGGCTGTGGGAGCCACCCTCCCAACACCACTCTCAGAACAGACGGTCTTTTAAGAGTCCCACAGCCACAGGTCACTCCCTTTGGGGAAAAGACATAGATCTGAAAACATACAGAAGGACCTGCGTGTGCTCTGCAGGAACACACAGGTAAGAGCCAGCGCCACCCATCACAGGGCTGCTCGCCTGGTCGGCGCCCCTGAAAAACCTGCACAACTGAGGAAGCTGAGGACAGAGCGGAGCGCCACTGTCATCGCTGGAGCGCCACTGCCGGCTCACCACTCCGCCCGGAGGCCCCCGAGCGCCACTGTCGTTGCTGGAGCGCCACTGCCGGCTCACCACTCCGCCCAGAGGCCCCCGAGCGCCACTGTCGTCGCTGGAGCGCCACTGCCGGCTCACCACTCCGCCCGGAGGCCCCCGAGCGCCACTGTCGTCGCTGGAGCGCCACTGCCGGCTCACCACTCCGCCCGGAGGCCCCCGAGCGCCACTGTCGTCGCTGGAGCGCCACTGCCGGCTCACCACTCCGCCCGGAGGCCCCCGAGCGCCACTGTCGTCGCTGGAGCGCCACTGCCGGCTCACCACTCCGCCCGGAGGCCCCCGAGCGCCACTGTCGTCGCTGGAGCGCCACTGCCGGCTCACCACTCCGCCCGGAGGCCCCCGCCACGTGGGGACTGATTCCAGGAGCGGAGGCTGACCAGGGCAACATGGAGGAGGCTGGGCGCGGCGAACCCCCGTGGGACGCCTGCTCCACCCCTGCTTTTCTCAGCACAGAGACAATCAGAGGACTCACTCCCTGTCCTGCCGTTTTATTCTGAATGCTAAAATGTTTATGCTTTGTTATAATTTGCTTACTTTAAATTTACTCTGACTATAACCACTAGAAGATGAAAAGCATTTTGAGTGCTTTTAGGAAGAAACGTTAAGTCTCCTTTCTTCAGGGCTCAAAACCAAGAAAATGATTCCTTTTAAAGGCCCCTTTCCCATTAGTGACTTATAATGGCAGATGCCTCCGCTGAAATAGCCCAGATGGAAGCTCTCTATCTGGCTCCCAGCCACGCTGTAAGGACCCTGGGTGGACTCGGCCCCTCCACGCCGGGACCACAGGGCACTGAGAACCCGGGACAGGCTGCATGCGAGTGACCAGGAGGCAGAAGCGCATCCCATCGTCACTCCCAGGAGGACCGATAACCCCATAACCAAACGCCACCCCCAGGGAACGCTGCTGGGACGACTGCTGTCCTAAATGTGTCCACATGGAGTTCACTGGTCGTGCACACAGCTATCACATACACACTCAAATATGAGAGTTTTCTCTTCCTTTTAACTGTAAACTGGTAACAGAATATCTTTCATAAGACTGTATCAATAAAGTACATGATTCTATATTTATTATATGCTGACGTGCTCAGTCGTGGCTGACTCTTTGCGACCCCATGGACCGTAGCCTGCCAGGCTCCTCTGTCCATGGAATTTTCCAGGCAAGGATACTGGAGTGGGTTGCCATTTCCTTCTTCAATACTTATTATATAGTAAGGATAATTTTTAAAGTGATCTCACTGTAAACAATTTCAAATAAAAATGAATCTTGTGTTTTCAAATGTTAATAAATATCAAACTGGGGTATGATTTGGTTTTCTCTATAGTTTGAACAAACTGGCCTAGGAACGTGTGTTATGGAGACCAACAGCGCCATCTACATTTAATCTTGAAGAACTACAGTTTGCACACCCCCTTAGAAAAAAGGTGTTTAGTCACTAAGCCCTGTCCGACTCTTTTTGCAACACCATGGACTGTAGCCTACCAGGCTCCTCTGTTCCTCTGTCCCTGGGATCTGCCAGGTAAGAATACTCAAGTGAGTTGCCATTTCCTTCTCCAGGGGATCTTCCTGACCCAGGGATTGAACCAGCCTCTCCTGCACTGGTAGGCAGATTCTTTACCACTGAGCCACCTGAGGAGCTCTCAGAGAGGGTGTATCTTTGAACAAATATCTTCAAACTACTTTTGAAGATTAAGAAAATAATCTACAGAGACTGTTCGACCAGTATTCAAACTCGTCTAAACTGCTCACTCACGCTCTGTGAGCTTCCGTGATGACTAAGCAGAGCCCGTGCAGCCCATCTCCTGTTATCCCAGCTCTGGGTCTCCAGAAAGTACAGCCACATTCCAGACTGAAGATAAGCAGGCAACGGACACAACAGGACGCGCTTTATGACTCAGGAAGCTAAGGCGGGAGAAGACATTCAAGGAGTCTAATCAAGGAGGTTCAAACACTGACAGCACGGCCCCTTCACTTCACAGGCCAGTGTCCCCGTGAGAAGACAGGGCGTCCCTGAGTCGTTCACGAAACGAGGTGCTCTGCCACATAAATGGTGAGGCAAGAAGGGAAAGAGAAAAACAGTGCACTGTGGCTGACAACTCAACTGCTTCCCAATTAACGGAGTGCTTACACTTTCTCCTAAAACATGTCCAAAGCCTGTCGTTTAGCTTCTCCTGAACGGCAAAGTTCTGTGTGAGACCCTACACTTCTGATACCAAACTCCTACCCTCCAGTTTTCGTAGCACTGGAAGTCCCTATTAGAAAGACATCCTCCAGAAGTCGTAGAAAACACACGTCCCAGCGATGAAGCAGCAGGGGCAAGAAGGAAGCCCCAGCTCTGGAGGAGGTGGGCCCTGAGCCCCACGTGGAGGCCTGACTGGGAACGCGTCTCCAGCACAAAAATGAAGCAAGCAGGGCAGCAGTGGTCAGTTACGGATTACGAGTGTGAACACAAAACGCTACCAAGGTTGAATAGGTACTCACACGTACATGATTACACACCAACACGCATTCTCAGATGTACAAAAATGCTCTAAACCAATAATCTGGTCAGGTTCTGAACAAGATGAGAATAGCTGGTAAAAGGCAGGTTTACTGTAATTATCTCAGAAAATGGTCATAATTTCGCTTGCGTCCCCCCACATTAAGAAATGGTACTTAAGTGAAAATAAGCAGAATTACCGTTGCCAATTGTTCTGAATCATCCTTGGGAGGCAGAGGAGAAAACACTGGGAGAAGGGAACAGCGACACCCCTGATGAAGGAGTGATGTCGCCCCATACTGCCCAGTGCTGGCAGGACGGCAGGGCACCAGGACAGCCACCGTTTTATGGTTGTCATGCACTCTGCCCAGCAGGGGCTGGCGCTAACGAGAATCACACACATACCCACGTCAAATCAAAGTCTGGAAGAGTCAGAAGGGCGCAAGGAGAAAAGAAGGTGCACAGAGCAAGGTTAGGAAAACGCTCAGGTCTAGAGGGAATTACTGGGCGGGGGGGTGGGGGGTTGACAGGTTCAGGAGACTGTCTGCATCCTGATGGCAGAAGCAGACGAAGAGGACTGTGAATTAATTCTGGGAAACGGAACTTGGATTCACGCCTAAACAGTCAAGCCGCAGAAAAGTTCTGAGCAAAGGAAACACAGGGTCACTGTGACACTCGTGAAGATTAGCTGGCGGGCAGGCACACGGGGTGGGTGGGATGAAGAACAATGAACCAGGAGCAGAGATCCAGAACCAGGGGCTGCAGCCCCACCCTGAGGGCGGGACCTGGGGAAGGAGTGGGGCCAGGAGGGAAAAGGCGGGTTTAGGCAGATGACCCCAGGAGAGCGGGCAATGATCCCACCAGGACCCCAAACAAAACCTCCCCAACCATATAAAACACCCTAACAAATGCAAAATACCTGAAATCACACGAACTGTGTTCTCAGACCACAACACAATTAAACTAGAGGAACATTTATAGCATCAAATGCATATATTAGAAAGGAAGAAAGATCTAAAACCAATCACCTAAGCTTGTACCTTAGGAAACTGGAGAAAGAAGAGCAATTGAAATCTAAAAGAACAGATTTTAAAAAATAACAACAAAACCTGGAATAGATGTCAAGGAAACCGAAAATCAGGAAACAGAGAAAATAAGGACTTCCAGAATACAGGTTCAAGTGTGCAAACTGGCACATATTTTCTGGAGAACAATTTCACAATACACAGTAGCCATAAAATGTGTTCACATAATCTGACCCATAACTCCACTTTCATGCTTCAGGAAAGTAACCTGAAATGGAATGAAAATAAGTACAGTGTGCTCATTACTGTTATTATCAATATGAAGAAGTGAAAATAATCCAAGGGAGTGATGACAGAGAAACAAAAAGGACTACGGCTGTATCTCAGAGATCACCTTTTTCTGTAAAGGGCCTACGTGTGGCTTCATATACGCACCTTCTGCTTCTTATAACCCTTTAAAAATGTGAGGACCATTCTTGGCAGCTGAGAGCTGCATGGGCCCACACGCCGTGGTCCCCCGCCGCTGACTTGCCTCATTCAGAGGATTTATGAAACATGCTACTGCTAAGTCACTTCAGTCGTGTCCGACTCTGTGTGACCCCAAAGATGGAAGTCCACCAGGCTCCCCTGTCCCTGGGATTCTCCAGGCAAGAACACTGGAGTGGGTTGCCATTTCCTTCTCCAATGTGTGAAAGTGAAAAGTGAAAGTGAAGTCGCTCAGTCGTGTCTGACCCCTAGCGACCCCATGGACTGCAGCCCACCAGGCTCCTCCATCCATGGGATTTTCCAGGCAAGAGTACTGGAGTGGCTTGCCATTGCCTTCTCCGTTATGAGACATGAGTAGCCATTAAAAAACTGAATTTTAAATATTTAACAAAATAGGGACACGCTCATGTTAAAGGTCACCGTACAAAGACATATATTATTTAGAAATACAGGAATACGCAAACACTTTTAAGAAAGACCGGAAGAAACCACATTAAACTCTGACACCGCCCGTGATCCGGGTCCGGCCTGGACTTGGGTTTCCTGGCTCTGACCTCTCCCCTGCTTGAGCCCACAGAGCTCCTCCCCGTTAAACTCGTCACACATTCACATCCGGCCTCCCGGCCTCGAGGCCACTCCTGACTGATTGGTCTCTCAGCTCACTATGAAGACAGGGGCCACCTGCGGAGAGCTCTGAGAGCCCAGGTTCCGGGCCCCGCCCCGCCCCGACTCTCCAAGCCCCGCCCCCACCAGGGCCCCGCCCCCACCAGGGCCCCGCCCCACCTCTCCAAGCCCCGCGCCCACCAAGGCCCCGCCCCGCCCCGCCAGGACTCACAGCATCCTCAGGTTATGAAACTTGCGGTCGTCCTGATCCAGCCACGGGCCTTTGTCGTACTTCAGGTACTCAATATCCTCGACCACCTGCGTGCAGAGATTTAACAGAGACTTAACAGAGAACACTCAGTGCACGGCAAACCACAGACCCCTGGCAGGAAGGATCACGCCCCAAGAGTCAGAAAGAAAGGAGGTCTGATGGTCAGCCTTCAGCCAAGGGCGTTGAGGGGCGACCCCCATGCGGGTGCTGGGCCGCTGACCCTCGGTGGTGCGGCAATTCCCTGCAGGCTGGGAGGGCGGGGCAGGAGTAGCGTGTGGGAAGACTGGAGACAGGAGGGGAGGGGAGGGGGCGCAGAGGGAACTAGCCCTCCTGCAGACTCCTCATTTCCTCCCGAGCAACTTGACTCCAGGAGGCAAGTCTCAGCCACGAAAGCAACAACAGGACAAGAGAATACACACAATTCCTAGAGTTCCAAGAACCTACATTCCTCAGCCTTCAGTCTGGACAGCCTGACCTCCCAGTGGGGTGGCCTTTTCAGACACGGTCTCCCCCAAAACACGCCAAACTCGGGGACCTCTTTAGGTTCCAAGAATGTGAGCACATTCAGTTATGAACTCCAATGATAACAGTCTCAGAGAACACACACTACTCTTCTGCTCAGACCCATGCCATGTAAACCCTCCGCCAGAGGAACAGAAATCCCCTGAACACAAAGCAGCAGACACCGCAGACAGAGCAGACTGGAAGGAAAGAAGTGCAGCCTCGTTTCCAGGCAGAAAGGAACAAGCCTAAGGGAACCCCCGGAGCTGGGCCAGAGCCGGACTGGACCGTGGGTCCCCCCACTGTGGAGAAGGGCCGTTTCCCTCACCCGCTCCCTCCTCTCCGCGCGCTGGGGGGGCGGGGTGGGGTGGGGGGGTGGGGGGAGCCGAGGCTCTGCTGTCACTCAAGCAGCCACCTCTGCAGAGCTGTCTGCTGTCACCACCTACTCAACGCCAGACCAAAAAACCTATATTTTGTTTTAGAATTTTTAAACTTTTTAAAATAAGTAATTGGCTTCCCTGGTACCTCAGCTGATAAAGAATCTGCCTGCAATGCAGAAGACCCCACTTCAATTCCTGGGTCAGGAAGATCCCCTGGCGAAGGGAAAGGCTTCCCACTCCAGTATTCTGGCCTGGAGAATTTCATGGACTCTATAGTCCATGGGGTCATAAAGAGTCAAACATGACTGAGTGATTTCACTTTCACTTTTCAATTGATACTTAATATAAAATATGGGATTTTTTTTAGCCAAATGATGGTCATTTGCCTCAATACCATTTAAGAGATAATCCAGTTTCTTCTATTTTTATCATCGTTTAAAGCACTGACTTTTCCAACCGTGAGCACACACACGCACCTGTTTCTGGATTCTGCTCTGTTTAAACTACCTATTATTTCTTTTATTAATACTGCAGTGCCTTCATTACCGTAAATCTGTAACATGTTTTTACATTTGGGAAGGAAAATACTATTCTTTTTTCAAAACCTCTTTCTAAACTGGAGGATGACAGCCTTACAAGGCCATGCTGGCTTCTGAAGCACAACACTGAGATGCAACAATGCCTGTGTAAACCCCTCGCAAGCCTCGCCCTCCTCCCTCCGGGCCCTGCATCCCACCCTCCAGGTCGTCAGATAGGCTGGGCTCCCTGTATCATACACCACCTCCTGCCAGGTGCCTATCCAAATGTTTGCATTACTCAAGTTCTCCTGAAAGTGGCAGAGGGTGACCTGCACCCACTACTTTAGGGAAAACTGGTATCTTTACGTGGTTGACCCCAAACAACATGATCCAGAGTTGAAACCCAAGCATGGTCTGGAGGCGGGCCTCCTCGTGCGTACATAGTGGCTCCTCTGCATCCCTGGTGCCGTGAGACGTCGCTGTGTTTCCCACTGAGGACCGCACAGTGTGCGGCAGTGTAGCGTTTACCAGTGAGAAAATCCACGAAAGAGCGGACCCTCTCGGTCTGAACCCCTGTTGCTCAAGGGCCGACAGTCTCAATAAATCTTTCCTATTAACTAATCCAATGCTCAGTTTTACCACGTGCTTAACGAAAACGCTGGTGCAGATAACGCAAAATTCCTTGCATCTCCACCCTTTCATAATTTTAAGATCCTAGAAAGTGAATAACTTAAAGGAAAATCAAAACGTCACACTCAGAGAAATGTGATGGGGGGGGCAAGGAGCTTGTGTCAGATCGTGAAACACAGATGCTTCTAACATCAGGAGGAGCTGAACTCATCACTTGATTTGCAAAACCCCTATACAGGAGTTAAATTTAAGAAAAATTATAAAATTTTCAGCCGTTTTCTTACCTTTTCTGCATCTTGAGCTTCCCATGAGCTGTACTGTAAAACCTCACATTTCTCACTGTAAACGAAAAGACGATGACATTTCATGTAAGTCTTCCAAGCGGCTGTTACTGCACCAATGAATACCTGACGTCAAGACGCCCAGTCGAAACAGAAACACCTGCATCCTCTGAACTGGCTCTCAGGGTATGACCAGCTAAGACGGGCAAACCCGAGGCAGGTCTGCGCCCAAGGCTGGACGGTGGTAGCGGCAGGTCAGTGGTCAGTTTTCTGACTCTCCTCTGACCGGACCGCCCCCACCGCACAGGCAGGAGGCCAGTGTTTACGGGGCAGGGACCCGGGTCAGCTCTGCGGCCACGCAAAGCGCCACCAGTGGCAGCACGCATCACAGGAAGGCACGGGGAGCCCAGGGCCGCACTGGGCCACACAGACAGCAGCCAAGGGGGGTTCGGGAGGGTGGGGCAGAGAGGGTGGCGGGAGGGACATGTTACTTGAGCTGTTATAATTTTGGAGAGCCGAGCGTCTGACCGTCTGCCCTGCTGGGCGAGGATGTGAACCTTCTTGGCTCCACAGGGGATTCACCAGCACCAGAGAGCAAGTGTGGGGCTGGGGTCACCTCCAAGGATGAGGCTGTCTGACCTCCAGCAGGACACAAAGCAGCCCCTCAGGAGCCCAGCCCTTGTAGGGGTGCGAGCTGACTCCCCACTGAGCTCGCGTACAGAGCGCACGGGAGCACTGGACACTCGGAACCCCTGCTGGACACTTCACCAACAGGAGGCCCCAGGGTGGGCTCTTGAAGATTAAATGCCAGGTGCAAGAAAAACCTTATTTCACCTGTAAGCCAAATCTCAGACTTCCTTTCCTGATGGCACAGCTCACTGTCCTGTTTGGGACTGGCCAGGAAGCCTCTGCTCAGCAGTGACTTTGCAGCTGGAAGATCTCCACAAGGAATCTTTGGAACTGAGAGTGTAGGGTCAGTCACCTCCCTCTGACACCTCTACATACCCGCCCCAGCGAGATTCACAAAACTTTCTTTCTGCATTTCTGGCCCTGAAAACAGAGCAGTGCTGTTTCTACTACCCATGAGAGAAAAGCTGATCACAAGCATTGGCTTACAGCTAAAAAAAAAAAACTACACTCTAATTTAAAACTTTTCTTCCAAAACTGCTGGACAATACTTTGTTCACAATTCCAGTTACTTTGAAATTTTAAATAACAAGAGCAAAACATTTTCAGGTATCAAAAAAGGCTTACGTGTTCTAAAAGTCTGAGAAATTCTACTAGAAACCTTAACAGCATTACTGAAACACCCTAATTGTAGCTGGACGTGAGTGACGGCCGGTGCCTGACACACAGGGACCGCAGGGACGCCGGCCAGAGCGCGATGCTCGGTGCGCTCACTGAAGAAAGCGGGAGGGGGCGAAGCAGAGCCGGAAAGGGGCCAGTGGCGTTTCCACTGAACCCAAAGGCCCCTGAAGCAACAGCTTTCAAAAGGACTGACAGGCGCTGCTGAGCCTTCAGTCCCATGCATGGACCCACCAAGTCCCTCCAGACGACCTTTCTGGGTAAAAGGGTCATTCAGTTGCCACCGAGAGTGAAAACATGGGTTCTCTAGCATTAAAACCCGTCACCGAACACAGCTTCAACTCACTTCTACTATCAGAACAGTCTAACGACACGACAAAATAAATATTGACTAAGTTATTAAAACAAACCAACTCCCAGCCGACCAAATCAAACTGAAACGTCTGCTGTCATTCTTGCTTATAAACATCAGATGATGTCTTCCCAGACGAGATCCAGTGAAATGAACAAGAAGCGCTCCCTGGGCTGGGGGGTCATGTGTGCAGAGCTCCCATCTGGCACACAGACCCACTGTGCCCCTGCTCACCTCATCTCGGGCAGGAAGGTCCCCTTATAGGCATTCTCAATGTCCTGAAGGTAGGCTGAGGTGATCTTCATCTCGTGTGGCTGAACGAAAGCAGAAAGAAAATGTGGGAAATGCCCGGACTTCTTTTCGTTTTCCCGTGCTTACATAAAATGTGAGACAGCCAACCAACACAGTGTTCCCAGGACAGGTCACGTGGGCGCTGCAGGGCCTGGGCATGACGGGAAGGGGCTGCAGTGCCCCTGCAAATAGCCCCCACTGCCGCACAGAGTGGGAGTCTGCCCGGGGAGACCTGGGGTGCGACCTTCTCTCCCCACACTCTAAGACGCACACTGCGGGCGGCTACAGAGCCTGCCCGTTCCACGTGCCCCACGCGGGGATGAGAGAGGACAGGCCGCAGCAGCGGAGGGCCCACCTCTCCCCATCCTCCCACCCTTCTGCCACCAACGGTACCCCCACTCCTCCCACACCACGCACCCCACACCCCACCTTCTCAATCTTTCAGATGAAGCTTGCCAAGTACAGAAACGTAAACTTCCAATCGTAAGTGGCAACTTTCCACTCTGAAAACCTCTTAGTTTAGCAATGCTAAAGGCTAGATTATCTTTCACCATGTTCAAGTTTCTTCGTGGCATTTGCTTGTTTATTAGTATCCGCCACAGTAATACACATCTAAAAGTGACATGTTTCTTCGATAAAACGTCTCCTTTTCTTAGACACAGTGGTAGTTTTAGCTGGTGACAGTACTTATCGAGTACCGGAAAAACAAAAATGTTAATAGATCTAATTTGCTCCTAGAAACTGTCTCTTAAATATTCCTATCCAGATAACAAGCGTTATCTAGAGAACTGTAAATATTAACATATAACTTCCTGCTTCTTGGCAAATGTCACTTTAATCAGCCAGAGTGTTCCCTAGAGTGATAATTAAATACTCTGACTGGTAGTTCCCTTCTTTGGCCACCAGACGGAACGTTCTGCAAAGTGTAAACCACAAGGCATACTCGGGAGCAAACGCTCCCAGGTGCAGCCAGGTGACCAGCAGAGACACAGGCGCCCTGGGCGTGCTCACTGCCGATCAGGGAAGGAGGGCAGCGAGCACAGGCTCCTTCAGCCGCATCGAGGGCGCCTGAGCGTCTCTGCTGCCCTGGAGAGGACCTGCCCTGAGTAGCGCTCGCTGAGGACCCACGTGAGCCCCAGCGCCCAGGACGGACCCTGGGACAACAGATACACAAGTCCACGCTGTCATCACACATCACAGTGTCAAAAAGACAGCGTTTCCTCCCATGAAAACACACTCTCAGCGGGAGTGATCTTTCCAACAAGGACTAGTTGTAAGGGCGACTATGGGCCTGGTCACCGTGCACCCCACCAGCAGGGCCAACTTCAAATCACAGGGCTTCCAAGGCCGACTGTCTCAGCACCACTAAGGCGGTGAATGGACGTGGGTGCAGATCCCCCTCTGGGGTGAGAGAGTCTGAGCAGGAGAAAGAGGACAAGGGGCCCGACCCCGTTAGATGTGAGAGGTAAACTCGAAGGGTGTCAGAGATGGTTCTCAACTCGCAGGAAACAACAGAGCATGCCGAGCCCATCAAAAGCAGAAAGAGAGGTCCCGTCAGGAGGCACGCCCGTCCTCACGGCGTCACTTGTGCTCGGCGGACACAGGCACGGGGATGAGGGCAGGCTGCGCGAGGGCCAGGAGGGCCCTGGGGGAGTGGCGAGCAGGCAGGGCCGCCTGCAGTGCACCTCCCCGGCACCTGTGGGGCGGCGCGCGCACACCCAGGTCCCCGTGGGGCCGTCAGTGGGCCGGTCCCCCACCACGTGTGAGCACTGCCTGCGTGAGTGCCGACAGGAGGGGCGGGTCTAGGACAGGAAGGCCGAGTTACGTTTCCCTTCTTCTCGATCCGGCTCTGGACCTCGGGAACCGGCACATCCACATAGACGACCACGTGGGGGGGCAGGTACTCACAGATGGTGACCTTCTTCACCTGGGTGTAGTGGTCCACGCCTGGTGAGAGAGAAGCACCACCTGTCGGCCAGCGGTCCACACCGCCTCCAGACACACGTCCCTCCCAAATCAAGGGACCGACTGGCCGCTCTCGGAGCCGCATGTCAACCGGCAGCCACACGACAGGCATGGCCACAGCCACCGGCTGCTACACATCAGGCTGGCGCACGGCACCCACAGCCACCCTACACAGCAGTGCTTCCCCGTCACTGCGGACCACAAGGGTCAGGCCACAGAGACTACTGACCACCCCACAGTCACGGGCTTCCCTGGTGGCTCAGTGCTAAAGAATCTGCCGGCCAATGGAGGAAATGCAGGTTTGATCCCTCGGTCGGGAAGATCCCCAGAGCAGGAAACGGCTACCCACTCTGGTACTCTTGCCTGGAGAATCCCATGGACAGAGGAGCCTGGTGGGCTGCAGTCCACTGGGTCTCAAAGTGTCAGACATGACTGAGCGACTAAACACAAAAATCCAAAGTCAGACACTGGGATTTAAGCCCAGCCTCGTAACGCTTTCACTTCATTTTCAGGGTTCCCCACAGGCCAGATCTGCACGCGCCTTGGCTGCACGTGAGGCACACTGGGCGGCCCCGTCGGCCTGGCGGGTCCACTCTCACTCTCCCGCAGGCTCGCCACGGGCGCGCCCGGGGTGCCTCAGGCCCAGCTGGCCCAGCAGGTGCTCCACTGCCCGCCGCGGGCCTTCCTCTTGTGGTGCCCCGTCCAACCCCAACTTCCTGCCAAGGGTCTCCTTCTTGACCTCCCTTCCATGAACACATCCATCAGACAAACGATCTCAGACGGAACCACACGTCTCCCTCGCCTAACCCCGAGGGGCTCCCCTGCACTCTCAGGAAGAACCCAGTGCCCAGCCCTCATGCGCGCCCATCCCCTCCCAGGCCCCTCTGGGCCTCGCCAGCACCCGCAGCGCATGTGGCTCCCTCAAGGCCCCCACCCAGTGCCGCTATCACTGACAGCACCAGGACAGCAGGCGGGGAGAAGGCGGCCTCCCCAGGCAGGAGCCGGCCGCGCGGCTGCAGGAGGGACTCCAGGGCAGGGCAGGCGGTCCACTGAGGATCTCCCTGTGCTCACAGGGAGAGACGGCATTAGCAGGGACGGGGCAGGCAGGGGGACAGTCCACTGAGGCTCCCCCCGTGCTCACGGGGAGAGATGGCGTTAGCAGGGACAGGGCGGGCAGCGGGACGGTCCACTGAGGTTCTCTACTGTGCTCTCACAGGGAGACGGCGTTAGCAGGGACAGGGCGGACAGGGGGATGGTCCACTGAGGCTCCCCGCCGTGCTCACAGGGAGAGACGGCATTAGCAGGGACGGGGCAGGCAGGGACTGCGTTTC
This sequence comes from Moschus berezovskii, assembly GCF_049115385.1. Classification (NCBI taxonomy): domain Eukaryota; kingdom Metazoa; phylum Chordata; class Mammalia; order Artiodactyla; family Moschidae; genus Moschus; species Moschus berezovskii. The sequence goes on along the minus strand of NC_142463.1, from coordinate 1,484,416 downwards.
CTGAGGAACAGCAGCATTCGTTTACTTATTAACAACAGATGCTCACGGAACGTATGCCAGCTGCACGGTGGGTCTAGCAGGGCCTTTACAAAGCCACCCCCGTACCCACAAGGCCAGCCTGCAGCCAACTCACACTGCTTCCGGATGAAGCCTTGTCGGTACATTGCCTCCAGGAAGACAAAGTCACTGTAGATAGAGCGCTCCAACACCACACCCTGTCCTGTTTAAAAACGTGGAAACAAAAATCAGAATCAGAGAATAATTACAACAGTGAAAACCAGTCTGTTCGCTTTAGAAATGGAAAAAAATTATTTACAATTCCATTTCCAAACCAAATATTTTCAAAACACATGTCATATATGCACTTCTAAGCAGAAAATCATTTTCTAAAACTAGAATACTTATCTACTTCAAAAATACAATGTTCTGTTTTGCTCTTTCGCAGATCCAACAGAAACATCAGCTAACAGAGAAAAGGCACCGATTTTTGAATGTAGACTCCCCGCCCCCACCCCCATCCTGCCCCCATCCCAACCGCTCAGTAAGACCCCAGGGTCAGCTCCCCACCACCACCATCGTGGATCTCAAGTATGATCTAATTGGAAAGCCATAACATGTCTCGTCAAATACCCCTTAAAAGCAGCTCTACAGAGAGGCAATCTAGGACGACTGAATCCCAGAAGGAGTCTGAGTGCAGCCTGCGCCCGGCAAGCCGTCCGCGCAGGGACACGCACCTGTGCTCAGCAGGTGCTCCAGGGCGTCCGCGTACTGAAGCAGGCGGCTGGCATACAGCCAGGCCTGCAGGCGGTAGCTGTTGCCATCGTTGCTCTTCGGATCGTCGTAAAACTTCTCCAAACTGCAGTTGCCACTGAACCGCACAGGCAGGGGCTTGCCATCTCCTGTGGTGCTGTCCGCATAGTGGATCCCCGCCTCGGGAAAGTGCTTCAGGCCTGAGGAGACAGGCCCCCAGACAAACGTGACGTGGGGACATCACACCCACAGGGAGCAGCGGGGACCCAGCTGAGCACCGTCCCTGTGGCCGGTCAGCTGAGACCCGGGGAAAGGTACCCTGATGCCTGCGTTCCCAGTACGCAGAAGGGAGCACAGGAGACCCTGGAGACAACGTGTGCAGGGGTGGCATGAAGCCCAGGGCTGACGACAGCAGGTCCCCCGCAGCCTTGTGTGAGCTCCTCCCAAGATGGAGAGCTACTCGGATGTGCGGGCATCCGCTGCGTGCATGTGGGCACTGGCCTCTCAAATACTAGAGAAAGGGCTCGGACAACACCAGCCCAGAGTCAGAGCCGGGGCGACAGCTGGCTCTGCACCAGGCAGCTGCATGCCACCACTTCCTACTGAGGGCACATTTCCATGAGCGAGGGGACCATCGGCCCTGCTCCAGGGGGCTGTTACACAATTGAGGCTGCTCACATGAATGTGCTCAGCTTACATCGTCAACATACAGTCCCAGTCCAAACTCACAAGCAGCTTGGACTTCAAACATTTCCCTTATCTGGAAGATAAAAACAGCTTTTTCAACAAGTATTTCAAAAATGTAAAATACCTACCTTCTCAATATGAAAATAAAATCACACCCAGACAAGGAACTGTTTATCTGAGAAAGTGCTGTTACTCGGCATAACACAAGTTCATACCTAGTTTCTCTGCCACTTCTCTCGCAAGTTTGCTCTTTCCGGAACATATATTGCCGTCCACAGTTATCAGTTTGCTGTTCTCTGTCATCTTTTTGGTTGTTCTTTCACCAAGTATGTACGCCAACGGGCCATACTGCAGCTTGCACTGGACACTTGTATGAATTCCTCCCTGAAAAACACACACCAAACATTACCACCAAGGGAGCATCGTGGTTACTGCAGGCATTGAAGTGAAGTGAAGTGGCTCAGTCGTGTCCGACTCTTTGCGACCCCATGGACTGTAGCCTACCAGGCTCCTCCATCCCTGGGATTCTCCAGGCAGGGATACTGGAGCGGGTTGCCATTTCCTTAGCAATTATTAAATATAAATGCCAAGAACACCCTCAGCGACAAAAAAACCAACATCAACATCTTTACAACCTATTTAATTACCATCTCCTAGCCCCACCCCCAACGTAAGCTCATAAAGGCAGGATACTGTTTTGACCACTGCTAAATCCTCAGGGCGGAACAGGACACATCTACCTTGTTCAATAAAAAGTGTGTGTGTGTGTGTGTGTGTGTGTGTGTATGAAGGAAGGAAAGCAGGATGGAGGGGAGGCAGGGAGGAAGGGAACAGAGAACATTTCTCTAGCTCAGGCCTCTGTCTCTGGAACGGCTTATCACATGTTTTTAAACAGCTCCTGAAGGCCTCTGTCTCTGGAACGGCTTATCACATGTTTTTAAACAGCTCCTGAAGGCCTCTGTCTCTGGAACGGGTTATCAATGTTTTTAAACAGCTCCTGATGTCCTGAAAGTACGTGAAAGCTAACAGACCTAAACCTGAAGTTCAGCATCCACACCTGACCCCCATCTGCTCCCCTCACAAGCTCCCCTCCACCACCCACCAAGCAGAACAAAGGCAAGGGTCACCTGTGAGCCCCTCCTCCTTCCTCCAGCTCCATCACCACGCACACAAACCCACTGACCCCAACCCTTAAGTCTCTCTGGCCAGCGGCCCCTCCCTCCCCTCGGCACACTGACACAGCCATCTCACATCCCTTGTCTGCAACGCAAAAGCCTGCTTCTCCTATCTCCAGCATCCGGATCTATTCTCCACACTGAAACTCAAACACCACACCTCACCACTGCCTCTCTCCCAAAAAAAAACCCCACAGATCAGCACAGGGAGGAGCTGGAATGCCCCGTGCAGTACTGGGCTAGAGCTGGAGACATCGGTGTGAACTCATGTCCAGTTCACTACAGACAGAGGGGGTCAGACAGGGAAACACTCACGAACACAGGTATTCAGAGGTGCGTATAATGGACTCCCCTGTTCTGTCTGCCAGAAGGGCCTAGAGCAATAACACCCCCCGATCAATTACACTGAGCACCTTGGTTCCTAATGCTGTTCTCCAGTCAAAGGATCAAGGGCTCCCTGGAGAAACGGCTGATTCTACGGCTACCCTCTTGCTAGGCCAAGTAGTAAGGAAGTGCTCACACACACACCAGGAAGGGCAGGCTGCAGGGATACAGGAGCCACCTGAACTAGTGCCCAATGGCCACAGCTGGAAGACCCTGAGCCACAGGGTACAGCTGCACCGAGTTTTAGCCCGAAATATAAAACAAATATACACAGTCCATACTGGTATAAATATATAAGTGTGGAAGAGAGACAAGCCTCCCACACAATAGAATTCCAGATAATTCATGTGGATACTCTGCCCTGGGGACACAGCACAATCCCCACTCCCTGGTTGTGGGCTGCATGCAGTGACTTCCCTCCAAAGGGGACTCAACAGAAAGCAGGGAGGAAAGAGCAAGTTCACAGCAGAGACACTGCCGCTGCCCCAATCAGGTGACTGAGGTCGACAGTGACAAGTCACGTTCACAGCAACCTCGCATAGTACGTGACCTCTGTGCCCCTCCTCAGAACACACAACCCCAGTCTAGTCATGAGAAAATATCAGACGAGTCCCACCGAGGGACAAACTACCCGCCCAGTACTGCCCCAAACTGCCGCAGTCCTCAGATACAGGAGAACCTGAGAAACCATGGCAACCATAGGAAGCAAACGGGCAGAACGACAGGTGTCACAATGCTCCCGAGGTGACGCCTGGAAAGACAGACCCCCCCAAAGGCCCATCGACAGGAGACCAGCTTAGTAAACGGCAGGGTAGTCTCCGCATTCCCAAAGTCTCAAATCCCAACAACCGAGAACCCTAACTCACTGAGCAGAAACTGTGTGTCAGTCATTCACTTATTCATCCAACAACTATTTCTCGGTTCCTGTACCATCCTGTCGTTTTCCTGGACAGGATATGGGGATACAGCAGTGAGTCAAAAAGATCCCACAGGATAGCAAAGCAAAAAAGAAATATTAGAGGGAGCGCTGCGGAGGGAGCACAGTGCCTGGGATGGGATGTACATTGAAACGGGCGGTCACAGGGCCCTGATACACACTGACGTCTGAAGAAAGACTGGAAGGCAGTGAGCGAAGTGGCCACGTGGATATCTGGGCAGAGGAACAGTGAGCGCCAACGCCCCGAGGCTAGAGCCCTCCAAGGGTCAGCAAGGCCAAGGTAGCTGGTGCCAGGGGACTGGATGGGGGAAGAGAGCAGAGGAGACAAGTGATGGGGTTGATCATATTGGTACCCTGCATCCTGGAAATCAGTCACTCTTGCCCCTGGAGAAGGGAAAGGCTCCCCATTCCACTATTCTGGCCTGGAGAATTCCATGGACTGTATAGTCCATGGGGTTGCGAAGAGTCGGACACAACTGAGCGACTTTCACTCACTCCTCCAGGCTACCTCTGAGCCATGTGCAAACTGTTCCTTATCCGTGTCCCCAACCTGAAGACACCAGAGATGTGGCACAGAGCAGGTGCACAGTGCTATCAGCCATTCTGACTTCAAAATCTTTGGAAAGTAACTTTTTACATTTATGATAGTCTTTCTGTAATTTCCTATCCTCAGTCCCATTTTTCTGCTCTGTGGAATCACATGGGATAGTGATCTTTCATAACACATTTCCAATTTCTTCAATTATTCAAGTATTAGGTTGATGAAAAAGCGTAGTTTTGGACAGTGAATTTTAAATGATTATAACTAGGCTCAAACACATCTTTGTTCAACAAAATAGGAACCATTACAATCAACACGTTTCTGCCAACAATAAATAAATTTGTTTATTTCTATTGGGTAAAAATCCATGCTTTGGGATTCAATGAACTCTTGGAAAGCATTTTCTGCCTCTTGCTGGTTGTGAAAGTGTTTTCCCTGCAAAAAGTCATCAAGGTGATTGAAGCAGTGGTAGTTGGTTGGCGAAAGGTCAGGTGCATACGGTGGATGAGGCAAAACTTTGTAGCCCAATTCGTTCAGCTTCTAAAGTGTTGGTTGTGCAACGTGCAGCCGGGTGCTGTCATGCAGAACTGAGCCCATTCTGTTCCCCAGTGCCGGCTGCAGGTGCTGCAGTTCACTGTGCGCCTCATCGATTTGCTCAGCACACTTCTCAGGTGCAGTGGTTTCGCCAGGATTCAGAAATCCGTAGTGGATCAGACGGGCAGCAGACCACCAAACAGTGACCATGACGTTTTTTTGGTGAAAGCTTGGCTTTGGGAAATGCTTTGAAGCTTCTTCTCAGTCCAACCACTGAGCTGGTCACTGCTGATTGTTATACAAAATCCACTTTCTGTCACGTGCTACAATCCGACAGAAAAACGGGTCATTGTTATCACACAGAATAAAACAAGATGACACTCCAAAATGATGTTTTTATTTTCAGTCAGCTCATGGGTACCCACTTACTGAGCTTTTTCCCCTGTCCAATTTGCTTCAAATGTCAAACAACCACAGAATGGTCGATGCTGAGTTCTTCAGCAACTTCCCGTGTAGCTGTGAGAGGATCACCTTTGACGATCCTCTCAATTGGTCACTATCAACTTCCGATGGCTAGCCACTGAGCTCGTCTTCAAGGCTCTTGTCTCTTTTGCAAAATTTCTTGAACCATCACTGTACTGTACGTTCATTAGCAGTTCCTGGGCCAAACGCGTTAATGTTGCAAGTTGTCTCCACTGCTTTATGATCCATTTTGAACTAAAAAAGAAAATCACTCAAATTCTTTTGTCTAACATCATTTCCCTAGTCTAAAATAAATGTAAAATACACAAGAAGTAATGTCATTAGCAAAAAACATCAAGTGAGAAATGTGCATTAAAATGATGCATAACATAGCCACATTTAAGAATGTATTTCAACAGTGTGAAATGCAATTACTTTTGCACCAACCTAATAACAAGCCGCATACCCTTTGCATCCTACTTGTTTTTCTCTAGACCTACTGAAGTCCATCTGCATTCCCTGCAGAGAATGATGCTCAACACTGGACAAAGTCACAGGTGGGTCCATGTAGTGAGCACCTCGCAGCAGAGTGGTACCCCCTCTATCCTGGGGCTCTCACTTCCACTAATGCAGGGAAGTATACTGGGTGTTAAACACAATTATCTCTTTTTCTTCTCTTTTGCAGCCTGAATTATCTCCTAAAGACATCTACAGGACTTTTTAATAAGACCACTGCACTGTTGCGTTCAATAACCTTTGCTCATCAAAATCCTGAGCACAGAGGTCAAGTCTCTTTACAATTTTCCACCAACGTTCCTCCAGTCACTAGGAGCCACAGAAGCTATGATACAGTCACTGTCATAAAATGGTTTTCCTGACACAGCTCATTTTGCTTGTCTTGCTGGCTCTGAGTACAGTGTCATTCCAGAAGGTCTAATGCTTCGCGATCTGACCTGAACGCCTGCTGCCACTTCTGCTCTCCGTCACTCACCCCTTACCCGGCCATTAGCAGCGCCGCCTCGGGAGTTAATGAGGGAATGCGCGCGCGCGCCCCCGGCCCCAGCCCAACACAGCTGCTCACTCGCCCACCCCACAACCGCAGGGCGGCCAGGCGGCCCATTCCCTCCGAGCCCCACGTGCTACTGGAGCTGAGAGAAAATGGCCTGAAGATGCTGGCGGCCCTCCCAAGCTCTGCCCTCGCAACGCACGACCAGCCCCTTCAGAGGACAGTGGGATCCCCCGCCGGGAAGGGCCCCGGGAGGCCCGGGAGGCGAGGAAGGGGCGGCGCCAGGAGACAAGGCAGGCCCCCCCCGCAGCTCCCGCCCGCCGCCGGCTCACCACGCGCGGGGCGACCGCCGCGACGCCCCGCGAGGCCGCGGACGCGGGGACAAGTCTCAGCAGCCTCAGGGCCATGGCTCCGCGGTCTGCAGCGGCTCAAGGACCCGAGGGGACGCGGGCGCGCCGGGGTCCTCTCCCGCGGCCGGCGCGCCGCCGTGACGTCACGGCCGGGGTGTCCGCGCCGCGCCTGACGGGAACGGTCCGGCGGCGCGCGCAGGCGCACAGCGCGCAGGCTCGGGCTGGTCGGCCAGGGGTCTCCCTTTGCGTCCGCCTCGTCCCGGCGTCTTAGGGCCTTCCCGCCGCCCGAGTTCCGAGGGGTTGTCCTCCCGCCGCCCAGGTTCCCCGGGGAGGCTCGCCCGGGTCCCCGAGAGGCTCGACCGCCGCCTGGATCTTAAAGGGAGGCCCGCCCGCCTTGGGCTTTGAGGTGGCGCAGTGTGGGGAGCTGAAGCCGCCCCGGGCCCGGTGGTTACTGCGGCGCCTCGTCCGTGCCCAGGGCGCACCCCACCCTCCCAACTCCCCAGGGCTGCAGGGCGGACTTCAGAGTCACCTTGAAAGTGTCTCCGCAGCTCCCAAACCACCGGAGGCTGGGAGGGCGGCCAGCGGGTGAAAGGAGGGCGGGTGTGAGAGCGGACGCCAGAGAATCGTGATCCTCAGAGAGGCTCTCAAAGAGGGATCGGGACCAGGATCGGTCTTCCCGGCCCACGGGGCTTGAGATATCTTTCCTACTCCACTTGCCATTTGAAAAGGTCATACAGGCCTCACCCTCCTCCTCCTCAGGCGTATTGTTTTTAATACCGTAAGTGTTGTTTAGCATTCATTCGGTTTTCAACTTTTCAGAATGGTCATGCAGTTGTCACAACAAATGTCCTTTCAATGGATGTGTCTCCAGTGAGAGAACTGCTTGTCCAGGATTCAGATCCCCAGCCCCCAATGCCGGAGGGTCTGATTTAGAAGATCTGGGATGGGCTCTCAAATCTGTTTAGCAAGCTTCCACCTGGTTCTAATATGAAGGACCCACATTGAGAGAAACATGGCTCTATGCATTGTCCGAGAGCAAGGGCCGTGTCCAGATCCTGCACCACTGTGCCCTCAGCCCCAAGCAGACTCCTCACACAGCACAGGTGTGCCTCCAATACAGTTAGATGACCAGGTGTGACCAGATAGCCCCAAGCCATCCGGCCCGGGAGAGTCTCCACTTATTACCCAAGTGCTGACTCTGCATTGTGATGTCTGGGAAGCCCCATGTCCTTGCCAGTGTGTCTGAGCAGTCGGGGTTGGGGGGTGAGGGTGGGGACGCCTCCCTGTCAGGTTCTCTGGTCTTGTGCCACTAGCCAATCTGCATAGTTGCTCCAGCACTTGGTTGTCTTTCCTGCTTCACCCAAGCAAACACACATCCTTCTTACCACTTCCCAAGACCAAGTTCTATGTTGATTAACTTTGTGCTGCTGGCATAGTGAAAAAGAGAGCGAGATCTCAGTAGAAAGCAAAATAACCTTAAGTTAAATATCACTGTCCTAAGTTTTCTCAAACAACCCAGTGTATTTGTGTGTGTGTGCGCGCGGGCACTTGCGCACACATGCGCGCAAACACAGACGCAATCAAGTCCGACTCTTTGAAAAACCATGCACTGTAGCCTGCCAGGCTCCTCTGTCCAAGGGATTTTCCAGGCAAGAATACTAGAGCTGTTGCCATTTCCACCTCCAGGAGATCTTCCTGACCCAGGCATCGAACCCTCATCTCCTGCATTAGCAGGCAGATTCTTTACCACTGGGGCCAGCTGGAAACAACTCCCCCAAGTGGAATCACATGGTCGGTCTCCTTGGCCCCGCACCCACCACTCTGTTTGGGGACCTGCCTTTCTGTCAGGGGCCTTTCCAGGCCTGGTCCTCTCCTTTCCCTGGTTCCTGCCTCCAGCTATGGATCCTGAGCAGGACAGGAGATGGTGTCCACAGGGGCAGACCTCCTCACGGCTCTTAACCCTAACGTTTATGATGAGTATTGTAGGAAGGCATGGTTTGTTATATATAACGTATCCCCAACTACTTCTTTAAAACCAAACCTTACTTAGTTACTCAGAAGTACTCTTGTATCTAGAGTAAGTTGAGCTGTTGGTGCACAGAAATATATGTTCGATGTCCCTAATAGTAAGGTGGTTCACATGAATGTTTGTTCTGGGATCTGGACAGCCAGCCACAACCAGGTGCTGCCATTCTGTATCCAGAAATGGAGAGGAAGCAGTGCGCTTGGGGATGTCCCTTCCAAAGGAGCTCCGTTTATGATTCTCTAGCCTATCTGTCCAGCTTCAGTTGGAGCAATTATATAATCACTTAACTACAGCAGTGAAACCAAATGAGCAGAAGTTCAATATTAGCTTATAAGAGAGAAAGGTGGAGTTTCTGGATCAGTACGAGGTACTTTGAAAACCACAATACATTAAGGCCCCTGCACTTGAACGAGTTCTGTTCTAAGAACACGTTTCTAAGTCCAACCAGATGAGCCTAGATACCCAACTAACACAACTGACTAATACTGTATTGTAATAGCTTTATAATACTTTTCAGTTCATTCGCTCATTCGTGTCCGACTCTCCGCGACCCCATGAATCACAGCACGCCAGGCCTCCCTGTCCATCACCAACTCCCGGAGTTCACTCAAACTCATGTCCATCGATTCGGTGATGCCATCCAGCCATCTCATTCTCTGTCGTCCCTGTCTCCTCCCACCCCCAATCCCTCCCAGCATCAGAGTCTTTTCCAGTGAGTCAGCTCATCGCATGAGGTGGCCAAAGTGTTGGAGTTTCAGCTTTAGCATCAGTCCTTCCAATGAACACCCAGGATTGATTTCCTTTAGAATGGACTGGTTGGCTCTCCTTGCAGTCCAAGGGACTCTCAAGAGTCTTCTCCAACACCACAGTTCAAAAGCATCAATTCTTCGGCGCTCAGCTTTCTTCACAGTCCAACTCTCACATCCATACATGACCATGGGAAAAACCATAGCCTTGACTAGACGGACCTTGGTTGGCAAAGTAATATTAGTCTCTGCTTTTTAATATGCTATCTAGGTTGGTCATAACTTTCCTTCCAAGAAGTAAGCGTCTTTTAATTTCATGGCTGCAATCAGCATCTGCAGTGATTTTGGAGCCCCAAAAAATAAAGTCTGACACTGTTTCCACTGTTTCTCCATCTATTTCCCATGAAGTGATGGGACCAGATGTCATGATCTTTGTCTTCTGAATGTTGATCTTTAAGCCAACCTTTTCACTCTCCTCTTTCACTTTCATCAAAGGCTTTTGAGTTCCTCTTCACTTTCTGCCATAAGGGTGGTGTCATCTGTATATCTGAGGTTATTGATATTTCTCCTGGCAATCTTGATTCCAGCTTGTGCTTCTTCCAGCCCAGCGTTCCTCATGATGTACTCTGCATATAAGTTAAATAAGCAGGGTGACAATATACAGCCTTGACGTACTCCTTTTCCTATTTGGAACCAGTCTACTGTTCCATATCCAGTTCTGACTGTTGCTTCCTGACCTGCATACAGGTTCCTCAAGAGGCAGGTCAGGTGATCTGGTATTCCCATCTCTTTCAGAATGTTCCACAGTTTATTGTGATCCACACAGTCAAAGGCTTTGGCATAGTCAATGAAGCAGAAATAGATGTTTTTTCTGGAACTCTCTTGCTTTCTCCATGATCCAGCGGATGTTGGCAATTTGATCTCTGGTTCCTCTGCCTTTTCTAAAACCTGCTTGAACATCTGGAAGTTCACGGTTCACATATTGCTGAAGCCTGGCTTGGAGAATTTTGAGCATGACTTTACTAGCGTGTGAGATGAGTGCAGTTGTGCGGTAGTTTGAGCATTCTTGGGCATTGCCTTTCTTTGGGATTGGAATGAAGAACCAATATATAAAAAGCAAGCAACATGTTTAGCCTGACAGTACACACAGTACCTTGAAAGTGCAGTAGTCCATGCCAACAGCTGGCACATGAGGGCTGGCATGGGTTGAACAGGCAAGAAGCGTTTACTGACTGGAGAAGAGAGTGGAGCTGGGCGGTGGTGGAGCTGAAGGGCCATCAGAAACAGGAGATGGCAGGCGAGCTGCGGCTTCCCTCGCGCATGACACGGGTGACACAGGCTACGGTTCCTTCCTGGGTTCAGTTCTGTCCACCCTCTTGAAAAAAAAATGATCCAGTGACGTCTGGATAGTACCTCTTTTTTCTCTTCATAGATGACATGGTAACACTGGATTGCATTCTGAATGGCTGCTGCAACCTTTGTGTACAGTTCTACTTGTGTGATTGGAGACACAAATCGTTAAGAGTCTGCAATTTGAATGTTTGTGTGTAGGGGACTTATTGTAACAAAAATATTATAGGTGCATTATCCTGAAGGCACATAGTGTGCAACAGTTTACTAATTACTTGATAAAAAATATCTACAAAAGCCTATAGCAAACATGATACTTGATGGTGAAAGACTGACGCTTTACTTCTAACCTTTCTGAAATAAGAAACCGGCTACAATGTCTGCAGGCTCCCTTGGTGGCTCAGCGTTAATCCACCTGACAGTGCAGGAGACACAGGACTGATCCCTGGGTTGGGAGATTCCCTGGAGGAGGAAATGGCAACCCACTCCAGTATTCTTGCCTGAAGAATCACATGCACGACGGTGGGGCCTGGTGGGCTGCAGTCCATGGAGTCCCAAAGAGTGGAGCACAGCTGAGTAACACTCACTTTCAAGGCATACAGATTGGAAAGATAGAAGTAAGACTATCTGTATATGTAGGTAACATGATTGTTTATGTAGAAAACTCAAAGCAACCTAAAAAAACTCCTAGAAATAATAAGTGAATTCAGCAAGATTTCAGGTTACAAAATCAACATGAAAATCAACTGCAATTCTATATACTAACAAAGAAACAAGTGGGAACAAAAAGAATGCAATGCCATTTATGATTGCTCCAAAGATGTAATACTTAGGTATAAATCTAGCAGAGACATACAAATCTAGCAAAGCATCCAAGATATGCATGCTGGAAGCTACACAACCTGAGAAGACTCAGCAGAGAGACGAGAATTCTCCCCCAACTGATCTGTAAGTTTAACGCAAGTCCTGTCAAAATCTCAGCAAGATTTTTGTTGACGTACGTGAACTTGTAATAAAATTCACTTGTCCAGGTCCTAGAGGAGCAGCAGCCATTTGGAAAAGGAAGAGTGAAGTGGGAGGGATCATTCTTCCACCGTTAAGGATTTACTCTGCGTTAATCGAGACCACGTGGTACTGACAGAAAGACCGACACAGGTCAGAAATGACGCGCACCAGGATTGTCGCCTGACGCTTTCCGGAGGCGCGGTGCAGCTCAGCGAAGGAGTGACAGCCTTTTGAGCAAATGGCGTTACAGCAGCTGGATGTCCATGGACAACAAACCTTAGTATGCCCATCACACCTTATACAGAACCTGACTCACAGTGGATCATGGCCCTTCACTGTAAGGGCAAAGCTATGAAGCCCTTAGAAAAAAGTCATAGGATAAAACCTTCAGGACTTAGGATTAGGGAAATAATTCTTGGGCTTGACATCAAGAGCATAATACACATGAATAGACAAACAGACCATGGACAAAATGAGTCCAAAAAGAGATAAGGAAAGATATTTGGTTTATGAAAAGGGTGATTTTGCAGAGGGCAAAGCGTTGTCTTTTCAACAAAGAGTGGGTTCTGGTCAATTTCATATCCATATAGAAAAGAATTAATGCTAACCCAGATCTCATACTGGAAATAAAAATCATTTTCTGATGGACTATAAATCGAGAGAAGAAAGGTAAAACAGCAAAGCTTCTGGAGTTACACAGGAGAATATCTTCATGATATTGGAATAGGCAAGCAATTCTCAAATGGAAGATAAGATGTTCTTCCTATTACCATCACAAATTAGACTATAGGACACTTAATTGTCCTGCTTTGAAACCTGGCCTAAGACCAGAGCCTTTTCAAGGCACCCTTGAACTCTTTGTTCCTCAGACAGTAGATCAAGGGGTTGATGATTGGGGTGAGGACAGTGTAAACAGCAGAGATGAGCTTGTTGGAGCTCCGGGAATCAATGGCCTGGGGCCGAACATACATGAAGATCATGGCCATGTAGAAGATGGTGACCACGGTGAGGTGCGAGGCACAGGTGGAGAAGGCTCTCCAGCGGCCCGTGGCCGAGGGGATGCGCAGGACGGCCAGGGTGATGTGCCCATAGGACAGCACCGTGGCCACGAGCGGGAACACCAGGATGAGGAAGGCCAGGATGAAGTCAACCAGCTCTGCGGTCGAGAAGTCCGTGCAGGCCAGTTTGAGGATGGGGGAGATGTCACAGAAGAAGTGGTTCAGGATGTTGGATCCACAGAACGTGGCGCTGGAGATAAAGTAGACCTTGATCACGGAGATGGTGAAGCCGCTCATGAAGGAGAAGGCCACCAGCTGGACACACAGCCCTGTGGTCATGATGGCTTGGTAGCGCAGGGGGTGGCAGATGGCCACGTAGCGGTCGTAGGCCATGGAGGCCAGGAGCACACACTCGGTGCACACCAGGGAGCTGAAGAAGTAGAGCTGGGTCATGCAGCCCACGAAGGAGATGCGCCTCCTCTGCAGGAGGAAGCCATCCAGCATCTTGGGGATGATGTCAGACACGTACCAGATCTCCAGGGAAGACATGGAGCCCAGAAAGTAGTACATGGGCCTGTGGAGGGAGGCGCTTCCCCAGACGGTGAGGATGATGGCCAGGTTCTCCACCAGCATGAAGAAGTAGGTGAGCAGGAAGAGGAGGAAGAGCAGGTACTGCAGCCGGGGGGCCGTGGGGAAGCCCACCAGGATGAAGGCGCTGACCTGGGTCACATTCTCCCTCCTCATCCTCCTGCGTGGGGCACCCAGGGCCACAAGCAACCTTCTTGCCAGATGACGACCAAGGGTGGCTGGGAGAGAAAGCAGAGGTCAGCCTGGGGGTGGGTTTTGACCCAAGGAGGAGGGTGCCTGTCTCTTCAGACAGCAGGGGAGCAGTGATACAGTGTTTGCCATGTTTTGAGTTACAAAAGCCTTTCATCCATTTACAGAGGTAATGACAGAGGACATCTCAGGAGAGTGGACATGCAAGGAGTAGTTGTTTAGGACCTAAGAGCGGAGAGCCTTTGCACGGCCCATCGGGATGTGTGACTGGAGCCAGGATGGCTGTATCGGCCCCGTCTTGGGCTGTGGGCCATGTTTTACAAGAGAACATGAGCCTGGATTCCTCGGCCACCACTAGCATCCACTGCCCCCACCACCTGCATCAGGACCAGCCATGACAAAAGCTTAGCGAATTTCCTTCCCACCAGGTTCTATACATGGCAGCTGCTCTTCCACCTGCTGGGCTCTGCCCTGGTGCAGAGAGGTGTACAGGGAAGGCGAGTCGGGTGTGACTGGGCTCATGCCTACCCCTCCCCAGAGGGAAGTGCTGCCAGGGCCTGAGAAGCTGCTGCAGGTGAGCGAGGGTCTCTAGGTCTCTGGTGGTACGACCTGCCACTCCCACCCTCAGCCCACGCCCCCAGCCATTACCGTACTCACCCACACACAGATACTCACACGTTCATCCAACACACGTACACGCACAGTCTCACACCTATACATAACACACACGGATACACACTGACACATTAATACAACACACGTACACTCACAGTCTCACACCTATACATAACACACACGGATACACACTGACACATTAATACAACATACCTACACTCACAGTCTCACATCTATACATAACACACACGGATACACACTGACACATTAATACAACATACCTAAACTCACAGTCTCACATCTATACATAACACACACGGATACACACTGACACATTAATACAACACACGTACACTCACTGTCTCATACCTATACATAACACACACGGATACACACTGACACATTAATACAACACACGTACACTCACTGTCTCATACCTATACATAACACACACGGATACACACTGACACATTAATACAACACACGTACACTCACAGTCTCACACGTATACATAACACACACGGATACACACTGACACATTAATACAACACACGTACACTCACTGTCTCACATGTATACATAACACACACAGATACACACTGACACATTAATACAACACACGTACACTCACAGTCTCACATCTATACATAACACACACGGATACACACTGACACATTAATACAACACACGTACACTCACAGTCTCACACGTATACATAACACACACAGATACACACTGACACATTAATACAACACACGTACACTCACTGTCTCACATCTATACATAACACACACGGATACACACTGACACATTAATACAACATACCTACGCTCACAGTCTCACATCTATACATAACACACACGGATACACACTGACACATTAATACAACACACGTACACTCACAGTCTCACATCTATACATAACACACACAGATACACACTGACACATTAATACAACATACCTACACTCACAGTCTCACACGTATACATAACACACACGGATACACACTGACACATTAATACAACATACCTACACTCACAGTCTCACATCTATACATAACACACACGGATACACACTGACACATTAATACAACATACCTACACTCACAGTCTCACATCTATACATAACACACACGGATACACACTGACACATTAATACAACATACCTACACTCACAGTCTCACATCTATACATAACACACACAGATACACACTGACACATTAATACAACATACCTACACTCACAGTCGCACATCTATACATAACACACACGGATACACACTGACACATTAATACAACACACGTACACTCACAGTCTCACATCTATACATAACACACACGGATACACACTGACACATTAATACAACATACCTACGCTCACAGTCTCACATCTATACATAACACACACGGATACACACTGACACATTAATACAACATACCTACACTCACAGTCTCACATCTATACATAACACACACAGATACACTGACACATTAATACAACATACCTACACTCACAGTCTCACATCTATACATAACACACACGGATACACACTGACACATTAATACAACACACGTACACTCACAGTCTCACATCTATACATAACACACACGGATACACACTGACACATTAATACAACATACCTACGCTCACAGTCTCACATCTATACATAACACACACGGATACACACTGACACATTAATACAACATACCTACACTCACAGTCTCACATCTATACATAACACACACGGATACACACTGACACATTAATACAACATACCTACACTCACAGTCTCACATCTATACATAACACACACAGATACACACTGACACATTAATACAACATACCTACACTCACAGTCGCACATCTATACATAACACACACGGATACACACTGACACATTAATACAACATACCTACGCTCACAGTCTCACATCTATACATAACACACACGGATACACACTGACACATTAATACAACACACGTACACTCACAGTCTCACATCTATACATAACACACACGGATACACACTGACACATTAATACAACATACCTACACTCACAGTCTCACATCTATACATAACACACACAGATACACTGACACATTAATACAACATACCTACGCTCACAGTCTCACATCTATACATAACACACACGGATACACACTGACACATTAATACAACACACGTACACTCACAGTCTCACATCTATACATAACACACACAGATACACACTGACACATTAATACAACATACCTACACTCACAGTCTCACACGTATACATAACACACACGGATACACACTGACACATTAATACAACATACCTACACTCACAGTCTCACATCTATACATAACACACACGGATACACACTGACACATTAATACAACATACCTACACTCACAGTCTCACATCTATACATAACACACACGGATACACACTGACACATTAATACAACATACCTACACTCACAGTCTCACATCTATACATAACACACACAGATACACACTGACACATTAATACAACATACCTACACTCACAGTCGCACATCTATACATAACACACACGGATACACACTGACACATTAATACAACACACGTACACTCACAGTCTCACATCTATACATAACACACACGGATACACACTGACACATTAATACAACATACCTACGCTCACAGTCTCACATCTATACATAACACACACGGATACACACTGACACATTAATACAACACACGTACACTCACAGTCTCACATCTATACATAACACACACGGATACACACTGACACATTAATACAACATACCTACACTCACAGTCTCACATCTATACATAACACACACGGATACACACTGACACATTAATACAACACACGTACACTCACAGTCTCACATCTATACATAACACACACGGATACACACTGACACATTAATACAACACACGTACACTCACAGTCTCACATCTATACATAACACACACGGATACACACTGACACATTAATACAACATACCTACACTCACAGTCTCACATCTATACATAACACACACAGATACACTGACACATTAATACAACATACCTACGCTCACAGTCTCACATCTATACATAACACACACGGATACACACTGACACATTAATACAACATACCTACACTCACAGTCTCACATCTATACATAACACACACGGATACACACTGACACATTAATACAACACACGTACACTCACAGTCTCACATCTATACATAACACACACGGATACACACTGACACATTAATACAACACACGTACACTCACAGTCTCACACGTATACATAACACACACGGATACACACTGACACATTAATATAACATACCTACACTCACAGTCTCACATCTATACATAACACACACGGATACACACTGACACATTAATACAACATACCTACACTCACAGTCTCACATCTATACATAACACACACGGATACACACTGACACATTAATACAACATACCTACACTCACAGTCTCACATCTATACATAACACACACGGATACACACTGACACATTAATACAACATACCTACACTCACAGTCTCACATCTATACATAACACACACGGATACACACTGACACATTAATACAACATACCTACACTCACAGTCTCACATCTATACATAACACACACAGATACACACTGACACATTAATACAACACACGTACACTCACTGTCTCATACCTATACATAACACACACGGATACACACTGACACATTAATACAACATACCTACACTCACAGTCTCACATCTATATATAACACACACAGATACACACTGACACATTAATACAACACACGTACACTCACTGTCTCATACCTATACATAACACACACGGATACACACTGACACATTAATACAACATACCTACACTCACAGTCTCACAAACACACACACACAGATACATGCTGACACATTCACACAACATGCCTATACTCAGACTCATACCCTTATCTACACACTCACAACACATAAGTACACACTGACACATTCATACAACACCGCTACCACCGGAGACTCACACCCATACATGCACACACAGATACACACTGACACGTCCTACAACACACATTCACAGCCCCACACCCATATATAAGCACTCACAAGACACTGACACATTCACACAATATGCCTACAGTCTCACGCCCATGTATACAGAGAGACACACACAGATACACACTGACACATTCATACAACTAATCTATAGTCACAGTCTCACACTCATATCAACAGACACACAGATACATACCACATTCATACAACACACCTACAGTCTCATGCCCATATGTTCATACACACACAGATAAACACTGACACAATCATGCAACACACACACAGATACACACTGGCACATTCATACAACACACCTACATTCACAGTGACACACATGTACACACACTCAGGAAGTCCTGGCTGCCTTTCCTGGCCAGAGCAGAATGTAGGGATAGGGGAGTGAATGGTGGGGGGGGCGTAGGTGAGAAGCTAGGGGTAGGGGGAGTATGACCAACAGAAGGATCAGGGCAGTCACTGCTCTGTATCAGATGGGAAGGAGGTCCCTTCCTTCCTGCTCAGCATCCACAGAGAAGATCTGAAGGAAATTTCCAAGCCTGATGAATACTCCCTCCTTCCCATCTGATACAGAGCAGTGACTGCCCTGATCCTTCTGTTGGTCATATTTCCCCTACCCACAGCCCTCAGGGAAGAATCCCCAACTGAGCTGAAGGGCTGGGAGAGGGTGGAGAAGGCTCCAGGAAAGGGTTGCAGGCTCACAGGAGATTACAGGCTGGGCAGGTGCTGTGGACCTCGCCTCTGCTGGCCCCTGGAGCTGTTTCCCCAGTCATCTAGGCAGGACATGAAGGGCAGACTGTCCTGGGGGAGGTGGGCAGGGGGCACCTGTGGTAAGAAGGCAGATGTCTGGGAGGGCAGAGCCAGTGGGCGTGCAGAGGGAAACTAAGGAGACCACTCCCAGCAAACACCCAGGATGAAGGCTGGCCTGAGGGCAGAGCGGCTCCACATGGAGCCTGACCTATATGGTGGCACCACAGGGCAGGATGACCTGAGCTGGAGGGTCCACTGCCTTCCCTGCCCCCCTGGGTGACCCCTGGCTCCCACCGCGCTCCCCCTGCTTCCATCTGCCCTGCTCCTTGCTCATCTGCTGATCTCCCTTCCACCTCACAAGGTGCCCCTTCTACTACTCTCTGCTCCAGCAGAGCAGCCTCAGGCCCTGTCTGAACCTGCTACCCACTTGCCTTCCCTAGGGTGGCACCTGGGGCTCTTGCCCAACCTCAGGGCCCCCGAGTCTTTGTCCCAGAGACACAGCAGTGTGTCCATCTTCCTGCCACACTGTAGGAGGTGATGGATGCCCAGCACCTGGGAACCTGACAGGTATGGGCTTTTATCCTGCCTGGATGCCCCACCAACCGTGCTGGCCACAGGGGACCCAGGCAGAGGGTATGGTTGCGAAGGACAACTCGCTAGGGTAATTCCAGGCATACATCACTGGAAAAGACCCTGATGCTGGGAAAGATTGAGAGCAGGAGCAACAGAGGTTGAGATGGTTGGATGGCATCACCAGCTCAGTGGACGTGAGTTTCAGCAAACTCCAGGAGACGGTGAAGGACGGGGAAGCCTGCTGTGCTGCAGTCCATGGGTTGCAAAGAGTCCAACACGACTTAGCAACTGAACAACAGCAACACAACATCTCGATTCGCACGTGATGACTGTATTACACGAGAACCGATGTGCCCAGAGATCACCAGCAGCTGTGAGCCTGTGAGAAGACACAGGGTCTCCTGGGAAGTGCTAACGTGGGAGCCCCGGACTCACGAGGGTTTCCCGGCCTCGGTCTCCATGTGGGAAGAGGTCTCCGTCTCACCAGCTCGGCTCTCACAGGTCTCTTGCTTCCTCCTTACTGTCCTATTTTCCTTGTCTTTGAAACCTATTTCTTGAACAAATGCTGGGGGCTGGGAAGGATATGCAACTGTCCTGTTCCTGATGGAGTCTGTGTTCCAGCTGAGGAGGCGGAGGACCCAGAAACACTGCAAAGGCAGCACTAAACCCGAGGAAACACGCTACATACGTGGGTTGAGGGCGCACGACCCAGAATGCGGCTCCTGGCACATCGGCTGTTTAATCTGGAAGGAGTCCAAGAAAATGGCAGGAAGAGGAGGGTCACCCTGAAGCCCCAGCACCACCATCTCCCCTGGATCAGGTCATGAGACACTCCCATGAGAGGGGCTCTTCCTGCACCCAGAGCAGAGGAGCATCCGTACCTCCAAGGACAATATGATGCTGAGAAGGAGCCAGACAGGCCTGGCTGAGGTTCCGCACTTGCCCTGAGTAGCCCCTGAGCCTCCTAGTCCACGACTGTCCACATCACATAGCATCACACCTCTAGTTATGGTAACTTCTTCAGATTTCCTTTCTTTATAAAGGCTCCTGTGTGTCACCAAATTTCTATTACATAAATACTTTTCTCCTGTTATTCTGTTTTTGTCAGTTTGACTTTAGACCCAGCCAGGTACCTAAGACAACATATTAAAATACAGAGACATGACTTGACAACAAAAGTCAGTGTGGTCAAAACTGTGGTTATTGTAGAAGTCATGTATGGCCATGAGAGTTGGACCATAAAGATGGGTGGACACCAAAGAATTGATGCTTTTGAACTGTAGTGTTGGAGAAGACTCTTGAGAGTCCCTCGGACAGCAAGGAGATCCAACCACCAATAATCGTATAGGAAATCAAGCCTGAATATTCATTGGAAGGACTGATGCTGAAGCTCCAGTACATTGGCCCCCTGATGGGAAGAGCTGACTCATTGGAAAGATAGGGAAGGCAGGAGGAGAAGGGGACAACAGAGGATGAGATGGTTGGATGGCATCAATTTACTGAATAGACTTGAGTTTTAGCAAGTTCTGGCAGATAGTGAAGAACAGGGAAGCCTGAAGTACTGCAGTCCATGGGGTTGCAAAGAGTCGGACATGATTTAGCCACTGAACAACAACTGATCACCAGTGCTTTGGCTAATTCGTACTAGATTATCTGGTTCCGTGAAAAATTGTGCTTATTTAGAAATTCTGGACAACTGGAGCTCATCATCCTTTGCCTGCACATAGGACAATGGCTGTGTTTTCTTTTTCAGCAAACCCTTTGTTTGGGAATAATTTTAGAGAAGCTGCGAAGATAGTGCAGAGGGATCCCACAGTGACATCCCCGCCCCACTGAGGGCACATCTCACACAGCACCGGAGTGCCTCAGGTCTCTGGATTAACCTCAGTCCCTGCCACCAACCAGACCCCAGCCCTGCTGGGATTTGGTCTTGTGTCCTTCTCATGGCCCTCTTCCATTTCAGGGTCCCATATGGTTTTCACAAAGCCTGCATTGTTCACGTATTGTCCCCTACCCATGCCTGTCCCCTGCTTGGAGTCCAAGAGCAGTAGGGAGCCTGGGGTTCTCTGCTGCAAAACAAGTTCTCCAGCAGCTGCAGAGAGAAGGCTTTCACCAGGCCAGTAAATGCAAACTCTTTTGGGTCCTTCTGGAAAACCCAAGAGGGGCGAAGGAAGACTCCCTTCCCAGGAAGGTGGGTTTAGGACTTGGGGGGTCTTAGAGCAGGGCCTCCCTGACTCCACCGGCACTGGCAGCCTGCAGCTGCTTGCCCCACGCCTTGGAGACCACCTGGATGGCACCTGAGCCAGCATGGGGACAGGTGTCCTTGGTCTGCCCGGTCCATGTAAGGCTGTCGTTGAGGCTGGGGGTGATGTCAGAAACGGGCTCAGCACAGGGCCCACAGGTGTGTCGTCAGCACGGGTCTACAGGTGTGAGGGCCATTTCTGGAGCACCCTTGAGTCTTGGTGATGGGACTGGAAAGGGGAGTCCTGCACAGTCCCTGCCCCAAATCGGCTGCAGGGGGCGGGCATGCATGCCCAGGCATGTCTTCTCTCTCACACACACACGCACACACATGCACACAGAATCACTCAGCCAGGATGCAGTGTACACACCACTCTCTCGAATCACAGTAAAATAACAGACACCAGCATGGAAGGTGCTGGATCCCACCTGGGGTCCGCCAGTCCTCACTGTGAGAGTGGCTTCTGGTGTCCAGCAACTCGCAGGCCAGCCACAGGACCAGTGTGAGTGGGACTCGCTCTGGAGAGGAGCATTGCCTGGGCGGCTCAAAGGCGCCGTAGTCTTGGCTTTTTCAGCTGGAGCACGAGGACTCCAGGGTCCAATTACCCTGCCAGGTAGGCAACACTGCCCACATGGCCAATTAGTGGGTCCTCGTGCCTCTGGGGCCGGCTGAGGGCAGGTCTGTGCATCCACATTGTGACCCCCGTTTCACTCCACGCAGCTCAGTGGCCGCGTCCTGGGTCAGCTTCAGGAGCCGCTGTCCCTGAGTTGGGCCTCGGTCCCACACCTCCATGCACAGGAGGGTGGCAGGGAGGGACAGCAGGCTGCTGTGAGGAGGGGTACAGGCCAAAGCCAGCGGCTTGGGACAGCCTGTGTTGACCACACAGAGTCACAGGACCAATGGGACAGGATCAGGCCCTGGACCCCAGCGCAGAACCTCCTCAGCGTCCATTCCTGAAGACAGGGCTTGGCAGGGAGGCTGGGCCACCGCCGGGAGCCTGCATCTCCTCTCTGGCCTCACCCAGACCCTCCCTCTCTCTCTGCTCTAACTCCACTGTCCTGGCCCCTCCCTCCCCCCCCACCTCAGGCTCTTCTTATGGCCCTGCCCCTCCTCCTGCCTTGGGCTCTGGACTTCTGCTGCCTCTGGACTGTCCTTCCCGAAGCACTTTCTCCCTTCCCTCCTTCCCCAGGACCATCTTGCTTTCCTCCCCACGGGATTAGTGCCCCGGATCTGCAGAAACAAAGCACCACAAACTAGGAGGCTTAACACAACACAAAATGATTCTGAAATTCCCACATCAGGGGTGGGAGTTCCCAGCTCCTCCCAGAGGCCCCAGACTAGGTTCCTTTCCACCTCTCCAGCCTCGTCGGTTCCGGACTCCCTGACCATGGACTGAGAGGTTCCCAGGAGATGGAAACGGCTTCTGTCTCAGCCGCCTAGGAGGGAGACAGGCTCTCAGGCCCCTGTGAGTACCCTGCAGTCGCCTCAGCCAAGCCGGAGCGGTGCTTTGGCTGGTGGAGCAGGAGGACGAGGGGGGATCCAGGAGGTGCCCTGCCCCTTCCGCTAAATCATGTGGGGCCATGGGGTCTGACCGAGCAGGCCAAGGGTGGACCAGACACAGATGAGGTTCTTCACACGGCAGAGGGGGATCCGGGCAGTAACTGACCTCTGCCCTAGGGCCTCCCTCCTCCTGCCCCCGGGGTCTCCCTCCACTGGCATCAGGTGCCCGCAGCTCAGTGTCCCCAGGACACACACTTCCTGCCCTTGGGAAGCTGATGTGGGATCCCTGGAGCCCCTGCCCTTCAACCTCCCACCTGCACTAGGTGGTCCCACTGGGTCTGCTCCTTGCTCAGGCTCCGACAGCACACTGCACGCCCCACACCTGACCGGCGTTTCGTGGTCCACTCAGGCCCTGTCTCCCTTGCTGGACCCTGAGGGCCGCCATGGCTAGCTGAGTCTCCCCCACCTTGTTTCTCTGCCATGGACCTTGGACCTGGCACAGAGGGATGACCAGAAAGGGAACCAAATGGTAGCAAATGCACGTGCCTGAAGGGACAAATGCAGAACAGAGATGGGCCGGGGGTCCAGGCAGCACCAGGCTCCGGCTTTGAAAGCCACTCACGTGGCGTTCCCCCCGTGCTGGTGTGAATCTGATGACTTGTTCCTTGATTCCTAATGAGACAGTAAATGACAAAGGGCCTGTGCGTGTCTCTATGGGTGCAGGACCCAGAAAGGTTAAGGGGCAGAGACCCCAGGACACAGAGGCAAGGAGGAAGCCAGATCTCTGGGGCCTCCACAGAGAGAGGTGGTCCATACGGAGCAGTTGAAAAGCCCTGAGGGTGTCCGTGGTCTCTACGGCTGTCCCCCTTTCCACACCTGGCCCTGGTCGTGTGGGTGCTCCTCAGATTATCTCTTATTGATCCCAACTGCCTGACTGACCAGGGTATGAACTCTGCAGCCAATCAGAGCTGTGTGGAAAGCTGTCTGATGTTGTGAGAGCCGTGAACACTCTTGGGCCCACACCTGTGATTCTGACCCTGGGGTCCTCAGGTGGTGACTTCGTGACCTCACCCCTGAAGGATGCTCTTCTAAGTTGCCAGCTCCTCTTCAGGACTCCTGGCGGGCTCCCTGGAGCATGAGGCTGGGGTGTTAGGGCTCCTGGTTCCTCCCTGCAGAGGACTAGAGCCTCTCGTTTGTACCTTGGAGAATTCCTTTGATAAATATTGGTGGGTTGCCCACCAGGCACCATGCAGGGCTGCCAGGGTCTCTGCACATGGCTCTCCAGGGTCCTGGGCACCTGCCTGTGTTACAGGTCAACCGGGATCACCTCATGCAGTAAGAAAACTCATTCTTTCAGCAGTGATGCATAAGGGGTGGGGGCTCATATACAGAAGAAAGAGGGGCGGAGTCTAGCCGGGACCTGAGAGGAACAGGACTTAAGCACTGAAACCAAAGTCTACGGGCCCTGATGACTCCCAGACTCACGTTGCTCTGTGGACACTGGTGCTCAGTTCACTGCCTAGTTCAAGAGCTCCATTCCCTGAAACACTGCACTTCCTTTAGGACGTGAAAACCTCAGGTGACCTGATATATTTTGCAGTTTCCTGAAAGGTGCAGGGCAATTTTAAAGATGAGGAAGTCTCGCTTTGCCTAGCCATAAAATGAGGAAATTCTTGACATTACCACCCCCACACCTATGGTACGAACAATTGTGAGGTGAAGGAGAAAAACAGACGTGGAAGTAAATTTCAAAGTAAACGAAGCACTGCAATGACGCAATGCATTTCTATTATTACAGATAAAACGGCCTCAAAGAGAAGAGCTGCATTTTCAGACTTTGTTTCGGATGAACAGAATGAAAGCCAAGGACATGCCTGCTACAGCGGAGCTCGACCAAAGCCCAGAGCCATTTTCAAGGCGCCCTTGAACTCTTTGTTCCTCAGACAGTAGATCAAGGGGTTGATGATTGGGGTGAGGACAGTGTACAAAACAGAGATGAGCTTGTTGGAGCTCCGTGTATCAATGGCCTGGGGCCGGACATACATGAAAAGCAAGGCTGTGTAGAAGATGGTGACCACGGTGAGGTGCGAGGCACAGGTGGAGAAGGCTCTCCAGCAGCCCGTGGCCGAGGGGATGCGCAGGACGGCCAGGGTGATGTGCCCATAGGACAGCACCGTGGCCACGAGTGGGAACACCAGGATGAGGAAGGCCAGGACGAAGTCAACCAGCTCTGCGGTCGAGAAGTCCGTGCAGGCCAGTTTGAGGATGGGGGAGATGTCACAGAAGAAGTGGTCCAGGATGTTGGATCCACAGAACGTGGCGCTGGAGATAAAGTAGACCTTGATCATGGAGATGGTGAAGCCGCTCATGAAGGAGAAGGCCACCAGCTGGACACACAGCCCCGTGGTCATGATGGCTTGGTAGCGCAGGGGGTGGCAGATGGCCACGTAGCGGTCATAGGCCATGGAGGCCAGGAGCACACACTCGGTGCACACCAGGGAGCTGAAGAAGTAGAGCTGGGTCATGCAGCCCACGAAGGAGATGCGCCTCCTCTGCAGGAGGAAGCCGTCCAGCATCTTGGGGATGATGTCAGACACGTACCAGATCTCCAGGGAAGACATGGTGCCCAGAAAGTAGTACATGGGCCTGTGGAGGGAGGCGCTGCCCCAGACGGTGAGGATGATGGCCAGGTTCTCCACCAGCACGAAGAAGTAGGTGAGCAGGAAGAGGAGGAAGAGCAGGTACTGCAGCCGGGGGGCCGTGGGGAAGCCCACCAGGATGAAGGCGCTGACCTGGGTCATGTTCTCCCCCCTCATCCTCCTGCGCGGGGCACCCAGGGCCACAAGCAACCTTCTTGCCAGATGACGACCAAGGGCGGCTGGGAGAGAAAGCAGAGGTCAGCCTGGGGGTGGGTTTTGACCCAAGGAGGTGGTGCCTGTCTCCTCAGACAGCAGGGGAACAGAAACTGTCTCTAAGTTAAGCCTGAAGCACTCAATGTGGGGGTCTAGGTCTCCTGGGGACTGGACACCCTAGAGCAGGTGGAGCTCTGGAATACCCTGCCCTTTTCCTCCTCCTGGTGACCTTCCAATCGTGTGACTGCTTTTATAGCCTGGACTTCCCCCAAGGAGCCTAATGACCATAAGGGATGTCCACTGTCCTCGGCTGCATTGGAACACACTCGGTTCTTCAGCCGGTTTCAGACATGATTTTGGAAAAGGATACCAGGGGCTGGTAGGGTTTACGGGTCTCTCTGGTCAGCCAGACCCCAGACCCATGGCATCTCTCCACAGAGCTGGGGGTCTGAAGAGCAGGAGGAGTCTCCCAGGTCAACAGGAGACAGTTGTCGCCTCAGGGCCCCCTTGAGATCTGGTAAAGTGTGAAAAGATAAAGGCCCACAGCGTCAGAAACTCCCGAGGGAAGTTCCTGCAAGGGGAGGTGTCAACGGGGTTCTGGAGGAGAGGAACCAGAGGCAGAGGGGCTGGGGCAGCTGATTGGGAGAGTCCAGAATGTTCTTGAGGGGCCTGTCATCACCGAGGGAGAAGCCACCTGCCCAGTGAGCCCATGACCAGGGTGATGGGTGTGCGTGACAGGGCCATGAAGACAGAGCTCTACATGCAGTGTCTGCAGAACAGTCCAGGGGCTGCCCCACACGCTTTCTCCACCCTGCAGGTGGGGCCCCCAGAGCCAGGCTCCTCTGTAGCCCGCCAGGCTCCTCTGTCCATGGGATCCTCCAGGCCAGGATACTGGACTGGGTTGCCATTTCCTTCTCCAGGGGATCTTCCCAACCCTAGCCCTTATCACATGTCAGATGTAACTCACATACGTTCCCTCTTGTAACCCTCACCATGGCCATGGGGAAACAAGGCTCACATTTTTCAGGTGAAAATCTGAGGCTAACAGTGAAAAGTTCAGGGACTCACCAAGACACATGGGTCCTCAGACGCTGAGGCCACGACTCTTCCCACAGGGCGTCAACAAGAGAAACAGCCCATTTGGGTGCGGGCTAGAGATTCGGAATCATTAGGATGGACTGTTAGAGCTTCGGGTTGCCTCTGACACTATTCTAACAGGCTATAAAAGAGAAAGTCACAAATAAATAGTGTCACCAGAAGAGGCAGAGGTCTACGCCATGGTTTTCTTTCTTCTTCTTTTTTTTTTTAATGAATTTAATTTATTTTATTTTTATTTTTAATTTATTTTATTGGAGGCAAATTACCTTACATTAATATATTGGTTGGTTTTGCCACACATTGACACGAATCCGCCCCAGGTGTACATGTGTTCCCTTTCTTGAAGCCCCCTCCCACCTCCCTCTCCCCACATCCTCCCTCCATGTCATCCCCGTGCACCAGCCCCAAGCATCCTGTATCATGCGTCAAACCTGGACTGGTGATTCATTTCACATATGATAATATACATGCTACAATGCCGTTCTCCCCAATCATCCCACCTTCACCCTCTCCCACAGAGTCCCAAAGACTGTTCTATATGCCTATGTCTCTTTTCCAGTCTCGTGTACAGGGTTCAGGTTACCATCTTTCTAAATTCCATATATATACGTTAATATACGGTATTGATGTTCTTCTTTCTGGCTTACTTCACTCTGTATAATTGGCTCCAATTTCATCCACCTCATTAAAACTGATTCAAATGCATTCTTTTTGATGGCTGAGAAATACTCCATTGTGTATATGTACCAAAGCTTTCTTATCCATTCGTCTGCAGATGGACATCTAGGTTGCTTCCATGTCCTGGCTATTATAAACAGTGCTGCAATGAACATTGGAGTACATGTGTCTCTTTCAATTCTGGTTTCCTCGGTGTGTATGCCCAGGAGTGCGATTGCTGGATCATATGGCAGTTCTATTTCCAGTTTTTTGAGGAATCTCCACACTGTTCTCCATAGTGGCTGTACTAGTTTGCATTCCCACCAACAGTGTAAGAGGGTTCCCTTCTCTCCACACCCTCTCCAGCATTTATTGCTTGTAGACTTTTGGATAGCAGCCATTCTGACTGGTGTGAAATGGTATCTCATTGTGGTTTTGATTTGCATTTCTCTGATTATGAGGGATGTTGAGCATTTTTTCATGTGTTTGTTAGCCATCTTTATGTCTTCTTTGGAGAAATGTCTGTTTAGTTCTTTGGCCCATTTTTTGATTGGGTCACTTAGTTTTCTGGAATTGAGCTGCAGGAGCTGCTTGTATATTTTGGAGATTAATCCTTTATCAGTTGCTTCATTTGCTATTATTTTCTCCCATTCTGAAGGCTGTCTTTTCACCTTGCTTTTCACCTTTCTTGCTTAGAAAATCCCATGGATGGAGGAGCCTGGTAGGCTGCAGTCCGTGGGGTCGCTAAGGGTCGGACACGACTGAGCGACTTCACTTTCACTTTTCACTTTCACACATTGGAGAAGGAAATGGCAACCCACTCCAGTGTTCTTGCCTGGAGAATCCCAGGGACGGGGGAGCCTGGTGGGCTTCCGTCTATGGGGTCACACAGAGTCGGACACGACTGAAGTGACTTAGCAGCAGCAGCAGAGTTTCCTTTGCTGTGCAGAAGCTTTTGATTTTAATTAGGTCCCATTTGTTTATTTTTGCTTTTATTTCCAATATTCTGGGAGGTGGGTCTTGGAGGATCCTGCTGTGATTTATGTCAGAGAGTGTTTTGCCTACGTTCTCCTCTAGGAGTTTTATAGTATCTGGTCTTACATTTAGCTCTCTAATCCATTTTGAGTTTATTTTGGTGTATGGTGTGGTTTTCTTATAACTTAACTTCACAGATGAAAATTACACACCAAGAGCTTAGACAATTCCTATGTCCTTTTCAATTCCAGGGGACTGGAATGCAAAAGTAGGAAGTCAAGAAACACCTGGAGTAACAGGCAAATTTGGCCTTGGAGCACGGAATGAAGCAGGGCAAAGGCTAATAGAGTTTTGCCAAGAGAATGCCAAGAGAACGCACTGGTCATAGCAAACACCCTCTTCCAACAACACAAGAGAAGACTCTACACGTGGACATCACCAGATGGTCAACACCGAAATCAGATTGATTATATTCTTTGCAGCCAAAGATGGAGAAGCTCTATACAGTTAGCAAAAACAAGACCAGGAGCTGACTGTGGCTCAGATCATGAACTCCTTATTGCCAAATTCAGACTTAAATTGAAGAAAATAGGGAAAACCACTAGACCATTCAGATATGACCTAAATCAAATCCCTTATGATTACACAGTGGAAGTGAGAAATAGATTTAAGGGACTAGATCTGATAGATAGAGTGCCTGATGAACTCTGGATGGAGGTTCGTGACATTGTACAGGAGACAGGGACCAAGACCATCCCCATGGAAAAGAAATGCAAAAAAGCAAAATGGCTGTCTGAGGAGGCCTTACAAATAGCTGTGAAAAGAAGAGAGGCAAAAAGCAAAGGAGAAAAGGAAAGATATAAGCATCTGAATGCAGAGTTCCAAAGAATAGCAAGGAGAGATAAGAAAGCCTTCCTCAGCGATCAATGCAAAGAAATAGAGGAAAACAACAGAATAGGAAAGACTAGAGATCTCTTCAAGAAAATTAGAGATTCCAAGGGAACATTTCATGCAAAGATGGGCTCGATAAAGGACAGAAATGGTAGGGACCTAACAGAAGCAGAAGATATTAAGAAGAGGTGGCAAGAACACACAGAAGAACTGTACAAAAAAGATCTTCATGACCAAGATAGTCACGAAGGTGTGATCACTCACCAAGAGCCAGACATCTTGGAATGTGAAGTCAAGTGGGCCTTAGAAAGCATCACTATGAACAAAGCCAGTGGAGGTGATGGAATTCCAGTTGAGCTATTTCAAATCTTGAAAGATGATGCTGTGAAAGTGCTGCACTCAATATGCCCGGAAAACTCAGCAGTGGCCACAGGACTGGAAGAGGTCAGTCTTCATTCCAATCCCAAAGAAAGGCAATGCCAAAGAATGCTCAAACTACCGCACAACTGCACTCATCTCACACGCTAGTGAAGTCATGCTCAAAATTCTCCAAGCCAGGCTTCAGCAATATGTGAACCGTGAACTTCCAGATGTTCAAGCAGGTTTTAGAAAAGGCAGAGGAACCAGAGATCAAATTGCCAACATCTGCTGGATCATCGAAAAAGCAAGAGAGTTCCAGAAAAACATCTATTTCTTCTTCATTGACTATGCCAAAGCCTTTGACTGTGTGGATCACAATAAACTGTGGAACATTCTGAAAGAGATGGGAATACCAGACCACCTGACCTGCCTCTTGAGAAACCTATATGCAGGTCAGGAAGCAACAGTTAGTACTGGACATGGAACAACAGACTGGTTCCAAATAGGAAAAGGAGTACATCAAGGCTGTATATTGTCACGCTGCTTATTTAACTTCTATGCAGAGTACATCATGAGGAATGCTGGGCTGGAAGAAGCACAAGCTGGAATCAAGATTGCCAGGAGAAATATCAATAACCTCAGATATGCAGATGACACCACTCTTTTGGCAGAAAGTGAAGAGGAACTAAAAAACCTCTTGATGAAAGTGAAAGAGGAGAGTGAAAAAGTTGGCTTGAAGCTCAACATTCAGAAAACTATGATCATGGCATCTGGTCCCATCACTTCATGGGAAATAAATGGGGAAACAGTGGAAACAGTGTCAGACTTCATTTTTGGGGGCTCCAAAATCACTGCGGAAGCTGACTGCAGCCATGAAATTAAAAGACGCTTACTCCTTGGAAGGAAAGTTATGACCAACCTAGATAGCGTATTAAAGAGCAGAGACATTACTTTGCCAACAAAGGTCCATCTAGTCAAGGCTATGGTTTTTCCCATGGTCATGTATGGATGTGAGAGTTGGACTGTGAAGAAAGCTGAGCACTGACGAATTGATGCTTTTGAACTGTGGTGTTGGAGAAGACTCTTGAGAGTCCCTTGGAGGACTTGGAGTCCCAAGGAGGTCCAACCAGTCCATCCTAAAGGAGATCAGTCCTGGGTGTTCATTGGAAGGACTGATGCTAAAGCTGAAACTCCAATATTTTGGCCACCTCATGAGAAGAGTTGACTCATTGGAAAAGACTCTGATGCTGGGAAAGTTTGGGGGCGGGAGGAGAAGGGGACGACGGAGAATGAGATGGCTGGATGGCATCACCGACTCGATGGACATGAGTCTGAGTGAATTCCAGGAGTTGGTGATGGACAGGGAGGCCTGGCGTGCTGTGCTTCATGGGGTCGCAAGGAGTTGGACACGACTGAGCGACTGAACTGAACTGAAAGGCACTCACGGGATGGCCAGCGTTAGAGTCTCAAGGTCCCCACTTTCTGAGAAAGCTGACAGGACAGAAGGCCCCATGTCCCCACGATTAAACACAAGAACTGTTAGAGATGCTTCAGAGACAGCCATGGCCTCAGATGCTGTACCAACATGAATCTTCCACTTCTCTCAGGAGCAGAGCTTTCTGGTGGCTTGTAAACTGTCACAGGGTTGGGAATTTCCCAATTCATTTCACAAAGTGGCAAATTCCTTTCCACAAAAGGAGAACTGTATGCCAATGAGCTACTCTGTGTGTGTGTGTGTGTGTGTGTGTGTGTGTGGTCTTGCTGTAGTTACAAAACTCAAATAAAAAGCCAGCAGATAGCACCCAGAAGCACACTAGGAGGACGAATGCCACAGACAAGCTAGCGTGCCCGCGCTCAGCATGCGAGCAGCTGCCGGGGGATCAGACGTATCAGGGTGATGATGGGGTCCCGCTGACACGGAAAGGCTTTGACCAAAAATGATTCCAAACTTTGTATACATTTTCCATCCCCAAATAAGTGAATTATTTGAATATTAATATACATGTAATCTCTGACTCAACATAGAAAATAAGCTTATGGTTACCAAAGGGGCACGTGGGGGGCACTTTAGGAGTTTGGGATAACGGATACATACACACTACTACATATAACATGGAGAACCAATGGAGTCCTCCTCTGCAGCAAAGGGAGCTACACTCAGCATCTTGTAATAACCCGTAACCGAAAAGAGTCTGTGGCTGGATCATCTTGCTGTACCCCTGAAACTAACAGAACATCATAAAGCAACTGTGCTCCAACAAAAATGCGAAAACAAGTCAAAAATGTCAGTACCATTTGCTCTAGATTCTCTTAGCAATGACTTCCAATAAATAATGACTTCAGGTAAGAAAAAATGTCTCTCCCTCAGCCAAGAGCCTGTGACATCCCCATGGTCAGTACCAGACTTGCTCACTTTCTGCAGAGACTAGGAGGAAGACGGGTCTCCTTTAAAACCACCGAGAAGTGAGAATGCCACCCTCTGCTACCTACCACAACAATGGGTAAAGAAGTAGACAAGACTGTCATTATGTCCAGATAACGTGTCTTTAACCTAGAAAACCCAAAATATAATTGATTGTTGGTGTTGTGCAGTCACCCAGTTGGGTCTGACTCTTTGCAACCCCAAGGACGGTAGCACGCCAGGCCTCTCTGTTCCTCACCATCTCCCAAAGTTTGCCCAAGTTCATGCATAATTGATTAAGGGATTTGAAAGCGATATTAAAGCTATAGTCTTCCTATATGGCTTCCCAGGTGGCACTGGTGGTAAAGAACCTACCTGCCGGTGAAGGAGACGTAAGAGACACAGGCTCAATCCCTGGGTCACCAGCAAGTAATCATGAAAATGTCCCTCGAAGACACATTGTAAAGCCGTCAATATTTCCAAGTGGATTTTAGAATTTAAGCTGATTATAGTTGTGCATTCATGTGCTAAATCACTTCAGTAGTTTCCGATTCTTCATGACCCCATGAACTGTAGCCCACCAGGCTCCTCTGTCCATGGGATTCTCCAGGCAAGAATACTGGAGTGGGGTGCCATGCCCTCCTCCAGGGGACCTTCCCAACCCAGGCATCTCTTGTCTCCTGCAATGGCAGATGGGTTCTTTACCACTAGCGCTAGCAGGGAAGCTTTGATCACAGTTGAAATCTCACCAAATCTTATTTTCCTTAAAACAGAATGAAATAATCCTTAAAATCATCTTCAAGTATGAACAGATGGGAATATCAAAGAAGGTTCAGGAAAAAGAAAGGAGAGGATTAGTGAAGAGGACTTGCTATTTCAGAGATGAGAAAATACAGCAAAGTGAAAGTAATGGTTTAATAAGAGAAATGTTAAAAATGATGAGTGCTGCCACTTAGTCAGCGGGACAGTGTGAAAACAGTATGCTGCTGTTGTTCAGCTGCTCAGTCGTGTCCGACTCTGCGACCCCATGGACTGCAGCGCGCCAGGCCTCCCTGTCCATCACCATCTCCCAGAGTTTGCTCAAACTCATGTCCATTGAGTGGATGATGCCATCCAACCATCTCATCCTCTGTCGTCCCCTTCTCCCCCCACCTTCAATCTTCCCCGGCATCAGGGTCTTTTCCAAGGAGTCGGCTCTTAGATATCTCTAGCTCTTAGATAGAAAATTCTAAATCCGATCTCATGGGATATAATTCGGAAGAAAAGGGAGGATTGTTTAATGAATGCTTCCAAGGTCATCTGCTAAATATTTGTTAAAAAACTGAACGAGTCTTTTCTTTATATGAAACACCAGAAAGCAGACTTCTGATGGATAAAACATCAGTACTCAAAGGTCCACCAGCCCTGCCCTGCTTCTCCACGGACACCACGGAGTGGAGAGCGTGACCCACATGTGGAGGCAGAAGCCACTCTGGACTTTGGTTGTTAACGAATAAGTCAAAGATTTAGAGTGACATTTTAAAACACCTGGGGGGTCAGATTTCGTGGTGGGGCAGAGAGAGAGCTTAAATGGAGCTGAGCAACTCTGAGGCAACTCCCAGACACCACTGTGTTATCACACCCGCATCTCATCCTACACGCTTTATCACAGAAAATTCTTTACACCCTCACTTTGACCGTTGTTTTGGACAATCAGAACATTGCACAGAGAAGCACAGATTTCTGGCTTCTCTTGAAAAATTGAAAGATCTGGGGAGGGGGGCAGCATGGTCGGAGTTCCCACACACCCACGCAGGCTGGACCGTCAGACAGCCTGGACCCTAGGACAGTGTGAGAACCACTCCTGCTCCCCAGGCTGCCCTCGAGTTGTTAGCACCCACGGCCCCTCTGTTACCTGGCTCCAGCCAAGTGCACAGGGCTCCTGCAGAGCTGAGCCACCCCCACTGCACTGCGTGAGCCCCGTTCCATCTCCTCCTGCTTCTTCTCTGCTTTGCCGTGGGCTCTGCTGAGCAGTGAGACATCTCCCTGACTCGGCATCCCTGCTGTACCACCGTCTGTCTCATCTGCAACTGCTCACCTGTGCCACGGTCTTAGCCCCCATGCCCACAGGCGCCTGACTTCTGTCCCCACACCGGCGGTCCCACAGGTCCCTGTGACCAGCCCGTCCTAATTTCCCGGCCACGATCCAGTTCTTTCTCCACCCGCCTCTCCTCCACATGTGCTGCCTGGGCCCCAGCCGTCTGCTCTCACCGTCCACACTCAGCAAGGCTACCCACTCCCAAGTCTCCACCTAGTGATGCCCACACCCCCGTCTCTCTACCGATCCCGCCCATGTGTCCAGCCAAAGGCGAGAGGCCTCCGCTGGCCCTGCAGTCCACACCCTCCTCCTTGTGCTCATCTTTAGACAGCGGCACCACCGTGCACCCAGCTGCCCCCGCAGACGCCAAGCTTCAGTCCCCCCTGGCGTGGCTCAGCCAGGGCTGGTCCTCCCGCACCCTCGGCATCTCTAGAATCAGCTCCCTTGCCTCCACTCTCCTGGGCTTCTGTCCAGCTACTCCACGTTCAGGCTCCATTATCACGCTGGAATGATGGTCCCTGAACTCTAACTGATCCGCACTCGCCTTCCTGACTCCGACTGGTCCACCCTCCACAGGGTGGAGAACGGCACACAGATATTCCAGCCATGTCCATGGAACGTTCTTGGCACAAACTCTGCTCTCCCGACAGACCCGCCTGCTCACCCCTCACCCCCACCCCCTCCTACAACAGAGTGCTGCCCAAGGAGCCACTTTCAGTCCCAGAGAGCACCCTGCCGACCTCAGGTGCTCCCGCTGCCCTGCCACAGCCAGAACTCGGGCATCCGCCAGGCCTCAGATATCCTCGTCCAGAGGGCTGTCTGGGCCCCCAGTGCTGCTCCAAGACGCCCTGAAGGGGAGACTTCAGGATCTGGGTGCAGAGGGGAGAAAGCACGCTTGTGAGAGGTAGGAGGAGGAACAGCTGGGTTTGGGCTGTGCTGGATCTGAGGGGCCCCGATGTCCAGACCTCACGCGGGGGGTGGGGGGCAGGCGGGGGGGTCATCTGACACTGAGTGCCACTACTGGGAAGTTAGGATTGCAAGGCCCTTGGGTTCAGTCAGGAGCGAAAATGGTCTACAACTTGCGCCTTCATGAAATGCAACTTCTAGATGTAAGAACTTTATGTAAGGTTCAAAATGTAAGGCGGAGAAGCAGAAAGAAAGTGACCCATGCTTGTAACTTGCAGATCAGTTGCTGAGGACGTTCCCAGGTGATGAGGAGACGTAGGGCAGGTCAAGGCGGTGGGGCTGGCGGTGCTGGGCGTGGGAGAGGGCGCCAGCGAGGGGTAGCACCGGGCACAGTCCTGATGCGGTGAGGACTGGCCGGGCAGCTGTGTGGGGAGGACCCTAGCAGGGCAGCTAGGAGACAAGCCCGCTGGAGCAGTGAGACAGCGCAGCGGCCGGGGGCCCCGTCACTGGGACAGGAGGGGAGTCACCCCATGGAGGCCGAGGGGCAGGAGCAGAGGGTGCCAGGGCAGCCCTCCCCCGAAATCAGGGGTCCCTTCCACTGAGACTCAGGTCTCCCCTGATGGGGGCTGTGGGCAAAGCGGAAGTCTGCCACCGACACCTGCTCTGACCGCAGAAAACAGAGCAGACGCAGAACGCGGCCCCATCTGACAGCGTCCCTCCCTGCCCCTCCCTGTGAGGGCAGGAGGGAACAAAAGGAGGGCAGGGGAGGCAGAGAGCAGCCTCGAGGGGCCTGGGGCGCCGGCAGGGGCAGCAGGCTCCAGCCAAGCTGCCCCCACATTTCTAGAGTGGACGGTAGGAGGAGAGCCTGGGACCCTCCATGGATCCCTTCAGAGCTCAGAGGGGAGGATGCTGGAGATGTGGCTGGGTGGTGGTGGGGGGAGCATGGGAGGGAGAAGCCCCCACTCCTGAGATCAGGGAGGGGGCTCTGCGGGTGGGGAGGGGCCTCTCAGTCCTGGCCCCGCTCCACACATTCCTAAGGGACCGGGTCCAGAGGCAGCCAGACTGACCCCTCGACTGAGAGGAAGGACCCCCAGGAACTTACCTGAGAGCCCCAGGTGCCGCTGGCTTCCCCGAGCCCAGCACAGGCTGCTGTCGCCCCCTCTGCCCACTGACCCCCGAGCAGACAGCGCCCATGTGGCCTGGCCCATCCTCAGATGCAGCTGGCTAGCTCTGGGACTCTGCTGGTTTAAAGGAGGCACCAGGAAGAAGGCTGTTGACTTCCTCCCCATCACCCCAAGACACGGGGCTCCAGGGTCCAATTACCCCACCACGGAGACTGCCCCCACGCCACCAATTAGTGCAGAATCTCCCAGCCTGTGCCTCCAGGCCCTGCTGGGCTGACGGCACGGGGCATCTGCTGAGGACGCAGCCCTGCTGGGCTTCGGTGCTGACCCGCCCTCGCCCCGTCCAGGTGCCCAGGCCCTGGACTGAGCTTCGTCCCCTGTCCGCTCCGTCTCCCACCACAGAGTGCTGTCTTCACCCCGACCCCCGCAGCCGCTTCCCGTCACGACTGTGAAGGCGTTAACGCCTGCTCGGGGCCAAAGGGCGCTCCGGGGACAATGGCCACGACCTGCTCCAGGGGTGGGCGCAGTGGGGGTCCTGCGCTATCCCAGGGTTCTTGGACGTTACTATTCACAGAGGGGCAGGGAAATTTGAGTTTCTGTCACAAGACGAGAACCTTTCCCCCACATCCATACTCAACACACACACCATTCTATCCGTTCAGGTCAGTCGCTCAGTCGTGTCCAACCCTGTGCGACCCCATGGACTGTGGCACGCCAGGCCTCGCTGTCCATCACCAACTGCCGGAGTTCACTCACACTCATGTCCATTGAGTCAGAGATGCCATCCAACCATCTCATCCTCTGTCGTCCCCTTCTCCTCCCACCTTCAATCTTCTCAGCATCAGGGTATTTTCCAAGCGGTCAGTTCTTCTCATTTGGTGGCCAAAGTATAGAGTTTCAGCATCAGTCCTTCCAATGAACACCCAGGACTGATCTCCTTTAGGATGGACTGGTTGGATCTCCTTGCAGTCCAAGGGACTCTCAAGAGTCTTCTCCAACACCACAGTTCAAAAGCATCAATTCTTCGGTGCTCAGTTTTCTTGATAGTCCAACTCTCGCATCCAAACTTGACCACTGGAAAACCACAGCCTTGGGACTGAGAGGCCTGTGCTCGGCCAGGTTGTCAGGGGCTGTCCTTGTCGAGAATCTGAGCTTGGACATGGCGAGAGAGTGCAGAGGGGAGGCTGCCATTCTTGTAACAAACACCCCAACTTGCCAGTGACTTTCCTACTCTAGGGAAAGTCACTGGAATGGATGAAGGGTTACAAAATGGGCAGACAGGCATGTCGTCAAGGAGGATAAAGACACATCGTCAGAGAGGACAAGGAATGGCAAAAAGCACACGAAAAGACGTGCGCCACCATTAGCCATGGGGGAGTGCAAGCAAGACCGTGATGAGATCCCGCGTCCTGTCAGAACGGCTGAAATAAAAACACAGTGGCGACACTCACAGCTGGCCAGGGTGCAGGGAGGCGGGGCCCCTGATGGCGCAGCTGCGGCGCTGTTGGTGCCGTCCCCCGGAAAACAGCGCAGCAGTTCGTTACAAAGCTAAGTGTGCCCTCACACACAGACCTGTGTGGGAATGTGTTGGCAGCTCTTTCCAAGGTGATTAAAGCCTGGAAACGGCCCCGATGCCCTTCAGTGCGTACATAGACAAGCAAACTGTGCTGTGTCCACACAATAAAAGCCAACTAGTGAGGTCTGAGGGTGGAGCTCACGTTTTCATATGTTCTTGTCCATTTGCATATGGTCTTCTATTTTCAACATGCACTTCCCTAGCTGCTGAGAAAATTGGGCCCCTGTTCAAATGCTTAGTGCCCAGTTGGCTCGCTCTCTTAAGAAGCAAATACTTTCTTTTACTTGTTTGCTTTTTAATTTGATTGTACTGTAATTGTTTTAGGATGCCGGGTTAGTTTCAGGCGTACAGCAAGGTGAATCAGTTGCGCATGGACACACACTCTTTTTCAGACTCCCTTCCTATACAGGCCGTTACAGAGGAGGGAGTAGGGTCCTCCGTGCTGCACAGGAGGCCCTTATGAGCTCTCTATTTCATACAGAGTGGTGTGTGCGCGTCCATCCCACTCCCCCAATTCATCCCTCCCCACTTGCCTCATAACTCCAGGAAAAGACTTAGGTCTTTCACTTGCTGTTAACTGAACTCACTTTATTTCTTTCATTGATTCGAATTCTGTATTCAAAGTTTAGGTATTCTTCCGTAACTTACCTGCATTATGAGTGTGTTCCCCCACCCTGTATGTTGGCCTGTTCTCCGCTCTTCACCTCACTAATTTTTCTGATGACAGGGCCCTGGGTACCAGCTTGTCCACATGCCCATCCTTTCCTACTGAGTCCACGGGACTTGGGGAAGACCATCCATTCCCAACTCCTGTAAGTAAGTAAGTGTTAATCGCTCAGTCGTGCCTGACTCTGTGCGACCCCCTGGGCCGCAGCCCACCAGGCTCCTCTGTCCATACATTTTCCAGGCAAGAATACTGGAGTGGGTTGCCATTTCCTTCTCCAGGGGATCTTCCTGACCCAGGGATCGAATCTGGGTCTCCTGCATTGCAGGCGGATTCTTTACCAATAGAGCTGCAAGGGAAGCCCTAACTCCTGGGAGAGGGCTAGTCAGTCTAAGCCAGTGTGCTTAGCATGGTTATCACATCCGCTTGTCCTCAGTGTGGCCTCAAGAACCCAGAATCCAGACAGCCAGCTGCAGTGCTGCCCTGCAACGAGTTCAGCTTCGGGTACACGTGTGGCCTGAGTTCGCCCCTGATGCTGACAGGAAGATGTTGATCCTTATCGGTGGACAGATACCTTCTCCGTTACCGGCTCATTGGTTCACTTTTCCCTTTAGGTTGGCCCTGTTTAAGAAATTCACGCTCTCAGAGTCACGGGGGTTCCCGTGTTTCCTGGCTGGGGGCCGTCTGGACCCGCTCCTGCAGACCCCGCTCCTGCGTCCTCTGCCCTCAGGCGTCACCTTTCTCCTCATCCCTCGCTCACTTCCCCTTTCCGAAGGGGTGTTGGTTTCAGCCCCTTGTGCTGGCCCAGAGCCCTGGCAGCAGTGCCCGTCCAGCAGCGCCCTCTCGTCCTTCTCTCCCCCACAGGGTGGGGGCCCAGGGGCAGAGCCCACGGGCCTCCCCCAGCCCCACCACACGCTCAGGAGGCAAGTGTGCCAGCCCTCCGTGCCCTTCACACACGCGTCGCAATGACCCGTTCCAGTCCCCACCAAACCAGCGCTCTGAGGATGAAATGCAGCCGGACGTGTCCATGGATGCGGTGTCCCCTGCTCACTGCTGGCCTCCGCGCACCATGGAGCACGCTCCCTGGTGTGAAGAAGCGTGGCCCGGTGCTCCGGATCTGCCGGGTCTTCTTTCCAGTCCTCTCCCGTATTCCAGCACTTTCACCCACCATCACTGTGCAAAGCCTCACCCCCAGCGTCGTTCCGTCAGGAGCATTTCCCGCCTCCTGGGGAGCCAGGCAGCGGTCTGGTGTAGTCCATCTGCCTGCTCTATTCGGGCTTGTCCCCCGGGGGAACCTGACCCCGCGCCATCTGCAGTCTCTTTCCTGCTGGCCCGGGGGCACGAGGCGGGTGTGTCTGTGATCACATCGGCTCTTTGGCGCCGCAGCCCCTCTGTCCACCCCTTCCATGGACCCAGGCGGTCGCCTCCAGTGACAACACTGGAGTATCCTTTTGCTGGTTCTAATCACCTTATGATCTTCTGATCCCTACTCTAAAGGGCCCCAACTCCCGTAGAGTTTTCTGTAGGGCCATGCCCCACACCAGCACCCTTTTAACAGGGGAGGTTTCCACTGCCCGTCTGCCTGGCCATGTAGCCAGCCCGTTGACTGCTGCCCCCAAGTGAGTCAACACCAGACACCGGGGCCTGTTGCTCTGCTGAGTTCTGCCATCACTGCGAGAACAGCCGCTCGCTGTCCAGCCCCCTGCACCAGCAGCCTCTCCCTGCTTCAACCAGGGCTCCCCATCAGTTGGTCATAGGATGCAGGATTCCAAACAGGATGCTGTTGTCCACCTGGAGCTGCCCTTCCTAAACCAGCACACTTGCGGCTGGTCAGTCAAGAGCCACTCGCAGAACGTTGTCCATGTGGCAGCGGGGCCTGGCCACTCGGCAGACGGTCCTAAAGCCGGCCCTGGAGAAAGAGGCACCCAGCTCATTACACCAGGCTCCTGAACGGCCATTTCCGTGTGATCATGGAACTGCCCCTTATCGCAGTGTTTCTCTGACGTCACCCAAGACTTTAAGTGTGTCTTGGCTTCAGGATTATGTCACATCGTCAGTCTGGGGACACTGGCACCCAATGCTCAAGAGTAGCTGGTGACTGTCCCTCAGATGGTTCGTTTCATCATCCCTGGGTCTGGAAATGCCCTGGTCCAAAATCCCAGTGTTTGCCGCTAGGTGGCACTCGCAGGCTTTAGCCATGTGCTCCAGCCTGCAAGACTGTGACTTACAGATTCTTCCCAAGTCTGAGACCACATCCTCTTCAGGGCCAAGGGCACAGTAGAGACTCAGATATAAGCTGCAGCTGTTCAGCTTCCCTTCAAACATGGCTTCTTTCAGGTGTAGGTAGGAGCCAGCAGTCTTCAAATGCGGCGTTTTGCATCCTCTGAACAACACACCCGTGCATGGCGTTTCTCCTTAGTTCCAGGGGGAGACAAGGACTGCAGTCTATTTTCAGATGCCGGTAGGATGTCAAGGGTGGCTTCTGTGTCGTTCCTAAGAATGTCTCTGTCTGTCTGGGCCCTTCTATCGTCGCTGGACGGACCTACCAGCTTCTGTTAGTCACGTGTGCCAGCATGTGCGTAAGTCACTCCCAGCTTGCTCTTCAGTGTCTGACGTTATTGCGACATCGGTTTAGTGTTTATTACAGTCAGGCCCTGCGTCAAGTACAAATGTCGTCCTACCAAATTATGACGGTAAGCTGGCAAATTCAGGAAGCCCTGTGACTATTCGGTAAACGTAAAATGGGATGCTCTCCACATGGAGACACACTGTGGTTGACTTCTCTAAGACACTGAGAAGGGCCATCGCAGGACCCGTCCCGAGCACACATCTCCTTTAGCTTGCTTGGCTTTTGTTCTTTTTGCACTGAAACCACAGGAAGAACTTCTGATGCTTTGGGTGGTATGTGTATGCTCTGTCCTTGGGATTCCCCAGGCAAGAATACTGGAGTGGGTTGCTACTTCCTCCTCCAGAGGATCTTTCCGACC
The DNA here is from genome assembly GCF_049115385.1 of Moschus berezovskii. Classification (NCBI taxonomy): domain Eukaryota; kingdom Metazoa; phylum Chordata; class Mammalia; order Artiodactyla; family Moschidae; genus Moschus; species Moschus berezovskii. The sequence continues at coordinate 1,442,360 of NC_142463.1, read as the reverse complement.
ACGGATTTAACCCACGTCTCCTGTGGATTCTGCCCTGGCAGGTAGGTTCTTTACCACCAAGCCAGCCGGGAAGCCCCGTTTTTGGCCTTAATTTGAGCCTTCATAGTCTGTGTGGGTCTCCACTAGCAGCCTGTTTTTCTCACAGGCTGCACAGGAACCTGTGAGAAATACAGAAATTTGTTTACAAACAGCCCAGTTTTTAACATGTTATTAATTAAAGTGGTTATCTCTTCTTGTCTACTATACATTCGTTTATAATTCTATACTATTTCAAATTAACAACCTGTACGGGCTTGGGCAGGTCTTTGGGTGCCCATGTGGTACACTGAGTTAACACTGAACCAAGGGCAAGCTTACACATGTCCCGTGTTGCAAAACTAGGCAGGGGAAGCGTTCCCAAGTCAGACACAGTGTCTATCCCAATAATACAGGTAAAGGTGATGCAGCCACTTCAGTGAAGCCCATTCAAGTATTCCAGTTTTCATCCAGACGTCCACCTTGATCCCATCACCGCCCAGTATAGCTCCATTTCCTCCCAATCTACCTGTGTCTCCAGGTAGGACTTTACCTGGAAGGCTTGCCAACAGCTTTTGGAGCCAAACTGGGCTCCTATGTCAAGGTTTCCAAGAAAAATATTTTCTCCACCCTCTGGTCATTGTTCCAATAACCATGCATATGTGCTAAGTCAATCGTGTCCAACTCTGTGCGACCCCGTGGACTATAGCCCGCCAGGCTCCTCTGTCCATGGGATTCTCCAGGCAAGAATACTGGAGTGGGTGGCCCGGCCCTCCTCCAGGGGATCTTCCTGACCCAGGGATTGAACCCAGGTCTCCTGCGTTGGCAGGTAGATTCTTTACCATCTGAATGACCAGGGAAGCCCATATTTCTCCCTTATTCCTGCTTCTGTCTTTTCTCTGTCCCTATATTATTTCTCTTCTAAAAAGTATGTAGTTTTATATAGGTTTTTTTTATTTAGCCAATCTGATAATATTTATTACACTAAAGCTTTGTGTAAATGATATATAATTTTATTAACATGTGTTGCTTGTTTTCATTTGGCCCCTCTATTTATATTTTTTATCTACCCGCAATTGAATGGATTTTTTTTTTTAGATTTTTGCTTTCTTCTTATTATTACATTATCACACATTTTATACTATTATCTTCTTGCTATCTTATGAAAGACAACATGCATTATTCTCTTATTATAGTTAAAGGAGAACTGTTACTTTGTAACTGCTATGATAATGCCAGAGCCTTAAAAGTTCAAGTTCATGTACTCTCTCCCGACTTTTGCAAATTCCCACATAAATCTTAGTCCACATATCATTTCTCTTATTTTTATACAACCAAAGACATTAATATTCATCCATTTATTTATGCCTCAATTACTCTTCACTGATTTTTTACATTATTCTATTTCCATCTGGGATTATTTAAGTGACTCTGAAAAATGTGAAAGTGAAAATGTTAGTTGCTCAGTCGTATCTGACTCTGAGACCCCATGGACTGCAACCCGCCAGGTCCTCTGTCCATGGCATTCTCCAGGCAAGAACACTGGAGTGGGCTGCCACTCCCTGCTCCAGGGGATCTTCCCAACCCAGGACTCTAACTCGGGACTCCTACATTGCGGGCAGATTAAGGGAATGTAGTGTTTGTATTTTAAAAGTATGGACATAATACATTTCTCTATTAGGTCTACTTTAACTTTCCTTTTCAAGGTTCTGCAATTTATAGTGCAGACATCATGTATCAGTTCAGTTCAGTTCAGTTCAGTCGCTCAGTCGTGTCCGACTCTCCGCGACCCCATGAATCACAGCACGCCAGGCCTCCCTGTCCATCACCAATTCCCGGAGTTCACTCAAACTCATGTCCATCGAGTCGTTGATGCCATCCAGCCATCTCATTCTCTGTTGTCCCCTTCTCCTCCCGCCCCCAACCTTTCCCAGCATCAGACTCTTTTCCAGTGAGTCAACTCGTCGCATGAGGTGGCGAAAGTATTGGACTTTCAGCTTTAGCATCAGTCCTTCCAATGAACACCCAGGATTGATCTCCTTTAGAATGGACTGGTTGGATCTCCTTGCAGTCCAAGGGACTCTCAAGAGTCTTCTCCAGCACCACAGTTCAAAAGCATCAATTCTTTGGCGATCAGCTTTCTTCACAGTCCAACTCTCACATCCATACATGACCACGGGAAAAACCATAGCCTTCACTAGATGGACCTTGGTTGGCAAAGTAATGTCTCTGCTTTTTAATATGCTGTCTAGGTTGGTCATAACTTTCCTTCCAAGGAGCAAGCGTCTTTTAATTTCCTGGCTGCAATCAGCATGTATGCTATTATTAAATCCTTATTTTTTTACTATCATAAATAGCTTTCACATTAAATTATTTCCCTGTTACTTGTTACTAGTATATCAAAAAGCAGCTCATTTTGTATAAGTTATGTTCTATGGCTTAACTAAGTTCGTTATTGCACTCATCTCACACCCTAGCAAAGTCATGCTCAAAATTCTCCAAGCCAGGCTTCAGCAATATGTGAACCGTGAACTCCCAGATGTTCAAGCAGGTTTTAGAAAAGGCAGAGGCACCAGAGATCAAATTGCCAACATCCGCTGGATCATAGAGAAAGCAAGAGAGTTCCAGAAAAACATCTATTTCTGCTTCATTGACTATGCCAAAGCCTTTGACTGTGTGATCACAACAAACTGTGGAAAATTCTTAAAGAGATGGGAATACCAGACCACCTGACCTGCCTCTTGAGAAACCTGTATGCAGGTCAGGAAGCAACAGTTAGAACTGGACATGGAACAACAGACTGGTTCCAAATAGGAAAAGGAGTACGTCAAGGCTGTATATTGTCACCCTGCTTATTTAACTTATGTGCAGAGTACATCATGAGGAACGCTGGGCTGGAAGAAGCACAAACTGGAATCAAGATTGCCAGGAGAAATATCAATAACTTCAGATATGCAGATGACACCACCCTTATGGCAGAAAGTGAAGAGGAACTAAAAAGCCTCTTGATGAAAGTGAAAGAGGAGAATGAAAAAGTTGGCTTGAAGCTCAACATTCAGAAAACTAAGATCATGGCATCTGGTCCCATCACTTCCTGGGAAATAGATGGGGAAACAGTGGAAACAGTGTCAGACTTTATTTTTTTGGGCTCCAAAATCACTGCAGATGGTGATTGCAGCCACGAAATGAAAAGATGCTTAGTCCTTGGAAGGAAAGTTATGACCAACCTAGATAGCATATTAAAAAGCAGAGACATTACTTTGCCAACAAAGGTCCATCTAGTCAAGGCTATGGTTTTTCCCGTGGTCATGTATGGATGTGAGAGTTGGACTATGAAGAAAGCTGATCGCAGAAGAATTGATGCTTTTGAACTGTGGTGTTGGAGAAGACTCTTGAGAGTCCCTTGAACTGCAAGGAGATCCAACTAGTCCATTCTAAAGGAGATCAGTCCTGGGTGTTCATTGGAAGGACTGATGCTAAAGCTGAAACTCCAATACTTTCGCCACCTCATGCAAAGAGTTGACTCACTGGAAAAGACTCTGATGCTGGGAGGGATTGGGGGCAGGAGGAGAAGGGGACGACAGAGAATGAGATGGCTGGATGGCATCACTGACTCGATGGACATGAGTTTGAGTGAACTCCGGAAGTTGGTGATGGACAGAGAGGCCTGGCGTGCTGTGATTCATGGGATCGCAAAGAGTTGGACACGACTGAGCAACTGAACTGAACTGAAGTTCGTTATTAGGTTGAATAGTTGGGTTGTAGATTCCTGAGTATATTATACAATGAAAATAATATTATTTGTAAATAAATAGCATCTTAAATTTTTGGTCCAAATTTCTACGTCTCATGTTTTTTCTTTGTCTTCTTACCCTTGTTGGAGTCTCCAGCACAAAGTTAAGTGGGGGTAGGGAGAGCAGAGAGCCACGCTCCACTCCTGATCTTAGGGGAAAGATTCCAATTTCCACCATCATGTGTGATGCTAGCTTTAAGTTTAGAGATGCCCTTTTTGGCCAGAGGACATTTTCTTTAATTATTCTACTCCTGCTTTCTCAGATATTAATTTTGAATGAGCATTGAATTTTGTCAAGGGTTTTTTTTTCATGCATTGATGAGATCATCATATGTTTTTTTCTCTTCTATTCTGTTAACTTGGTAAATTATCGTAAAAATTTCTGAACATTCTCCAGCCTGGAATGGTCCCTGCTTGGTCATGCCATGACACCCTTCCTGTATTTATGGGTTCTTTGCTCCCATTTTGAGAGACTTCTGTGACTATGCTAATGAGCGAATGATCTGTTGTCTTCTGCTCTTGTAACATCTGTGTTTTGGAAGCAGGGTTTTAGTAGCTTCAACCACAGATTTTCTGGCAGTGTCTGTGAGGTGGGTATTATTTTTCATTACATTTTTATAAAGATTTCTGTGAAATCATATGGACCTAGAATTTTCTTTGTCAGAAGATTTTGTTTACAAGTTCCGTATGTTTAACTGAAATCTGTCTATTAAGGATTTCTACTGTGTCTGATGTCATATTTGGTACGGTGAATTTCCACAGTATGCAGATTTTTCATGCAGGTTGTCAAATTTGTGGGGCTTCCCAAGTGACTCAGTGGTAAAGAATCTGCCTGCCAACGCAGGAGATGTGGGTTTGACCCCGGGATCAGTAAGGCCCTCTGCAGTAGAAAACGGCGACCCGCTCTAGTGCTCTTGCCTGGAGAATCCCATGGACAGAGGAGCCTGATGGGCTGCAGTCCGTGGGGTCACCACGGTTGGACACGACCTAGTGACGGAACGGCAGCAGCAATGAGAATCTACGGTTCAGCACAGGGGACTCGACTCAATCGTCTGCAGTGACCTGATCGGGAAGGAAACCCGAAAGAGAGGGGATCTGTGCACACGTGTAGCTGATTCCCTTGCTGTACAGTAGGAGCTAACACAACATTATAAAGCAACCTATACTCCAATAAAAACTAGTTTAAACGTGTTGTTAGGCTCCTGGGACTCTGAAGAGGGAATCTTAGAGCTTCCATCCAAAGCAATGTTGTACTAACACTAACCACATAGGGTCCATTAGGTTTGACTGTGGAGTCTTTGAGTTTTGGAGCTAACTGCAGGATGAAAATTGGCTTTGACTGTTCAATTTGTGTTGGGCTGACAATTTCACAGTCAGAAATTTTTGGAGAAAGCTTCTGCTTTCCTTGGCCTACATTCCCCCTTCTTCCTGGGAAAGGGAGAGTGGTAATTTATTCTTCAGCCTTTTCAGTGCATATTTATTTGAGAAGAAAAATGATTGTTCCTATTTTTCAGAGCTTAGAAAGCCACTACGGAAAGGAGACAGGCCTCTTGGAATTATTGGATAAGCACAGGGAATCTGTGCAAAGAGCACTTTCAAAAAATATCTGCCTTTTTAAAGCAAAGTTACTGATTTTAGAATTTAACACGCTTAAAAACATAAAGGCAAGAAGCTGCTATATGACACAGGGAGCCCAGCCGGTGCTCCGTGAAGACCTAGAAGGGTGAGAGTCCAGAAGGGGCTGGCGGGCTACAGTCCATGAGGTTGCAAGAGTCAGATACAACTGAGTGACCGGGACACACACAACCAACATCTCACTAAAAGTGGCTTAAATGAAGATGTCTCTATTACCGCGCCAAGGGCGCAGCCCGAGCGTAGCACTGAAGGGGCTCCAAGAGCTCAAAGATGCAGGCTCCTTCCTCCTTCCCCACATTCCTCAGAGCACTGAGGATAGCACTCAGGGTTTCCACGTGACTACTGCAACTCTGAACATCACATCCAGCCTCAAACATACCCAGAGAGAGAAAGAAAGGGCACATGGAGGGAAGTGTGTATTATTTAGGATTTGGGAGTGATAGAAAACCCCCAACAACAGTGGCTTACATAAGAAGAAAGTTCACTTATTTTTTGTTAGGCCTTCCTGGTAGGTAGTCCAAGGTTGCTGTGGAGCTCCGTGTAGCAAGAACTCACATTTCTCCTTCCCTTTTCTCCACCCATTTGATCACGAATCCATGGTCCAAGCTGGTAAGATCTGTTATAAATGGAAGGCCAGAGGGAGAGACAAATAAGGGAGCAGACTGTATACGTGTGCCGTCTCTTTAGAAAGGTCCTGGGAAATTGCTCAGTTCAGTTTAATCGCTCAGTCGTGTCTGACTCTTTGTGACCCCATGGACTGCAGCACGCCAGGCCTCCCTGTCCATCGCCAACTCCTGGAGCTTACCCAAATTCATGTCCATTGAGTCAGTGATGCCATCCAACCATGTCATCCTCTGTCGTCCCCTTCTCCTGCTGCCTTCAACCTTTCCCAGCATCAGAGTCTTTTCAAATGAGTCAGTTCTTCGAATCAGGCGGCCAAACTATCGGAGTTTCGGTTTCAGCATCAATCCTTCCAATGAACATTCAGGACTGATTTCCTTTAGGATGGACCAGTTGGATCTCCTCACAGTCCAAGAGACTCTTAAGAGTCTTCTCCAACACCACAGTTCAAAAGCATCAATCCTTTGGCGCTCAGCTTTCTTGATAGTCCAAATCTCACGTGCATACATGACTACTGGAAAAACCATAGCTTTGACTAGATGGACCTTTGTTGACAAAGTAATGTCTCTGCTTTTTAATATGTCTAGGTTTAATATGTCTCTGTCTAGGTTGGTCATAACTTTCCTTCCAAGGAGAAAGCATCTTTCAATTCCATGGCTGCAGCCACCATCTGCAGTGATTTTGGAGCCCAAGAAAGTAAATTCTCTCACCATTTCCCCATCTATTTGCCATGAAGTGATGGGAGCAGATGTCATGATCTTAGTTTTATGAATGTTGAGTTTTAAGCCAACTTTCCACTCTCCTCTTTCACTTTCATCAAGAGGCTCTTTAGCTCTTCTTTACTTTCTGCCATAAGGGTGGTGTCATCTGCATCTCTGACGTTATTGATGTTTCTCCCGGCAATCTTGGTTCCAACTTGTGCTTCTTCCAGTTCAGTATTTCTCATGATGTACTCTGCATATAAGTTAAATAAGCAGAGTGACAATATAGAGCCTTGAAGTACTCCGTTCCTGTTTTGGAAAAATAAAGGCAAGAAGCTGCTATATTAGACAGAGAGTCCAGCCTGGTGCTCTGTGAAGACCTGGGCGGGGGTTAGGTAGGTCCAAGAGGAATGGTGTATATTTCCACCTGTCAATGCCAGAGACACAGAGACACAGCCTTGATCCCAAGATCAGGAAGGTCGTCTGGAGTGGAAAATGGCAACCCACTCAAGCATTCTTGCCTGGAAAATTCCACGGACAGAGGAATCTGGTGGGCTACAGTCTGTGGGGTCACAAAAGAGTCAGACACGACTGAGTGGCTGAGCACACACGACAGACGTCTCTCTAAAGCAGGGGTTGCTGTATTACATTAGTCAGAGCTCAGCTTCGTTGCCACACCCACTGCCGAAGAGAGTGAAAATGACTGTCTTTCATCTGGGTGACCACATCAACAGCTAACAATAGGGATGTTTTAGAATGTAATAAAAGGAAATGGATATTGACGGAAATTATTAGTCTTTTCTGCAGAGGGTATCGGCCTCCTCTCCCTTTTGAGCATGAGTAAATGATCTGTTTCCCAGATCACTCCCCTTGATATCTCCTTGGTCACAACTGCACCAACATAAGTACTGCAGCTCTAAGGGGGTAAAGAAAGCTGGGGTCTGGCCTTTCTAATCTCTGCCATGGACGGTGGCTATGCCAATGAGCAGATAACAAGGAAAAGCCTGCTTAAGCAGCAGTACAAGAAAGCATTACCTTTATAATACATGTGAATATCCTCTGGGGGAAAAATCTCTCCTCATTGTTCTTTTTCAAAGTTTTCAGTTATTTTCGATTTGTGATTGACATCTGAGTTTGTACAACCTGTTATATCCCTGTTTCTCTAGGCCCCATTTTCTTTTGCCATCAAATGATAGGATTTGGCTACATGAACTTCTGGATATTTCCAAGTTTTCCGGTTCTGATCCCACAAATCAGTGACCTATTCAGAAGCCAGTGTTTGATAACTTAGACAAAGGAGGAGCATTTGTGTCTGGGTGGGTGCATGTCAGGAACTACGGAGTGTGAGGCTTAGCTTTGCAGCTGTTGGTTTGTCAGCATGACCATCTTAGCAGATGTGGTTCACCAAGGTGGTGCCCTGGAAGTTAGGGTGGAAACCTCATGCTCATTACCACACGTACTTTGATCCAGCGTACTCAAGGGTAGCTGTTTGTGTGCCAAGCTCGCTCATTAGAACCCCCAAAGCTTCAAGGCTGAGTTCTCCAGGGGTTCAAATCTCAACCCTCCTTGTTTCAAAAGCTGCATCCTCCGAGGACCTTTTCTTGGCTGCACTCTATCCATGTTTGATTACCTCATTAGAAACTCTTTAATGAGGCAAGAGTTTCAGGATGGTTAGCAGCAGAGTTAGCTTGAAGACAGAGCCCAAGGGAGTGTATTACCTCACGGCTGGGGAAAAACAGGCTCCAGTATTACTGGGAAACAGTCCGAGGCCATAGCTACCTCATTTCTGATAAGGCAAGGTTAGAAGGCAACAGAAAAGAGCAGCTTTCATGCAGAATCAGCGCTAAGTTTGTATTATAAGACCCAGACCTGAGTCCCAGGTCAGTCACCAGCAGCAAGCTCTCTGAAAAGAGCCAATTACCAAGCACTGTTACTACCTGATTAACAGTGTTGTTCAGTCAGTTCAGTTCAGTCGCTCAGTCGTGTCCGACTCTCCGCGACCCCATGAATCACAGCACACCAGGCCTCCCCGTCCATCACCAACTCCTGGAGTTCACTCAAACTCATGTCCACAGAGTCGGTGATGCCATCCAGCCATCTCATTCTCTGTTGTCCCCTTCTCCTCCCACCTCCAACCTTTCCCAGCATCAGAGTCTTTTCCAGTGAGTCAATTCGTCGCATGAGGTGGCCAAAGTATTGCAGTTTCAGCTTTAGCATCAGTCCCTCCAATGAACATCCAGGATTGATCTCCTTTAGAATGGACTGGTTGGATCTCCTTGCAGTACAAGGGACTCTCAAGAGTCTTCTCCAGCACCACAGTTCAAAAGCATCAATTCTTTGGCGATCAGCTTTATTCACAGTCCAACTCTCACATTCATACATGACCACGGGAAAAACCATATCCTTGACTAGATGGACCTTTGTTGGCAAAGTAATGTCTCTGCTTTTTAATATACTATCAAGGTTGGTCATAACTTGCCTTCCAAGGAGTAAGCGTCTTTTAATTTCATGGCTGCAACCAGCATCTGCAGTGATTTTGGAGCCCAAAAAAATAAAGTCTGTGTTAGAATATATTTAAATAAGCATGTTAATGCATTTTAGCTGCATAGCATAGTATAAGAATAGGTTGATTAGGATTATTATTTTGAAAGATGTATTTGAATACAGTGTCTAATCCCTTAAGTACTAACATGTCATTTAAATACACTCAAATATATATCACGTTTCCCTGGTGGCTCAGATGGTAAAGAATCTGCCTGCAATGCAGGTGACCCAGGTTCAATCCTTGAGTTGGGAAGATCCCCTGGAGAAGGAAATAGCTACCCACTTCAGTATTCTTGCCTGGAGAATTCCATGGATAGATCTATTAAAGTGATACGTGAGTACTCATGTGCTTAGAAATTTTAAAATCTATTTTAACCCTTTGAATCTTTTTTAGTCTCTTCTGTATTGAATAAAAATTAATTAATTTGGAAGTTAATAAAGATTCAGATTAAAAATCCAAATAATAGGTGTCACTTATTGTATTGTTACCAAACTGAAACTGTATTGGAGAGATGGCTGAATAAACACGTTTGGTTTTTCTTGTGTCCACTCCAGATTCCATTAAACGACAGAAAAGGTCATTTCTGAAATGTAAAACTGCATTAATAATTACGAAAGTCAGAAATAATGTCACTGGTTAGCAGATATTTTATAGATTACTTCAGAAAGGAAAAGACCTGTGAAGTGACCGAGGCAGTACAGATGAAAACCCCCAAATATGCAGGGGAAGATTTCTATGAAGATAAGCATGATTGGTGTTCTATTAACACACGCGAGAGGCAGAAATGACTCCAGGGCTTTGCCAGGTGATTAACTGGGGAGCTATTTGAGCAAATCTACATGAACCAGTTCCTCCCCAGTTTTCTTAGGGTGCATTTGTCCACAGTTCAACATTACTATTTGTTGAAATCAGAGCCAGAGAAGTGTGGTCCTGTATAGGTAGCCACAGATCCAAAAAGGTAAGATTCTGGTACATCACGCTCACCAAGTAAAGGAGATAACTGTATGTGATACATTCCGGTAAAACAAACGGTTCAAAAATGAGAGAGACGGGGATAAAAGAAATCAGGGTGAAAAACAAAAATGTAAATCATATTTTTAAGCCTCATGACTTTTTATACAGAATGTAATACAGTGTTTTTTTTTAATAGAATCTGTTTCTAAAGTGCTGCTGCTAAGTCGCTTCAGTCGTGTCCGACTCTGTGCAACCCCAAAGATGGCAGCCCACCAGGCTCCCCCATCTCTGGGATTCTCCAGGCAAGAACACTGGAGTGGGTTGCCATTGCCTTCTCCGTCTAAAGTGCTAAATAATGTTAATTTTAGAGTAGTTGGTTTGGGGAAAGAGCATGCTAATGTTCTTGGTTTCTTGAGGAAGCAGATTCTGATCCAATATAAAATATGTTTAACATGTGTTAAAAATGCAAGAGAAACTATAAAAGAATAGCTATAAATGTGAAATTTCCAAAATACTGAGTAAAAAGTGGAAGAAAAATTTTATTTATACAATTCATAGATAAAAGGTAAGAAAAATGACCAGATTTTAAATACCAAATAACATAATAAATACATGAGTTACAAATCAAAATATATCAAAAATTGCAATAAAGAAAAACATAATAAATTAAACTTTTCAGGGAGAATTGCTCTTCAGTTCAGTTCAGTCTCTCAGTCGTGTCCGACTCTTTGAGACCCCATGAATCACAGCACGCCAGGCCTCCCTGTCCATCACCAACTCCCGGAGTTCACTCAAACTCATGTCCATCGAGTCGGTGATGCCATCCAGCCGTCTCATTCTCTGTCATCCCCGTCTCCTCCCACCCCCAATCCCTCCCAGCATCAGAGTCTTTTCCAGTGAGTCAACTCTTCGCATGAGGTGGCCAAAGTGTTGGAGTTTCAGCTTTAGCATCAGTCCTTCCAATGAACACCCAGTACTGATCTCCTTTAGGATGGACTGGTTGGACTCCTTGCAGTCCAAGGGACTCTCAAGAGTCTTCTCCAGCACCACAGTTCAAAAGCATCAATTCTTTGGCACTCAGCTTTCTTTATAATCCAACTGTCACATCCATACATGACCACTGGAAAAACCATAGCTTTGACTAGACAGACCGTTGTTGACAAAATAATTGCTCTTAGTATGATAAAAAAAATACAACTACATGTTTCTTTATATTTTATCTATAAACTACATCTAAAACAAAACGGCATGGACGGGTCAAAGAGGAAATACTGAACGGAAGAAAATATTTGCAAATGATATCACTGAGAAGGGATTAATTTCTACAGTAAATAAATAGCTCACACAACTCAACATCAAAAAAATAGAGAAACAATCCTATTAAAAAATGGGCAGAAGACCTGAAAAGACAATTTTCCAAAGAGGAAATACAGATGGCCAACAGGCTGTGAAATGATGTTTCACATCGCTAACTATCAGGGAAATACAAATCAACACCACAATAAGATATCACCTCATACTTGTCAGAATGGCTATCATCAAAATGAATACAAGCAACAAATGTCTGTAAGGGTGTGGAGAACAGGGAACCCTTGTACGCTACTGATAGAAATGCGTATTGGTACAGCCACTATGGAAACCGGAATAGATTGTTCTCCAAAAACTGAAAATAGAACCACCACATGACCCAGAAATTTCACTCCTGGGTGTATACTAAAAAAAAGAAAAAGAAAAAAAAGATACTAATTTGAAAAGACATGTGAATCCCAATGTTCATAGCAATATTATCTACAAATGTCAGAAAAGGAAGCAAATTAAGTGTCCATCAACAGGTGAATGAAGTAAGAAGTGTACTATTTATAAAATAGAGTTGCTTTTCAGTCAGTAAGTTCTGTCCAACTCTTCGTGACCCCACGGACTGCAGCACATCAGCTTCTCTGTCCTCTACTCTTTCCCGGAGTTTGCTCAGATTCATGTCTATTGAGTCACTGATGCTATCCAACCATCTCATCCTCTGCTGCCCCCTTCTCCTTTTGCCCTCAATCTTTCCCAGCATCAGGGTCTGTTCCAATGAGTTGGCTCTTCACATCAGATGGCCAAAGTATTGGATCTTCAGTTTTAGCCTCAGGCCTTCCAATGAATATTCAGGACTGATTTCCTTTAGGATTGTCTGGTTTGATCCCCTTGCAGTCCAGGGGACTCTCAAGAGTCTTCTCCAACACCACAGTTCAAAAGCATCAACTCCGGCACTCAGCCTTCTTTATGGTCTAGACAGTAGTCCACAAGTAGAATGAAATAAAAAGAATGAAATTTTGCCATGTGCAAAACATGGTTGAATTTGGAGGACGTTATGCTAAGTGAAATAAATCAGACAAATACTGTATTATTATCAATTATATGTGGAATCTAAAAAGCTCTGCAGATTAGTGAATATGAGAAAAAAGAGGCAGACTGACAGACATGGAGAACAAGCTGCTGGTTACCAGTGGGGAGAGGGAAGGGGTAGGGGTTATAGGGGAAGGACTAAGAGGCACAAATTATTACTTGTGAAATAATCCACAAGAATATGTTGAACTGCATAGGGAATATAGCCAATATTTCATAATAAATGTAAATTAAAACATTTAGAAATTGTGAATCACTATATTGTACATCAATAACATAATATTGCACATTGAATATATTTCAGTTTAAAAAGCATATATTGGGTTTATTTTGTTTATTTATAGAATATTCCAAAATTACATCTTTGCTTGGACATACACTGAAATCTTTATAAGTTTAAGTGGCTAATTCATGCCAATATACAGCAGAAATCAAACCAATATTGTAACGTGAAAGTGAAAGTCACTCAGTCGTGTCCTACTCTTTGCGACCCCATGGACTGTACAGTCCGTGGAATTCTCCAGGCCAGAATACTGGAGTGGGTTGCCTTTCCCTTCTCTTCCCAACCCAGGGATCGAACCCAGGTCTCCCACATTGCAGGCTGATTCTTTACCAGCTGAGCCATCAGGGAAGCCCATATTGTAAGCCAATCATCAATCAATTAAAAACAAATAAATATTTTTAAAACTTCGTTCTTTTCTAAACCTGGTTTTCTGGTCATATACAACAAAATTTTAAATATTTATTTAAAGGGGGAAAATTCTAACTTTTGGAGACTTAGAAACATGTTTCTAAATGTGCCTTGAGTGAAAGGGAAAATAAACAGAAATCATAAATTAATTGAAAAGTAATAAAGTAAGAATTTCTTCTACTAGCTTTGAGCTTGTTTTTTTTTTTTTCTTTTGCTATTTCCTTGAATTGTATGGTTATGTTGTTTGAGCTCTTTCTTATTTCTTAATGTAGGTACATATTATCATTAACTTCCTTCTTAGAACTGTTTTTGCTGCATCTCACAAGTTTTGATACTCTGTATTTTCACTTGTCTCAATCGATTTTTTATTTCTGTCTTGATTTCATCTTTGATATGTTGGTTTTTCCGTAGCATAATGTTTAAGCCACATATAACTGTGAACTATCTAGTTTTCTTCTTGTATCTAATTTCTAGAGCCATACATTTGTGGTAAGAATAAATACTTAAGCTGATTTCAGTCCCCTTCAATGCAGTCAAACATTTTTTTGTGGCCTCACATCTGGTCTGTCCTGGAGAACACTGCCTGTGTGATTGAGGAGAGCATGTATCCCGTTGCTGTGGGACGTGAGGTCCATCTGCTCTAACGTCACAGTCTGACGTTCCCTTCTTGATTTTCTGTCTGGACAATTTACACATCGCTAACAGGGGGCCATTGACATTTCCTACTCTCATTGCACTGTCTGTTTCTTCTTTTGCGCCTGTTAATTCTTGCTTCATATATTTAGGTGCACCTATGTTAGGTGCATATGGGCTTCCCTGGTGGCTCAGACAGCAAAGAGTCTGCCTGCAATGCGGGAGATCTGGGTTCGATCCCTGGGTGGGGAAGAGCCCCTGGAGGAGGGCATGGCAGTCCACTCCAGTATTCTTGCCTGGAGAATCCCCATGGACAGAGGAGCCTGGTGGGGCTACAGTCCATGGGGTTGCAAAGAGTCTGAGTGACTAACCACATGTTGGGTGCATAAGCATTTTTGAATATTGTATCCTCTCATTGAATTGACTCCCTCATCATTATATATTGAGCTTTGTCTCTTATTATAATCTTTGGTTTAAATTCTGCTATGTCTGAAATAAGTAAAGCTACTACTTTCTTGCAGTTTGCATTTGCATGAAGTAACTTCCATCCCTTCATTTTCAATCTGTATGTGTTCTTACACATTATGTGAGTATTTTGTAGGCAGCACATCGCTATATTTTTCCTTTTTATTCATCAGCCAATCTGTGTCTTTTGATTAAAGCATTTGCCCTTACAAGAATTTTGCCCTTTTACATTTAGAATTATTTTAGGTGTGGACTTACTACTGTGATTTTGTTAACTGCTTGCTGGCTGTTCTGTAATTCCGTTGTTCCAATGCTTTCCCTTGCTGTCTTCTGTGATCTGATGGCTTTCTCTGGTGATGTGCTTGGATCCTTTCCTTTTTATCTTTTGTGTATCCACTATGGGTTTTTATCTTGTAGTTACCTTGTCGTTACCATGCTTTCCCGGTGGCTTGCCCAGTGAAGGAGATGTAGGAAATGCTGCTTGACCCCTGGATCAGGAAGACTGCCTAGAGGAGGGCATGGCAACCCACTCCAGTATTCTTGCCAGGAAAATCCCACGGACAGAGGAACCTGGTAGCTGCAACCCCCAGGGTCGCAAAGAGTCAGATATGACTGGAGTGACTAAGCCCACACCCATACATTGCTTTTAGGGCTTCCCTGGTAGCTCAGGTGGTAAAGAGCCTGCCTGCAAGCAGGAGACCCTGGTTTGAGTCCCCGGTCAGCAAGATCCCCTGGAGGAGGGAAAGGCTACCCACTCCAATAACAGTTCGTGAGGTCGCAAAGAGTCAGACACGACTAAGTCTCTTTCACTTCACCATGAGTTTGTCACAAAACATATTTACAAAAGTATATTTTAAGCTGATAACAACTAAACTTCAAAAACATACTAAAGTTCTACATTTTTGCTGTTCCCTCTCTCACATTTTATGTTCTTAATTTGCATTTTTTTACACTTGTACATCCATTAACATAGTATTTTAGCTAAAGTTTTTAAAATGCTTTTAGCTTTTAATTGTCATATTAGAGTTACAAGTAATTTACCCGTCATCATGATTCCATTAGAGTATTTTGAATTTGCTTATAAATTTACCTTTATCAGTGAGACTTTTAGTCTCCTATGTTTTCCTCTGGTTGATTAGCATCCTCTCATTTCAGTTTGAAGAAGTCCATTTAACATTTCTTGTAAGGCTGGTCTAGAGGTGGTGAAATCTTTCAGCTTTTGTCTGTCTGGAAAGCTCATTATTTTTCCCTCAATTCTGAAGGACAACTTTCCCAGGGGGGGATGTTCTTGGTTTAACTTTTTTCTTTTAGCTCTTTGAATACATTATGCCACTCTCTGGTGTGCAAAATCGTTGCTGAAAAATCTGCTGGGAGTCTTATGGGAGTTCTTGTTGTGTAGCAAGCTGTTTTTCTCTTGCTACTTTTAAGATTCTTTCTTAAAAAGTTTTCCATTCACTTTTGACAGTTTAATTATAATGTGTCTCTGTGTGGGTCTCTTTGGATACATCTTACTTGGACGCTATGGGCATCCTGGGTCTGTATGTCTGTTTTCCCAGGTTAAGAGCATTTTCAGCCCTATTTGTTTGAATAAGTTCTGTCCCCTTTCTCGTTCCTTCTCTTTCTCGGACCCCAGTAATGAAAACATTGGCCTGATTTATGGTGCTCCATTAGACCCTTACGTTATCCTCATTCTTTTTTCCTTCCTTTTTCTGTGTTGTTTCTCTAATTGATTGAATTGCACTGCTCTGTCTTCAAGTCCACTGATCCTTTTTCCACTTGATCTTGTCTACTGCTCAACTCCTCTAGTGAATTTTTCAGTTCAGTCAACATATTCTTCAGCTCTGAAGAATAATACTTTCACATATTTTCAATCACTTTCTTGAAATTCTCACTTTGTTCATACATTGTTTTGACTTTGGTGAGCAGCTTTATTATCATTATTTTGAGCTCATTATCAGATAATCACATCTCTTCATTTTACTAAAGTCTGTTTTTGGAGCTTTACCTTGTTCTTCTGCTTAGAATACAGTCTTCTGCTTCTTTGTTTTCTTGACTTTCTGCGTTCGTTTCTGTGCATTCAGTTCAGTCGCTCAGTCGTGTCCGACTCTCCGCGACCCCATGAATCACAGCACGCCAGGCCTCCCTGTCCATCACCAACTCCCAGAGTTCACTCAAACTCATGTCCACAGAGTCGGTGATGCCATCCAGCCATCTCGTTCTCTGTCGTCCCCTTCTCCTCCCGCCCCCAACCTTTCCCAGCATCAGAGTCTTTTCCACTGAGTCAACTCGTCATTAGATGAACATAAGCCCTACTGGCCACTAGAAACAGACTATCATGAGGTATATGTCCTGCGTAGTAGCTAAAAATGCCAGGGTGCCAGACGTGTGTACAAACTCCTTCTGGGGAAACATTGTCAGTTTGTGGTGGCTACAAGGAGAATGAAAGATGATGTCTCCTGTTCCTCTGTTACCTAGAGATGATTGCAGTCATTCCCTAGATGTAGACTAACTTAGAAATCTGACCCTCAGGTACCAGTTTTTGAAGTATTCAAGTATGTATCGTCCAGAGGAAGCCTGAGATGTGCACGTTTCTGTGTGCCCCCTTTCTGCTGAGGCGTGGGGACCAGCCACAGTGAGTCTTTGTGAGCCCTCTAAGAGCTGATTCTTTGTTTACTACAGGCTTCATGAGTCTTGTGCATGCTAGCCCCATTTGGCTTTCAGACCTAGGTGTTTAGGGGGACCCATCTCTCAGATGAAGTCTTAGAGGTTTCTAGATGTTGGGCCCAAATCATTTGTTCCTCAGAGAGAAGCTGGAGAGTTGTGAGTTCCCTCCCAATAATAATACATCACTGTGTCAGGAGTGGGGTTTATCGTGAGAGTGTATCCAGCCTTTCCTACCCATTTTTGATGTAAATATTTCCTCATTTGCCCAAAGTGTTTCTCAATTAGTTTCTGAATTTCTTCCAGAAGAATTTTTTCCATGAATAGGTATAGATCTGGTGTGTCTGTGGAAGGAGGTGAGTTTTGGAGCCTCCTATGTCACCATTTTGGACTGGAATTCCTCTAGACAAACCCTTAGCCAGATTTATGAAGGGAAGTCATTCTTTTTGGTGAATTTTACCAAAAATTTAAAGAGAAATTAATCACAGTCTTTCTCAAATTCTTCCAAAGCTGGAGAAGGGAACATTTCCCAACTCATTTTACAAGCCAATGTTACCCTGATTCCAAAACCAGAAGAGGACCCTACAAGGAAAGAAAATCACAAGCTAAAATTCCTGATGAACATGGATTCAATATCCTTTAAAAAAAAATGTTAGCAAATCAGTCTTAAAAATACATTAAAAGGATGATCAGTTCAGTTCAGTCGCTCAGTCATGTCCGACTCTTTGCGACCCCATGAATCACAGCACGCCAGGCCTCCCTGTCCGTCACCAACTCCCGGATTTCACTCAAACTCATGTCCATCGAGTCGGTGATGCCATCCATCCATCTCATTCTCTGTCGTCCCCTTCTCCTCCTGCCCCCAATCCTTCCCACACCAGAGTCTTTTCTAGTGAGTCAACTCTTCGCATGAGGTGGCCAAAGTATTGGAGCTTCAGGTTTAGCATCAGTCTTTCCAATGAACACCCAAGACTGATCTCCTTTAGAATGGACTAGTTGGATCTCCTTGCAGTCCAAGGGACTCTCAAGAGTCTTCTCCAGCACCACAGTTCAAAAGCATCAATTCTTCGGCGTTCAGCTTTCTTCACAGTCCAACTCTCACATCCATACATGACCACTGGAAAAACCATAGCCTTGACATCCTCTATAGGTGAAATTTATTTCAAGGGTGAAAAGATAGTTCAACATCCACAAATTAATCAATATGATATAAATAAACATTAAAAGAAAAAAATTATCTCAACAGATGCAGAAAAAAAGTTTGATAAAATTCAACATCCATTCATGATAAAAGTTGTCAAGAAGCAGAATATAGAATTAACATACCTCAACATAATAAAGGCCATGAATGACAATCCCACATCTAACGTCATACTTAACAATAAAAATTTGAAATCTTTTCCTCTAAGATCGGTAAAAAGACAGACGTTCCATTCTTGCCACTTTTATTCAACATGGTACTGGAATTTCTAGACAGAGCAACTAGCAAGAAATGGAAATAAAAGACATCTAAATCAGAAAGAAATAAGACCATCTCTACATACAGACGACAAAATCTTATATATATTAATAGAAGGCCATGATATTCCACCAGAAATGTTTAGAACCAATAAAGGAATTCAGTAAATTTACAGGATATAAAATCAATAGACAAAAAGTTTATTTTTGTGTATTTATTGATCATCACTGATAAGTGCACTTACCTGTTCATATCCATACACTAATAATGGACTGTCAGAGTGAGAAACTAAGAAAACAGCTTCATTTACAAGTGCATCTAAAGAGTGAGTTACTTAGAAACAAATTTAAGCAAAATTTGGTAAAAGACCTGTGCATTGAAAACTATGAGACATTGATTGAAAACTTGAAGACACAAATAAATGGAAATATAATCTCTGTTAATGGACTGATGCTAAAGCTAAAGCTCCAATACTTTGGCCACCTGATGTGAAGAGCCAAATCATTAGAAAAGATCCTGATGCTGGGGGAGATTGAAGGCAGGAAGAGAAGGGGACGACAGAGGGTGAGACGGTTGGATGGTCTCACCGACTCAATGGACATGAGGTTAAGCAAGCTCTGGGAGGTGGTGAAGGATGGGGGAGACTGGTGTGCTGCGGTCCATGGGATCTCAGAGTCGGACACCGCGGAGCCACTGGAAAACAACAAAGGATTGGGAGGAGGAAAATTGTTAAAGTGTCCACAGCGCATGAAGGATTCAATTCAGTCCATAATAAAGTTTCAATGGCATTTTTCACAGGAATAGAAAAAGCAATCTTTAGTTTGTATGGAGTCACAAAAGATTCTAAATAACTAAAGCAGTGCTGAAAACAAAGAACAAATGTGAAGGCATCACACTTGCTGACGTCAAACTCCATTAATATGTAGTCATCAAAACGGAATGATATCGGCATAAAACACACACGTACATCAGTGAAGCAGAGCAGAGAGCCTAGAAATAAGCTGACATGTACGGTCAATTATTTTACAACAGAGGAACCTACAATTAAATGTCTTTAAGTAGATGTCCATAAGAAATAAAATTTAAACATTGGGAAATTTAAGACACATTCTTTTAAGTAACTCTCCAGTCAAAGAATAAATAATGAAAAGGTAAATAGGTAAAACTAAATGATACTGAAAATTCTGCATATCAAAGCTTAGGTAATCCAGCTAAAGTACGATACTTCATGGCGGTGTTTTCACTTGATAAAATGTATCTGTTAGAATCACACAGTAGACAGCAGTAAAACATTAATGTGTTTTCTCCAAAGATATAATATCTTTTTGTGCTGCCCAGCTAGTTCAGTCAGTAGAGCATGAAACTGTTA
Source organism: Moschus berezovskii (assembly GCF_049115385.1). NCBI lineage: Eukaryota > Metazoa > Chordata > Mammalia > Artiodactyla > Moschidae > Moschus > Moschus berezovskii. Next base: position 1,422,433 of record NC_142463.1, on the reverse strand, counting down.
AAGATTTAACATTGAGAAAAAAATACAACATGAGTTCATCCTCTTACAGTTCTGGAAGGCAGAAGCCCAAAGTCAGTTTCAATGGGTCAAAATGAAATTGTCTCTCGAACTGTGTTCCTCCTGCAAGCTCTAGAGGAAAATCGGTTTCCTTGCCTTTTCCAGCTCCAAGAGCCTGCTTCCATTCCTTGGCTTGTAGCTCATTCCTCCACAGTATGGGCTTCCTGGTAACTCAGCTGGTAATGAATCCACCTGCAATGCAGGGGACCTGGGTTCAATACCTGGGTCAGGAAGATCCCCTGGAGGAGGGCATGGCAAGCCATTCCAGTATTCTGGCCTGGAGCAGCCCCATGGACAGAGCAGCCTGGTGGGCTGTAGTCCATGAGGTTGCAAAGAGTTGGACATGACTGAGTGACTAAGCAAAGCACAGCATGGTACTGGCACAAAAACAGAAATATAAACCAATGGAAGACGATAGAAAACCCTGAGATAAACCCATGCACATATTATCACCTAATCTATGAAAAAGGAAGCAAGAATATACAATGAAGAAAAGACAGCCTCTTCAATAAGTGGTACTGGAAAAACTAGACAGCTACTTCCACAATAATGAAATTAGAACTCTCACTAACACCATACACAAAAATAAACTCAAAATGGATTAGAGACCTGAATGTAAGGTCAAACACCGTAAAACACTTAGAAGAAAACATAGGCAGAACATTCTGACATAAATTGTAGTATCTCTGTCTCTACCTACCTTCTAGAGCAATGAAAATATAAATGAAAATTAGCAAATGGGACGTAATTAAACTTAAAAGCTTCTACATAACAAAGGAACCCATAAACAAGATGAAAAGATAACCCTCAGAATGGGAGAAAACATTTGTAAATGAAGCAAGTGACAAAGGGTTAATCTCCAAAATATGCAAACAGCTCATGCAGCTCAATATCAAAAAAACAAGCAATCCAATTAAAAAAAAATGGGTGAAAGACTTAAATAGACATTTTCCCAAAGAAGACACACAGATGATCAACAAATACACGGAAAAATGCTGAGCATCACAAACTATTAGAGAAAAGCAAGTCAAAACTATAATGAGGGATCATTTCACATCTGTCAGAATGGCCATTATTTAAAAATCTACAAACAATAAATGCTAGAGAGGGTGTGAGAAAAAAGGGACCCCCTTGCACTGGTGGCAGGAATGTAAATTGATACAACCACTATGGAGAACAGTATGGCAGTTCCTTTAAAAATTAAAAATAGAGTTACCCCATGACCCAGCAATCCACTACTGGGCATATGCCCAGGATAAGCCATAATTCAGAAAGACACATGCACCGCAGTGTTCACTGAAGCATGATTTACAATAGCCAGGATGTGGAATCAACCTAAAAGTCCATCAACAGAGGAATGGATAAAGGCAACGTGGTACATATATGTGATGGAATATTAATCAGTCACTCAGTTCAGTTCAGTTCAGTCGCTCAGTCGTGTCTGACTCTTTGCGACCCCGTGAATCACAGCACGGCAGGCCTCCCTGTCCATCACCAACTCCTGGAGTTCACTCAAACTCATGTCCATCGAGTCGTTAGAAAGAACAAAACCATGCCATTTGCAGAAACGTGGATTCACCTAGAGGTTATCATATTAAGTGAAGAAAATCGACAGAGAAAAGCAAACATTGTATACGTGCACGTGGACTCTAGAAGCCTGTATAGATGATCTCACTGGCAAAACAGAAATAGAGACAGGTGTAGACAACAAACGTACCAAGTTGGGGAAGGGGGCGGGGGATGAGCTGGGCGACAGGGAGTGACCTACACACACTGCTGATGCTGCGCATAGGATAGATAACCAATGAGAGCCTACTGTATAGCTCTACCCCATGCTCTGTGGTGGCCCAGATGGGAAGGAAATCCAAAGCAGAGGAGCTGTATATATAGAGATAGCTGATGACCTTTGCTTTACAGCTATGCATACACAGGATGTGTACGTAAATCAGCTATACCTCTACGTACAGCTCCTCTGTTTTGGATTTCCTTCCCATTTAGGTCACCACAGAACATGGAGGAGAGTTAAACAACAGGTTCTCATTTGTCATCTATTCCGTCAGTTCAGTTCAGTTCAGTTCAATTCAGTCGCTCAGTCGTGTCTGACTCTCCGCGACCCCATGAATCACAGCACGCCAGGCCTCCCTGTCCATCACCAACTCCCGGAGTTCACGCAAACTCACATCCATCAAGTCGGTCATGCCATCCAGCCATCTCATTCTCTGTCGTCCCCGTCTCCTCCCGCCCCCAATCCTTCCCATCATCAGAGTCTTTTCCAGTGAGTCAACTCGTCACATAAGGTGGCCAAAGTATTGGAGTTTCAGCTTTAGCATCAGTCCTTCTAATGAACACCCAGGATTCATCTCCTTTAGAATGGACTGGATGGATCTCCTCACTTCACGGCAAATAGATGGGGGAAAAATGGAAACAGTGACGGATTTCATTTTCTTGGGTTCCAGAATCACTGCAGATGGTGACTGCAGCCATGAAATTAAAAAACACTTGCTCCTTGCAAGAAAGTTCAGTTTAGTTCAGTTGTTCAATCGTGTCCGACTCCATGCAGCATGCCAGGCTTCCCTGTCCCTCACCAACTCCCGGAGTTTACTCAAACTTATGTCCATTGAGTCGGTGATGCCATCCAACCATCTCATCCTCTGTCATCCCCTTCTCCTCCTGCCTTCAATCTTTCTCAGCATCAGGGTCTTTTTCAGTGAGTCAGTTCTTTGCATCAGGTGGCCAAAGGATTGCAGTTTCAGCTTCAGCATCAGTCCTTCTAGGGAATATTCAGGACTTATTTCCTTTAGGATGGACTGGTTGGATCTCCTTGCAGTCCAAGGGACTCTCAAGAGTCTTCTCCAACACCACAATTCGAAAGCATCAATTCTTCAGCACTCAGCTTTCCTTATAGTCCAACTCTCACATCCATACATGACTACCGGAAAAACCACAGCTTTGACTAGATGGACCTTTGTTGGCAAAGTAATTTCTCTGCTTTTTAACATGCTATCTAGGTTGGTCATAGCTTTTCTTCCAAGGAGCAAGTGTCTTTTAATTTCATGGCTGCAGTCACCATCTGCAGTGATTTTGAAGTCCAAAAAGTAAAGTTTGTTCCACTGTTTCCCCATCTATTTGCCATGAAGTGATGGGACCAGATGCCATGGTCTTAGTTTTTTCGATGTTGAGTCTTAAGCCAGCGTTTTCACTCTCCTCTTTCACATCATCAAGAGGCTCTTTAGTTTTCCTTCTCTTTCTGCCATAAGGGTGAAAGAAAAACTTCGAAGAAAAGCTATGACAAATTTAGACTGTGTATTAAAAATCAGAGACATCACTTTCGTTACAAAGGTCCGTATAGTCAAAGCTATGGTTTATCCAGTAGTTATGTATGGATGTGAGAGTTGGACCATAAAGAAGGCTGAGTGCCAGAGAATTTATGCTTTCGAACTGTGTTGTTGGAGAAGACTCTTGAGAGTCCCTTGGACTGCAAGGAGATCAAACCAGTCAATCCTAAAGAAAATCAACCCTGAATATTCATTGGAAGGACTGATGCTGAAGCTCTCATACTTTAGCCACCTGATGTGAAGAGCTTACTCATTGGAAAAGATCCTGATGCTGGGAAAGATTGAGGGCAAGAGGAGAAGGGGACGACAGAGGATGAGATGGTTGGATGGCATCACCATCTCAATGGACATGAATTTGAGCAAACTCTGAGAGATAGTGAAAAACAGGGAAGCCTGGCATCCTGCAGTTCATGCTGTCTCAAAGAGTTGGACACAACATAGCACCAAAAACATATATAGGCTAAGGACTTAAATAGACAATTCTCCAAAGAAGACATATTCATACCAATAACCAACAGACACACTGAAAAATGCTCAACATCACTAATCACCAGGGAAATTCAAATCAAAAGCAAAGTATCATCTAATACTTGTCAGGATGGCTATTTTCAAAAATGAAAATGCAAGGAGACAGATTTTGGCAAAGATATGGAGGAATTGTACAGTGTGGACGAGAATGCAGAATGATTCATGTCTATGTAAGAAGCATAAACATTTCTCAAAAAATGAAAACTAGAACTACACATGAACGAACAATCCTTTTTCGGGGTATTTTTCCAAAAGAACTGAAATCAGCATCTGGAAGAGATTTTAGCATTCCTATGTTCACTGCTTCGCTATTCACAGCTGCCAAGGTGTGGAAGCAATCCAACTGTCCGTCAACAGGTGAATGAGCAAAGGAACTGCTGTCTGTGCGAACAGTGGAATGCTATCTCACCTTTCAGAAAAGGGAAGTTTTGCTCACAAACCTTTATGCTAGCATCCATTGTTTGCTTTGCACACCTTATTCAAGATTCCACGTTGTATTTAGTTGCACTGAGCAGCTTCAGCTGCTTGCAACAAATTCTGACAAATTCTCTTTTCATTTTTATTGTTAAAAATGTCTTCAAATTTTCCTTGTTATGGCATATTAGACACAGACATCATTTAAAAGTAGACATTTAAATTTCCAAAAATAGGGTTTTTTTAAAAATGTCTTTGAGATTAATTTATCATTTTGATATTAATTTATCATTTAAATACTTTCTTCTCTACACTCACCCTCTGTGCTTTTCCATCCTTTTAATTTTATCAAGGTTTTCAATGGCTAACTCAAAGAGCTCTCTTGGAAAACGTCACATTGCAATTGAAACTATGTGGGCTATTTTCAAATATTTTTGATATTTACTTCTAACATAATTCCACAGTAATAAGAGAGCAGCCTCTGTATCATTTCAATGTCTTTACAGCATGAAATTTCTACACCTTGTTTTATGTCCCTGGAAATGTTCCAGTGTCTCCTCGTTTATAGTCTATGGGAACTTGAATAGAATTTGTATCCTGCTGTTGTGTGAAAATTGTTTAAATCTTAACTATATTGAATTGGTATATAGTGCTTTTCAGGTCTACTATATCCTTCTACTTTTTGTCTATTTATTCTATTAATTTTTGAGAAAATAATTAATAATTAATTTTTTCTATTAATATTGAAACTGCAACTAAAAATCTTATCTACTTAAAAAATAATTATAATATATAGTGGAACTATATGTAACCTGTTCTGTATTTTCCAAGTCTCCTGTAAATGTGTTATCATATTTTCATAACTTAAAAAATAAAACATTTTTACAAAGGGAAATTTTGCACTATGCAAAAGCATGGGTAAACCTGGAGTTTATTATGCTAAGTAAAATAAGCCAATCACTAAATTGTATTATTCCACTAATTTGAGGTATCTAAAATACTCAAATTCATAGAATCAAACAGTAAGCAGGTGGTTGCAATGCAACTGGGCAGAGCTATTATTTAGGAGGCATAAATTTTCATTCAAACAAGATGAATAAGCTCTAGGGTTCTGCTATACAGTATTGTACCTACAGTCAATACTTTCAAATTTGTTAAGCAGTAGATCTCTAAGTGTTCTTTACGTAACAACAACAAAAAAATAATGTGATATCCTAAATATTCATTTTCGTGGAGTTCAGTCAACAGACTACGATCTTCCCATACATTGGAGACATTGAAAGCCTGGCTTAGAAGGACAAAGATTACAGTGTTTGGTTAAAAAATTGCAAGCCTGATGTGTAGTGTGACCATATTTTTGTAAGGAAAAATCAAATTCTACAAAATGCACATGTACACTGATGCCCCCTCCTCCCCTCATGGTTTCAGAAGTGAAGACATCAAACTGCTGGCCAAGGTTAGATCAGTGATTGGCAAAGACACAGGGGCATCCTCACGGCTGGCTCCAAACACCTTCTATTTGTCTGCCTTTGTCAGGCACGTTCTGGTTTTATGGTTTTGAGAATCAAGATTTTTCAATTATCATGCTTCACCTTCCTCCATCCCTCCCAGGAAAGAAATATATTCAAGATGGGGAACACATGTACACCCAGGGCGGATTCATGTCAGTGTATGGCAAAACCAATACCATATTGTAAAGTAAGAAAAAAAGAAATGTATTTAGGGTGGTCTTCTCTCTCTCTTGGGGAGTGACTTGCACAAGGTCAGGATTCACTGGAGGGAGGAGCCCAGGAGGGTCCGGGGGAGGATTTTGTTTCTCGCCAGTCATTTAAGACAGAGAGTAGTGCACGTTGGGTGGGGGCGGGGAGGGGCTGATGGCTCAACTTTGGACCAGGGGTCCACCCCTGCCACCCCCGGGGGACACGTCCACTGAGGGTCACGGGGCCAGTTCTTCGAATCTGGGCTTGTCTCCTGTTTGCCCCTCTGGAAGCTGAGGGACTTCTGGGCTTTGCTTTCTGGACCTTGATGTGAAGCACGATCAGACAAGGGCTGGTGACTGGGGACCCAGGAGAACACGGAGTCCCAGTTCACTGCAGAGGCTGGGATGCAAAGCGGCTCACCTAATTAGCCACTGGAGGCAGCGAGTCTCATTATGCCAGGTGGAGAGATCTCCCCAGCAGAGTGACCCAAGTAGGGGCCTGACCTGCTGCCTGGGCGATGCAACAGGAGCTGGACGGGCAGGTGAGCTGATAGACTCCCCCTGCTTCTGCCAAGACCCAGGGGCTTCCCGCTTCAGAACCCGGAGCGCCAGCCTGATGCTTGCTGAGACCGCAGCATCCTTCCCTACCCCCTCCCCACTGGCGCTTCACGGCGTGGTGTGGGAAGCCAGAGGTGAATGGGGAGGGGCGGGGGTCCTCGATGCCGCCTCAGACGCCCCCACAGACCTGGGTCAGAAGCTCAGGAGAGCTGGGCGAGCAGATCCTGTGTGTGGGGGCTTGAGTGAGTCAGGACCCTCCCCCAGACAGGGTAAGATCAGGGCAGCCACCCGCGGGGCTGCAGGAGTGGGAGGAGACCATGTGTGTAAGGGGGCAGCAGAGCGATGTATACAGTAAGCACTCAGGTCTGCTCTCTGCAGGGGAAGTGGTAACACCCTCCTGCCTGACCAGCCCTGAGCGTGGGCCGCAGGGCCATTTGGACTAATGGGACAGTTCTCATTCTAAACAGAGAGCATCACTGTCTACTTCATCCCTTTCAATGCATTTCTCAGGGTCAGATCAGTACCGCAGACCCTGAGCACACCGCTACTAAGGTACAGACCCCAAGTTGGGGTGCAGAAATAACAGACCAAGGCCAGCCTCAGACCACAGACATGAAATCAAACACCTGCAGCTTGACATGACCAGTACAGCACAAGGGGGTACGATTGGGCTGCTGATGGCACAGAGGAGGAAACCGTCATATCAGAGTGGGTCCTGGAGGGTCCCCGGTGAGATAAGAGAGCTAGTGACACGCGCAAGGTGGATGGGGCTAGACAGACATTTCAGACAGAACAAGACAATGGAGAAATCTGACTCTTGAGAAACCTGTATGCAGGTCAGGAAGCAACATTAGAACTGGACATGGAACAACAGACTGGTTCCAAATAGGAAAAGGAGTACGTCAAGGTTGTATATTGTCACCCTGCTTATTTAACTTATATGCAGAGTACATCATGAGAAACGCCGGGCTGGAAGAAGCACAAGCTGGAATCAAGATTGCTGGGAGAAATATCAATAACCTCAGATATGCAGATGACAACACCCTTATGGCAGAACCTGAAGAAGAACTAAAGAGCCTCTTGATGAAAGTGAAAGAGGAGAGTGAAAAAGTTGCCTTAAAACTCAACATTCAGAAAACTAAGATCATGGCATCCAGTCCCATCTCTTTGTGGCAAATAGATGGGGAAACAGTGGAAACAGTGAAAGACTTTACGTTTTTGGGCTCCATAATCACTGCAGATGGTGACTGCAGCCAAGAAATTAAAAGACGCTTACTCCTTGGAAGGAAAGTTATGACCAACCTAGATAGCATATTAAAAAGCAGAGAAATTACTTTGTCAACAAAGGTCCATCTAGTCAAAGCTATGGTTTTTCCAGTAGTCATGTATGGATGTGAGAGTTGGACTATAAAGAAAGCTGAGTGCTGAAGAATTGATGCTTTTGAATTGTGCTGTTGGAGAAGATTCTTGAGAGTCCCTTGAACAGCAAGGAGATCCAACCAGTCCATTCTAAAAGAAATCAAGCCTGAATATTCATCGGAAGGACTGACGCTGAAGCTGAAGCTCCAATATTTTAGCCACCTGATGAAAAGACCTGACTCATGGAAAAGACCCTGATGCTGGGAAAGATTGAAGGCAGGAGGAGAAGGGGATGACAGAGGATGAAATGGTTGCATGGCATCGCCGACTCAATGGACATGAGTTTGAGTGAACTCCGGGAGTTGGTGACGGACAGGAAGGCCTGGGGTGCTGCAGTCTGTGGGGTCACAAAGAGTCAGACACGACTGAGCGACTGAACTGAAGGAAATGAGGGAAGTGGTCAGAGAACCTGGGTGGGAACCAGCAAAGGCTGTGGTCACCAAGCCTGAAAGGAAGAAGTCTAGAGAGGGAGGAAGCAGGGGACGAAAAACTGCTTGTTCATCTCACGTGACTTGAGGCAAGGTTACTTCTAACTCATCCTGGTGTCTCTCTGATCTGTAAGAAAGCGGCATCTGTGCAGTAAATTAAGTGCTGCACATGTTCCCTTTCAGTCTGGCTTGAGCTCCTTCAGAGGAGGTGGTGGCGGCTGCTCCCCACGTCAGCAAGGGTAGGTCTCCTGTGGACCCCTCTCCAGCGCCACAGCTTCAGGACACGGACAAGTGCTCCAGCCCTCCACGTTCACTACAACACATGCAGAGGCGTGCAGAGTCACACTCGGTGTCCAGGAGTGATTGCAGAGCAGACCCCCGCCCAGGAACCATGCAGCCAAGACACTTTCTACCCCTGGTCTCAGCTCAGCAGTTCACGTGCCCCACGTGCCCTGGCTCTTCAGGAACCCCAGCTTCCACTGATCCCTGGAAAGGTAGGCACTGTCCTAACATTTAAGGTAATAGTGATATTTCTTTTTAAACCTTGTTTAACTTTTTATTTTATATTGGAATATAGTTGATCAACAGCGCTGTGATGACTTCAAGTGTACAGCAGAGTTATTTGGTCAGTGTACACGCATCCACTCCTTTTCAAATTCTTTTTCCATTTAGTTTGTCACGTAACACTGAGCAGAGTCCCTGCGCTACACAGTAGGTCCTTGTTGGTTATCCATTTTAAAATAGCTGTGTGCACATGTGCATCCCAAGCTCCCTGGTTACGCCTTCCCCCAGTCTTCCTCCCTGGTGACCATAAGTTTGTTCTCTAAGTCTCTGAGTCCGTTTCTATTTTGTAAATACTTCTATCATTTCTTTCTAGATTGGGCATATATGCTATATCATACCATATTTCTCTTTGCCTGACTTCATTCAGTATGACAATCTCTGGGTCCATCCATGTTGCTGCAAATGGCATTTTTCATTCCTTTTAATGGCTGAGCCCCAGGTGGGTAGTAGTGAGGAACGAACCTGCCCACACAGGAGATGCCAGATGATCCCCGGGTCAGGAACATTTCCTGGAGAAGGAAATGGAAACCCCCTCCAATATTCTTGCCTGGGAAGTTCCTTGGACAGAGGAGTCTGGTGGGCTACAATCCATGCAGTTGCAGAGTTGGACACGACTGAAGAGCTGAGCGCACACACACACACACACACACAATATTCACACACACACACACACATGCACACAATATTCACACACACACACACATACACACGCACACAATATTTACACACACACACACACAGACACACAGACACACACACACAATATTCACACACACACACACACATACACACACACATACAGATACACACACACACACATACACACACACACACACACACATACACACACACATACAGATACACACACACACACATACACACACACACACACACACATACACAATATTCCAATATACACATCTTCCACATCTTCTTTATCCATTCCTCTGCTGACGGACACTTAGGTTGTCTCCATGTCCTGGCTATTGTAAATAGCGCTGCAGTGAACATTGGGGTGCAGGTATCCTTTCAGACCGTGGCTTTCTCCAGATACATGCCTAGGAGGGGGGTCGCTGAATCATATGGTAGCTCTATGTTTAGTTTTTCAAGGAACCTGCCTCCCGTTCTCCGCAGTGGCTGCACCAGTTTACGTTCCCACCAACAGTGTCGGTTGCCTACGCTCTATTTCCTTCCATTCTTTTGCATCCACTGACAAATATTATTATCCCATTTCTTCTTTATGTTGCTTTAGATGTTTCACATCCCTTCCCTTTTTCTCTTCAGTTCAGTCGCTCAGTCGTGTCCGACTCTCCGCGACCCCATGAACCACAGCACGCCAGGCCTCCCTGTCCATCACCAACTCCCGGAGTTCACTCAAACTCATGTCCACAGAGTCGGTGATGCCATCCAGCCATCTCATTCTCTGTCGTCCCCTTCTCCTCCCGCCCCCAACCTTTCCCAGCATCAGAGTCTTTTTAGTGAGTCAACTCGTCGCATGAGGTGGCCAAAGTGTTGGAGTTTCAGCTTCAGCCTTTTCTCTTGTTACCAAAAACTTGAACTTGTATTTTTGAATTAATACAACTGACAGTAGTGTTTTTGTTCATTTCTTGAACAAGGCAAAAAGCCTTAGACTATTTTGAACCCTATTCACCCCCTCCTGAATTGCATACATTTGGTGTTTTGTATTTTAATCTCACTCTCTTTGAACCTTCAAGCATTTTATAAAATCCATATTTCTTTAGATATTTCTGCCCTTTTCCTTGATCTCATTGTTTCTGCCGTCTCTGAGCCTCCATCTGGGACCAGTTCCCTTCTACCTGAAGATCGTCTTTCAGTATTTCCTGTAGTTTGTGTCCATTAGTGACAAACTCTCTCAGTTTTATCTTGCTGGTAACTGTCTTTATATCACCTTCCTTCTTTCTTTTTTTAAAAATAATGTTTAATGTTTACATTGAGCAACAATTCTTACATGACAAAAGTTTTACACTTTCACAGGTTTAAAGTGTACAAACAGGCGTGTTTTTCCTTTCTGTTTTAGTATATCCACAATGGTGTTCAGTCATCACCACGATCTGGTTCCAGAATATTCTCCACCCTCCTGCTCTCCCAGACCCTGGCTACTGCTAATACACTTTTTGTCTCCGAGTTTGCCTTTTCTGGACATTTCCATGGAGTCATAGAATCTGTGCCCTTTCGTTTCTCGTTTTGTTTATTTAGCATTGTTTTCAAGGCTTCTCCATATCGTGTCTTGTTTTAGAACTTCATTCCCCTTATGGCTGAATATTACTCCATTCTATGACTATATCAAATTTTGTCTATTCATCATTTGACATACATTTGGCTCACATCCACTTTCTGGCTGTTATAAATATTTGTGTACAAGCTTTTATGTGACTGTATGTTTTCAATTCTCTTGGGTTACATGCCTAAAAGGGGATTATTACTGTGTGATATGGTAGCCCTACATTGGACTTTGTGCAGAAATGCCAAACCGTTTTCTGCAGCAGCTGCACCACATTTACGCTTATATTAACATTGTATGATGGTTCCAGTTTCTCCGCATCCCCATTGACGGGTGCTATTCTGTTTCTCCACTATAGGCATTCTCGTGGGTTGAGTGGATCTCATACCTGGCTTCATCCCTGATTTCTCTAACGACTAAGGATGTTGAACATCTTCTCCTGTATTTAATGGCCATTGGTGTATCTTCTTCAGAGAAATGCTTATTCAAGTCCTTTGCCCATTTAAAAAATTGTCTTTTTGTTGCTGAGTTGTAAGAGTTCTTTATGGTCTATGGAGACTAGATCCTTATCAGATGTATAATTTGCAGATGCTTTATCTCTTGGCTTTTATTTTCATTTTCTGGATAATGTCCTTTGAGGCACAGACTATTTTAATTTCGATGAAACCCGGCCATTTCTTGCTGTCGCTGCTTGTGTTTCTGAGCTGCGCTCGGGGTGCTGCTGACTGATCCCGGCTCACGGCAGTTTGCACTGATCTTTTCTTCTCTAATAGTTTCAGTGCTTACTGCTAGGTCTTTTCCTGTTTTGAGTTAATTTGTGTGCGTAGTGTGAGGTAGAGCTTTTAATTCCTTTTTTGGCCTGTGGATTTCCAGTTGTCTCATCACTGTTTGCTGAAGATTTTATTCTTTTCCTATTAATTGGTCTTGGCATCCTGTTGAAAATCAGTTGGCTACAAATGGGTAGAAAGCCAACTGACAGTCTTACTCCTGCAGTACAGTCTTTGAAGGGACAGTCTTTTTTTTCCTCAGGCTGCATTTAAGATTTTTCCCTCCGTTTCAGTTTTAAATGTTTTTACTTTGATATCCATGAATGTGCTGTTCTTTACATTAACTCTGCTTTAATTTAACAGGGGTCATGAATCTGCAGATCGATGTTTTCCATTGGTTTGATAAAACACTTGGCCATTATCTCTTCCAATTCAGATTCAGCCTGTTTCTCTGTCTCCTTTCCTAGTAATTTACTTCTGTGGATGCATCCTTTGTGGTTCCGAGGATCAAATATATGTTTTGCAAGGGTTTTTTGGTTTTTTTTTTTTCTGTTGTCACCATTAGTTCCACAAAACAAGCAATACAGCGAAAAGTCACTGCCCAGGCACTGGGCCTCTCGGACTTCCTTTTCAAAGCTGGTCTATATATCCAGGGCAGAGTACTCTCAGCATTGGAATCCCTGGTCCTCTGTGTTTATCTTGAACTTTGTCAGCAATTCTTCACTAAGTCATTAACTAACTCTCCCAAATGTTCGATCAGATTTCATTTTTATTGTTGATCTTTTCTAATAGTCTTCAGCAGGAAGTTTAGTTTGATTTACCTAGTTCACCATCACTGGAGGTGTAATTCTCCTGGTCTGAAGACTGAGGTCATGTCACCCCATGGAAATAGAAACCTCTCAGTGACGCCTCTGCAGGAGTTTGTGCTGGATGGGTCTGAGGGAGGTCTGCAGACCCAGGCCCTGCTCTTTGCTCTGTTCCTGGCCCTGTACGTGGTGGCCGTCCTGGGGAACCTCACCGTGATCGTGGTCATCACGCTGGATGCCCGTCCACACTCCCCAATGTACTTCTTCCTCAAGAACCTCTCCTTCCTGGACCTGTGCTGCTCGTCTGTCATCTACCCCAAGGCCCTGGTCATCTTCCTGTCCTCCTCCAAGGTCATCACTTTTGCTGGATGTGCCACCCAACTGTTCTTCTTCTCCCTGATGTGCACCAACCAGGGTTTCCTCTTGGCCGTGATGGCCTATGACCGCTTCGTGGCCATCTGCAGCCCCCTGCGCTACCCCATCTCCATGTGCCCCTCGGTCTGTGCCCGCCTGGTGCTGGGCTCTTACTGTGGGGGCTGCCTCAGCTCCATCCTGCAGGCCAGCTTCACATTCAGCCTCCCGTTCTGCAGCTCCAACCACATCGACCACTTCTTCTGTGATGTGCCCCCCTTGCTCCAGGTTGCCTGTGGCGACACAGCCCTCAATGAGCTGCTCTTGTTTGGCGTCTGTGGGGTCATCATTGTGGGTGTGACAACTGTGGTCCTCGTCTCCTACGGCTACATCACAGTGACCATCCTGAGGATGCGCTCAGGAGGAGGCAGACACAAGCTCTTCTCCACCTGTGGCTCCCACGTGACGGCCGTGTCCCTCTGTTACGGGACCCTCTTTGTCACGCATGCCCAGCCGGGAGCTGTGGGGTCCACGGAGCAGGGCAAGGCGGTCTCTGTTTCCACACCCTGGTCATCCCGATGCTCAACCCGCTCATCTACAGCCTGAGAAACAAGGAGGTCAAGGATGCCCTGCGGAGACTGGGGTGGAAGCACACAGCCACGGGAAGGAGTGTGGCCAGAGGGGGACATCCAGTGTCCTGAGGGCTTGAGGGGAAGCTTGGGTTTGGTTTGAGGAATTAATTCTTTATTCATCTCATTCATTCTTTCATCCAGCATTTCATTCAACCCTTCCTGGAAACAAATCATGGGTTGCCCATTTCAAGTGTGAGAGGCAAAATGGGTACTTCATTTCTTTGCCACCAGATAAAGAATGGTTCATGATGATGAAGACCCTAATCTTGAAGCTAGGATAATATAGTCAGTAGAGTCATGACTTTCCTGGTGGCTCAGATGGTAAAGAGTCTGCCTGTAATGCAGGAGACCTGGGTTTGACCCCTGGCTCAGGAAGATCCCCTAGAGAAGGGAATGGCAATTCACTCCAGTATTCGTGCCTGGAGAATTCCATGGGCAGAGGACACAATTCAAGGGATCACACAGAGTTGGGCAAGACTGGTGACTAGCACAGCACAACAGAGTCACATGAGTAGGACAGGGAGGAGTCAGAGACACAGGCCACGTTCTCCACCTCAACTCTGCATAGCAAGACAAACTGTGAGGCCTTTACCTTTCCTTCCATGGCTGAATCATGAATCTCTTGGGGCTGAATAGTTTACTGATGGGAGCAATCTTGCAGAAACGGGAACCTGAAAGGCAGGCTGTGCCAGTTAGTCTAGAGGACCTCACAGAGAAAGAAAGAGGAGGAGGAGGAGGATGAAGACGAGGGTGCGGGAGCAGGGAGAGGGGGAGGGGAGGGGGGTGAGAGGAGAGGGGGGAGGAGGAGACGGGGGAGGGACTGGAGAAGGAGGGTGGGGGAGGCGCCGAGGCGGAGACACAGAGCAGGAGAGGCAGCAGGGAAGCCCGCCTCTCAGGCGGACTTAGACAGTGAGCCAGTCACAGGGAGCATCTTTTTTGATACCACTTAAAATCAATGCCATTTAAAAGCATTTATTACATTTATGAGATAGACATTCAAGCAATGGCTGATATTTGATGATATTAAAGAATTTGTGTATTGTGGATATTCTTTTCTTTTAGAGATGCATGCTGAAATGCTTATAATGGAAACCCTATTTGTCTAATACTTACTTCAAAACAATACAGGGGCTATGGGAGCAGGGCAAGGGCTGGACAAGACTGGCCACGAGTTGATGGCTATTAAAGCTCAGTGATGCGTAATCGGGGCTCATTACACTGTGGGCTCTTCTTGTGTATTCAAAATTTCCCTTCCTCCTCCCCTTCCTCATCCTCATCACGATGCTTAGTCAGGATGTGTCTTGGAGTTCATTGTTCTGCAACACCCTCCCTCCCAAAACACACATTGCCAATGGGATTTCTTCTTCAATGCTCTAAGACTCTCTCCTATTCTGTTTTTGAAATTATTTTCTCTTCCACTGTTGGTTTTTCTCTATCAAAGTTAGTTAATTTTATATTGAATTTTACATATCTGTCCTTTATACTTGTAAACTTCCCTTTAATACCTTTTTTCTTTTTTTCTCTATACTTATCAGGAAGGCCTTAAGACTTTTCCTGTGCCAGAAACTTCTTTCTTGGATGTGTAAAGTCCTCTTGCTTTATAAACAGTTTCAACTCCCGTGTTATGAAAGCTAATATTCCAATTTTGTGTTTTTGTAGCTCTAAACATGGTTAGCAAGATCATCTGTATGAACATGGTATTTTTCTCTTTGGTTAGGTGAGTTGCAGATGTTTTTTAAAATTCCATTTCATGTTGGTTCCCAACAACAAAAATAACAGGAGAGCACATATGAAATCTGAACTTCCATTTCATTCAAAAGGCCCAAGATCTAGTAACACAAACCAGCTACAGTTGGCCAGAGAGGGAAGCAGTTGTAGCCTTGATGTGACGTTCACTCACATCCATCTCCTTTTAGGTGTTTACTCCGCAAAGAAAGAGAATCCATGAATAAAAAAAGAGAAAGCTTATGAAATAAATCATGGCGGGACACTAGAAAAGCTATTGTGATGAAAAACGTAATGATCAACAAAAAATGTAGTAAAATTTTCCTCACTATAAACTTATGACCCTGCAATCCCACTTCTGGGCGTATATCCAGAGAAAAATATAATTTGAGAAGATGCACGCACCAGAATGTTCATAGCAGCACTATTCACAATGGCCAGGAAGCACCCCCTGACATATGAACGGATCAAGAAGATGTGGCACGCACACACAATGGAACATTACTCAGCTGGTGAAGAGTCCGCTGCAATGCAGGAGACCCAGTTGCGATCCCTGGGTCTGGAAGACCCCCTGGAGAAGGGAATGGCAACCCACTCCAGTATTCCTGTCTGGAGACTTTCATGGGCAGAGGAGACTGGCAGGCTACAGTCCATGGCGTCAAAAAGAGTTGGACACAAAGGAGTGACTAACACACATAAAAAACGAATAAAATAGCACCGTTGCAATAACATGGATGGACCCAGAGACGGTCATACTGAGTGGAGTAAGGCAGATAGAGAAAGATAAATACTTTATGATGTCACTTATATATGGAATCTAAAAGAAGGATACTACTGAACTTATTTACAAAACAGAAATAGACCCACAGACATAGAAAACAAATCTGTGGTTACCAAAAGAGAGTGGGAGAGAAAGATAAATTAGTTTGGGATTAAAATATACACACTGCTATGTATAAAATAAGTAACCAACAAGGACCTACTGTATGGCACAGGGAATATACTTAATGCCTTGTTCAGTTCAGTTCAGTAGCTCAGTCATGTCCAACTCTCTGTGACTCCATGGGCTGCAGCACGCCAGGTTTCCTTCTCCATCACCAACTCCCTACTCAGTTCAGTTCCGTTGCTCAGTCTGTCTGACTCTTTGTGACCAAAGGACTGCAGCCAGGCCTCCCTGTCCTTCACTAACTCTGGGAGTTTACTCAAACTCATGTCCATTGACATAACAATGGCATGACAACCGTCTCATCCTCTGTTGTCCCCTTCTCCTCCTGCCTTCAATCTTTCCCAGCATCAGGGTCTTTCCAATAAGTCAGTTCTTCACATCAGGTGGCCAAAGTATTGGAGTTTCAGCTTCAACATCAGTCCTTCCAATAAATATTAAGGACTAATTTCCTTTAGGATGGACTGGTTGTATCTCCTTGCACCCCAAGGGACTCTCAAGAGTCTTCTCCAACACCACAGTTCAAAAGCATCAATTCTTCAGTGCTCAGCTTTCTTTATAGTCCAACTCTCACATCCATACATGACTACTGGAAAAACAATAGCCTTGACTAGACAGACCTTTGTGGACAAAGTAATGTCTCTGCTTCTTAATATGCTGTCTAGGTTGGTCATAGTTTTTCTTTCTAGGAGCAATTGACTTTTAATTTCATGGCTGCAATCACCATCTGCAGTGATTTTGGAGCCTCCCAAAATAAAGTCTCTCACTGTTTCCACTGTTTTCCTATTTATTTGCCATGAAGTGATGGGACCAGCTGCCATGATCTTACTTTTCTGAATGTTGACTTTTAAGCCAACTTTTCCACTCTCCTCTTTCACTTTCATCAACAGGCTTTTTAGTTCTTCACTTTCTGCCATAAATGTAATGTCATCTGCATATCTGAAGTTGTTCATATTTCTCCTGGCAATCTTGATTCCAGCTTGTGCTTCATCCAGTCTGGCATTTCTCATGATGTACTCTGCATATAAGTTAAATAAGCAGGGTGACAATATATAGCCTTGATGTACTCCTTTCCTGATTTGGAACCAGTCTGTTGTTCCATGTCCAGTTCTATCTGTTTCTTCTTGACCTGCATACAGATTTCTCAAGAGGCAGGTCAGGTGCTCTGGTATCCCCATCTCTTTAAGAATTTTCTACAGTTTATTTTGATCCACACAGAGACCACACCAACTCCTGGAGCTTGCTCAAACTCATGTCCATCGAGCTGGTGATGCCATCCAACCATCTCATCCTCTGTCATCCCCTTCTCCTCCCACCTTCAATCTTTTGAAGCATCAGGGTCTTTTCCAATGAGTCCATTCTTCACATCAGGTGGCCAAAGGATTGCAGTTTCAGCTTCAACATCAGTCCTTGCAACGAATTCAGGACTGATTTCCTTTAGGATGAACTGGTTGGATATCCTTGCAGTCCAAGGGGCTCTCAAGAGTCTTTTCCAACACCATAGTTCAAAGGCCATAGTTCAAAGGCATCATTTCTTCAGTGCTCAGCTTTCTTTGTAGTCCAACTCTCACATCCATACATGACTACTGGAAAAACAATAGCTTTGACTAGATGGATCTTTGTCAGCAAAGTAATGTCTCGGGCTTTTTAATATGCTGTCTAGGTTGGTCATAGCTTTTCTTCCAATGAGCAAGTGTCTTTGAATTTCATGGCTGCAGTCACCATCTGCAGTGATTTTGGAGCCCAAAATAAACAAGCTTTTACTGCTTCACTTTCCTGTAACCTGAACCTAACACAGCATTATAAATCAATTATATTTCAATAATTTTTTAAATGTAAGATTTTATTAATATGAAATAAATAATAGTGCTACTATAAGATACAATACTGTATTTTTAAAATTTTCCCTTTCAGCTGCATTAATGAAAAAACAGAGATGACTAACACATATGATGGTGTTTATTTAACTTCACTTAAAATTTTATTTTTTTAATTTATTTAATTGGAGGCTAATTACTTTACATTATTGTACTGGTTTTGCCATACATTGACATGAATCCACCCCAGGTGTACATGTGTTCCCCATCGTGAACCCCCCTCCCACCTCCCATCCCTCTGGTTCATCCCAGTGCACCAGCCCCGAGCATCCTGTATCATGCATCAAACCTGGACTGGTGATTCGATTCACATATGATAATATACATGTTTCAATGTCATTCTCCCAAATCATCCCACCCTCACCCTCTCCCACAGAGTCCCAAAGACTGTTCTATACACCTGTGTCTCTTTTGCTGTCTCGTATACAGGGTTATCGTTACCATCTTTCTAAATTCCATATATATGCGTTAGTATACTGTATTGGTGTTTTTCTTTCTGGCTTACTTCACTCTGCATAATAGGCTCCAGTTTCATCCACCTCATTAGAACTGGTTCAAATGTATTCTTTTTAATGGCTGAGTAATACTCCATTGTGTATATGTACCACAGCTTTCTTATCCATTCGTCTGCAGATGGACATCTAGGTTGCTTCCATGTCCTGGCTATTATAAACAGTGCTGCAATGAACATTGGAGTACACGTGTCTCTTTCAATTCTGGTTTCCTCGGTGTGTATGCCCAGGAGTGCAATTGCTGGATCATATGGCAGTTCTATTTCCAGTTTTTTGAGGAATCTCCACACTGTTCTCCATAGTGGCTGTACTAGTTTGCATTCCCACCAACAGTGTAAGAGGGTTCCCTTCTCTCCACACCCTCTCCAGCATTTATTGCATGTAGACTTTTGGATAGCAGCCATTCTGAGTGGCATGAAATGGTACCTCATTGTGGTTTTGATTTTCATTTCTCTGATAATGAGTGATGTTGAGCATCTTTCCATGTGTTTGTTAGCCATCTATATGTCTTCTTTGGAGAAATGTCTGTTTAGTTCTTTGGCCCATTTTGTGATTGGGTCGTTTATTTTTCTGGAATTGAGCTTCAGGATGTGCTAGTATATTTTTGAGATTAAACCTTTGTCAGTGCTTCATTTGCTATTATTTTCTCCCATTCTGAAAGCTGTCTTTTCACCTTGCTTATAGTTTCCTTTGCTGTGCAGAAGCTTTTGATTTTAATTAGGTCCCATTTGTTTATTTTTGCTTTTATTTCCAGTATTCTGGGAGGTGGGTCATAGAGGATCCTGCTGTGATTTATGTCAGAGTGTTTTTCCTATGTTCTCCTCTAGGAGTTTTATAGTTCCTGGTCTTACCTTTAGATCTTTAATCCATTTTGAGTTTATTTTTGTGTATGGTGTTAGAAAGTGTTCTAGTTTCATTCTTTTACAAGTGGTTGACCAGTTTTCCCAGCACCACTTGTTAAAGAGATTGTCTTTTCTCCATTGAATATTTTTGCCTCCTTTGTCAAAAATAAGGTGTCCATAGGTGCATGGATTTATCTCTGCGCTTTCTATTTTGTTCCATTGATCTATATTTCTGTCTTTATGCCTGTACCATACTGTCTTGATGACTGTGGCTTTGTAGTAGAGCCTGAAGGCTGGCAGGTTGATTCCCCCAGTTCCATTCTTCCTTCTCAAGATTGCTTTGGCTATTCGAGGTTTTTTGTATTTCCATACAAATTGTGAAATTATTTGTTCTAGCTCTGTGAAAAATACGGTTGGTAGCTTGATAGGGATTGCATTGAATCTATAGGTTACTTTGGGTTATATACTCATTTTCACAATATTTGTTCTTCCAATCCACGAACACGGTATATTTCTCCATCTATTAGTGTTCTCTTTGATTTCTTTCACCAGTGTTTTATAGTTTTCTATGTATAGGTCTTTTGTTTCTTTAGGTAGATGTATTTCTAAGTATTTTATTCTTTTCGTTGCAATGGTGAATGGAATTGTTTCTTTAATTTCTCTATTTTCTCATTATTAGTGTATAGGAATGCAAGGGATTTCTGTGTGTTGATTTTATATCCTGAAACTTTACTATATTCATTGATTAGCTCTAGTAATTTTTGGTAGAGTCTTTAGGGTTTTCTGTGTAGAGGATCATGTCATCTGCAAACAGTGAGAGTTTTACTTCTTCTTTTCCAATTTGGATTCCTTTTATGTCTTTTTCTGCTCTGATTGCTGTGGCCAAAACTTCCAAAACTATATTGAATAGTAGTGGTGAGAGTGGGCACCCTTGTCTTGTTCCTGACTTTAGGGGAAACACTTTCAATTTTTCACCATTGAGGATAATGTTTGCTGTGGGTTTGTCACAGATAGCTTTTATTATGCTGAGGAATGTTCCTTCTATTCCTGCCTTCTGGAGGGTTTTGATCACAAATGGATGTTGAATTTTGTCAAAGGCTTTCTCTGCATCTATTGAGAAAATCATGTGGCTTTTATTTTTCAGTTTGTTAATGTGGTATATTACATTGATTGATTTGCGGATATTGAATAATCCTTGCATCCCTGGGATAAAGCCCACTTGGTCATGATGTATGACCTTCTTAATGTGTTGTTGGATTCTGAATTCTCGAATTTTGTTAAGGATTTTTGCATCTATGTTCATCAGTGATATTGGCCTATAGTTCCCTTTTTTTGTGGCATCTTTGTCACGTTTGGTATTAGGGTGATGGTGGCCTCATAGAATGAGTTTGGAAGTTTACCTTCCTCTGCAATTTTCTGGAAGAATTTGAGTAGGATAGGTGTTAGCTCTTCTCTAAATTTTTGGTAGAATTCAGCTGTGAAGCTGTCTGGACCCGGGCTTTTGTTTGCTGGAAGATTTCTGATTACAGTTTCAATTTCCCTGCTTATGATGGGTCTGTTCAGATTTTCTATTTCTTTCTGGTTCAGTTTTGGAAAGTTGTACTTTTCTAAGAATTTGTCCATTTCTTCCAAGTTGTCCATTTCATTGGCATGTAATTGCTGATAGTAGTCTCTTATGATCCTTTGTATTTCTGTGTTGTCTGTTGTGATCTCTCCATTTTCATTTCTAATTTTATTGATTTGGTTTTTCTCCCTTTGTTTCTTGATGAGTCTGGCTAGTGGTTTGTCAGTTTTATTTACATTCTCAAAGAACCAGCTTTTGGCTTTGTTGATTTTTGCTATGGTCTCTTGTGTTTCTTTTCCATTTATTTCTGCCCTAATTTTAAAGATTTCTTTCCTTCTACTCACCCTGGGGTTCTTAATTTCTTCCTTTTCTAGTTGCTTTAGGTGTTCAGTGCAGTTCAGTTCAGTCGCTCAGTCGTGTCCAACTCTCCGCGACCCCATGAATCACAGCACGCCAGGCCTACCTGTCCATCAGCAGCTCCCGGAGTTCACTCAAACTCATGTCCATCGAGTCGGTGATCCCATCCAGCCATCTCATTCTCTGTCGTCCCCTTCTCCTCCCGCCCCCAATGCCTCCTAGCATCAGGCTCTTTTCCAGTGAGTCAACTCGTCGCATGAGGTGGCCAAAGTATTGCAGTTTCAGCTTTAGCATCAGTCCTTCCAATGAACACCCACGATTGATCTTCTTTAGAATGGACTGGTTGGATCTCCTTGCGGTACAAGGGACTCTCAAGAGTCTTCTCCAGCACCACAGTTCAAAAGCATCAATTCTTCGGCGATCAGCTTTCTTCACAGTCCAACTCTCACATCCACACATGGCCACTGGAAAAACCATAGCCTTGACTAGACGGGCTTTGGTGGCAAAGTAATGTCTCTGCTTTTTAATATGCTATCTAGGTTGGTCATAACTTTCCTTCCAAGAAGTAAGCGTCTTTTAATTTCATGGCTGCAGTCAGCATCTGCAGTGATTTTGGAGCCCCAAAAAATAAAGTCTGACACTGTTTCCACTGTTTCCCCATCTATTTCCCATGAAGTGATGGGACCAGATGCCATGATCTTCGTTTTCTGAATACAGTTAGGTAATTTACTTGACATTTTTCTTATTTCTTGAGGTATGCCTGTATTGCTATGAACCTTCCCCTTAGCACTGCTTTTACAGTGTCCCACAGGTTTTGGGTTGCTGTGTTTTCATTTTCATTCATTTCTTTGCATATTTTGATTTCTTCTATAATTTGTTGGTTATTCAGCAGCGTGTTGTTCAGCCTCCATATGTTGGCATTTTTCATAGTTTTTCTCCTGTAATTGAGATCTAATCTTACTGCATTGTGGTCAGAAAAGATGCTTGGAATGATTTCAAATTTTTTTGAATTTACCAAGGCTACATTTATGGCCCAGGATGTGATCTATCCTGGAGAAGGTTCTGTGTGAGCTTGAGAAGAAGGTGAAATTCATTGTTTGGGGGTGAAATGTCCTATAGATATCTATTAGGTCTAATCGGTCTATTGTATCATTTAAAGTTTGTGTCTCCTTGTCAATTTTCTGTTTAGTTGATCTATCCATAGGGGTGAGTGGGGTATTAAAGTCTCCCACTATTATTGTGCTGTTGTTAATTTCCCCTTTCATACTTGTTAGTAATTGTCTTACATATTGCGGTGCTCCTATGTTGGGTGCATATATATTTATAATTGTTTTATCTTCTTCTTGGATTGATCCTTTGATCATTATGTAGTGTCCTTCTTTGTCTCTTTTCACAGCCTTTGTTTTAAAGTCTATTTTATCAGATATGAGTATTGCTACTCCTGCTTTCTTTTGGTCTCTATTTGTGTGGAATATCTTTTTCCAGCCCTGCACTTTCAGTCTGAATGTGTCCCTCATTTTGAGGTGGGTCTCTTGTAGACAACATATCTGGGGGTCTTGTTTTTGTATCCATTCAGCCAGCCTTTGTCTTTTGGTTGGGGCATTCAACCCATTTACGTTTAAGGTAATTATTGATAAGTATGATCCCGTTGCCATTTGCTTTATTGTTTTGGGTTCGAGTTTATACACCCTTTCTGTGTTTTCTGTCTAGAGAAGGTCCTTTAGCATTTGTTGGAGATCTGGTTTGGTGATGCTGAATTCTCTCAGCTTTTGCTTGTCTGTAAAGCTTTTGATTTCTCCTTCATATTTGAATGAGATCCTTGCTGTGTATAGTAATCTGGGCTGTAGGTTATTTTCTTTCATCACTTTAAGTATGTCCTGCCATTCCCTCCTGGCCTGAAGAATTTCTATTAAAAGATCAGCTGTTATCCTTATGGGGATCCCCTTGTGTGTTATTTGTTGCTTTTTCCTTGCTGCTTTTAATATTTTTTCTTTGTGTTTGATCTTTGTTAATTTGACTATTATGTGTCTTGGGGTATTTCACCTTGGGTTTATCCTGTTTGGGACTCTCTGGGATTCTTGGACTTGGGTGACTCTTTCCTTCCCCATTTTAGGGAAGTTTTCAACTATTATCTCCTCAAGGATTTTCTCATGGTCTTTCTTCTTGTCTTCTTCTTCCGGGACTCCTATGATTCGGATGTTGGGGCGTTTAACTGTCCCAGAGGTCTCTGAGATTGTCCTCATTTCTTTTAATTCGTTTTTCTTTTTTCCTCTCTGTTTCATTTATTTCTACCATTCTATCTTCTAACTCACTTATTCTATCTTCTGCCTCCGATATTCTACTGTTGGTTCCCTCCAGACTGTTTTTGATCTCATCTATTGCATTATTCATTGTATATTGACTCTTTTTTATTTCTTCTAGATCCTTGTTAAACCTTTCTTGCATCTTCTCAATCCTTGTCTCCAGGTTATTTATCTGTAACTCCAATTTGTTTTCAAGATTTTGGATCAATATCACTATCATTATTCGGAATTCTTTATCAGGTAGGTTCCCTATCTCTTCCTCTTTTGTTTCTGTTGGTTTGCATTTATCCTGTTCCTTTATTTGCTGGGTATTTCTCTGCCTCTTCATCTTGCTTATATTGCTTTGCTTGGGGTGGCCTTTCCCTTCTGGCAGTTTGTGGAGTTCTCTTTATTATGTAGTTTCCTTGCTGTGGGTGGGGCTGGACGAGTGACTTGTCAAGGTTCCCTGGTTATGGAAGCTTGTGTCGGTGTTCTGGTGGATGGAGCTGGATTTCTTCTCTCTGGAGTGCAATGAAGTGTCAGTAATGAGTTATGAGATGTCAGTGGGTTTGGAGTGACTTTGGGCAGCCTGTATATTGAAACTCAGGGCTATTTTCCTGTGTTGCTGGAGAATTTGCGTGGTATGTCTTGCTCTGGAACTTGTTGACCCTTGGGTGGTGCTTGGTTTCAGTGTAGGTACGGAGGCGTTTGATGAGCTCCTATCAATTAATGTTCCCTGGAGTCAGGAGTTCTCTGCTGTTCTCAGGATTTGGACTTAAGCCTCCTGCCTCTGGTTTTAAGTCATATTCTTGCAGTAGGCTCAAGACTTCTCTATCTGTCACTTCCAAGGCGGTTCCCTCTGTTTTACTTCTGTTTGCTGGCCTCTTCAGTGTCCAATTTCCGCCCTGACACTAGGGGGCGGTGGTGGTTCCTTTTTAAGGTTCACTTGTTCAGTCGTGCTGTGGGGAGGGAGGAATGCTGCAAACAAATATCACTGGCGTCTGTGGGGAGTGCCCCCAGTGTCTCTGCCACACTGGGTTTGCCCCCACTCACGGCGTGTGTGCTGTCCCAGTCTACACTGCTCAGGCTCTAGGTTGCTCTGCCGGGAACTATCTGAGGTGGGCCCTGGGTTGCATGCACTTCCCAGGTCTAAGCCGCTCAGGTTCAGGTACTCAGGTACTCCTAAAAGGTGGAGATTCGGTTGGGCCTGCGTTTTGTGCCCTTCCCCGGTCTGAGCAGCTCAGGTGACCAGGTGTTTAGTGAGTGTGGTTGCTGCGACTTATCGCCTCCCCTGTCCCTGCTGCTGTGTTTTCTGGGTGTACAACTGGCGCACCTTCTCAGGCAGATGTCGACCGTCCAGAAACCCAAGAAGTCTTGGTTAGCGACAAAGCCTGCCTGCAGTTTGGTATCAGATGCCTCTCTGTAGCCGTGATTGCCCCCTCCCGGCTCTGGCTGCCCTCGCCTGCCTGTCTCCCATGGGGGATGGGCTGACCACAGCCGACTAGCTCTGCTTTTCGCCTTTTCGCGGGGTAGCTATCCCACGGTCTGCTTTGCTATCTCCATTTAACTCTCTCAGATTGCCCTCGGGGCATTCAGGCCCAGTCCTCACTCTAAGCAGTGCAGCCCGCGCCTCCCTGCCCAGCCCCCGCTTGCTAGTGGCAGATGAGGGCGTCTGCGCAGCTTCTCTGCTGGGAGTTACCGTTGGGCACGTAATCTGTGAGTTTTAATTATTTCTTTCTTTTTCTCCTGGTTATGTTGCCCTCTGAGGTTCCAAGGCTTGCCACAGACTCGCCAGTGAGAGTGTTTCCTGGTGTTTGGAAACTTCTCTCTTTTTTAAGCCTCCCTTCCCGTGATGGAGCTCCGTCCCTACCTCTTTTGTCTCTCTTTTTATCTTGTATGTTTTTTCCTACCTCCTTTCGAAGACAGTGGGCTGCTTTTCTGGGTGCCTGATGTTCTCTGCCAGTATTCAGAAGTTGTTTTGTGAGATTTACTCAGAACTCAAATGTTCTTTTGATGAATTTGTGGGGGAGAAAGTGGTCTCCCCGTCCTATTCCTCCGCCATCTGGTTCCCTCCCAACTTCACTTAAAATTTTAAAATGCAAATCAAAATTATTATGATTTTTTTGCCTATCAAATTAAAAAAATATGTTTTGTAACATCACTTGTCAGTGAGAATGTGGAGAACAGAGACAGTTTTATATATTTTGAAGAAACAACAGTAAAATCAGAATGATTTCAGTAGCTATGGAAAGGTCAAAGTATTCAGTAAACTTTTTCTGCTTGGGAAAAAATTAGTATTAGCTTCACAGAACACACCAATACAGGTTCTGGATGTATTAACAATGTGATTGTTGAAAAAAGTAAAAACCCAAAGTTTATGAGAAGAACATGAAGAAGTCTTCACTGAAGGTGTACTTGTTAGTTTGATGTGTAGTCAAGAGGGTAGTCGACCCTTCAGTTCAGTTCAGTTCAGTCGCTCAGTCGTGTCCAACTCTCCACGACCCCATGAATCACAGCACGCCAGGCCTCCCTATCCATCACCAACTCCCTGAGTTCACTCAAACTCATGTTCACAGAGTCGGTGATACCATCCAGCCATCTCATTCTCGGTCGTCCCCTTCTCCTCCCGCCCCCAACCTTTCCCAGCATCAGAGTCTTTTCCAGTGAGTCAACTCGTCGCATGAGGTGGCCAAAGTATTGCAGTTTCAGCTTTAGCATCAGTCCTTCCAATGAACACCCAGGATCAATCTCCCTTAGAATGGACTGGTTGGATCTCCTTGCGGTACAAGGGACTCTTAAGAGTCTTCTCCAGCACCACAGTTCAAAAGCATCAATTCTTCGGCGATCAGCTTTCTTCACAGTCCAACTCTCACATCCATACATGACCACGGGAAAAACCATAGCCTTGACTAGACGGACCTTGGTTGGCAAAGTAAAGTCTCTGCTTTTTAATATACTATCAAGGTTGGTCATAACTTTCCTTCCAAGGAGTAAGCGTCTTTTAATTTCCTGGCTGCAATCAGCATCTGCAGTGATTTTGGAGACCAAAAAAATAAAGTCTGACACTGTTTCCACTGTTTTTCCATCTATTTCCCATGAAGTGATAGGACCAGATGCCATGATCTTTGTTTTCTGAATGTTGAGCTTCAAGCCAACCTTTTCACTCTCCTCTTTCACTTTCATCAAGAGGCTTTTGAGTTCCTCTTCACTTTCTGCCATAAGGGTAGTGTCATCGGCATATCTGAGATTATTGATATTTCTCCCAGCAATCTTGATTCCAGCCTGTGCTTCTTCCAGCCCAGCGTTCCTCATGATGTACTCTGCATATAAGTTAAATAAGCAAGGTGACAATATACAGCCTTGACGCACTCCTTTTCCTATTTGGAACCAGTCTGTTGTTCCATGTACAGTTCTGACTGTTGCTTCCTGACCTGCATACAGGTTTCTCAAGAGGCAGGTCAGGTGGTCTGGGATTCCCATCTCTTGAAGAATTTTCCACAGTTTATTGTGATCCACACAGTCAAAGGCTTTGGCATAGTCAATGAAGCAGAAATAGATGTTTTTCTGGAACTCTCTTGCTTTCTCTATGATCCAGCGGATGTTGGCAATTTGATCTCTGGTGCCTCTGCCTTTTCTAAAACCTGCTTGAACATCTGGGAGTTCACGGTTCACATATTGCTGAAGCCTGGCTTGGAGAATTTTGAGCATGACTTGACTAGCGTGTGAGATGAGTGCAATTGTGCGGTAGTTTGAGCATTCTTTGGCATTGCCTTTCTTTGGGATTGGAATGAAGACTGACCTTTTCCAGTCCTGTGGCCACTGCTGAGTTTTCCAAATTTGCTGGCATATTGAGTGCAGCACTTTCACAGCATCATCTTTCAAGGTTTGAAATAGCTCAACTGGAATTCCATCACCTCCACTAGCTTTGTTCATAGTGATGCTTTCTAAGGCCCACTTGACCTCACATTCCAAGATGTCTGGCTCTAGGTCAGTGATCATGTTATCGTGACTATCTTGCTCGTGAAGATCTTTTTTGTACAGTTCTTCTGTGTATACTTGCCACCTCTTCTTAATATCTTCTGCTTCTGTTAGGTCCCTACCATTTCTGGCCTTTATCGAGCCCATCTTTGCATGAAATGTTCCCTTGGATTCTCTAATTTTCTTGAAGAGATCTCTTGTTTTTCCTATTCTGTTGTTTTCCTCTATTTCTTTGCATTGATCACTGAGGAAGGCTTTCTTATCTCTCCTTGCTATTCTTTGGAACTCTGCATTCAGATGCTTATATCTTTCCTTTTCTCCTTTGCTTTTCACTTCTCTTCTTTTCACAGCTATTTGTAAGGCCTCCTCAGACAGCCATTTTGCTTTCTTGCATTTCTTTTCCATGGGGATGGTCTTGGTCCCTGTCTCCTGTACAATGTCATGAACCTCCGTCCAGAGTTCATCAGGCACTCTATCTATCAGATCTAGTCCCTTAAATCTATTCCTCACTTCCACTGTATAATCATAGGGATTTGATATCAAAGGGCAAAATGATAGGATACTGAATGAGGAACTCCCCAGGTCGGTAGGTGCCCAGTATGCTACTGGAGCTCAGTGGAGAAATAACTCTAGAAGGAATAAAGGGATGGAGCAAAAGCAAAACCAATACCCAGTTCTGTATGTGACCGGTGATAGAAGCAAGGTCCGGTGCTGTAAAGAGCAGTATTGCATAGGAACCTGGAATGTTAGGTCCACGAATCAAGGCAAATTGGAAGTGGTCAAACAGGAGATGGCAAGAGTGAACGTCGACATTCTAGGAATCAGTGAATTAAAATGGACTGGAATGGGTGAATTTAACTCAGATGACCATTATATCTACTACTGTGGGCAGGAATCCCTTAGAAGAAATGGAGTAGCCATCATGGTCAACAAAAGAGTCCGAAATGCAGTACTTGGAAGCAATCTTAAAAACGACAGAATGATTTCTGTTCGTTTCCAAGGAAAACCATTCAATATTACAGTAATCCAGGCCTATGCCCCAACCAGTAATGCTGAAGAAGCCGAAGTTGAACGGTTCTATGAAGACCTACAAGACCTTTTAGAACTAACACCCAAAAAAGATGTCCTTTTCATTATAGGGGACTGGAATGCAAAAGTAGGAAGTCAAGAAACCCCTGGAGTAACAGGCAAATTTGGCCTTGGAATACGGAATGAAGCAGGGCAAAGGCCAATAGAGTTTTGCCAAGAGAACACACTGGTCATACCAAACACCCTCTTCCAACAACACAAGAGAAGACTCTACACGTGGACATCACCAGATGGTCAACACCGAAATCAGATTGATTATATTCTTTGCAGCCAAAGATGGAGAAGCTGTATACAGTTAGCAAAAACAAGACCAGGAGCTGACTGTGGCTCAGATCATGAACTCCTTATTGCCAAATTCAGACTTAAATTGAAGAAAGTAGGGAAAACCACTAGACCATTCAGGTATGACCTAAATCAAATCCAATGAACACCCAGGACTAATCTCCTTTAGAATGGACTGGTTGGATCTCCTTGCAGCCCAAGGGACTCTCAAGAGTCTTCTCCAACACCACAGTTCAAAAGCATCGATTCTTCGGCAATCAGCTTTCTTCACAGTCCAACTCTCACATCCATACATGACCACTGGAAAAACCATAGCCTTGACTAGAAGGACCTTTGTTGGCAAAGTAATGTCTCTGATTTTTCATATGCTATCTAGGTTGGTCATAACTTTCCTTCCAAGGAGCAAGCGTCTTTTAATTTCATGGCTGCAATTAGCATCCGCAGTGATTTTGGAGCCCAAAAAAATAAAATCAGACACGGTTTCCACTGTTTCCCCATCTATTTCCCATGAAGTGATGGGACTAGATGCCATGATCTTTGTTTTCTGAATGTTGAGCTTTAAGCCAACCTTTTCACTCTCCTCTTTCACCTTCATCAAGAGGCTTTTTAGTTCTTCTTCACTTTCTGCCATAAGGGTGGTGTCATCTGCATATCTGAGGTTATTGATATTTCTCCCGACAATCTTGATTCCAGCTTGTGCTTCTTCCAGGCCAGCGTTCCTCATGATGTACTCTGCAGTTTACCCTTAGGAAACTCCAATTTCTTCAGGAAGAGGCTGAGGGGAGATGGGAGTATCCCTGAAGAAAGTCATATGAGAGCCAAGGAGACCACTCAAAAGCCAGCAGCACATTGAACACATGTAAGATATACAGGGTCTGTAAGATGGCTGGATGGCATCGCCAACTCAATGGACTTGAGTTTGAATGAACTCCGGGAGTTGGTGATGGACATGGAAGCCTGGCGTGCTGCAGTCTATGGGGTCACAAAGAGTTGGCACGACTGAGTGAACTGAACTGAACTGAGTATGGAAAGAGCTCGGAATCCATGAAACGATTTTGTGAAACAGGAAGCAGAGACTGAGAGAGCAGACTGGCTGTCGTGTGGGAAGCCTTCCTCCCAGCAGGGAAGTGGACCAGAGTTTAGTCTCAGATGAGGTTGGGTAGGATTTTTAAGGCCAAAGACTGAAATAAATGGGAAGAGCTCTGCCTCACACTGGAACAGCAAGTACGTGAGCCACTGAGCCCAGTGATGTGGACTCTCGGGCCAGAGTTCCCGGGGCTGTGGTCTGCACAGAAGGGGTTAAGTCCAGGATCAGCCTCCCCTGCTTGTCTGATTTGGTTCACAGCCCCCAGCCAGGACTGCATTACCGTAATGTACTTGTAAAGGAGCAAATAACAGAATTAGAAGCACAAACAGCCAACAACTGTATGGAAAATGTTTGTCCACACTGACAGTTGTGCTCGTTAAAAGTAGATGCTAGTGCTGGTGGATCAGTCAGGGTCTCCCATAGACCCAGAGCCTACAGGACACGTACAGACGTGTACAGGGCTTCCTTGGTGGCTCAGCGGTAAAGAACCCACCTGCCAGCGCAGGAGGCATGGGTTCAGTCCCTGGGTTGGGATGACGCCCTGGAGAAAGAAATGGCAACCCACTGCAGGAGTCTTGCCTGGGAAATCCCATGGACAGAAGAGCCTGGCAGGCTACAGTTCATGGGGTTGCAAAGAGTCAGATACGGCCTAGCAACTAAACAACAACACAGACATATATAGAAAGAGAGTCACTACAAGGAATCACCCCCAGACTATTATGGATGCCAACAGGCCCCCAGATCTGTGGTTGGCAGGCTCAAGATTCAGGAAAAGCTGCTGTTTTCAGTTTCAAGTACCAGAACAGGAAAACCCTGATGTCCCAGCTTAAAAGGCAGATGGAATTCCTTCTTATTTAGAGGCAGGTCAAGGTCTTCTTCTATTCAACCTTTCAACTGATTAGACTCCCTACATTAGGGAGTGCTATCTGCTTTGCCCTGTGTACCAATTTAAAATCCATCCAAAAATACCCTCACCCAAATACCTAGAATCATATTTGACCAAATATCTGGACATGCCCTGGCCCAGTCAAATTGATGCAACTGGTCATCACACCATGTGAGATGCACAAATATTCAGAAGATGAAAGATGTTAAGTACTAGTGAGGGGAGACCCGTGTGCATTTTTAATGTGTTGATGCCAGAGGCAGAAACTGTACCAGGTCTCAGAGTGCAATAGGGTACAGGCATAAAGATCAGCTGCCAGTCCCCAAGAGTGTGACCAGGAGGACAGAGTGAGCATTCTTCGCCATATTGTTTATAACAATAAAAAATAAAAATAGTCTCATGGGCCACTAATATGATGGATAAATAAATTTAGTTAATATACCCATTAAAGGAAAAAAAAGACTGACTTAGATATTCATGGAGTTAGTGAAAAGATCATCTTGTAGAATTAATGAATGCTGTGATCCTTATTTTGGAAAAGTTAAAACCAATAAAATAAAACCCACCAGCATGCACACACATCTGTAGGGAATCCACCTGGTTCTAAGTAGGACTGAGGTTTTTATGTGGGTTAGTTTCTCTTTTTCCTTTGCCACGTCTTCATTGCTTGGATTTCTGCAAGCAGATGTTCATTTTGAATTTTTTAAAAATAGATAATTTTAAATATGTATGTTAGAAATTAAAAAATGTAAAACAGGATGCTCTTAAATTAACTGATACATGTGATAGGATAAGGACAGAGGGATTTGCACAAGGTCTTGGGGCTTGAGGGAGGAGAACCGTGATAGAAGGGAGGGACCCAGCTCCTCAAGGCAGGACTCTTTCACACCAGGTCGCTGTTTCTCAACTGACATAGTGGGAGTGTAGCAGGAGGGCTTGGTTAGGAGGAGGGAATCTGGGCCCAGGGATTCACACATCTTGCCCTGAGGGAAGGCCTTGGGGTCTGCTGTCAGACTCAGTGCTTACCTACTGTTCATTGCTCTGGGGTTCAGAGGAGTTTCTGGGTTCCGTTCCCAGCCCTGCAGGTGAGAGGGGTCAGAAAAAGGGTGGCCACAGGGGACACAGTAGAAGCGGAAGTCCCACAGCACTTTAGAGGCCAGAACACGAACAACTTTACCTAATTGGCCGTTCGAGGCCCAAAGACCCGCTGTGCTGGTGGAGAGATCTTCCCAGCAGAGTGTCCCCAAGGTGCAGGCACCCTGATGTGCTTCCCAACTGACGGACAGAGTGGAGGGCAGGTGACTGAGTCCATGCCCTGCTCTGCTTCCATCAAGACCCAGGAGTTCCTGCAGCCAGAGCCTGCCGCCCTCCTCGGGCCCCTCCTCACTCTCACGTCCCTGCGCAGGAGGCCAGAGGTGGATGACGGAGGGAGTCCTCAGTGCCACATCATTATCATCAGCACAGACCGGGGTCAGGAGTCCTGTCCTCCCCGGGAGCACAGCGTCCTGGGTGAGCCATGCCCCTCCTGACATCACAGGAGCGGTGCGGCCATCACTCAGCAGAGCGTGGTCAGCACCACTGACAGGTGAGTCCTGGGAGCCTGGATCCTGGACATCACAGTCCCCACTCCCCACTGCCCTGGGCAGGGTCAGCTAGGGCAGCGGGTCTGAGCTTAATGAGAAGTAGAAATAATCAGGAGTTCTATAGTAAATGTGGGTTTTACTTTGGTGCCAAAGATTCTGCATTTGACAGGCTCTTGGCTTCTCAAGCTGATGCTGCAGGAGCTTAGACCACACGAGTAATGAGAGTTCACAAGGAAAGGGCTCAGGACACAGTCACTACAAATAGATGCTCATAAATGGCATGGATTCTTCTGCTTTGCCTGGGAAAGTACTTCTCAGGCTCAACTCAAAGGCGGGTTTATTGAACCCACCACCACAGCCCCACTTGGGTCATCTCACAAGCCAAAAGAATGTGAGTTTGTTTTTCCAAAAACCAAACCAGAAGCTTGGCTTCCCAGATGAAAACGCCAACTGCTTCTCGTGTTCTCCCCCAGGCATCCTAAGGTCACTGTTGTGATGACCCAAGGGCCCTGAGGTGGACAAATTGCTCTGGGAAACAGTCTCAAATATGAAGCCGGAAACCCCAGGGACACAGAAGCAGGGTCACTCAATCTGGGGTGGTGGGTGGGAGATGGCCCCTCTGGTCACATTTGACACCATTATGTGGGTGAGCTCGTGGGAGGGCAGAGCGGAGGGAGGGAAAGGACGTGGCCCCCTCAGGTGTGAGTGTGACCTGGACAGGTGCACGGCTAAGGTGTATGGGCAGACCCTCAACTCCACCCAGAGCACCAGGAGGGGGTCTACCGGCATCCCCTCTGCTGTCATGTGAGGGTGGGGTCAAGTAGCCCGGGAAAGGAATGGCAGACCACCCACTCTTTCACCACACCTGTATTGTTAGAATGCCGCGGCTCTCATAGACCACCTTCCAAAAGAACGTCAGGATGAGAGGGAACGTGAGGAGCATCCCTTCTCCCTCTCACTGACCATCCAGACTCTGCCTGCACACCTCCACCCACATGGAGCTCACTCCCTGCAAAGAAAGCCAGATCCACGACGCTACAGCTCTGACCCCCAGAAAACATGGAATCTCTCTGAAACCAGCCTCCGCCCTCTGACCAATCGTCTCCCCCTCCCTGGGAGGCACAGTTGCTCTGTGCCCACCTTCCTTCCCCACTCCTCCCTTTTTAGACTCAATCTCCTCTGACCCTTCCTCTGGCCATCACACAGTGGGTCCCCATGTCCCATGAGAGTGTGGTGGTCAGGCCTGCTCAAGACAGACCAGAGAGGCCTGGGCTGTGACAGGGACAGGAAGCAGCACCCAGCAGGAGGGTCCAGACGCTGAGCAGATGTGGCCGTGCTGGAGGCTCCCACGGCTCCAAGCGATCACCCCACAGGGTGTGCAGAGGAGCCAGGGGCATGGAAGTAAGGACAGGGGCAGACATGCTCAGGTCCTGAATGTGTCACAGCCTCTGTCCCACTGCTTCTCAGACCATAGAGTTGGGCTGTCCCCTTTCTATTAATTGTCCAACATCTGGACATTGGCTAAAAGCACCCTGAGGTCTCAATGATGCAGAGAACTGGTCCAGGCTCAAAAAAAAAAAAAAACAAAGATGCTGAGTTGGGGCTGAGCATCCACAGGGGAGAGAGACAGAAAGCACACGAATTAGCCTGGTGAGGACTGGTCCCTGCTCCGCTGCCAGCTTAGTGTGCGAGTGGAGCAATCACTAGGTCAGTCCTGAAACAGAAGGTGCTTAATAACACTTCTGAGATTAATGACTCCGTAAAATCAGGTGAGGAAAACACAGGGCTACATACTTGAGCAACATGTGTAGATGCAACAGCTCAGGAGCATCCTTGAGGTGGAGCAGTATTTCCTTGAAAGGAGTGAAACATGGCTACATTTCTGTTTTACACCGAAGGCTCTCAGCTCAGACAGACACCTGTGACGCCCCCTCGGATCCTCAGCAACACTGTTTCTTACGGAGGGAGCGCTCCAGGCAAGTATGTGAAGATGTGAATCAGAGGACTGTTTGCCATTTCAGGCCAGTCTGAGCTCCTCTGAAAGCAGAGCTGGGCGGCTGGTGATCCCTTAGTCAGTGGGCAGTGAGCCACTGAGGGGCTCCTGTTCTCCAAGAGGGTATGACCCTGTGGCCTTGACCTGCTCCCTCTCCCCGCCTCCCACCAGCTCTCTGCTCTCTGCTCCGTGTCCCCCAGCTCAGGGCCATGTCAACCCCTCAAAACGGACACCTCTCAGTGACGCCTCTGCAGGAGTTTGTGCTGGAGGGCTTTGAGGGTGGTCTGCAGACCCAGGCCCTGCTGTTTGTTCTGTTCCTTCTCCTGTACGTGGTGGCCATCCTGGTGAACCTCACCGTATCATGGTCATCACACTGGATGCCCGTCTGCACTCCCCGATGTACTTCTTCCTCAAGAACCTCTCCTTCCTGGACCTGTGCTACTCATCTGTCATCCACCCCAAGGCCCTGGTCAGTCAACTTCCTGTCCTCCTCCAAGGTCATCACCTTTGGGGGATGTGCCACACAGCTGTTCTTCTTCTTACTGGCTACAACTGAGGCATTCCTCTTGGCCGTGATGGCCTATGACCGCTTCGTGGCCACCTGCAGCCCCCTGCGCTACCCCATCTCCATGTGCCCCTCGGTCTGTGCCCGCCTGGTGCTGGGCTCTTACTGTGGGGGCTGCCTCAGCTCCATCCTGCAGGCCAGCTTCACATTCAGCCTCCCGTTCTGCAGCTCCAACCACATCGACCACTTCCACTGTGATGTGCCGCCTCTGCTCAAGCTTGCCTGTGCTGACACGACCCTCAATGACCTGCTCTTGTTTGGCGTCTGTGGGGTCATCATTGTGGGTGTGACAACTGTGGTCCTCGTCTTCTACGGCTACATCACAGTGACCATCCTGAGGATGCGCTCAGGAGGACGCAGACACAAGCTCTTCTCCACCTGTGGCTCCCACGTGACGGCCGTGTCCCTCTGTTACGGGACCCTCTTTGTCACGCATGCCCAGCCGGGAGCTGTGGGGTCCATGGAGCAGGGCAAGGCAGTCTCTGTTTCCACACCCTGGTCATCCCGATGCTCAACCCGCTCGTCTACAGCCTGAGAAACAAGGAGGTCAAGGATGCCCTGTGGAGACTGGGGCGGAAGCACACAGCCACGGGAAGGAGGGCGGCCGGAGGGGACAGTGTCCTGAGGGCTGGACACGAGGACTGGGGAGGCACTGGGTTTCGTCTGAGGAATTCATTCTGCATTCGTGCTACTCATTGTTTCACCCGTGTCACTGAGTCCTTTGTGGAAGCACGTGTCGGACCAAACATGCAAGTCTGAGACGCAGAGATGGGTAATGCCACTGGAAAAACAATGGCCCGTGATGGCGCAAAATTCTAATCTCGAAGCCTGGACAATACAGCAGGCAGAGTAATGAGCAGAGTATTGAGACAACACGTGTGTTCCAGGTTCAACGTCCTCCAGGGGAGGCATGAAACTAATAGTGTTCGGCCTCTCCCTTCACTTCATCTTTGAATCTAACGTACAATGCGTGCTTAGCCACCTCCCCTGGAGTACGTGGCGGGGGGGGCGTCAGGACACTCAGACCGGCCCCGCCCTTGGTGACAGCCTGGGTCACCACAGGCCATTCGGGAAGTTAGGAAGACCACGTTTCCCCTCAGTCCTGCAGCAGGGCTGTTCCTCCCCTCCCGCTTCTGTTCACCGATGCTGCCACCCAGCAAGGCAGCAGGGAGCACCTGTGCTGCTGCTTCAGAGGCTCCTCGTGCTCCCTGTCCTGGGTTCCTCCCCCCAGACAGCAGCTGGGAGTCCCAGGGAGCCAACATGGATGCCTGACACCCAAAGTTCACCATCCAACCTGACAGGCGACACTGTCCTGACTACTTGTGACACTAAGAAAGGGGGCTTGTCAGCACAGACACCTCTGAAGAAGGATGAAGCTCACTGTGGCTACAACAGAGAGCAGGCGGTGGAGAGGGAAGGTGCCCTTTCTTGGTGGTGAGCACAGCCCCCTGCTCTCTGTCCCAGACTCCCTGGGACCCTTAATTTTGACCTGCCCAGTCAGCGCTCCATTCTTGCCCTCCATGGACCCAACACACAGCCTGGACTCAGAGCCCAGTGGCCTCCTTTTAGTAGAATCATGCACTCTCACAGTCACTCCCAAGGCCCCCTGGACACGGAGACAGTCTGTACTGTGCAGGGTCAGTAGGAATGTGGCTTGTCTGTCGGAGCATGGCTCTCCCTTCCCAGGAGAACTGCCTGAAGGGGCTGACAGCTAAGTTATCGGACTGCAGCTCATTATTACTCAATCTGATATACACGATACGGCCTCTGTCGAACTCTTTTGCCCACTGAGCTCCAAAATTAATTCTAAGTCTGTCCTACTTGACTATATTTATCTGGGAATGCAATTTTTAAAACGAAATCCCCAAACTTTCTGCTCCACAAATGACATGGTTTCCTAACCTCTCAGGTGAGCATCGTCCCACCCCCAGCCTGTCTCCCACCCTCTTCCTGCTCCTCCTCCTCCCTCCTTCCTCTTCCTGTTCATTTCACCCCGGTCTCTCACTTGTTCTCCCATTCCATGGGTTTTCCAAAGCACTGGACTCCTAATCTTAAACCAGACTTGGAATGGAAAAAAGAAAGTGCAATCTTCTTTTTCTCTTACACAAGAGTGCAATTATCATCGATATGAAAAATTTTAATGTGCAAACAGTGAAGTATCCATTGTTCTTAGGCTTCCCTGGTGGCTCAGTGGTAAAGAATCTGCCTGCTGATGCAGGAGATGCAGGTTCAATACCTGGCCTGGGAAGGTCCTCTGGAGAAGGAAATGGCAATCCAGTCCATTACTTTTGCCTGGAAAACCCCATGGACTGAGGAGCCTGCCAGGCAATAGGCCATGGGGTCGCAAAGAGTCGGACATGACTCAGCAACTGGACAACAACAACTTATTGTTCTTAGAAAAGCATTGGTTAGGACTTTGGAATAAATCAAGAGAGCTGGTCAGATATTAATAGAATAGAAATTCTCCAATAATCTGAAGGAAAAGATTTTTTTAAAATCCCACAGATTGTGTTTCTGTTTACATTACCTATATTTCAGATATCAGTGGAAATCACTGCACAATGTTAGAAGTGTTTTATTTTGTTTGTTCATCCCATACAATGCTTTACAAGCTGCTGTCATAGGTAAGTTCTCAGTACATGACTCTTGGTGAGTATCAGTTCAGTTCAGTCACTCAGTCGTGTCCAGCTCTTTGTGACCCCGTGGACCGCAGCATGCCAGCCCGCCCCCCCCTTTCCAACACCAACTCCCAGAATTTACTCAAACTCATGTCCATTGAGTCGGTGATGACGTCCAACCATCTCATCCTCTGTCATCCCCTTCTCCTCATGCCCTCAATCTTTCCTAACATCATGATCTTTTCAGATGAGTCAGTTCTTCCCATCAGGTGGCCAAAGTATTGGAGTTTCAGCTTTAGCATCAGTCCTTCCAATGAACACCCAGGACTGATCTCCTTTAGAATGGACTGGTTGGATCTCTTTGCAGTCCAAGGGACTCTCAAGAGTCTTCTCCAACACCACAGTTCAAAAGCATCAATTCCTCGGTGCTCGGTTTTCTTTTTAGTCCAACTCTCACATCCATACATGAGTACTGGGAAAACCACAGCCTTGACTAGACAGACCTTTGCTGGCAGGTTATGTCTCTGCTTTTTACTATGTTGTCTAGGTTGGTCACGGTTTTTCTTCCAAGGAGAAAGCATCTTTGAATTTCATGGCTGCAGTCACCATCTGCAGTGATTTTGGAGCCCCCCAAAATAAAGTCTGTCACTGTTTGCATTGTTTCCCATCTATTTGCCATGAAGTGATGGGACCAGATGCCAGGATCTGGCATTACCTTTCTTTGGGATTGGAATGAAAATTGATCTTTTCCAGTCCTGTGGCAACTGCTGAGTTTTCCAAATTTGCTGACATATTGAGTGCAGCACTTTCACAGCATCATCTTCCAGGATTTGAAATAGCTCAACTGGAATTCCATCACCTCCACTAACTTTGTTCATAGTGATGCTTCCTAAGGCCCACTTGACTTTGCATTCCAGGATACCTGGCTCTAGGTGAGTGATCACACCATCATGATTATCTGGGTCGTGAGATCTTTTTTGTACAGTTCTTCTGTGTATTCTTGCCACCTCTTGTTAATATCTTCTGCTTCTGTTGGGTCCATACCATTTCTGTCCTTTATTGTGCCCATCTTGGCCATTCATCAAATCCCTTACGCTTATACAGTGAAAGTGAGAAATAGATTCAAGGATTAGATCTGATAGACAGAGTGCCTGATGAACTATGGACAGAGGTTTGTGACATTGTACAGGAGACAGAGATCAAGATCATCCCCAAGAAAAAGAAATGCAGAAAGCCAAAATTATTGTCTGAAGAGGCCTACAAATAGCTTTGACAAGACAGAAGTGAGAGGAAAAGGAGAAAAGGAAAGATATACCCTTTTGAATGCAGTGTTCCAAAGAATAGCAAGGAGAGATAAGAACGCCTTCCTCAGCATTCTCTTGGCAAAACTCTACTAGCCTCTGCCTGCTTCATTCTGTACTCCAAGGCCAAATTTGCCTGTTAGTCCAGGTGTTTCTTGACTTCCCACTTTTGCATTCCAGTCCCCTATAACAAAAAGGACACATTTTATGGGTGTTAGTTCTGGAAGGTCTTGTAGGTCTTCATAGAACCATTCAACTTCAACTTCTTCAGCATTACTGGTTGGGGCATAGACTTGGATTACTGTTTTATTGAATGACTTGCCTTGGAAACTAACAGAGATCATTCTATCGTTTTTGAGATTGCATCCAAGTACTGCATTTCAGACTCTTTTGTTGACTATGATGGCTACTCCATTTCTTCTAAGGGATTCTTGCCCACAGTAGCAGATATAATGGTCATCTGAGTTAAATTACCCATTCCAGTCCATTTTAAGTTCACTGATTCCTAGAATGTCGATGTTCACTCTTGCCATCTCCTGTTTGACCACTTCCAGTTTGCCTTGATTCATGGACATAACATTTCAGATTCCTATGCAATATTGCTCTTTACAGCATTGGACTTTACTTCCATCACCAGTCACATCCACAACTGGGTGTTGTTTTTGCTTTGGCTCCATCTCTTCATTCTTTCTGGATTTATTTCTCCACTCTTCTCCAGTAGCATTTTGGGCACCTACCGACTTGGGGAGTTCATCTTTCAGTGTCCTATCTTTTATCTTTTCATACTATTCATGGGGTTCCGAAGGCAAGAATACTGAAGCGGTTTTCCATAAATGGCATAGATTTGATATACCCATCAATACGACCAAGGATGGGACAAACAGAGACAACTACAATGCTGGATGTGTTACATTGCTACAAAAGTTTTGTAGGAAAACTGGCCAGATGAGCAGAGAAAGGAAGAATTTTATATGCTGCAGTTGCTCACCAAGAACACTGAACGGCCAGAATGATTTACAGCAAGAACAATTCACCCTCCTCTCCTCGTGGAAGTTATGACTGTAGACAGTCCAGACACACAGAGTCTTGGTGAAGAAACTAGAACAGAAGGGATGGATCGGCATGGGCAACCTTTCTGCTGATGCTTAGCCAATACTGTGTCACTAGGGCACCATATAGACTGCTTCAATTCCACAGAACTTCATTAAAAGGGAAGGCCTCTAGCCTGAGTACTGAGTACTGGGTTGACAAAAATGAAGAAAGTTGTAAGGAAAAGAACCTTCATAATGTAAGATTAATATGAAACTGAATGAGGTTGAGAAAAATGTGTCTTTCTACTCAGGAATCCATTTCTATTGTAGATATACACTTAGAGGGGGAAAATGTCCATTACATAATATACATTATTGAAAAATTCAAAAAAGGAAGCAATATAAACATTTCTCTAAAGAAGATTTCACAAGTAATTAGAGTATGTTATCACGTTTAAACAATAGAAATAAGAGAACTAGAATAAGGAAGAATTAAGAAAGGTGATCAAGATCTCTAAAGAGTGCATTTCACATAGAGCTGGAGAGATGACCCACCCCCGAGACAGGAGAGTAAAGGTGTATTGCTGACCATGCCAGGTAAAAGCAAACTCCCTCCCTGCCCTCCTGCGTCGGTCACCAGGGCCCTCGTAACTAGTTAACCCAAAACTGGTGACTTGTAGCAACAGGAATTTAGTCTCTTGAGGCCTGGAGAAAGATGTCCAAAATCGATTTGTCAGCAGGCTTGCTGGCCATGAAAGCTCTAGACAGGCATTCTTCCTTGCTTCTTCCTGGAGGCTCCTGGCATCCTTGGCGTCCACTCCCCTGTCCCTGCGTCACCCCAGCCTCCGCCCAGTCTTTACGTGCCCTTTGTCCACGTGTCTTGGGCCTCTGTATCGGTCCCTCTTCTTATAAGGACACCGGTCATTGGATTTAGGGCCCGCCTAACCCAGCATGACCTCATCCTAACTCATTCATTTGGAAAGACCCTATGTTACAATAAGATCTCCTTCTGAATGTCTGGGTAGACATTGTTAGAGGGAGACACTATTCACCTTACTGCACTGATGGTCAGTGTGCTTCAGGGGAATTTATATTCCGCAGTTGCTGAGTACAGTGCTCATCTACGCCAAGCGGGTCCATTAAGCTAATGTTTCGAATCAGTCTAACAAATGACTACAATTTCCCCTTGCTTCATTATTATTGAGAGGTATGTTAAGAAATCAACTGCAATTTGAATGTATGCACTTCACTTTACTTCTGTCAGTTTTTATATTTTAAATCTCTATTGTTGCTGCTGCTGCTGCTAAGTCACTTCAGTCGTGTCCGACTCTGTGTGACCCCATAGACGGAAGCCCACGAGGCTCCCCCTTCCCTGGGATTCTCCAGGCAAGAACACTGGAGTGGGTTGCCATTTACTTCTCCGATGTGTGAAAGTGAAAAGTTGAAAGTGAAGTCGCTCAGTCATGTCTGACTCGTAGCGACCCCATGGACTGCAGCCTACCAGGCTCCGCCGTCCATGGGATTTTCTAGGCAAGAGTACTGGAGTGGCTTGCCATTGCCTTCTCCGTAAATCTCTATTAGTTGTAATCAAATTTAAATTTTCACATTATCCAATTGAAAGCTCACATTATCCAAGATAAAACATTCTTATTATAAAATGTCACCACATGAACATTTAGTCCTGAAATCTACTTTTTCAAATAATTATTGAGCCACACAGTCTTACATTTTTTTAAAGAATGCTTACAATAGAACTTTTTCCAGCATATTTTCTGTGTTTTAATATTAAACATTTATCACATTTGTATATTGGTCTTCCTTTTCCAGCCAGGATTAACATTTTTTTAAGTGGATATATTTAGTGCTTCCCAGGTGATGCTATTGCTAAAAAAACTTTCTTGGCAATGCAGGAGACATAAGAAACGTGGGTTTGATCCCTGGGTCGGGAAGATCCCCCAGAGAAGGAAATGGCAACCCACTCCAGTATTCTTGCCTGGAGAATCCCATGGACAGAGGAGCCTGGTGGGCGACAGTCTATGGGGTCGCAAAGAGTCGGACAGGACTGAAGCTACTGAGCTTATTGCATGTAGGGCCGCCTTGAGGAGAATCCAAAGAGCCGAAAACAGGACAGTTTTAGCAAAAGGATCATAATGGTAATAGGTGTCACTGAAAGGGCTGTGCTGCTCCCCTGGGCACAGACTCCCTACCTGCCAGTTTCCCTCACAGCAGATGGGGATGGAGCAGAGGAGGAGAAAGGACTGTGGGCCAGGGAGATCTCTCCAAGAACGTCCATAGAGTCTGTACAAGTATCTGCGTTTCTCTACTGTTTGTCCCACCCACGCTCAAGGCTCCCTGATGGAGTTCAGTCTTCCTGCCCCCCCTGTGCTGGACTGAGATGCATCAAGGGACGATTGGCCACAGGACTGCAGCTCCTGGGACCCATGGGGTTGCGAGTCCCAGTGCACTCAGAAGCCCAGATCTCACCTAATTGGCCATTCGAGGCCTCAAGTCCCAGACCTGCAAATAGAGAGCCTCTTCCCAGCAGAGTGACCCCACGGTGCAGGAACCTGACATGTTTCCCAGATGACAGATCATGTGGAGAGTCAGGTGACTGAGTCCATCCCCTGCTCTGCTTCCATCAAGACCCAGGAGTTCCTGCAGCCAGAGCCTGCCCCTCCTCACTCTCACTTCCCTGCACAGGCCAGAGGTGGATGACAGAGGGAGTCCTCAGTGCCACATCATTATCATCAGCACAGACCGGGGTCAGGAGTCCTGTCCTCCCCGGGAGCACAGCGTCCTGGGTGAGCCATGCCCCTCCTGAC
Source organism: Moschus berezovskii (assembly GCF_049115385.1). Taxonomy (NCBI): domain Eukaryota; kingdom Metazoa; phylum Chordata; class Mammalia; order Artiodactyla; family Moschidae; genus Moschus; species Moschus berezovskii. The sequence goes on along the minus strand of NC_142463.1, from coordinate 1,379,296 downwards.
ATCACAGGAGCGGTGCGGTCATCACTCAGCAGAGCGTGGTCAGCATCACTGACAGGTGAGTCCTGGGAGCCTGGGTCCTGGACATCACAGTCCCCCACTCCCCACTGCCCTGGGCAGGGTCAGCTAGGGCAGCGGGTCTGAGCTTAATGAGAAGTAGAAATAATCAGAGGATATTGTATAAATGTAGGTTTTAATTCAGTGCTTGAGACTCTGAATTTCAGAACAGCTCACAGTACTGCTGGTTCTGCAGGACCTCAGACCACACCTGAGCTACTAGATTCACAATGAAAGGACCCAGGATGCAGTCACTAAAAGTGAGTCTCACAGACAACACTGATTCTTCTGCTTCCTCGGGAAAGTAGTTTTCAAGATCAACTCAGAGGCAGGTTTATTGAAGCCACCGCCACAGCCCTACTGGGTCATTTCAACAAGCCAAAGGAATGTGAGTTTGTTTTTTTCCAAAAAACAAACAAACTCTTGGCTTTTAGGATGAAAATGTCAATCTCTGCTCATGGCATCCTAGGGGTCACTGTTTTGATGACCCAAGGTTCCTGAGGTGGATGAATTGTCCTGGGAAACAGAACAGAATCAGGAAACTGGGAAGCCCAGGGGACAAAGAAACAAGACAGCCTGCCTGAGAATGGTGGATGAGAGAGCTGGTCACTCTGGTCAAAGCAGCTCCATCGTGTGCATGAGCAGGGAGTGAGCAGAGATGACAACAAGGGCATGGCCATCTCGGGTGTGCACAGAGGGGTTCCATGTACGGGCTGGGTGACCAAGCTGAGCTGGGCAGACCCCAACTCCACCCATAACTCCCAGATCAAAACCTGATTTGAGAGGAGCTGTCCTGGGCATCCCTGGTCTGACTGTCCCCTCTGCTGTCATGTGAGGGTTGGAGTCAAACAGCACAGGCAAGAAATGTTGGACAACCCACTCTTTCACTTGCACTTCTACTGGAAAGTCTTGCCTCTCAGGGATCACCTTCTAAGAACTCCAGGCTGGGAGGGAACATGGGGGCCATTGCTCCTCAACAGGCACCGCTCACCACCACCCTCTGCCTGCACACCCCCACTTCTGGGGAACTGTCTCCCTCCAAAGGCAGCCAGCTCCATGATGTTGCAGGTCTGACCTCTAAGAAGCATGGAATCTCTTTGGAATCAGCTTCCACCCTCTCACTAACCCTCTGGTCCCACCCCTCACCCCCAAAATGCACCGTGGCTCTGGGCCCACCATTCTTCCCCACTCAACTGTTCCTCGACCATTCCTCTGGCCATCATACAGCGGGTCCCCATGTCCCATGAGAGTGTGGTGGTCATCCTGGTCCAGTGCATCAAGGGAGGGCTGTGACAGGGACAGGAAGCAGCACCCAACAGGAGACAGACCTTGAGGCAAATGTGACAGTGTTGGAGACTCCCACGGCTTTGAGCAGTCACCTCACAGGGTGTTCCGAGGAGCCAGGACAGGGAAGGACATGCCCATCTCATGAAAGTGTCGCAGTCCCTGTCCAGCTGCTTCTCAGACCATGGAGGTGCGCTGTCCCCTCTACATTTTTTCCAACACTGGGACATTGGCAGGAGGCTCCCTGAGGTCCTCAATGATACACAGCAGTCTGCTGACACCATGACACGGTGGTCCACGCTCCAGACACTGAAGCTGAGATTGGGGCTCAGGGGTTGCAGGAGAAACAGACAGAAAACACACAAATTTGCCTTATGGGGGTTGGTGCTTGTTCTGTTCCCTTCATGGAGATGGAATCATCACCGATACAAGAGCAAGTAGGTATGAAGCCCTCGGTTCAGATTTCTAAGATTAATGAACTAGTTAATGAGGCGTAGATAATTTACAGTAAGATACGTGAGCAACTGTGGAAGAAGCACCATTAGGGGCATTCCCTTAAGGATGGAAAGCTTTTCTCTGATTGGAGGGACAAGGAGCTGCAATGCTGCTCACACTGCAAGGTCTCACTGAAGCACCCAGTCCCTTCCCCAATAAATGGCCGCTCAGACTTTCCCACAGAGGGAATGAAATCTGCATATTTAAGAATTACTGAATCGGAGAAAACCTTTGCATTACAGGCTACTCTGAGTGCCTCAGAACTGGGCAGCTGTGGTCTCTTAGTGGGCAGTGAGGCACTGAAGGCTCTCTGGTCTGCAAGAGAATATGACCTTTCAACCTTGACCTGCTCCCTCTCGCTGCCCCCGCCTGCTCTCTGCTGTCTACTCTGGGTATCATCAGCTCAGGGCCATGTCACCGCACAGAAACGGAAACCTCTCAGTGACGCCTCTGCAGGAGTTTGTGCTGGATGGGTTTGGGGGTGGCCCACAGACCCAGGCCCTGCTCTTTGCTCTGTTCCTGGCCCTGTACGTGGTGGCCGTCCTGGGGAACCTCACCGTGATCGTGGTCATCACGCTGGATGCCCATCCACACTCCCCGATGTACTTCTTCCTCAAGAACCTCTCCTTCCTGGACCTGTGCTACTCGTCTGTCATCCACCCCAAGGCCCTGGTCAACTTCCTGTCCTCCTCCAAGGTCATCACCTTAGGGGGATGTGTCACCCAGTTCTTCTCCCTGCTGGTCACCACTGAGGCATTCCTCTTGGCCGTGATGGCCTATGACCGCTTCGTGGCCATCTGCAGCCCCCTGCGCTACCCCATCTCCATGTGCCCCTCGGTCTGTGCCCGCCTGGTGCTGGGCTCTTACTGTGGGGGCTGCCTCAGCTCCATCCTGCAGGCCAGCTTCACATTCAGCCTCCCGTTCTGCAGCTCCAACCACATCGACCACTTCTTCTGTGATGTGCCCCCTCTGCTCAAGCTTGCCTGTGCTGACACCACCATCAGTGAGCTGGTCTTGTTTGGAATCTGTGGCCTCATCATCGTGGGCACCACACTCGTGGTCCTCGTCTCCTACGGCTACATCACAGTGACCATCCTGAGGATGCGCTCAGGAGGAGGCAGACACAAGCTCTTCTCCACCTGTGGCTCCCACGTGACGGCCGTGTCCCTCTGTTACGGGACCCTCTTTGTCACGCATGCCCAGCCGGGAGCTGTGGGGTCCACGGAGCAGGGCAAGGCGATCTCTGTTTCCACACCCTGGTCATCCCGATGCTCAACCTGCTCATCTACAGCCTGAGAAACAAGGAGGTCAAGGATGCCCTGCGGAGACTGGGGCAGAAGCACACAGCCACTTGAAGGAGGGCGGCCGGAGAGACCCAGTGTCCTGAGGGCTGGATGGAGAATTCAGAGACAGTGAACCACGAGGAGTCCCTCAAACCTCTTCCACTTCCAAATGGAATGGGGTGTTGAGGACTCACTGATCCATTTGTTCAATCACATTGCTTGAAGGCATTTATGAACCATACATTCACTATGTGTGACATGCAGAGATGGACAAGGATGCTCTGCACCCAGAACTCTCCGTGTTGCAAGCAGCAGCAGGGACCGAAGTCACATGAAGGCTGAATGAACAGGGCAGGGGCAGGTCTTGTCCCTTTGTGTATCATGGTTCTCTGGGTCATGCCATGGGTTTTGGTAGGAAAGAAGTCAGACATACGTGCATTGATCAGACTTGGAAGAAAAGGTGTTTGCATGCAATGTACCTCCATCTCCCAACCCCACCTGGGATGCAGACTTCACCATCACCTGTTGGCAGGACATGACCATCCACTGAGGGCCCTCTGCCTCCAGTTGGCCTTTTTCAGCCCACTTTCAACACCACCACCCAGGAGATTTGTTTAAGATGATAATGGCCAAGGTGTTCCCCGCAGTCAGTAGGGGTGAGTAGGAACAGGCGTGGCTTCAGTGGCTCAGGGCTGACAAGCAGGGCCTCTCAGGGAGGAGCCAGGCCAGTGGCCTGATGTGAGCGTGGTGGTCCCACTTGGGGACAGAAGCACCGCTGGGCCCCTGCTCCATCACACCGAGGGCATGGATGGCATTGTGGTCAGGGATGATGACCCCATCCACGGCACCGCCTTCCAAGTCACAGGATGGAAGGCATGAAGCACAGACACATGTGCAATTTTGATGTCTCTTCAGAAAAAGTACTCAGATCATATCCATTCAGGGAGTTCACCACCACCCAGGTCGAGGATGAGACGTTCACCCAATTTTCACAAGATCTCCCCTCATTCTACTCGTTGGCTGCCAGGGTTAATGCGAATCCTGCTTCTGACACACAGATTAGTTTTGTCTGCTGTGAACTTTCAGTGAATAGCATCATAGAATCATCCAGTTTATCTTCTTTTTTTTTTTTTGGTTAATGTATTTATGAGATTAACCCATGTGACTGCCGTAATGGTAGTTTTAATTTTCCATCACTACATAAGATTCCACCATATGAAAATATCATAATTTATCATTCTAGCACTGATGGTTATTCGAGTATATTCGGTTCAGTTCAGTCTCTCAGTCGTGTCCGACTCTTTGCGACCCCATGAACTGCAGTACACCAGGCCTCCCTGTCCATCACCAACTCCTAGAGCTTATTCAAACTCATGTCCATTGAGTCGGTGATGCCATCCAACCATCTCACCCTCTGTCGTCCCCTTCTCCTGCTGCCTTCAATCTTTCCCAGCATCAGAGTCTTTTCAAATCAGTCAGCTCTTCGCATCAGCTGGCCAAATGATTGGAGTTTCAGCTTCAGCATCAGTCCTTCCAATGAACACTCAGGACTGATTTCCTTTAGGACGGACTGGTTGGATTTCCTTGCTTCTACAAAATTTTTTTTATGTCTTTTGCTATGAGTGAATTACTGTTGGCATTCTTAGGAGCTGAATGCTCATGCTTTTGATTAATTCTAAAGTTTTACCAAAATAGAAAAGCAATTTTCGTCCCACAAATAGTGCATGAGAGTTCCTGCCGCATGCGTCATCATGGACAAGCCATTTGCTGTTGTTCAGCCATTAAGTCATGTCCAGCTCTTTGCGGCCCCAGGGACTGCAGCACGCCAGGCTTCCCTGTCCTTCACTGTCTCCTGGAGCTTGCTCAAATTCATGTCCATTGAGTCAGTGATGCCATCTAACATGGACACGCTTTATTGTCTATACTGTCCATGGAATTCTCCAGGCCAGAACACTGGAGTGGGTAGCCATTCCTTTCTCCAGATCTTCCCAACCCAGGGAATCAAACCCAGGTCTCCCTCATCACAGGTGGATTCTTTACCAACTGAGCCCACAGGAAAGCCCATTGTCTAATATGGACAAGCCATATTGTCTGCTTTATCAATTTTAGCCTTTCTGCTGGGTATGTCATATACCATTCCAACTTCACTTTTATTTTTTAAATAAATAATTTAGAACATTTTAAAAAATAGAAATAGACTCACAGACATATCCAGGGGTTGACAGTCAGCCACCTGTTGCTCCGGCTAAGCCATGAGAAAATCACCATGGAAAAAGAATAAAAGCAAAATATAGCAATACAGCATAACCCAAATAAAAGTATATCAGATGATCAGTTGGGGTTGCCATGCCCTGCTAAGCTAAGGAAAAACACAGTATGGACCTCGGAATGCCGGGTCAGCGCAAGTTCAGCACACTGCTTGTGCACACACCAAGTTTTCCCAAGGCATATGCAGGTCTATGACCTCCAGCTAGGTGACAGCCATTGCACAAGAAAACAACAAGGATAGCTTAAAGTAATCAATAAAATGGGAGACATGACCAGAGACACAGGAGGCCAACTTCATCGTAACACAACAAATCCTTTCTGTTGCCCAGACACTAAATAAAAGTGATGTGGCTCCAAGGAACAGGACTCTTGACCCAAGAGGTCTTGAGTGCCCCGGTCCCATCTTTAAAACTTTAATTCTGTCTCTAGTTGCTTTTTCCCAAACTGCGTGTCAACCACTTTCGATCCCTACCTGCTGTGCTGGCCACAGCAGACACAGAAAGGCTTATGGTTACCAGGGGGTAAGGGGTGAGGGTCAAACTGGAAGACTGGGATTGATATATATGCACTGCTATATATAAAACAGACAACTAATAAGGCCCTGCTGCACAGCACAGGGAACTCCACTCCATACAGTGTAATGATCAGTGCAGGTAACGAATAAAACCAGTGAATATATGTATATGTGTAACAGAGTCATTTCGCTGTGCACGGAAGTAACACACACAGCTGAAACTAACACTGTAGATGGAAATCAGCCATACGCCAATGAAACTTATAAAGCACACTTTAGGCATCTGTGGCCTAAATATATGTTGTTAGTTACTTATACACAACAGGAGAGGAAAGAAAGTTATATATGTTTGACAAAATTCAAAGTATAATACCAACTGAACACTGTTTTCTGTAATACAAGTCTACCAATGAGAAAAGTTGCAATTCTTTTTCAGGAGGAAGTTTTCCCCTTCTCTAATGGCTAATGAGCTGGACCGTTATTTTCATATATTTAGCAGCAAACTGAATGCTCTTTTTTAGGAAGTACATATGTTTCTATGATCTTCTTCACAAAGATCACAGAAATTCTTAATGTATTTTAGATGTGAGCCCTTTGTCGGTTACATGATTTCTGAATATCTTCTCTTACTTTCTCTTCTCTTACTTCCATATTTATACTTGTATTGACCTTTAAAATTATTTTTGATGAACAGAGGTTGTTAAATTTAATAAGATTATCAGGCACTTCTTCCATGGCTACTTCATTCTGCAGCACATTTAAAGAAATATTGTGCATGCAAGATCCAAAAGAATCTCTTTTATGTTTCCTGTAGAACTTTTCTTCCGCTTAGTCTTTTATGTTAGAACTTATAATTCACCCTATTAAATTTGTGGGTTTTTTACGTAGAAATGGCTTTATTTTTTCATATGGTTATCCCCCTGACCACTTTTTAAATGTTTTTCCCCCACTGCTGTATAGTGTCACCTTTATCATAAACCAAGGGCCTCTGTACATGTGGGTCTGTTTCTAGGTCTTATTTTGCTATTTGTTTATTCTTATGCTATATTATATTGTATTATTAAATATTTTAAAAGTGAAATACAATATAAATTCCTCGGCATGTATGAATAAACGTAACAAATGATACCTTGAGAAATAAAACTTTAACTGTGACTGAAAGACATAAAAGGAGCCCCGAGGAAAGGCCGAGATACACCGTGACCTCGCTACACGGCGCCCGCACGTCCTGACGGTGTGAGGGCCGTCTTGCCGCAGAGGAGGGGATGAGAGAGAGAGAGGTCAAGGGAGAAGCTGCAGCCTCTACATAACTAAGCTATTCTTGGGAGAATCGCAGCGTCACTTCTGCTGCGTCCTCCTCCTTGGGAGGAAGTAAGAGTCCTCACGGGAGACACCAGCAGGAGACAGCAGGCAGAGGCCTCAGGCCGCCCTGGCAGTCACCAGCCCACCACTCAAACCGTGGACTGGGAGGAAAAGCAAACACATCAAACACTGCTGTTGTCATGCAGTCACTAAGGCTCAGTCGTGTCTGACTCTTTGTGACCCCACAGACTGCAGCCCACCAGGCTCCTCTGTCCATGGGATCCTCCAGGCAAGAATACTGGAGTGGGTTGCCATTGCTTTCTCCAGGGGATCTTCCTGACCCAGATATCAAATGCACATCTCTGGCATCTCCCGCATTGCCAGGTGGATTCTTTACTGCTGAGCCACTAGGGAAGCTAAGAAAAACAGAAAAAAGGAAAAAGGAGAAAAATTACTAATATCAAAAATTAGAAAAAGAATGTGACTACACTGTACCATGGACAATAAAAGGATAATAAAGTTCATCTGGACCAGTTTTCTAGATTCCACAAGCATGTTAATATACGTTTGTTTCTCTCTTTCTGACTTACTTTACTCTGTATGACAGACCCTAGGTCCACCCACATCTCACAACTTGCCCTATCTTGTTCCTTTTTGTGGCTGCATAATATTCCATTGTATATCTGCACCACATGGAAACAGTGAGGGACTTTATTTCCTTGGGCTCCAAAATCACTGCAGATGGTGACTGAAGCCATGAAATTAAAAGACCTTTGATCCTTGGAAGAAAAGCTATGACCAACCTAGACAGCATATTCAAAAGGAAAGACATTACTTTGCCAACAAAGGTCCATCTAGTCAAAGCCATGGTTTTTCCAGTAGTCATGTATGGATGTTAGAGTTGGACCATAAAGAAAGCTGAGAATTGATGAACTGATGCTTTTGAACTGTGGTGTTGGAGAAGACTCTTAAGAGTCCCGTGGACTGCATGGAAATCAAACCAGTCAATCCTAAAGGAAATCAGTCCTGAATATTCATTGGAAGGACTGATGCTGAAGCTCCAATCCTTTGGCCACCTGATGCAAAGAACTGACTCGTTGGAAAAGACTGATGCTGGGAAAGATTGAAGGCAGGAGGAGAAGGGGACAACAAAAGCTGAGGTGGTTGGATGGCATTAGCAATTTGATGGACATGAGTTTAAAAGCAAGCTCCGGGAGTTGGTGATGGACGGGAAGCCTGGCGTGCTGCAGTCCGTGGGGTCACAAAGAGCTCACTGACCACACCTTCTTTATCCATTCTTCTGCAAGAACGGAGATGTAGTCAGTGGACACGTGGGTGCCAGTGAGGGACAGAGAGGGTGGGATGCGTCGGGAGGCTGGGACTGACATACACACACTGCCACGTGTAACACAGCCAGCCAGCAGGAGCCTGCGGTAGAGCGCTGGGAGCCCAGCTCCATGCTCTTGTGTTGACCTGGAGGAGTGTGATGGGGCAGGGAGGAAGGGAGGCCCAAGCGGGAGACATGTGCACACACACAGACGAGTTACTTCACTCTATACCAGAAGCTAACACGACACTGTAAAGCGACTCTATTCCAACAAAGAAGATTAAAAAGAAAAAAATAAAAGGATAATGAAATAATACTAAAACTCCATGCCCAATAATTTGATAACTTAGATGAAGTGGACTAATTTCTTGAAAGACACAATCTGCCAAAATTCACACAAGAAGAAACTGACAATCTTGTTATGGCTGTATCTTTTCAAGAAACTGAAGACAGTAATGAGTAGCCTTCCCAAACAGAGAGCACCAAACCCAGATGGGAAAACGGGTGGGTCCTACCAGACATTTAAGAAAGAAGCTATGCCAGTTCTCTACCACTGCTTTCAGAGGACAGAAGCAGAAGGAATAACTCCCAGCTCATTCTGCGAGGCCAGTGTTCTCCTAATACCGAGACGAGACGCAGACATCACATGTGAATGGGGGGCAAATTTCAGGGCCTAACAGAGAGTCTTAAAAAAGGAGAAAATAACAAGACCTACCTTGTAGAGTGGTGCAGGATGAGTGACAAAATGAGGTGAAGATCTGAGCAGGCAGCCCCACCCCACAATCCACAGGAAAGAACAGCCGGCCGGATCCGCGCTCACAGCTTGCTCTGCAAGGCGGGCGTGCTGACCACACACTTTGGGACCATCAACCATGATGCGTGAAGAACACGGTTCACACTGCAGTGAAGTCACCTGGTCATGGAGGCGGGACAGGACAGGGGTGGGGGCACTTGGTCAATTAACACGTTAGTTTTCACTCTAGTCAGTGGGAAAGGAACGTTGCTCCGTCACCTCCCTGAGTGTCGAGCATCGGTTCAGATGCTCAGAGGACATGTGCACGTCTCCGTGTGCAAGTCTTCCCTTGCCGTTTCTTGCCCACATTTGCTTAGGTTGTCTGGGTTTTACTGTTCCTTCATGTATCTTGAACGAGCCTTTTGTTGGGACCTGTACTGCAATGCTCCCCCATCCACAGCTTGACTGTCCCTCAATGCTATCTTCTGCTGAGAAAAAATTTTCACTTTGTCTTGAGCTGGGTGTCTTTATATCCTTCATTTGTGTAGATGAGAAACACGGAGGCAGGGCCATTAACCAGTTTCCTCCAGCTCCCATGTCTTAGAGGGCAGAACCAGGGCCCCTGCCTAATGTCTCAAGTAGGGACTCTCCACGGCTCTGGGGCGAAGCCCACTCTGCCCCACTTGGAGGGCCAGCCCCGGGAGGGCCCGTCACCTCCATGAGCCTCGGTGTATTTACCGGCAACTGAATACATGACTCTCCTCTCTGGAACATTCAGAGGACTTGGTGGAATATAAATGCTGTGCTCAAAGCTGGCTCTCAATGAAAGGCATTCTTGGGACATTATTATGATCATCAGCAAGACGCTAAGTAAAGAAAAAAATCCAGCCAACTGCTTCAAATGTCCTTTCATGGCAGGTTGGTGGTTTTCCTGTCTCAGAAAGGACTCCAGCAGGTTCCTTCAACATTTACTTAACTGCTCTGGACACAGCTGGAGACAGAACTGAGCCCTCCAAGTGACAGGATAAATTAAGTCTCAGCAAAATAAATGCTAAAGCTGAGTCAAAGGAAATTTAAAAAAAAAAAAGCAAAACCAACAGTACTGGCAAAGGGCTGCTGGCTGGAGCTATCTCTTGAGTCCCAACGGAGGCCCCCTCCTACGGAAAGCCTCCACCTGCCTGCCGACCCCAAGTGCCCTTGAGGGGTAGAGTCAGCTCTGTGCTGTCAGGACACAAGCCAGTTCTCAGCAGAGCAGAAAATACTGCAATGCAGGGCAGACTCCACTGAACACAGCCCCCAAAAACCCCACCCCACCCACATGGCTCAGCCAGGCCCCAGCACTGTGTCTCTCCAGGCTCCAGGCTCAGCCGAGAAATCACTCCCTCCATTACAGCTACTGGTCCTTGATGACGAAGGCCAGGCCTCCCTGCTCCGCTTCAGCTGCACACGGGGAACCAGCCTGGGGCAGACGCAGGAGACGGGAGGAAAAGCCTCCCGAGCACTGCCCTCTACCCCGTGCCCCTCATGGCTCAGGGCCCCCTCTCCTTCCCTGACGGCCACCCACTCTCCCACCTCGAGGCCCTGCACACAGCTGGGCCGCTCTCCTGCCCTCTCCTAAGGCCTCCTCCCTCACCTCAAGGCCTGGGTTCCCCACAAGGGCCTCCTCCAGAGAGGGAGGCCCCTGACTGCCTGACCCTACACCTGTCCCCCGACCTGTACACTGTGTTTTCACAGGCTCTTCATTTACTGCCCTTCCCCTCAGGGCTGGGAGCTCCATCTTTTCTGAAACATTCACACACATATGATCACATATATACACACGTGTGTCATCACAGCCTGTAGGCCAAGGTGGGTGCATAGGAGGAGGTGTCCCTGCACAAATGCATTTGTTGTTGTTTAGTCACTAAGTTGTATCTGATTCTTTTGCGACCCCAGGGACTACTGCCCTCCAGGCCCCTCTGTCCATGGGATTTCCCAGGCAAGAACACTGGAGTGGGTTGCCATTTCCTTCTCCAGGGGATCTTTCAAACCCACGTCTCTTGAACTGGCAGGTGGATTCTTCACCACTGAGCCATCGGGGAAGCCCCCTGCACACACGCATGGAATGGTAGTTGTCAGTCATGTCTCTCTGTGACACCATGGACTGTAGCCTCTGTCCATGGGATTCTCCGGGCAAGAACACTGGAGTGGGTAGCCGTTTCCTTCTCCAGGGGCCTGACCCTGGGATCAAACCCTGGTCTCCTGAACTGCAGGCAGATTCTTAACCATCTGAGCCACAGGAACGCCCTGCACACATGCATACTCAGGGTTAAATACACCTTTACATACCCAATGAAAGGCGAGTCTTGTACATCAGTTCAGTTCAGTCGCTCAGTTCAGTTCAGTCGACTCTTTGTGACCCCATGAATTGCAGCACGTCAGGCCTCCCTGTCCATCACCAACTCCTGGAGTTCACCCAAACTCATGTCCACCGAGTTGGCGATGCCATCCAGCCATCTCATCCTCTGTCGTCCCCTTCTCCTCCTGCCCTCAATCTTTCCCAGCATCAGGGTCTTTTCAAATCAGTCAGTTCTTTGCATCGGGTGGCCAAAGGATTGGACTTTCAGCTTCAGCATCAGTCCTTCCAATGAACACCCAGGACTGATCTCCTTTAGGATGGACTGGTTGGATCTCCTTGCAGTCCAAGGGACTCTCAAGAGTCTTCTCCAACACTACAGTTCAAAAGCATCAATTCTTCGGTGCTCAGTTTTCTTTATAGTCCAACGCTGACATCCACACGTGACCACTGGAAAAACCATAGCCTTGACTAGACAGACCTTCGTTGGCAAAGTAACATCTCTGCTTTTTAATATGCTGTCTAGGTTGGTCATAACTTTTCTGCCAAGGAGTAAGCGTCTTTTAATTTCATGGCTGCAATCACCATCTGCAGTGATTTTGGAGCCCAAAGAAATAGTCTGTACGTAAGATGGACAGGTATAAGTGTGCCAGGTAACAGCCCCTCTGCTGCCTCTCAGCTTCCCCACCCACAGGGGCCCGTGCAACCCCCCAGGTCCAAGGCCGCTGTGCAGGTGGCGCAGGGCTCCCCGGTGTGCCCGCACCGCCACTTCCTCACCCACGATCATTCTTTCCCTCTTGTTTCCCAGAGGAAAACCGCGAGAATCAACCTTGTGTCTGGGTTCTGCCAGGTCTCCAGTCTCCATCACCATCACTGCATCTCTTCCAAAGAGACCACAACACCCCCTCGTCCCGTCCCACCCCACCCCCGCCGGCACGGCGCACTCGTCGCTCAAAGCCTCTGCCCTGCAGTGAGGACAGGGGTACCTGCTGCCTCAGTGGACGTTTCGCCGACTTCCTGTGACCTGAGCACCTCTACGTGCTCCCTGGCCATCCGAGTTGGTTCTTCTGTAAACTGGCGTCTCGGTGCCCATCAATCCCAGTCCACGCCTCCTTCGTGCCAGTCTGCAAAAGTTCTCTGCGTCAGCAATGCTAACAGTTCAGCCCTTTGGGACCCAGGCTTCCTGTCTTCCTTCCCAATCTGCTGAGTGTCTCCTGGCTTTGTTTTTGGTCTCGGTGAGAGAATGCAGCCCTTGACCAAGGGCTGGCACCCCTCTGCCCCCCAAACACTGGGTGACCTGGAGCAAGTCAAGTGTGTGACAAGACAGCATTCCCACAGGACAGGAACTCCAGGGGGAGAAGCCCTGGCCTCTGGCCTCTCGAGCAACAAAGGGACTCTTCATTTCAGCACCTTTTTCTCATTTTGACATCAAGCAGCACTCACAGCAGTCACGTTTCTGAAGTCAATAACGCTGCTTCCTGACACTTGCTTTGGAAGTGTCCCTAACCCAGCTGCTCCCGTATGTGGAGGCCAGCCTCCTCTCCTGGCGGTCTCCTGAGCCCTGATAAAGCACATAAGCCTCCTTCCACTCAAACAAGCAGCCGGGGCAGAGGCTGATGAAAAATGTTTTCCCTGTGCCCAGGAAGACTGAGAACTGTAAGGGCAGGGAGAGCAGATGGTTCCTCCAAAGGCCTCGACTAGTCTTCACAGCTCAGAGCATCAAAACAGCTCTTTCTCCAACTTCCTCCAAACCCAAATTCCCAAGAGCCCAACCCCAATAACCCACGTGCTTGTTCACGTGGTTTTGACAGGCTCCCTGCATTAGAAGCTCTCACTTCCAAAAACCTGCAATGCAACAAGGATCCAGACACCCCACCTTAGCAGACAATACCCTCCAAGTAAGTCCCCACCACGGCCATGAGCAGGGGTCCTCCTCCGAGCACCTCCCCTCATCCGAAAGGTCCTTCCCAATCCTGAGGTCTGAACGGGCGCTGCCCTCACAGCTCACACCCCAAAGCGTGGCCACTGTTGATGGCCAAATGCCCAGTTCTTCCCCAGAGAGCCTTTAGGGCATGCTCCGAGGAGCCCACTGAGGAAACCAGACTCCCCAGTACGTGATCTCAAGAACAGGCCCCGAGATGCCTCTCCCTGGAGTCAAGCTCTGCGGCTCCTGCTGGAGGCCCTGCCATTGAGTCCGACGTGGAAGCAGCCTCGGGTCCCAGCGCAGGGCCTCCCGTGAGGGGCCCCCAGGCCCCCCAACATGGCCTTTCCCGGGATGCTGCCCTCGTGTCAGCCCCTCGAGCTGCCCTGGACAGCTGGTCCTCCCTGCTGGGAGCCAAGCTGCACCAGGAGGGGCACGCGAAGAGCAGCCCACTCGGCACTTAGGAGATGACGCTTCGCTCTGTTTAAACTGTCACCCGGTTCTCAGTAAAGATGGCTCTCTCACGTCCAGGCCGCCAAGCTGCTCCATCTGGCGGCTCTCACAGCGAGGGGACAGCCTGGCTCACCCACTATGTGGCTCTGCCCTGCTCGGAGCTGTGGGAACCACCAAGTCATGTGCCCTGGGTCTTTCCTGATGGAAGACACACCCTCAAGACTGATGTGAGATCTGAGTGCTCACAGCCATTGTCGCTGCTGAGCTGGACCAGTAAGAAACCGCCCAGAGACGCTGGGCCGTCCTCTGAAACAGACCGAGGCACACATTCCTCAGGTGGGAGCTGTCTCCGTCAGTCACCACCAAGCTGCCTGTTTCCTCACACCTCGGGTCTGGGGGCAGCAGCTGCTCTGACGTCACAGCCCAGGGGAGCCCTTGGGACAGGAGCAGGGTCTCACACAAGCACCACCTCAGCAACTGTGAGTTGTCAGAATCACGCAAGGTCACAATGCAGAAAAAGCACTGTGTGTTTCTATGTGGAGACCTGCTTCTCTGAGCATGGAACACACACACAGGGCATACACACAGACGAGACGCCCAGGGATTGTAACATTCACTGAAAACGCAAGAATCAAAGTTACCCTGCAAGTAATAACATCACTTTATTTTAACTGAAGTTAAGGACAAAGCTGGCCACATTCGAGATTAACAGGCCTCCTCCAGATGGTTAAAACCTTCTTCTCTCTCTTGGCTAATCATCTCCTAAATTCTAGCGATTCCCAAAACTTCTCCGGAACCACCTGAAACTGTTTTAAGGAGACCCACCACACCACCACGTGGCGAAGCTCGATCAAACGCACCGCTGGACACACCTCACTGGATATCGTCATCGTCAAAGAGATCTTCAAAATCTACAAAATGAACAAAACCACAAGTTGATGGTCACACAAGGTCAATAACGGAAGACATAACATAAAGGGGTCACGCGGTCGTTCAAAACCAGAGAGAAAATAGAAGACAATCTGATACACGACTTCCCCATGACGGGCTCTCAACTTCACCCAACCAGGGCTGACGTAGGCCAACAGGACAGTGGTCCAGCGGGCACCTTTAGGCTTTTTCCATTTACACGACAACCTCGAGTAAAGAGGCAGTGTGCTCTGGATCCTGTGGGCGACCCTCACAGCCAGGACTGTGCAGGGCAGCACCTGCACCTGTGAGCACAGCCAGGGCCCCACTCGTGTTGACGCTGCGTGGAGGTGAAGGGGCGGCTGGTGGAAGCCCCCGGAGGCTCGCAGCCTGAGAGTGGAAACGCGGGGTGGGGGCGGGGGCGGGGGGTTGGAGGAAGGTGGTGGAGGGAAGGAGCGCTGTGAGAACTCAGAGCCAGTGAGACTCCCGTTAAAAGAGTCGGTCGGACCTCTGGTTAGCTTGAAAATCACAGCCCGACCCCATTCCCACTGGAAGAAATGCCGCCAGATCAAGGAGCACTGCATCTGCAAGGGGTAAAACCTAGTTCAGCATTACGTCCTTCTGTGTAAATTTTCTAAACTTCCACCATGGGTGTTACTTTCACAAGAGGGGAAAAACACTAAACTCCCGTGTGCCATGCACTGGGGATGTGCAGCGTGAACGAACCACGAGGGCCACCAGCCCCCACACAGCTGCTCCCGGGGACAGCCGCACCAGGCACCCCCACCCCCTGCAGGGACCGCCTCCTGAGACCCGGCCTGGAGGCACTGTGCCCACCCATCAGGCTCAGGACTCTGCACCCCACGCCCCCCACACCCGCTCCCCTAAAAAACTTAAATGCTACTCAGTTCCAGGGGCCCAAATGTCACCTCCTGTCCTCATGAAGCAACCTGGCTTTTCTGTTTAGCCAACGGGGGCCTGAACAGAACAGAGAAAATGGGCTCGGGCGTGAGAGGGATCTAGGGCCAGCAAAATCCAACAGGGCAAGATAACATCCTAGCTGACCAGTGACCAAAGTTCTTTGCAGTGATAGGCACCCCGCATGAAAGAAGGATGACAAGAGAGAAAACACCACTGAACTCTCCTGAGAAAGCGGTCTTGTGTTTCTACTTACGATTTAACCCTCAGTAAGGATTAATAAATCTGTAGGAACAACGCCCTAAGAAATCGGAAGGGAACAAGAGAAATACACCCTCAAACGTGGATGAAGACTTCCTATAAAGTTTGCTTTTCACTGTTATTTCATAAAACTCCACCCATGTTCCTCAAACTGCAGACAGCTGCTGGTCTCAGAGAAGAGGCACAGGGAGAGCAGGAGGGCGGCTGTCACTCGGCACAGGCACCGGGGACGAGCACCCGGGTGGACGCAGGAGCCCAGAGCACAGCCGCCAGGAGCGCGGAGACAGCCTGGCAGGCGGAGCAGGCGGAGGCCGCCAGTCTCGGGCTCAGGTGCGCCTCCCGCACTCAGACTCCACACCTGGCACGCGGGCCGGGCGCTCCTCTCCCTCCTGAAAAACAGGGCAGCCCATTTCCCACAGCTGCACCGTGGTCCAAGAACAAAGGACCTGGCCACAACCCACGTCATTCATCTCAAGAGACTGCTCCACCCCATAACCTGCAGAAGAAACACAGCCTGAAACTGGCAAGCCAATCCCAGCGTCCTTACCATTAAAAAAGTCTGCGTGAACTGCCTTTTCATTGGCTGCCAAGTCCATCAGGAGCCCGGTGCTGCCTCCTGCCTGGTTGGGGGGAAGGAAAGGTTACGTCAGTGGGGTTTTCAGAGAGAATGAAGGCTAACTGCCTCACGGGCTCCACACCACTGCTGGGCAGAAAGTGTCCAGGTGAGGGACCAAATTCAGTCCAGAGAAGGAAGTGGCTGGAGCAGGGGTGAGGCAGGCAGCATTTGGAGGAATGATGGGAAGGTCCCCTCAGGTCTTGCGTTCTTAGGCTCCTCCGTGCCTTTTACGGAGAATCCTGCCTGGAAGGCAGCTCTCCTGCACACACCCGGGGAGGGGGCTCCTGTCCCCACTGGCCTGGCCACAGAGGCCCCCACTGAGCCCACCGATCCCTCTGCTCTCAATGCCCCCTGCTTCTTCTGAGAATTAAGTCATTTCCCCTGAGAAACTGACCTGCTCACCTGGGGTTCTTCTGGTGGGGGTGTCATCACGGGCCACCCCTCAACGCGGGCAGTAAAAAAACATCAGGACCAAAGCTCGGCGGCGGCGTGAGGACTCTGAGTCTCTCAGGTAACATGGGGCACTAGACCAGAGGCCTCTCGGGGCGGCACCCCAGCCAGCCGGCCCTCAGGTCCCTCTGCACCCTGACTCCCAGCACCCTCCAGGCTGGCTGTCCACTTCTTCCGGCTCAGACCACTGAGGAGCTCCTGAGTTCCCCATAGAGCTGCGGGCGGCTGCTCTCAGCAACCAGGGTTCTCAGAGGCCTCCCTTCTCTCCTCAGTTAGCCAGCGCCCCGTCCCCCCGACCCTGCACCGACATCGGTGCGGACTCGGTCCCTGGAGGCCTGGCCTTCATTCAGACCCTCTTCCGGTTTCCTGTTCTTCGGTTCACACCACCCCATCACCCCCACAGTAGAGGCTTCCAGGGACCCCACACCTGCCTAAGGCAGCGCCTGGAGTGAGGGCTGAGAAGCAGGGTTAGTGGAGGGGTGGGGTTTGGAGAACCCACCCATCCCAGGACAGCGGGGAGCAATTCAATATCTGCTACCCTCCGCCCGCGCCCCTACCCCCCGGCTCCCTCTCAGGCACCTAAAGGTCTGGCCCGCACGTTAAGCCGAAACCGTGCCTTCCCCTAGACGCCCTCCGCCGTCCCCAGCGCACCCAGCACGGCCTCCGGCATCTGGCTGCAGCCAGCTGCGCTCCGAAGGCTTTGCTGGGCCACCCCTAAGCCCTAGGAGGGCTTCTAACAACCCGCACCGCCAACCTCCCCAGACACTTGGGCTGGCAATGACTGTGTAGCGACCTCCGGGAGCACGCAGGCCGGGGCTGTGACAGGCAGAAACGGAGGCCCCGGGCCTGGGGCGCTGGCCTGACGCTCGGAGCCCACTAACAGCAGCACAGGGACCTGCGGCGGCCCAGAGCGGCGGGAGGCAGCCGCGCGGCGCCCACCCACGGCCCGCGCCCGCGCCCGCCCCGCCGCCCGGCAGCACGCCCTCCAGGGCGGCGCCCACGCCCGGGGCTGCCCTCCGGGCCCCGTCGCTCGGCTCAGCCCGGCCGCCGCCCTCAGGCGCCCCAGGGGCCCGCGCTGCGGCGGCACCGCGGGGAGGGCGAGCGCGGGGCCCTGCAGGCCGCTGCCTCCCCGCGGCCCGGCAGAGAAGGGCGCCGAGAGCTGGCCGCGGAGCCTCCCCCGCCCGGCCCGGCGCGGCCCGCCGCACCTCGTCCAGGTCCACGTACGGCCCGGCGCCCTCGGGAAACATCTCGTCCACCGCCGGCTTCATCTCCTCACGCAGCCCCGGCGCCCCCGGCTCACTTCCGGCCCGCCGACCGCCTCTTCCGGCGCGGGCCCCGTCGCGGCAGGTCTAGACGCCGGAAGGCGGCCGACTCTATGGTTCCCCCTCCCCATCCCCACCGCCATTTGGCGGGTCTAGACTCCGGAGGACCTTCAACTCTATGGTCCCCTCCTACATTCGTCTTGATTAGGGCAGTGCTCTTGCCTGGAGAATCCCAGGGACGGGGCAGCCTGCTGGGCTGCCGTCTATAGGGTCGCACAGAGTCGGACACGACTGAAGCGACTTAGCAGCAGCAGCAGGGCAGGTCGGGGGAGGACAGTCCTGGTCTGGCCTGCGGTGGACAGGTCTTGGCTGCCTGTCAGCACGTAAGAGAAGCTGCTTGATGACTTCACGGTGGCCCGCCACCACAGACAGTTTGGCCCTAATGGGCTGGCACAGATAGGTGCCCAAGAAATTACCCATTAAAGAATGTGAGTGGTGAGCAGAGTGAAGGGCAAGCAGAGAATGGAGAAAATATTTGCAAACTGTGTATCTGATAAAACGTTAATATCCAGAATGTATAGAGACCTCCTAAAATGCAACAACAAGGAACACAGTGGCTCATTAAAAAATCAGCAAAGGTCTCAAATAAACATTTCTCCAAAGCAGGTTTATAAATGACCAACAAACCATGAAAAGATGCTTGGTGTCACTGTGCATCAGCAAAATGCAAACCAAACCATAAGGAGATACCACCTCACATCCATCGAGACAGCTACTATCGGCACCCCAGAAAATAGCAAGTGTTGGGGGAATGTGGGGAAATGGGAACCCTTATGCACTGCTGGTTGGGATGTCAAATGGTGCAGCTGTTCTTGAAAACAACACGGAGGTTCCTCGAAGATTAAACAGATTTGCCAAGCACTAGCCCATGAAGGCACTGGCAAGCCACTCCAGTACTCTTGCCTGGAAAATCCCATGGATGGAGGAGCCTGGTGGGCTGCAGTCCATGGGGTCGCTACGAGTCAGACATGACTGAGCGACTTCACTTTCACTTTTCACTTTCACACATTGGAGAAGGAAATGGCAACCCACTCCAGTGTTTTTGCCTGGAGAATCCCAGGGACGGGGGAGCCTGGTGGGCTGCCGTCTATGGGGTCACACAGAGTCAGACACGACTGAAGTGACCTAGCAGCAGCAGCAGCCCACCAGGCTCCTCAGTCCATGGGAGTCTCCAGGCAAAAATTCTGGAGTAGGTTGCCATGCCCTCCTCCAGGGGATCTTCCCAACCCGGGGATTGAACCCGAATCTCTTACGTCTCCAGTGTTGGCAGGAGGGTTATTGACCACTAGCACCAGCTGGGAAGCCAGATTTGCCATATGGTCCAGCAATTCCACTTCTGGGCATATATCCAGAACTGAATGCAGGGTCCCGAAGTGATAGTATTTGTACAGCCATGTTCACAGCAACATTCATCACGATGGCTACAATGCGCAAGCAACTCAAATAGATATGAATCAACATTGGAATGGTTGAGCAAAATGTGGTGCTTCAATGCAATGGACTATTATTCAGCCTTTAAAAGGAAGGAAATTCTGACTGCTTCTGCAGTGCGGAAGAACCTTAAGGACACCATGCTCAGTGAAATCACCAAGAAGCAAATATATGATTCCACTTACATAAGGGTTGTAGAGTAACCAAATTAATAGAGACAGAAAATAGGACAGGGCTGAACTGGACATGGAACAACAGACTGGTTCCAAATAGGAAAAGGAGTGCGTCAAGGCTGTATATTGTCACCCTGCTTATTTAACTTATATGCAGAGTACATCATGAGGAACGCTGGGCTGGAAGAAGCACAAGCTGGAATCAAGATTGCCGGGAGAAATATCGATAACCTCAGATATGCAGATGACACCACCCTTATGGCAGAAAGTGAAGAGGAACTCAAAGGCCTCTTGATGAAAGTGAAAGAGGAGAGTGAAAAGGTTGGCTTGAAGCTCAACATTCAGAAAACGAAGATCATGGCATCTGGTCCCATCACTTCTTGGGAAATAGATGGGGAAACAGTGGAAACCGTGTCTGACTTTATTTTTTTGGGCTCCAAAATCACTGCAGATGCTGATTGCAGCCATGAAATTAAAAGACACTTACTCCTTGGAAGGAAAGTTATGACCAGCCTAGATAGCATATTGAAAAGCAGAGACATTACTCTGCCAACCAAGGTCCGTCTAGTCAAGGCTATGGTTTTTCCCGTGGTCATGTATGGATGTGAGAGTTGGACTGTGAAGAAAGCTGATCGCCGAAGAATTGATGCTTTTGAACTGTGGTGCTGGAGAAGACTCTTGAGAGTCCCTTGGACTGCAAGGAGATCCAAAGTCCATTCTAGAGGAGATCAATCCTGGGTGTTCATTGGAAGGACTGATGCTAAAGCTGAAGCTCCAATACTTTGGCCACCTCATGCGACGAGTTGACTCACTGGAAAAGAGTCTGACGCTGGGAGGGATTGGGGGCAGGAGGAGAAGGGGACGACAGAGAATGAGATGGCTGGATGGCATCACCGACTCTGTGGACATGAGTTTGAGTGAACTCCGGGAGTTGGTGATGGACAGGGAGGCCTGGCGTGCTGCGGTTCATGGGGTCGCGGAGAGTCGGACACGACTGAGTGACTGAACTGAACTGATGGGAAGAGCAGTTAGCTTTTGTTGGGGACAGAGTTTCAGTTTGGGACGAGGAGCTAGTCTGAGGTGGAGGGTGAGGACTGCTGCCTAACAGTGTGAATGCACTTAATGCCCTTCAATAATGGCTCAGATAATGAATCTTGTGTTATCTTTATTTTGTCATAAGCTTTTCTAAAGAAGAACGTGAATGAGAAGGGAGGACAAGGGGGGAAGAGGGTAGGAAGGAGGGCCGATGTTTGAGTGACAGGGGCAGAAGTGGGTGGGCTTGGGGGCTGGGCTGTGGGAGAGCTGGGGGTGGGGGAGGGGAGGGTGGCTCCAGGGAGATAGGAATTGAACAGGGACTGAGCTGGGACTGTTGCATGGGTCGGGCGTGGGTGGACCAGGGAGAAGGGAGAAGCAACTGGACATGTGGGTGAGCCTCCAGCGTCACTGCGACACGAGTCACCTCAAGTGCCTGAGTGAAAGTCAGACCAGGGACGCTGGGGCCTCTGGCACCAAGAGGCTCCCCTCCTGAGCGGATTCAAAGCGTGGAGCCCCCATTCCCATGGGGGGCGAGGTCTCCAGGAGAGCTGGGCGCAGGGAAGCTGATGTTCACGGACGGGCAGAACCAGCACGGTGGTGCCGCACAGGAGGAGCCAGGTCAGGGCGCACTGGGGGCCCAAGGGCACGGGGGCTGCAGGCTGCTGCTGGTGATCACTGCCAGCCCATGTCCTCTGAGAGGCAAAGGGCCCTATTTGTGAGTGCTCCAGGACAGAGGTGTGGGCGAAGAATGCGGTATCCCATCGGTAAATAAACAACGTGAGGCCGTCAGGCCATCCTCCTCTGCAGCTGCCCCCAACCCTGCACCCAGAGGGGATTCAGAAGGAAGAAAGGCAGGATGCTGGCCCCAGATAGCTGAGGTGCATGTCAGGGCAATGGATTCAATAAGCCCAGATTCTTGTATCTTCCCAAACATAGAGAAGCACCAAATTCACTAACTTGAGATGTCCGGTTTTCTTTAATTAGCAGTACTCTTTTTCATGTTCCAACTACCTAGTCTTTTTTGGCAAATGTTCTGGCTCCTCCCTTACCTCTTCAAGACAGCCCATCACAGTGATCCAGGAGGCTGTCTCCCCAGCTCAAGGCCCTGGTGTGTGCCTGCCAGACTCAGATCATGGCATCCAGTCCCAGCCCTGTGCTAGCAGAGACAGGGAGAACGTGGAAGCAGGGACAGAGCTCATTGTGTTGAGTTACAAAATCCCTGTCAAATACGACTGCAGCCATGACATTAAAAGACGCTCGCTCCTTGGAAGGAAAGTGATGACAAACCTGCTGCTGCTGCTAAGTCACTTCAGTTGTATCCGACTCTGTGTGACCCCATAGATGGCAGCCCACCAGGCTCCCCTAGACAGTGTATTAAAAAGCAGAGACATCACTTTGTCGACAAAGGTCTGTCTAGTCAAAGCTATGGTTTTTTCCAGTGGTCGTGTATGGATGTTAGAGTTGGATCATAAAGAAAACTGAAGAAAGCTTTTGAACTGTGGTGTTGGAGACGACTCTTGAGAGTCCCTGGGACAGCAAGGAGATCCCACCAGTCAATCCCAAAGGAAATTGACCCTGGATATTCACTGGCAGGACCGATGCTGAAGCTGAAGCTCCAATACTTTGGCCACCTGATGCGAAGAACCAACACATTGAATAAGACCCTGATGCTGGGAAAGATTGAGGGCAGGAGGAGAAGGGGACGACAGAGGATGAGATGGTTAGATAACATCACTGACTCGATGGACATGAATCTGAGCAAGCTCTGGGAGATGGTGAAGGACAGGGGAGCCTGGTGTGCTGCAGTCCACGGGGTCGCACAGGGTCAGACACGACTTAGCAACTGAACAACGACAGCAACATGTCTGCCAAATAAACGCAGTTCTGACCTTAAGGTTATGCATGTTTCTCAGTCAACGTGGGCATCAACTGCTCGGCACAGTGGGCGTGTGGTGCCCCAGCCATCGTCGACCAAGGCAGGGAAGACAGTGGCCGTGGCTGGTGCTTGTCGGTGACGCGGGCTGTGGGGTGGGAAGTGGGGGCTCCGACTGTGGAGGAGGCTGGAGGGGTGCCCAGAGGAGAGTTGGAGCTGTGTGTCAGGTGAACGGGGAGGGCCACAGCCAAGGCTGAGTCCCAAGCGGGGAGTGAGCTGCTCCCGGGGCCGCGGCAGCAGGCAGGGTGTCTGCCGAGGGTGGCCTGGGGATGGGGTTTCTCCTTCTGAGAACAGGAGGAGGGCAGCTAGGCCTGGAAGACGTGGCATGCAGCCGCGTGTCCTGAGCAGCTGTGGTGTGTCCGAGTGGGGACACAGCTCCAGCCAGGGCACCCCAGGACCTTCCTTTGGAGGCACGTGGGGTGGGGTCCTTGGAGTGGCCTACGGGGGCGTCTGGGACCTTCACTCTCCAATGCTCAGCATAACTGGGAGCACAAACATCCAAGTGGCATGCAAATGACCACACACACACACACGAATTAATGCACAGATCAATGCCAAGGGAAGCCTGCTGTCCAGAGAGGCGAAGGTGCCTTTTGTCTGGTGTGTTTGGTTGAGGCCCAGTTGCCACAGGTGGGCTATCACAGGAACCAGGAATTTTTGTGTGTCTGCAGTTAATTTACAGAAACCAAATTCAAACTAGCTCAGGAGGGAAAAGAAACAAAGCATGTATTGGTTTCTCCCAAATCGACTGGCTAGGCCAACAAACTCTTGAGAATTTAAGCTGGGGCACGAGAAGGGAAGCTGCCCGTGACCACAGGAGGTGGAGCAGAGGGGAGGGCAAGAAGCCTGACTGGACACCTGGAGCCGGTGGGTGGCTCCCGAGGCCGGCGCCTGGGCACCATGGCCACCTCCCCCCCACCCTTCCGGGGCCGTTCCCCGCCTGGCCTGGTGTCTGTGCCAGAGGCGGGGAGACAACGCTCAGAGTGACCTTCCTGCTTCATACGCTAAAGGGAAGGCCTTGAAGCTGCACAAGGATAAATTCATTTCCATCACGTGTTTCCACCGAACATAATGTGCAGCGCACAAGTTTCATGAGACCTGACACAATTCTTATTATGTGGGCTAGTTTCTGTGGTTGAGCACCAGCACGAACACTAGTGTCTAAAGTTGAACGAGCTTCCCAGGTGGCACCAGGGAAAGAATCCGCCTGCCGCTGCAGGAGATCCAGGTTTGATTCCTGCGTCGGGAAGATCCCCTAGAGAAGGAAATGGCGTCCCACTCCAGCATTCTCGCCTGGGAAATCCCATGGGCAGAGGACCCTGGCGGGCTGCAGTCCATGGAGTCACAAAAGAGTCAGACACGACTTAGCAACTGAACAACAACAGAAGTTGAATAGTAAGCGCTTTCTATTATTTTACTGTAAAAGAAAAGCTGGTTGCAGCCCAGGAAACCAGTTTCTTCGCCATCTGACGCAGCCCTTGCACCTGGGCGGTGGGGTCCCCCACCGAGGAGCAGCTGTCCCAGGGCCGGAGGACAGTCCCTGACACCCTGTCCATGCTGTCCGTGTGGCCCTCCGCTCCTCGGCGCCCAGGATGGACAGCCCACTCCCCCCACCCCTGAGTCCCTGAGTCTGCAGCACTGGCAGTCACATTCCGGGGCCTTCTGCTTGCAGACCCAGCGCCCAAGCCCCTGGAGATCCTGAAAGACCAGCTGCCCTAGGGTGAGCTCAGCATGATGGGTGGTGCCTGGGCAAGGCCTCCAGCCCAGGGTAGCCGCTGCAGGTCTGCTCGCTGCCCAGCTCGGTGGCCAAAGGCGGGGGCCCTAGGGCAAGCCTGCCTGGACAGGGTCTGGGTTCTCTCAACATGCCAGGCAGTTGCCTGGTGTCTGTATGCCTCAGTTTCTCCACCTGCATTCCAGGGCCCCTCCTAGGTTCAGTGGGAGGATGGGGCAGAATCGCAGCCAGTGCTCCGTGGACAGAGCCTATCGTCTGAGCTCCCTGCCGGTCAACAGGGGCCAGGCCGGTTCATCAAGCGAGAGGCGGAGGGGCTGAGTGGAGCTGCTTCCCCAAAGAAAACCAAGACCCGCCGCAGGTACACTGCACTCAAGTCAGGAGTTTATTAAGGACGAGGCCGCCAGCTCCTGTGGGGTGGGGGGCCCCTGGCCTGGATGCTCACTCCTCCCTGTAGGGGACGTGGAAGCCCAGGGTGGTCCCCAGCGGGAAGTGGGCAAAGAAGGTGCGGGCCATGTCCTCCAGCTGGGGGTAGGCCCCCAGGGCCTGGAAGTGCTGCACGTAGTTCCAGAAGTCAGACGTGGAGAAAGGCCAGTAGGGCATGGCCGGCAGCTCGGCATAGGGGTCTGGAGGGAGGCACCGGGTTCAGGGGCTGGGCCAGCCCGCTGTGCCCGGGAGCACAGCACCTGGTCATCCGGGGAGCAGGCTGAGTCGGCCCTGCCCCTCTGAGCCCCTGGCTGGGGGCGCAGGAGGGGAGCGAGGCCTGGGTGGGGGGTCTGGCCCCGTCGTCCTGGAGACACTGAGCAGGGTGGAGACACCGTGGTGGGACGTGGGGGCGTCCGAGGGGGGACCCAGAGGAGACCCTGGCCCCCAGGCCTGGAATCTGGACGCTCTGCCCCGAGATGGGGAGTCTGAAGTGGGCATGCCCGGTCCTAGGGGGCGCAGGGGGTCCCTCCTGCCCAGTGTGTCCCCAGGGAAGAGGCTCCAGTCCCTCTCCCTGTGGGGCTCGACCTCCAGCTGACCCAGGGCTTCCGCTTCACCAGCTTGGGCCAGAAGCCAACTGCCACCCAGCCCCCCTTCTGCCAGGACCGGACACCCAAGACCAGAAACAAGACCCACACCACCCACGAGAGCAGAGACAAGAGCAATACGGTACCTCCCTCCTCCTGCACCGGCTTGGCCCCTAGGAGGAAAGGGAGAGCAGTCACCCCGAGGCCCTCGGGCAGGACCCCACCGCCCACCAGGATAGCACGGCCCCCACCTGCCAGAGGTGCCATCAGGAGACAAAGCGCCAGCCCAGGCAGCAGGCGGGCCGGCATCTTCCCCAGGGTGACCCCAGTGACCGATGCGCGTAGGTCCACCTGCAGCCAGAGGAAGCCAGACGGGTGAGACCACCCAGGCCCCGGACCCCCGCCACCTCTGCTTGCCCCGCTTCCCCCCGCTTCCCCCCCCACCGCCACCTCCAGGCAGGCACCTCCCGGGAAAACAGCTCAGTGTTCCCATGGCAACTTCGACGTCAGTGGCCTCGTCCTTCCGGGGCTAAACCCACGACTCAGAAGCGGGCGGCCTATCTCTGAGCCACTTAAGGACGGACCCGGGCGTCTGCCCTCCTGGCAGTTACCTTGCAGCTGCTCTCGCCGGGCGCTGCAGCCGACACTCAGGCTCGTCCTTATAAAGGGCCGGGGGGAGGCGTCACCTCCATGAACCGTCACGCTGAGTGTTCCATCCCCGCCCAGAGGACTGAGGGCTCCGGTGACCCTGGCAGACGGCCAGGAGTCCACCACTTCTGGGAGTCTGATCCAGAGATCAAATGGGAGAAAGTTGTCCTTGCACAGAACTAAGATGTTTAGGACTGAATTCAACATCATTTCCCAAAATAAACCACTTCCTTTCTACCGGGAGAGAGACAGCCTAAGTCTGATGGGGTTGCAGGAACAGGGCAATCACAGGGCTGCCCCCGGGACAGGCAGGCAGGACGGGACCCTTGGGGAGCCACCAGCAGCCCCTGCCCACAGGTCACCGTTGAGCCGAGTTGGCAGGAAGGGAGGGTGTCTCCAGACAGGCGCCTTCCAGCTTCCCTGCAGTGATGAAGTGTCTCCTGGCAAGACAGCTCCTTAGGGGTGACCAGCTTCCCTGCAGCGATGAAGTGTCTCCCGGCAAGACAGCTCCTTAGGGGGTGACCATCACTGGTTCCCCGGTGTGCGGTACTAACCCCAGATAGGGAGGAATGATTGTTACCAAGTCCACACTCACTCTGCTCGCTGAGAGACAGGTGTTGAGGCAAGGAAAACAACTTTATTCGGAAAGCCAGCTGACCAAGAAAACAACAGGCTAGCCCCTCAAAATAACGATGTTTTCAGGGTCTGGATGCCAGGTTCTTTTATAGATTGGAGATGGGGGGAGGTGAGAAGCAAAATAAAAAGGCCATTAATCTTGCAAAGATTAATTCTTCTCCTAGAACGGCAAGCCTCAGGCAGGGGGCATGTTGACCTCTTCCTTCCTGCCATCTACTGGTGGACCGGGTTCTGAACAAAAGGCACTTGGTTTACAGTCAGGCGGAGCGGCAGGATTCTCCCAGGCAGGCCGTTCTGTATGATGCTAATAACAAAACCAATGGAAAGCAAGTCAAACAGTTTCACCGTGGAGTCAGAATTGGCCTCTTCTCTGCAACGGAGTGTCTTCTGGCAAAGAAGACCTGGCAGAGTTTAGGGGCTCTGGTCCCAGCTTCACCAGAAGAGGTGGTCTGCTCAACCTTCCTGCCACGCGGCCACACTCCAGACCGGACCCTGGGTTTTGTTCTTAGAAATCCGGGCTCTGTTGTGCTACAGGAGAGGAATTCTCTTAGGGCAGCTGTGCCAGTGTCTTCAGCTGGGAACTCTGTGACTGTATCAGGGTCCCCAGGTCCACCCCCACACTGGCTGGGGGGACCCCCAGGACTCAGCTGGAATTCAGGGCAGAGAAGGGAGGCAGGCGGGGACAGGCCGGGGACCAGGCGTGAGCTTCCAGAGCCCCGCCCCACGCACAACATGCCCCCATCCCTGCCACCAGCCAGCAGGGGCCATCTCCCTGGGAGCCCAGTAGACACGCAGCACCCGGGGCTTTTACTGGTGGGGGTGGTGGTCACAGGCAGCTGTGCCTGGGGAAGGTTCCAGAGCCCCAGAGGAAGTGCTCCGCAGGCAGGAGCCTCACTCTGCAGATGTTTAAAGGCAGCGAGGCCCTCCTCCTCCCCAAGGACCCTCCCCGAGCTCCAGCCCAGGGCCAGCCTCACGGGAGTCCCTCCTGAGCAGGTCAACGACTCTCTCGAGGGGACAGGTGGGCCTGTCTGTTAACTCTTTTCTGCACAGCGTAGTTTTCTGGTTCTTTGTCTCCTGGGCTGGAAATTTAAGCTCTTAGCTCACTGTTTTCTTTTCCCACATTCTCCAGCACACATAGACGCTGCCAAGCCCAGCCCTCACTCCACAGCCTCACTAAGGGGCTGCAGCCGCCCGGTCACCTGCACCTCGGGGTCACCTGCACCTCCTGCAGGCTCTTGGCTCTGAGACTTGACTTTGCACTTGGTACTGTGGTTTACGGAGGCCCCTGACCACTGGGAACAGCAGCATTGACATCAGACCAGAGACCCAGTCCCCGAGACCATCCTGACCCGTCTGGTCCCCTGGGCCGCTCTCCTGCCTCCCCTGCTCTGCCGACAGGGCCACCAGGAGCCTGACGGGCTGGGGATGGTATGTAGGAATAGGACTTATGTGGAGCGTGTGCGGGGGGAGCTGAGGAAGTGGAGTCTGTCTGGAAGGAGCGTGGGAAGCCGTCTCTGTGTGGCTCTCACGTCTGTGCCTTCAGGGCCCAGCATCTCAGTGGGCCTGGGACCCTGATGTTCTGTGGGAGAGGCGGAGCTGGGTGGGGGGCAGGGAGCGAGAACCAGCCGCCCTGCCGCCGTCGTCACCGCATGCTGTCCATGGCGAATGTTGCCGTGGAAAGGAAAGCGGGGGTGAGCTTGCTCTTTCCCCTCCTGGGAACAAGCGATGAGCACAGTGAGCGGCCTGAGATTTCCCCGTCCTCTTGCTTCAGGGGCCCCTAACGCTGGGTCTGTGACTGTTTGCTTTTCTGCCCCCTAACGCTGCCGGAGCTGCCAGTCACATTTCCTCCGTGGACTCTATGCTAAACGCATCCCTACCTGGTGTTCACCCTTCCAACGCACTTCCCCTGGTCGTTACACATCAGAGAGAAGGCCGCCGAGCCACCTGACTGCCAGACCAGCTCCTGGGAGACTGACGCCAGCTTATGACTGTCTGTGGAACAAGGAAGGAATCAAGATCCTGTCCCCTCCGTTCCTCATCACCGACTCCTGCCCGTGAGCCCCTGCCTCGTGCAAGCCCCTCGGGCCCTCACGGGTGGGGCGGGGGCCCACTGTGTCCCCCTCTCTGCTGGCTGACAGTGAAGCCAGCTTTCTACCTCCTCCAGGCTCTGCCTGTATTTTTCATTCAGCTTCCGTGAGCAGAGAAGACCAAGATTTTGGTGGCAATGTTAACAATTTCACGTGTGACAACAATGTGCAAATGCCCCTATGATGCTAGGAAACAATGAAATAGAATTACCAGTACTTGTTTTACAACTGTTTCCTTAACAAACACACTCAATGTAGAAAAAGTCTACGATCAATGAGCAGTGATGATGTTGGGAGCTGGAGGGATATGCTTTTTCTTCTTTCTGGGTATAATATATTCCTTAATTTATTCTTTTTAACTTAATTTTTATTTTACATTGGGGTATAGTTGACTGGTGGCTCAGTGGTAAAGAATCTGCCTGCCAGTGTAGGAGACTTGGTTCAATCCCTGAGTCGGAAGATTCCCTGAAGAAGGAAATGGCAACCTGCTCCCAGATTCTTGCCTGGAGAATCCCATGGACAGAGGAGCCTGGTGGCTACGGTCCACAGGGTTGCAAAAGAGTCAGGCATGGCCTGGTGACTAAACAAAAGCAACACAGTTGATGTACAATGTTGTGTTGACATCAGGTGTACAGCAAAGTGGTTCAGTTGTGCGTCTTCTTCAGATTCTTTTTCCATTTATTTCCAGGTTATTGCAGAGTATTGTAGAGTCCCCGGTGCCACACAGTAGGTACTCGCTGAGTATTTTATATACAGTAGTGTATATATGTTCATCCCAAACTCCTAATTTATCTCTCTTCCACTCTTTCCCCTTTGATAACTATGCATTTGTTTACTTTTATAAAGGGAGAAAAAATCTTTAAAAAAAAAACCGACCACCAGATACTCCCTGTTGCTTATGACCTGTTGGCCTGGGCCAAGCGTCCAGATCTCCCATAACCACCCCCATGTCCCCCTCCACACCTTTTCTCGCCTCCCGAGCTCTTCAAGCTACTCTCCCCTGCTGGCCTGGGCACAGACCCTCCTGGGCCCACCTGGAGGGCGCTACCTGGAGGGTCCCACCTGGAGAACCGCGTCTGCAGAACCCCACTGGGGCCTGCCCCTCTGCCCCCTCACCCAGTAGCCTTCCCGCAGTGACCCTTGCAGGGGCTGTGCTCATCCAGCCGTGTTCAGCTGTTGTTTGGCGGGACCAGAACCCTGGTTCTCACACGGCTGGGGACCCTGACAGAACGGAGCGCAGCTGTGATTCAGCGGGTGGCGGGATGGAGCCTGGGACTCCCCAGAAGGTGTCCGTGCTAGGGCTCCAGAGCACACGTGGCGCGGGAGGCCCGAGCAGGCTGTCCACGCGGACAGTGTCAGAATCGCCAAGGGGACATGGCAGAGTGCACCTTCCCGGGCCCTGCCTCTCAGAGTTCTGATTCTAGAGCTCAGGGGAGGGCCCGGGGCTCTGCACCTCGATTACTTCACCAGGGTGCTGAGCAGGTCCAGGGCCAGGCTTTGAGAGCTGCTGCCCAAAGAAGTCCTTGGCCCTGGTACTCACGGGGACCACTTGCAGACTTGTAACTCGGCGGCATTTCCAGCCCCCATTCTCCTGGAGCAGACGCTAGTGTGATGGGTGAAATCCCTGCAGCCTGGTTGACTGTGTCTGCCCCCGCCCGCACAGGACCCTCTGAAGGTTCCCCCGCGCGCCTGCCTTGGGAAGCAGCTCTGGTTGCAGGCCCTCCTGGAGGAAGTGCCAGAAGCTGCCCGTCTGCCTCCTGGGCTCACTGGGCAGAGAGAAGGGCGTGAGGGGCTGGGGGCTCGGGGCCTCCTCCCCGCTCCCGCTGCTCCAGGTGAGGCCGCGGTCGCTGCCATCGGGCGGTCTCCGGGCGCCCCCTGCCGCCCGACTCGGCTCCCCGGCGCGGCCGCCCACCCGGGTCTCCGGGAAGGGCCCGAGGGCGCCCGGGTCACGACCCTTCCAGCTGTCCCTACGCAGGCCAGACCCCGGCTCGTCACGAAGCCCAAAGCCACAGGTGCCCTGGCCACGGGCTTCCCGCCCTTGCTTCCTGGAGGCTCCTGCTCCCCAGCCCCTCCGTGAACCACCCTCGGCTCAGGGCGATCAAGGCACCCCCGCCCCGCGTCGAGGCCTCGATCTGCTTCGGGGGGCTCTCAGCCCTGGCTTCCCGGGGCTCGCAGGGCCCCTCTGGACAGCCCACCTCCGGGTGCCCGGGAGGGGCTCGCTCGCGCGGTCACTGTCCCTCGGGCGCGGCCCCAGCGGGGGACGCTGGCCCCTGCTCGGCGGGCTCCCTTTCTGAGCCTGCGGCCCCGAGTCCCGAGTGTCCGGTGCGGGGGGAGGGCGCAGGGTCAGCACCTGGGGGGTCGGGCCGCGCGGGCCCACCCGGTCGGCGTGGGAGCCGGGTCCGGCCGGCCGCTCACCTGGCGGCCCTGCTGCCCTCGCTCCGCCCAGGACCCCTCCGGCAGCGCGCGCCCGGCCCTGCGAGCGGAAGGGGCGCCCCTCACCCTCAACTATTTGTTCCCGCGCCTCTGATTGTGCTGGTGACGTCTAATCCACGGGAAGAGCTTAGGGGACTGAGGACGCAGTTGCCTTGGGAAGGCCCACTCAAGGAGGACACCACCGGAAACCATGTCCAGGTGGGCGTGGACCCGCGGCGCTGCAAGGCCGGAACCTGGACTGTCCCTGCGCCCCGAGGGATCCCACGCCGGGCGCCGCGGAGGATGTCCCGGGAGTGGGCCGCAGGGGGCGCCAGGCCCACGGAATCCGAGGAGAGCAGAGCCCAGCTGAGATTCGCCAGTTAAATGCCTAAAAGGCCCACGTGACTCTCCCTGAACATCATTCCTGCCTTTAGGGGGGTCTGTGAGCGTTTCTGGCCAGACCCTGGTTCATTCCGTGAGAAGCATTCTCCTGAGCCCAGGGGATCCTGGCCTGGGGTGGAGGGAGGCTGGGCAGTGGGGAGCTTGCAGTAGCCCAGGGTGGGCAGAAAAATGCAGGACGCCCCAGTACTAAAAGGCAGTCGTTGATTATTTGAGATTCTGGTCTACCTGGGCCTGTATTTGTATTGTGGAAACGACAATCTTGCTAAGCTCAGGCCCTGCCTGGCCCGCAGCGCCAAGCCCAGGCTCTGCCTGGGAGCCAGGACTCTGGGCTCAGGCAGGCAGTGGGGACTCCAGCCCTGGAGGTGGAACAGATGCAGGAGAGTCTTTTCCGAGCTGCTTCCTCCTGGAGGATCACAAGGATGGCACACAGGATGGCAGCTGGCCTGCAGCCCTGAGTTCCAGGCCCTGGACACCCAGAGTCTCCGCAGCTGTCTAGGGCTGGCCCAGTTTGTTTCGCCATGGAGGGAACCTGATGGGGCCAGAAAGGTGGGCTGGACCATGCTGGAAGAGCCCCCCTTCCCATGGGAGCCTAGGGACCGCAGGGCCAGGATAGGGACACGGGGGGCCATGTCTCAAGGTCCTAGGACTCAGAGAAGAAGCGTCCGCATTAGATGTGAGCTGTGCCAGGGGCCTTTGACGCACCCGGGCTGGACAGGCTGTGTCCCCCGGCATTCCAAGACTCCTGGGCACCAGGGCCATTCTCCTGGAGATGCTCCCCAAGAAGGCCTCAGGGCCTCAGCTCTGTGGTGGAGGTGGACTCGTGTCCAGGCCGTAGGTGAGGCCCTGGTTGTATGGGAGTAAAGGCCCTGGAGACAGAGGCCCCTGGTCCCCACCTGTGAGAGCTACAGGAGACGCCGGACAAAGAGCTGCCCACTGCTCCTGCCAGGGTACCGAGAGCACCTGAGGGTCTCCCCCAAACCAAGAGCCCTGCCAGCATCGTCCTGCAGTGGGCGTGGCCAGCATTCCCCATCTGGGACATGGTCCAGGGGACATGGTCCTGGGGGCAGAGGCGGGCATCTGGGTGGAGCTGTGAACCGAAGGGGTGAAGCTGGAACACGGACGACCCGCTACCCGCCCGGGGCTCCCAAGACCTCAGACCAGAGGAAGTGCTGGTCGGGGTCTTGCATCTTACGGGTTGGGGCCGCCCCTGGGGCCAACCCCCCACTCTAGGTTCCAGGTGTCCACTGGGCTCCTGGGGTCTCCGAGAAGCACGGGGGGCAAGGGGAGCCACAGGTGAGGCCTGGGCGCTCTGGCTAGGGCTGCGCGGGTGAGGTGGGCTGGGGGCTGCCCGGGCCTGTGTGCTCCTCATCCTCCCAGCACGCACACCCCCAGAGGATGCAGAGCAGCCCCCGAGGCTGGGCCAGCGCCAAGTCAGGTCTACACTTCCCTCACGGCAAGTCAGACAGCGGTCTGTGTGCTGGAGCCCACAGTGAGCCTACAGGGCACCCAGTCACCGCCTTGCATGATAACAGGACTCTCATGCAGGTGACCCCATCGCTGGGGGAGGGTGGCACAGAGCCCGTGGCATCTGCTGAGGACCTGGCATCTTTTGGCGTTCTCTGTGCCAGGTCCCTCCTCAGACCATTCGCAGAAATCCTCTCCTCCCGGTGCGGCCAGAGCCATCCCTCTCGCCCCCACTTACTGGGGAGAAAACCAAGGCACTCAGAGCTGGAGACTGGCCGGGGCGCACCGTGAATGGTGGGGGCCCCGGGCAGCCCCTCATGAGGGTCAGAATGCCCTCCTTCCCCGCCGGCCATCAGCCTGACCACAGCACACCGTCCCCCCGGCAGGCAGCCTCCTTCAGAAGCGTGGCCGTGGGCCCCCGCCTTTCAAGCCTGCTCACGGGGGTCACGATGCCGCTGGTCCTCTGAGGCCCCTGGGCATCGGGAGCTGCCTCTCTGACAGAACCGTCTGGCCCATTGGCCCTCTCGGTGTGGCTCATGACCTCCTGCAGTGGTTCTGGGCCCAGTGCCCTCGGGCTCTGTCCACAAGGAGCCCAGACGGTCTTTTAACCCCTGGCTTCAGGACGACAGCCAAAGCATTTCTGAGACTGACAGGAGCAGAAGGACAGCAGCTCCCTGGGCAGTTACTCACCATCAACGTGTCCAGCACTGCGGGGTCCCGGCTCGCCTCCCCCAGGGGCGGGAGGAGCCTGCGAGGTCCTCGGGCAGGGAGGAGGCCCCTCCGCTGGCCCAGCTCGATGCCCCTGCCCACCCCCAGCGCCTCTTCTCCCAGGCTCTTGGCCCCTCACAGTCACAAAGCCACCGGCAGAGGCTGGCTCGCGGCCCTCGGGTGGATCCAGCATCAGAGTGGCGAGTGTCCATCCACTGGACGTCCTGGAGGGAGGGGTTTGGGGGGTGTGGGGCAGGCACGCTTCAGCCCTCTACAGCCACGCATGCCCTCCCATCTAGTGTCTCCCGGGGCCGCAGCTTGCATGGCCGCCCACTCTCTGCAGGCAGAGGGTGCGGGATGGGGGAAGTCCCGCCTCCCCAAGGCTGGAGGACAGAGGGGTGTTCCCGGGACCCAGGTGAGAGTCGGACAGGAGAAGGAAGCTGGGTAGAGTGGGTGGAGAGGAGGGCGGTCCAGGCCAGGCTAGGGGTCCGTGTGCAAAGCCAGGGAGAGTAAGGGGACCAAGGTGACCCTGGGACCACACTCGGGGCTCCCTGCAGTTTGGGGAGTGGGGAGCGTCAGGGTCTGTGGACAGAGAGCGGGGTCTGCCTTGTCGCCTGGGGTCACTTCCACAGCTTGCCCGGATCACTGCTCTCCAGACCTCCTGCCCCCACGGGGCTGCATGGTGGGCCCTGGGGTCTGGGTGGGCACGCCTGGCAGGGGAGGGGGGGACCAGGGGGGCACACAGGGTGTCATCCAGGTAGGGGGTGGGGCGTGGGTGGGAACCCAGCAGGTGGGGCCCCAGAAGCCGGCTGCCGTGGAGTCCCCTCCCAGGCTCTGTCCCCACAGATCCTGTCCCTGGGGAGGTGGCCATGGGCAGAGGACCTGAGTCACCTGGCGCGTGCTCCTCATTTACAGGGCCCCGGTGCCCGCCGGGTCTACTCGCTCGCTGGAGGGTCCCATGAGCATATGCGAGCCCTTCACCTACGCCCTCAAGCCCCAAATCCCAGACATGTTTCCAGTAATACAGTGAGGAGGAAACTGACATGACGTGGACACTGCCCGGCTTCTCTGTCAGGTGTGAGGGTGTCTGGCCCTCCTCCAGGGCTGGCAGGCTGTGGGGGACGGTGGGGAGCTGGGGAAGGCGGGGAGCTGTGGGAAGGGCTGGGGGGCTGGGCTGGAGGGTATATTACAAAGTGGAGGGTTTCAGAGCTTTGCTATTGTTTTATTCACGTTCACCGAGGTCATGGGGGGGTCACAGCTCACTGACCACACGTGCTCAGCCCTGGTCACCACCTACGTGGCAGGTCGATCCCAGCACCCCACCACCCCACCCCTTCCAACAGCGCCCTCACTTGTCATCAAACAAGGGCACAGCCTCCCCCTACTTTTGTGGGTCTGCCTTCTGCGTCAGGGGCGGGCCGCCGTCCTCAACCACTGGACCCCCGGCTGAGCGAGACTCCTCCACTCTCTCCCCCATCTCCCGGGAAAGAAGGGTGGGCAGATGAGGTCCGGGAGGCGGTGCCAGCCCAGGGATGCATGCGTGAGGAGCCCCGTCCCCACGTCGCAGGCTCCAGGCCCTCAAGGTAGGTGTCCTGTGTTGCCCAGGCCCACCCTGCAGCCCAGGGGCCCACTCGGCCTGCTTCTGCTTTGTAATGGGAAACAGAGCATGAGGAGCCCGCCCCTGGGGAGAGCTCGACCTAAGCCTCGTTGTCCCTCACTCCCCACGAGGTGCCCTGTCCTGCTCTGACCACAGACTGCAGACTGGCCCTCCCGAGGCCCCCAGAGTGTCGCTTGTCTGCTTCTTTCCAGACCTTTTCCTGTCCAGCGTCTTGGGGTGAGCCTCGTTCCTTAGGGGAATCCAAGGCCAGCTCTCAGGGTCACCCTTGCCCAGGGTGCCTGGCCCGGCCCCCCAGGGCTGCCCCCTGGAAAGTTGCACCACCCTCCAAGACCCGGGAAATGGGGAGGGCCCTTGGGCTGGGACCTTCTCCAGACGTGTAGCCACGTGAGCCCTCCCATCCCGGCCAGGCCCCGGACACCCGGCTGCTCATCCCAGATCACAGGCAGCTCGTGACAGGGAGGGCATCTTGGCTTCTGGGCCTTCCTGCCCACACCCCCAGCCGTGGGACACTGAGCCAGTCAGGGTACCACAACTCTGGCCATGGTGCCTCTGGAGCTGAGGTCAAAGGGTTGTGAGGGGCCGGAGGAAAGGGTCCCCGCACACTGGGGGCTCCCAACCAGGGTCAGCACCCTCACCCAAGCCTCTGCGTCAGGGACCGACAGCGCTGTCCGTGGGGGGCGGGTAGAGAGGGGGCATCGCAGAGCCGGGTAGGACCGATGAGTCCCCCTCCCGGAGGGAGGCCCACACACGTCTCTGCAGCCCCTCAGCTCAGCCCCTAACCCTCCAGGCTGGCTGGAAGGACTTGCGCTCTGGATGGGTGGCTCCTGGGCCTTGGGCAGGGACAAGCTCAGGGTGGCCTGTGAAGACCATTCATCCTGCCAACCGGACCTGCGGGAGGCAGGCGCCTGAGGCAGACTGACCCAGCAGTCAGAGCCTGGGCTCAGACGGGCTCCTACTGTCTTGGGTCTGGCCCGACCTCTGACAGGCTGTGAGACTGGGCAGGATGCACACCCTCTCAGGGCCTCAGTTTATCACCTGAGAAATGGGCACAATCGCGGGATAACATCCAGGAGCCTCCTGGAGTCTGGCCATAGCTATTACCGATGTTTATAAGATGAAAGGTCTGAGCATAAATTTAGGGGAGCAGCAAGGGAGAGGTTTAAAACACTGAAATTATCAATGTTGGATAAGATACTGTGTCCACAAAACAATGGGATGTCACAACAGAGGTAGCATCCTGAAAGCAAGAAACATTATTGGAGATTCAAATACTAATGTAATAATCTAAAATTTTAAAAGTCAACAGAAAGAGGAGGGCAGAGCGATGAAAATCACAGAATAGAACAAAAGGACAAAAGCAGAAAATCACAGGAAAGACAGGAGGATGAGTTCAGGAGATCTGACGCGACTGACAGCAATGGCCGTGCAAGGGGGTGGTCCTCGTGGGGAAGGCCAGCACCTCCAGAGACACAGGGCTCCGCCCCACCCAGGGGAGCGGGAAGGCCCACGGAGACACGGCTGTGGAGGCTGCAGGACACCGGACGCAAAGAGGGGAGCCTACACGTTTCCCAGCAGCAGCGGCAGACCCTATGAAAAGATGGCGTTCCAGTGCCACTGGGTCTCTCTAGCCACCATGGAAGCCGGGGACACAGGAAGCTGGGGACACAGGAAACCGGGGGACACAGGAAGCCGGGGACACAGGAAGCCGGGGGACACAGGAAACTGGGGGACACAGGAAGCTGGGGACACCGGAAACTGGGGGACACAGGAAGCTGGGGACACAGGAAGCCGGGGACACAGGAAGCTGGGGGACACAGGAAGCCGGGGACACAGGAAGCTGGGGGACAGGAAGCCTGGGGACACAGGAAACTGGGGGACACAGGAAGTTGGGGGACACAGGAAGCCGGGGGACACAGGAAGTTGGGGGACACAGGAAGCCGGGGACACAGGAAGTTGGGGGACACAGGAAACCGGGGGACACAGGAAGCCGGGGGACACAGGAAGCCGGGGACACAGGAAGTTGGGGGACACAGGAAACCGGGGGACACAGGAAGCCGGGGGACACAGGAAGCCAAGGGACATAGGAAGCCGGGGGACACAGGAAGCTGGGGACACAGGAAGCCGGGGAACACAGGAAACCGGGGGACACAGGAAGGTGCTCTAGTCCTTGGACTGGGGCCAGGACCCTGTGTCTGAAAGATTGATTGGCCACCACTGGAAGAGAACGGGGTACGTTTGGGCCCACACGGACTCAACACTTTATCTCCCAGGCTCCCAGTCCCACGCCTCGCGGACCCTGAGAAGCTGCAGGTCCAGCATTTCCAAACAGAGGTGGGGGAAGTCCCCAAGTGACACATGCCCTGCAGGCCCAGGGACCCCAGGGACGGGCGAGATTGTCAGTGGAAAAGGAACATGGAAACAGCAGACCATCTGAGCGTTTGAGCACTTGTGCAGATATCAGTGGCATTTGAAACTTCTGAGAGAGCGCTGGGATTATAAACAGGCACTTGGAAACTGGGCTTCCCTGCTGGCTCAGACAGTAAAGAATCCACCTGCAGTGCAGGAGACCCAGGTTTGACCCCTGGGTCAGGAAGATCCCCTGAAGAAGGGCATGGTAACCCACTCCAGTGTTCTTGCCTGGAGAATCCCATGGACAGAGGAGCCTGGCGGGCTACAGTCCATGGGGTCAGAAAGAGTTGGACTGAGTGACTTCTACTCACTCACTTGCATGGAAAACTACACTTCCTCCCCCAGTAAAAGCAAGGTAACAACTAACTCAGGTTGGGGATGGGATTTAAAGAGAAGGAAATACCATCAGAATTTGCAACTTAGTGCCGTAGTATTGTATTAGCCAAAAAAATTCAGTTGGGTTTTTCATAAGATCTTATGGAAAACTTGAACATATTTTTTGGCCAAACCAATACATTCTATTTACCTCGTCGTAATCCTTTGAGGCCTGAATATGATTCTACCCAAACTCTGAGGTTTGTTGTGACACGGGAAGAGAGACTCAGAGTGAGACAGGAGGCCTTCAACAGACAAGGCCTGAGACGATAAAGAGAGAGGCACGTGCGCAGCGTAACCACCCACTCCTAACGACAGACCCCGATGGGCAGAGTGGGTGAGGAATCCAGGCGCTGGGGGCAGTAGAGTCTTCTGACTCAGGGTCTCGAGGTGTCTCCTGGAGGCCTGGCTGAAGAAAGAGCCCCCTCACTCACAGGGCTGTTGTTGCTGTTCAGTCCTTCAGTCGTGTCCGACTCTTTGCGACCCCATGAATCACAGCACGCCACGCCTCCCTGTCCATCACCAACTCCCAGAGTTCACTCAAACTCATGTCCATCGAGTCGGTGATGCCATCCAGCCATCTCATTCTCTGTCGTCCCCTTCTCCTCCCGCCCCCAATCCCTCCCAGCATCAGGGTCTTCTCCAATGCGTCTGCTCTTCACATCAGCTGGCCAAAGTTTTTCAGCTTCAGCTTCAGCAAGGCTGTTGCCAGGATTCAGAGCCCCGTTGGCTGCAGGCTCCATGCCACAAGGGCCTCTCCGTGGGGTGGCTCCCCTCTGACCACTGGGTTTCCCCGGAGGGAAGGTTCTGACCCCAGAGAGAGAGAGAGAAAGAGAAGGTAGACACAATGGGCTTTTCTGGGCCCGCATCCCAGAGGTGAGTTTGCCCGTCACAGCTGCCAGGCTCTCTGTGTCAGGATCCGTCACCAGGCTCCACCCACACTCACGGGAGGACATGGACACCAGCGGGCCAGTGCCATCAGAGACCTTCTCGGAGGCTGCCCACCTCGGGGTGTGGGTTAGTCAAGGCCTCCCGAGAGCCAGAACCGACGGAATGGGTGTATGGGGACGGAGGGAGAGAGGCTTAGCTTAAGGAGCTGGTCCATGCGGTTGTGGGGCTACCAAACCCGAAAGCTGCAGAGCTGGTGGGCAGACAGGAGCCCCAGGGAGAGTCGGGGCTCCAATCCAGAGGTCAGCGACAGCCTGGAGGCCGATTCCTCCTTCTTGGGAGACCTCGGCCTATTCCCTCAAGGCATTCGACCCACTGAGTGAGACCCATCTGTAGTGGAGGGTCGTCTGCTTCCATTTAAAAAGCACCTTCCCAGCAGCACCTAGACTGTGCTTGAGCAAATACCTGGGCACTGCAGCCTGGCCAAGTGGCGCACAGAATCAGCCATCACAGGTGTGACCCTGTTCTTCAGACCTAAGTAGGTGAAGGCCACAAGAACAGCTGGCAGAGGCGAACGTGGCTGCTCCCAGGAGACGCAGGCTGGCAGCCTCTCTCCCCCCGGGAGGGGGATGTGGTCCAGCATAAAGGTGCCAGGACTCCTGTGGCTGGCGAGGGCAGCGTGGCACCAAGGTCCCTCCAGTTTACAGGGACACTTGCCTGGAGGAGGATGGTCTGGGGTGGGGAGACCTGTGCAGCCTGGACCGCGGTGGGGCAGGGAGGGCTGCTGTGTAGCTGTGGCCACTGTGTTCCACCGGGCACATGCAGTGCCCACCCCGCAGGTGGGCTGAGTGTCCGCAGGCAGTGAGGGGCTGGAGGAAGCTGACGTCGCTTCTCAGACGTCTCTGAGGTGGGCTTGCAGGAGTGGGGTGTCCAGCAGAGGCTGGTCACAGTGGCAGAGGGAGCCCTGGAAGAGGAGGGGTTCCCGTTCTGGGAGCAGCTGGTGGGGACACCAGGCAAGGCCCAGGGCCAGCCCTGTGCCCAAGGAGATGGGGAGACGGGGCGGTCACCACCCGCTGGGCCCTGCTGGCAGCCGGGTCTGCCAACAGCACTTCCTCCCGCGGTGGGAGAGGGGCCTGCCAGCAGCAGACCCCGAGGAGGGTTGAATCTCCTCCCCCAAGCCGGGCAGGCCTCCGCCTTTGTGAGGCCTCCATGCCGGCCGGGGACTCCAGGCCCCGCCATGTCGAGGCTCCTAATTGCAGGAGGGAGACCCAGGCCGGGCCAGTTTCTCTGCAGCCTAAAATAGCTCCATTGTCTGCCTCTATTCATCACCGCATAAAAGCCGGATTTATGGGAACCGGGGCTCGGCGTGTTTCTCAGCCCGAGTGAGGCGTCCGGGCAGCGGGGCCCCGTCCCGCACCGTCGGGGGGCTCCCTGCCCTCCTGCCTTTGAGGGTCTCTGCTGGGAGCTGGGCGCCAGCCCTCCTGGCTCTCCCTTCCCTGGTGACGGTGGGAACAGGTTGATAACAGGGCAGGTTGCCTGGCTCCCTTCTCGCCGGTCGTCCTAGATTCGTTGACTCATCCGAGGAGCAGGTATTGTGAGCCTGCAACGCGGGGAGCCGGAGGCCGGGGCAGGGCCAGAGCCGCGTCCAGGAATTAAAGGCTGGAAATGCCTTTTGAAGCCGCGCTAAATCCGGCTCCTTGGATGGCTGGGAGGCAACCACAGGCCTTGAAAGCAGAGCCTCGCCTCCTGCCTCGCTCCCGGGGAGATGTCAGCCGTGGGCCCCCTAAGCCGGCCAAACAATGGGAACAGGCTGCACACAGAGAATGATCTTTCCCGAGAAACAGAGGCGAGCTGGTTGCCACCCCCGCTGCACGTCCCTGCTCTGAGCGCCTCCTGGGGGTTCGGGCCCGGCCTGGACCGAGCTCTCCCGTTCCCGCCCTGCCCGGCCCCGCTAAGCGCTGTGTGCACCCACCCCAGGGCTCCCAGTGTGTGTCCTGTGCTGAGGGCAGCCACCCTCATGGCTGCATCTCCTCCTCGAGTGACACACTTTGGATCTCTGCCAGGCCTCCGGATGTTAGACTCACCCGTCCTCTGCTGCAGCTGCTGAGACTCCAGGGTGGAGCTCACACCGTGGACTGGGAGGGGACGATGCCCGAGGTCCGGCCGTCCTGTGTGCCAAGGGCTGTTCAGCAGGACCCCCGGCCTCCACCCCCGATGCCAGGAGCGTTCCCGGTCAGGACAGCCCAGACGTCTGGATGCTGTCTCATGTCCCTGGGGGCAGACTCACATCTGCCCCATCGTCTCCCAGAGCCATGTCTGCACAGCAGGTCTCCTGTGATCACGGTTTCACTAGGTGTGTGTGATTGACCCGCCATGGGACTCCCCGCGCAGGCGAGCCTGCTTGAACGTGTGCAGCTGCAGTGTCAGGACTCGTGTGAGCCTGCTCCAGGGCTCTGGGAAGCCCCAGCGCTGAGTGCACAGTCCCATAGTTTTGGAAGTTTTGCAAAGAACAGAAAACAAACCAGACCCTGATATTTTCCCGACTACGCGCTCAGCCTGTTGCCTTTGCTCTGGTGTCCGTGTCCCTGGAGGTGGGCTGGCCACAGGTACCCGGGGACTATGGAGGGAATCTCCAGTCCAGTTCTTCCTGGACCCATTCAGAGGGTCTGCTGTCCTTCCGGGCGAAGGCGAGTCATCATTAGCCAGCCTGGGATGAGTGGGCTTGAAGGAGTGGTCCTGCACCCTCCCTGCTGGCTTGCCTGGAATCGTGGTGGGGAGGGGCAGGGCCAGAGGTCACTTCCTGCAGTGCCTGATACAGAGGCAGGAGGGGTGGAGGGGAGGTGGGGCAGGGTGCACAGAGAGCCCAGAGCGCTCGGCAAAGTCGTCTGAGTCCTCAGCGATGCTCAGGTAGGGCGCAAGTCCTTTCCTGCCTGGGCAGGGGGTCGGCTTGCCTGAGCGAGCAATGCCAGGACGGTGCACGTGCTTTCTGGGTGCGTCTGTGGGGCTGTCAGAGGAGACCAGCGTCTGAGTCGGTGGCTGAGTCAACGTGGGCCGGCATCCCGCGATCCACTGAGGCCCTTGTGAGACAACAGCGGAGGA
Source organism: Moschus berezovskii (assembly GCF_049115385.1). Taxonomy (NCBI): domain Eukaryota; kingdom Metazoa; phylum Chordata; class Mammalia; order Artiodactyla; family Moschidae; genus Moschus; species Moschus berezovskii. The sequence continues at coordinate 1,336,794 of NC_142463.1, read as the reverse complement.
GGGCAGCTCTGCTCTCTGCTTCAGCTGGACCCCACGGACATTGTGCTGCTGTTCTCAGTCTTCAGACTCGGCCTGAACTGACTAATTAAAACCTGGGTGCACAAGGAGAGACTCACCTTCTTTCCTTAAACAGAAATGTGCAAACTAGAACCTCAGAAGCCCCGTCCTTAGGGCAAGGCTGTAGGTTGCGGTCCTGGGTAGGAAGGTGCAAGCCGTGCGCACCTCAAGGGCAACGCCCCTCGCCTGCCTGACGCCCTCTGTCCTGAGTGAGCCCGGGGGCTCCAGACGCAGACAGAGGACAAGAAGTCCATGACACGCTGGGACCGCGGGTCAGGCCGTCGTGGGACGGCTGGTGGAGGTCTTGGAGACAGGCTCTCTAGCCCAGCCCAGACGGCCCCCCGCTCCCCCTGCCCCTGCCCCACAGCTGCACCCCTGCACAGAGCACCTCCTTCTTCTGCGCTCGAGAGAGGGCCCCTCTTTGACTTCACGCCCCCGTCAATGCAGCAAACACTCCTGCCCCCCTGAGCCCCCCGACCTCTGCCCTGTGCCCTCCTGCCCCCCAGACTCAGAAGACTCCCGCCCTCCTCAGTCCCTCAGATGCAGAAATTATCGTCGCGGGCCGGCCCTTGAGAATCAGACGACCTGGAGCTGGTTACCCACCATTTCTAAAGGACGGAACCTTCCAGAGGCAGTGACATCCGTTCACTCCCTGATCTGCCTGCCTTGTCCCATCTGCTCCGACGTTCACTCCTGTTGAGCCCCCTGCCCCACTTCCACTCTAGGGACCCTCGTGAGGACGCTGGGCCCACCGGAAAATCTGGGACCACCTCTCCCTCGGGGGCCTCGCCTTCACCCCAGCCTCGAAGCCCCTTTTGCCGCATGACCTGCTGGGTCTCGGCTCTGGGATCAGGACATGGACCTCTGCAGGGCCATGGATGTCCATCCAAAGGCCCAGCCCTTTGCCCAGGAGACCGCAAGACTCTAATTCAAAGACAGGGTGGACAGGGGCCTTCCTGAGACTAGAGATCTGAGGGTCTCAGCTGGGGAGTGGGGACATTTCTGGAGGAGCTGGAGGCGCTTTGGGAGATGGCGCTGGCTCTGACCTCCGGGTTGGGGGCGATGCGGGGCAGTCAGGCCACCCCGGGAGCCAGCCCTCCTCCAGGGCTGTGTCTCCCCACCCCTCCCTGCCCCTGGCTGGCGGCTGGGGCTCCAGGGAGCTGTTCTAGGGTCACGGAGGCCTCGTGTTCCCCACGACGGCGCTCAGGGCCCCACGTCCTCCAGCAGCTGTTGCAGAAAACCGTCCCCCATGTGGCCAAGGCCCGCAGCGTCCTCTTGGAGTGGATGCCACGCCCGGGGTGGCTCCGGATCGGGGCATTGAGGCCTCTGCTCGCCCTCTCCGCCTCGTGTCCACTTTCCCGCCAGCGTGCCAGCCTGGGTCTCCTGCCCTTGCTGCAGACGGGTGGACAGACACGCAGGCTGAGGCAGACGCACCACTCGAGTTCTGAGCAGAGCGGGTAGTCCCAGGCCGGCCCCGCAGCCCGGGCGACGCCGCTGGTCCGGGCCCTCTGCAGGGCGTCAGGCTCTCTCCGCGCTGGGCGGTGGGGGCACCTGAGGGAGATGCTGGGCCCCTGGCTTGGGGGTGGGGGCATCCGCATGTAGGGAGCGGGAGGGAGGGAAGCAGAGCCGGCCGGAGCGGGAGAGGACCCCGGGGGTGTGGCCGTGGGGAGGGGAGAGGCATCAGAGGAGGAGCAGCCGCCACCCGAAGGGGCCTCACGGGGGGAGCTGCCTCCCTGGAAACAGCGAGGGTGGGTGGTCAGAATGCTCAGGAGGGAGGCCAGTTTCCCCAAGCGGGGGCCTCTCAGGAGAGTCCAGGAGGGGGTCGAAAAGGAGGAGAAGTGGGAGCTGGGGCTGGATGCCGTGCTCAGACCACCCTGGACTGGGGTTTGGGGTCAGTGGGCTCAGGAGGCACGTGGTTCAGGGTGAGGGTCCTCTGAGGACCATGTCGGGGGGCTAGGATGCAGCCTCTGGGGGAGGATGGGCCACCTGCAGGGGAGGGAGAGGCTGGTGTGAGGCTCAGGGCAGCACCTTCCCCAGGAGGCGGGCTCCCCCGATTCCAGGTGCCGCCCCACCACGGGAGGCTGAGTCTGCTTCTCTGAGGGTCTGTGCTCCCTCAGCGCTGAGAGCCCCTCCGCCCAGCGCACATGGCTTACGAGCCTCAGGGTCCTCGGTGATCAATTGCTCACTTGGCCATCCGCAAATTGCCTTTCAGGAAATTGATTTTCAGTGAATTTCCCTAAAGTGGCCGGTGACATGGTGACGGATAGCCTCATTTCCTGACACAGCGTGAGCCTGGCCTTCTTCCAGGAGTGACTGTGAGGGGTGGAAGGAGGGTCTGGGGTGGAGTCCCCATAGCTGGAATCCCCGCCCAGCCTCCAGGAGGACCCTGAGCCCACACCTGCCTGGGGACCCTGCACACCTGTCCTGATGTGAGTCAGACAGTCAGCCCAGACTCCAGCCCAGAGGATGGAACCCGAGGGGCCTGCTGAGGGCCAGGCTGGGCCCAGAGGGGCTGCCAAGCAGGGTGAGGGGGAGCTGGAGACAGGAGAGGGTTTGCAGAGACAGCGACTGCGTGTGAGGCTTCCGAGGCCAAACCTGCAGGCAAGGCCGTGGGGGAGGCGCACAGAGAAGGGTCTGCATTGGGAACCCAGGTCTGTAAGGCGGGGCCAGCCTCAGAGGCGAGGGGCCAGCAGACCCCTGTGGAAGGCGGGGGTGCAGGGGGTAGGGCCCGGGCTCCCTCTGCTAGCAGGGCCAGCACCAACCTGACCCACGGAGGAACCTGCCCCGGAGCCCCCGGACAGCGGTAGCACCCCCAGAGAGACATGTGGAAGTCCTGTCCCCAGCGTGGGACTTTACGTGGGAGCAGGGTCATCACAGATGCAATTGGTGAGGGAAGATGGGGTCCCCTGGAGGAGGGTGGGCCCACAGGGTCTGTGCCAAGTGTCTTGTAGGGAGAAGGACACTGGGATTCAGACGCACGGGCATATGGAGGCCACAGGGGAAGGTGTGGGCTGCGAGAAGCTGGGAGAGGCAGGAAGGGTCGTCCCCGGAGCCTTTGCAGGAAGCCTGGTCTTGCCAACACCTTGATTTCATACTTCTGGCCTCAGAACTTTGAGACAATAACTTTCTGTTCTTTTAAGTACCCCGTTCTGTGGTGCTTTGTCGGTGGTGGCCCCAGGAGACTACCGTACCCACTTCCCCCCAGTGTGTCCCGCATACAGGAGGTTCTGTGGCCTTTGGAGGAACCCTCAAGGTGACTGAATTCTTCCCTGAGAGGAGCCCCATTCTCCCAGGTGGCTGATGGGGCGTGTGCTGGGCCATCTCCATGCTAACGGAGCACTCCACCAATCAGGGCTGGAGGAGGCGGCCCCCTGCTTGAGGGGAGGACGCGGGACCTGCAGGGACCTTCCCACAGGACCCTCCTCAGCGTCCCTGAGCCCCGGGAGCCCTGGTCCAGACAGTCCAGCCCCGCAGTGTCTTCCCCCTCGCGTCCTCCCTCCGTGTCTCAGCTCCTAAATTCCATTTGCTTCAGGACACCTGAAGGGAAGCCCAAGCACACTGGAGTGGGTAGCCTATCCCTTCTCTGGCGGATCTTCCCGACCCAGGAATTGAACCAGGGTCTTCTGCACTGCAGGTGGATTCTTTACCAACTGAGCTACCAGAGAAGCCCGTAAACCAACTATACTTCAATAAAGAGTAATTTTTTTTAAAAAAAAACTAAGCATGTACTGAAAAATATAAGGTAGAATAAAATAGAATGTGGTTACAAGCTCAAAAAGACTCACCACCTGGCAAGGAGAAACAGCAAGACAGCCTCCCGCTTAGGCAGCGTCCCATGTGGGCTTCCGGGCGTGGTCCAGACAGCGCCTCTGACGGGGCCCCAAGTGGACGCGCGTCTGGTGGGCACTTCAGACTCCCTGGCCCGGGCGGGGCGCAGGGGAAGCTGGCCATGATGGGACTGGCCAGGGGCTACTGGCAAGGCAAGGTCGTGCAGGGCGGGGCCGCTGACAGGCCAGGGCGTGGGCCCCTCTCCAGGAGAACAGCCCGCATCAGAGTGCACCCCGTCCATCTGTCCCTCCCTTTCCAGGCCCCCTGCTTCCTCCTCCTTCCGATCCGTCACCCTCCCCTCCGGGGCCCACCGCCCCCACTTCCAGCTTTGTCTCTGGGCTTCTGGCCCCTAGGTTTGGACACAGCTGCGAACAGCCCTCGTGGCTGGAGATTCCACGTGGCTCCCAGTGCCAGAGCCCAAGGCAGCTGACCACCCGGGCGACCTCACGCCCTGCCCCCGTGCCACGAGCCTCCGGGGACAGGCTGCCTGGTCCCTGTGAGGTGAGCCGCCTGTCTCCCCCAGGCCTTGAGCTCTTACCACCTGTCTGCCTGGGATTCCTGCCGTGACCTGGAGATACAGAGTTCAGTCTTGCTGTCGAGAGCACGGCCCTGCTGTGCCCTCTGCCTGGACAGTCCCACAAACCCCCCAGGGCCCAGGCTGGGCTGTCAGGGAGCCTCCTCCCACCGTCAGCCCTCAGTCCCTGCCAGGAGCTGACTCGTCGCACGACAGGGCTGAGCCGCGGAGGACCCACGGATGGGGGCCCTGGGTTGGCTTGGGAAGGGTCGCCCTGGCCTCCCCGGGATGGCTCATGCACACCTGCTGTCCTGTGTCAGTGTGTGTGTGTGTGTGTGTGTGTGTGTGCTTAATTGTGCTGTGATCACAAACGTGCTCGGGTCGGTGGGGAAGGGTGTGGGTCCCGAGACCAGGCAGCAGGGATGTGACTTGAAACCTGATGGCCCGTGAGGACCTGCTGAGAGGCCAGGAGGCAGACTGGCCACAGCTCCACTCCTGCACACCTTCCCTGCCTCCCCTCGAGTCCAGAGCCAGAAACTCCACCACTCCAAGCCAAGCCCTGATTCCTCTGAGGGACCCGCCAGCTCCATGCGGGCAGCAGAGGGTCTGGCTGTCCCCCAGCCGAGCCCTGTCCGTAGAACGTCTGCCAGGGGCCACGTACCTTCTGCTCCAAGAAGCAAGAGATTTTCTGAAGAGGCAGAATGCCTAGCTTTCTTTAGTCTCAAGTGGCAAGTGGTGAAGAATATGATTACAGGCATATTTACTGGGATTTATCTTGCTGCTTTATTAAGTCAACATCATCGAATCAACTGAGAATTTTATTTTCCAGGCTGAGCTACAAGCTTGTTTATATAATAATAGTGATAAAGGTGAACCAGTTATTCACATATTATCATTCACTTAATTTTGGTTAATAGATTAAAGACTCAACTATGACCCAGGTGGGCTTCCCAGGTGGGCTTCCCTGGTGGCTTAGACGGTAAAGAATCCACCTGCAATGTGGGAGACCTGGGTTCAATCCCTGGGTTGGGAAGATACTCTGGAGGAGGGCCTGGCCACCCATTCCAGTGTTCTTGCCTGGAGAATCCCCATGGACAGAGGAGCCTGGCGGGCTACAGTGCATGGGGTCACAGAGTCGGAAACGACTGAGCAACTTAGCACTTACGTGTGATCTGACTATGCTTCGGTTGCTGGGTTGGTTTCTGGTAGTAGTTCCTTTAATTAAATAAAAATAAAGAGCTAGTTGCTCAGTCATGCCAGGTGGGGGAATTCTGACACCATTTCAGAACCAATGAAGTGAAATTGCTCAGTTGTGTCTGACTCTTTGCAACCCATGGACAGTAGCCTGCACCAGGCTCCTCCGTCCACGGGATTTTCTAGGCAAGAGTACTGGTGTGGGTTGCCATAACCAGTAGGGACCAGTTATTGCTCTTCAAAGTTAGTATGAAGGTAAATAGTCAATGGGATTGTTCTAGGAAAGGACCTTTGCTCTATTACAAGTTCAACTAAAGGGATGTTGTCTGTGCACTGAAATTATATGCGGTGACCAGTCTCTGGGAACCCTTGCCCCAGGCAATGAGCTTTAAGCTAAAATACCTTTGTTTAGCTCACAGGGAACATCCTGACCAGGCCCACCTGTGAACCAGTGCAGGAAGGAAGAAATCAACACAGCCCTGATGGGAACCAGGAAATGTTTGGCTTTACTTCCTCTTCTTTTACTAATAGTATAAAAGAAGCCTGGATTCTAACTCTGGCAAAATGGGTCTTTGGGCTACAAGTCCACCACCCTTTCAGTCTGCTGGCTTTCTGAATAAAGTCAGTTTTCTTTGCCTCAACAACTCATCTCCTGACTTATTAGCCTGTCTTGAGGCAAGCAGTGTGAGCTTGGCCTTGGTAACAGAACTGGGCCAGAAAGCTGACTTCCTTGGGTTATGGAACCTCCAAAGAGGGAGCCCGCACCCACCCATGGAGTCCAGCTGGCCCAGGTGGGCTGAGCATCTCCCACCACTGTCCTGTCCTGGCCGCATTCTCGCAGCGGTCAGGTTGGTCAGAGCCCGCAGCTCTGGAGCGCGTCCCCGGTCACGCAAGCCGCAGGGTTTTGCGTTGTTCAATCGCGAGGCCGTTTCCAGCCCTTTGTCACTCTTTTGCTGACTGCAGCCCACCAGGCCCCTCTGTCCACAGGATTCCCAGGTAAGGATACTGGGGTGGGTTGCCATTTCCTTCTCCAGGGGATCTTCCCGACCCAGGGATCAAACCTGGGTCTCCTGCGCTAGCAAATGGTTAGTTTTACCACTGAGCCACCAGGGAAGCCCGAACCTTAGGGAAATGAGCTAATTAAACTCTGGCTGCTGAATGTTCTGCTCCTCCCTGCCCCCACCCTGGGGCAGGCTCTGCCGTTTACCTGAGTGAGGCATCCATCCTTCCATGGGGTGCTTAGGCTCACAGCACTTCCCAGAACCACAGTCACACCATGGTCTTCTGTCTGGGGCTCTCTGCACCCCTCACCACCCGCCCCCTCGCCAACAAGCATCGCTTAAAGGACAACTGCCATCAACCAAACACGCCTGCCACGGAGAGATGCCCCTGCGCAAGCCTCTAGCATTTTCACCCCTTCCTCACAGGTCCCCCTGTGGAAAGAGAACAGGCTTTCTTCCTGATCTGGAGCTTATCTTCCACACACATGTTTATCCACGGGCTAGCCAAATGCAAACAAGCCTTTGCCAAGAGGGAAAGAATGCATAGCGAATGGGAGAGGTAGGGAAATCAAGATGATCTCAGGGCTTATTTTTCAAGCATTCTTAAATATTAGGGAAAAAAAACAAGAATCTTCTAGTCTTTTGTCTCTTCTTAAAAGTTGCCTTCTTGGAATATTTAGAAGACCCTTTGCAAATGTTTCCTTGCTCTACTTCATTTGTACCCCCCAAAAAAGTGGAAATACTGTTTTTATTCAGCGATGATAAATATAATACATTTTTGACTGAAAATGGTGGAACTTTGCGAAAGTGTATAAGGTAAGAAACTGCAAATCCTCCGCAATTTCACCATTATCTTGTCAACTGTAATGAGCAACTGTTGATACATTCTTTCGAGTAAGTGGGTGGCACCAGTGGTAAAGAACCCCCAGGAGACACAGGAGACCAGGGTTCGACCCCGGGGTCGGAAGCTCCTCTGGAGTAGGAAATGGCAACCACTCCAGTTCTCTTGCCTAGAGGACACCCATGGACAGTGGAGCCTGGTGGGCTATGGTCCACTGGGCCACAGAGGCAGACGCGACCGAGCACGCATGCACACGTGCACAGTTCATTTCATACGGCTGAAATCCTCTCCATATTCGCTCTGCAAACTGCTCAGCTTACTTACTATATCTTGGACATCTTTCTACATGCAGGGACAGCATTTTAAGGTTCTATTTTATCATTAGCTAACTTAGAGTTGAAATAAAAATTAGGGAGGTGGATGTTTACTTGATTTGGGGAATTTTTTCTTTAGATTTTATTACCTCTTGCTAATATTCAAAGAAACAGAGACTACAGTTTGACTCAAAAATGCATCACAAATAAGCCAGAAGAATTTTTCTTGTTTGTATAAATTTTTCTGCCTAATAAAAACAAAAACAGGAGCTGGAAATGATAAATAGGCCCACTTCCCACTTTCCCCTCACTTCCCTCATTTCTGATCTGACATTTTCAGGGGAGTGGGAGGAAGGGAGGGGTGTTGGGTGGGTTCAGCTCCCTGACTGAAGAAGCAGTACCAGAGCTCAGGGTGTGGGCACTCAGCAGGGCTGCTGTGGGTGGAGACAGGTCTGAGCTGCTGGCAGGATGTCTGGAGGCCTCCTGGGGTGGGGGCCCGGGAGACCCACGGGAGAGACCTAGGAAATGCTATTTAAATAGAGGCTCCTTGAAATGGACAAAGCCGAGCGGAAGGCAGTATGAGTAAATGTGTTCCATCCTTTTTAACAGTTGAGTAACGTCCCACTAGGGCTTCCCAGTTGGCACTGGTGGCAAAGAATCTGCCTGCCAGTGCAGGAGATATAAGAGACACGGGTTCGATCCCTGGGTTGGGAAGATACCCTGGAGAACCCTGGAGAAGGGCATGGCAACCCACCCCAGTGTTCTTGTCTGGAGAATGCCATCTACAGAGGAGGCTGGCGGGCTACAGTCCATGGGGTCACAAAGAGTCGGGCACAGCTATAGTGACTTAGCAGGCAACGTACCACTATGCAAACGTTTCTCTAGGGAGCCTGGCCAAGGAGCGTTTAGTTGGTCATTTTGTTCATTGGTGCAATATGTGTACTGAGTGTCTCAAAAGTGACCATCTGTGTTCCAGCTTTTGAGAACACAGCAGGGAACAAGAGGGATAAAGGTGCTTGTCCTTCTGGAAGGTATATGTAACGGTGTGTGGAGGGGGACAGGAAGTGAAGAACGTAGAATATTAGCGGGTGCCATGGGAAAGTGGATCAGGACTCTGTGAGTGTGTGTGTGTGTGTGTGTGTGGACCATGGGAATGCAGATCAGGACTCTGTGTGTGTGTGTGTGTCTGTGTGTGTGTGTGCAGGTGGAAGGTGTTGATTTTAGGTAGGATGGCCAAGGAAAGCCTGTGAGTAGTCACATTTGAGCCAAGACCTCCAGAGGCTCTGGCGGTGAGACTGAGGGGCGTGTTTTAGGAGAAAAGCGTCCAGACGTGGGGAAGAGCATGTGCAAAGTCCCTGCGGTGAGAGGGTGGCCAAAGAGCAGCAAAGTGTCTTCTGTGGTCAGGGCGACAGAGCAAAAGATGGAGGCGTGAGAGGTAAGGTCAGGGGACGGCGGGCAGATCACACACGTAGGGTCTTTTTTTAGACTGACATATTCTTGGTTTACAGCGTTGTGCCAATCTCTGCTGTACAGAAAGTGGCTCAGTTACACTGTCTCTTGAAAACTCTTTTCCAATATAGTTTATCCCAAGTGACTGGATGTATTAGGTTAGTGAAAAAATAATTGTAGTTTTGGACCATGAACTTTAAATCATTATAACTAGGCTCAGACACATCATTATTAATCAAAATAGGAACCATTTCAACCAACACATTTTTGCCAACAAGATATAAGTTTGTTTATTCCTGTAGCATGAAAATCCGTGCTTCAAGATTCAGTGAACTCTTGGAAAGCGTTTTCTGCATCCCGCTGCTTGTGGAAGCACTTTCCCTCTGAAAAGTTGTCGAGATGCTTAAAGAAGTGGTAGCTGGTTGAGGGGGGCGGGTCAGGTGACTGTGCGGATGAGGCAAACCTTCCCAGCCCATGCCATTCAACATCTGAAGCACTGGTTGTGTGACACGTGGCCAGGTGTCGCCATGGAGAAGAACTGAGCCCTTTCTGTTGACCAGTGCTGGCTGCAGACGTTGCAGTTTTGGGCGCATCTCATCGATTTGCTGAGCATACTTCTCAGATGTAATGGTTTCGCTGGGATTCACAAAACTGTGGTGGATCAGACCAGCAGCAGACCACCAAACAGCAGCAATGACCTCTTTTTTTTTGGTGCAAGTTTGGCTTTGGGAAGTGCTTTGGAGCTTCTTTTCAGTCCAACCACTGAACTGGTCATCGTCAGTTGTCTTATAAAATCCACTTTTCATCACACATCAAAATCCAATTGAGAAATAATTTGCTGTTATTGAGCAGATTAAGGGAAAATGACCCTTCAAAACGATGCTATTTTTGATTTGTGGTCAGCTCATGAGGCATCCACTTATCGAGCTTTTTCACCTTTCCAATTTGCTTCAAATGCTGAACGACCATAGAATGGTGGACACTGAGATCTTTGTCAAGTTCTTGTGTAGCTATAAGAGGATCAGCTTCGGTGACAAGTCTCAGTTGGTCGTTGCCAACCTCCAATGGCTGACTACTGGGCTCCTCATCTTCAAGGCTCTCCTCTCTTTTGCAAAACTTCCTGAACCACCACTGCCCTGTACGTTCGCTTGGAGGTCCTGGGCCAAACATGTTGATGATGTTGTGAGTTGTCTCTGATACTTTACCACCCATTCTGAACTCAAATAAGAAAATCACTTGAATTTGCTTTTAGTCTAACATCATTTCCCAGTCTAAAATAAATATAGAATAAACAGCAAGTAATAAGTCGTTAGCAAAAAATACATAAAGCTAGAAATGCACATTAAAATTATATATAAATATTCCAGTATCAAACAGCAAAGTTCAACAGTACTTTAGTCCCAGAGCGTGCAGAAGTTGGTCCTAGAGCTAGCAGTTCCCTGTCCTGTATAGTAGTGCCTTGCTGTGTACTTTTTCTAAATGTAACAGTCTGCCTCTCTAATCCCAGACTCCCCGTCCACTGCTCTCCTCTGCACCCCCAACCTTGGCGATCACAAGCCTGTTCTCTGTGTCTCTGAGTAGGCGTCTGTATTGTGCATAAGTTCTCTGGTGCCATATTTCAGATCACACACACACGTGATGTCACGACACTTGTCTTTCCGACGCACTTCACTTAGCATGAAAGTCTCTGGTTGCTTCCGTGTTGCTGCAAACGGCGCTATTCCATCCTGTGACCAAGCAGCATTCTAATCTATGTGTGTGCCGCAGCTCCTTCACCCGCTCATCTGTCAGGGGATGCTTAGGTTGTCTCCATGTTTCATTGTGGCTTTTGTAAACAGCGCCATAATGAACAGAGGGGTGCGTGTATCTTTCTGAACTGTAGTTTTGTCTGGATATATGCCCCGGGGTGGGATTGCTGGGTCGTGTGGTAATTCTATTTTTTATTTTCTGAGGGCCCTCCACACAGTTTTCCATACATTCTCACCAACAGTGTAGGAGGCTCCCTTTTCTCCACACCCTATCCTGCCTTTGTTATTTATAGACTTTTAATAATGTCCACTCTGACCCATGTGAGGCGATCCCTGATTGTGGCTCTGATCTGCGTTTCTCTAGTAATTAGTGAGGGCTTCTCTGGTGGCCCAGTGGCAAAGAACCTGCCTACACTGCAGGAGATCCCGGAGACGCAGGTTCAATCCCTGCGTCGGGAAGATCCCCTGGAGGAGGAAATGGCAACCCACTCCAGTGTTCTTGCCTGGGAAACCCCACGGGCAGAGGAGCCTGGTGGGCCGCAGTCCCTGGGGCGGCAGAGTTGGACAGGACTGGGGGACTGAATGGCTGAGCACGAGCACAGTGGTCAGCGGTGTGGAGGCCTCCTCACGCGCCTCCGGGCCACCGTGCATTGTCTTCGGAGAAGTTTTTGCTCAGGTCTTCTGCCCATTTTTTCATTGTCACACAGGGTCTTAAGGGCAACTTTTAACATAAAATAAGCTTCTGGCAAATAGATGGGGAAACAGTGGAAACAGTGACAGACTTTATTTCCTTCGGGCTCCAAAATCACTGCAGATGGTGACTGCAGCCATGAAATTAAAAGACGCTTGCTCCTTGGAAGGAAGCTATGACCAACCTCGACAGCATATTAAAAACCAGAAACATTGCTGACAAAGGTCCATCTAGTCAAAGCTATGGTTTCTCCAGTGGTCATGTATGGATGTGAGAGTTGGACTATAAAGAAATCTGATCGCCGAAGAATTGATGCTTTTGAACTGTGGTGTTGGAGAAGACTCTTGAGAGTCCCTTGGACTGCAAGGAGATCCAACCAGTCCATCCTAAGGAGATCAATCCTGAATATTCACTGGAAGGACTGATGCTGAAGCTGAAACTCCAATCCTTCGGCCACCTGATACAAAGACCTGACTCATTGGAAAAGACCCTGTTGCTGGGAAAGATTGAAGGTGGGAGGAGAAGGGGACGACAGAGGATGAGGTGGTTGGATGGCATCACCAACTCGATGGACATGAGTTTGAGCAAGCTCATGAATTGGCGATGGACAGGGGAGCCTGGCATGCTGCAGTCCATGGGGTCGCAGGTAGGACACGACTGAGTGACTTTCACTTTCAAACACATATTAAGAGTATACCTTGACAATTCTTTACATGTATAACTGGTAAAAATCATCACCACAGTCAAGGCAGGGACATGCCCACCCACCCCCACTAAAAATTTCCTGTGCCCCCAGTGACCGTGAAGCCCTCCCCTCCACCCCCCCGCTCCCCCCACACCTGATAGAGATATTTCTTTCCAAATGGGGGTCTGATTATTCCAGGATCACTTGTGAAAACTTCCCTTTCACTGTTGAATGACCTGCGGGCCTTGGCTGAAAGCCAGCTGCCCGCATGTTTGTGGGTCTACTTCCAGAAGCCCTGTCCTGGAGCACTGACCTGGCCGCCTCTGTGCCCACATCACACGGTCTCGGCTGCAGCAGCTTGATAAGGCTTGAAACCAGGCACTGAGAGTCCTCTCCCTTTGTTTTGGCTCTTCTAATTCCTCTACAGTTCCCTACAAATTTTAGAATTGGCACTTTCTTCAGAAGATCCTGCCAGGATTTCCGATGGGAATTGCACTGATGGTATGGATCAGAAGGAGGAGACGTGGGATCCTGACCACACTGAGCCCCCGGCCCAGAAACATGAGATGTGACTGTTTCTCAGTTCTCTCATTTCCCTCAGCAGTGTTCTGGGTTTTCAGAGAGCAGGTTTTGCAGGCCACATCTGTCCCTGAACGTTCCACATTTTGTGATGCTATTATAAACGGTTTGCTTTAAATTTCAACTTCCAACTGGCTGTTTCCAGGAGGTGGAAAGGCGGCTCACCTGTCTACATTGACTTGCAGCCTCCTGGGAGGAGGGACGGGGCTGGGCGGGTCCTGAGCCCAGTGGGTTCCGCTCACAGCCTCACCTGAGTGGCCCTCCTGGAGCAGGTGCTGTCCTCCAGGGAGCGGAGACTTTGTTTTTCCAACCAGGGGCCTCTCCAGAAGCAGCATGTGGTTTTCACGGTGTGGTGTTTCCAGTGGACTCACAGTGGGTGTGGCCAAGAGCTGGGCATAGAGTTCAAGCACACACTTGGGGGCTCAGGTCTGTGGTGACCCTGGGGGCTGGTTCAAGGTCCTGAGGAGGGGATTCAGGGATGCAGCTGCTCAGGGATCAGGGAACTCTGGGGGCCAGAGAGCATGACCTGGGCATCCGTGCCCCCTCTTGGCAGGTCATCCAGCCTGGCCCGCCTGGCCTGCTCTGGCCACATCCCAGGGGAGCCCTGAGCTCTTTAGTCATGGGGACAGCAGCAACTTCAGCTGCTGCCAGCCAGGCAGCGGGGGACGGGGGCACTCTCAGCAAAGTGTGGGCAACAGGATCTCCCCCTCCTCACTCCTCACTGCAGCTTCGCTGGGGGCGACTCGAAGTCCTTCTCTGGTGACTCAGGAGTTCCAGTGCTGTGACTGGGTTTGGGTCTGATGGGCCGTGGGGAATGGCACCAGCTGCAGTGGGCCATCACCCCTTCCTGTCCAGGCGCCTCTGCCGGGGCTGCCCCTGCGTCCCTGCCTGCCCTACTCCCATCCCATCCTCCCCAGCATCCTCCAGCCAGGCCAGCCTTTTCTTTTTATTTTTTAAAATTTCTATTGATTTACAATGTTGTGTCAGTTTCAGGTGAATGGCAGAGTGTATGAGTCATACGCACAGGTTGTTGTTTGGTCACTCAGTCGAGTCCAACTCTTTGCGACCCCGTGGACTCTAGCCCTCCAGGCCCCTCTGTCCGTGGGACTTCCCAGGCGAGAACACTGGAGTGGGTTGCCATTCCTTCCTCCAGGGGATCTTCCCACCAGGGATCAAATCTGGGTCTCCTGCATTGCAAGCAGATTCTTCACCACTGAGCCACCTGGGAAGCCCACATATATTGATACATCTATCCAGTCTTTTTCAGATTGTTTTCCTTTGTAGGTCATTACAGAGTATTGAGTAGGGTTCCCTGTGCCATGCCACAGGTCGTTATCCATTATCTATTTTTTATATAGTGGGCTTCCCTTTTGGCTTAGCTGGTAAAGAATCTGCCTGCAATGCAGACCAGGCTTTGGTCCCTGGGTTGGGAAGATCCCCTGGAGAAGGGAAAGGCTACCCACTCCAGTGTCCTGGCCTGGAGAATTCCATGGACTGTGTAGTCCATGGGTCGCAAAGAGTTGGACATGCCTGAGCGACCTTCCTCTCATTTCATATAGTCGTGTGTGTGTATGTCAGTCCTTTACCACGCACTCCCTCGTCTCGTCCTCTACCAGCCTGGTGCGTGCTCCCTGGGCGGCTTCTGCCCTGGGCGAGCCAGCGGGACACCCGCCCTCCGCACCCCACTGCATCCTAAGCCTCGGCCCAGGAGCGAGACCCCTGGCACAGCGCGCTGGGGCTCCAGCAGAGACCCGAGTGGGCAGATGGCAAACCAAGACGATGCGTCCAGTGGGGCGGCTGCCCAGCCTGGGAGCGGAGGGTGGGGCTCAAGGGAGGGTCAGCGGGTCAGCGAGGCAGGGGGTGGCGGGGGGGCTGTGAGGAGGAAAGGGGACTGGGTCCAAGGGCAGGACTGGCAGGCGAGGCGCGCACAGGCTCAGGGCGGGCGCATCGGGGCGAGCCGGGCGCGTCTACACCCGAGCGGCCCGCAGCTGCTGGCCCAGCCCCCGTGGCCAGTGTGGCCCCGCCGTTTTCACAGGTTTAATTAAGTCTCCTCGGGACCTTGGACTTGTCAAGCGCTCTTCAGGACAACCTGGCAGGTTTCCCCAGTGGACGCCTCCGGATTAAAAGGAAAATTGAAAATCTTCACACCTTCTGCTTCGCTGTAATGAGGGCTGAGCCCTGGAAGCCGTTCAGCCTCTCATCAAACAGCCTTTCCCAGGCGACAGGTTGGGGGCTTGAGGGCGGGGTCAATGACGTCTCCGTGCCAGCAAGACAGGGGGCCGCGTCTGTCGCCCTTGAGGTTCACGGCTGGGGAGTGGCAGCTCCACAAGGCTGCTAGGAAGGCAGTTTTGGGGTGGCCCCCAATAGCTCCGCCCCCTTTGCCTTGGGTCATTCCTGCCCTGTGTGAGGCAGGCCCATGAGTTGCTTCTAAATAAGAAAGGACGGTGCAAGGAACGGGACGGCCCTTCCGAGATTAAGGAAGGACTCCGGCTCCTGTCCTGCCGGCTGAAGCGCCGATGCCGATTTTCCAGGGAAACTGCCCGCCCTGCGATGAGCTGTCCAGCGGGGGAAGGACGGACGGACAGTCGCCAGGGACTGGGTCCGGGCAGTGACCACCTGACTGAGCCTGAAGCTGGACCACGTCCCAGCAGAGACTTTGGGGATGCCACAGCCCCGCCAACAACTCAACCTCAGCCTCAGGACCTATCCCGAGCCAGCAGTGCCTGCTGGCCGGTGTCCAGGGTCCTGGCCACAGGACAAGCTGGTGGTGCTTAGTGTTAGGTCTCTAGGTTTGGGGCTGCGAATACTGCAATAGATAAGCAGGTCCTATGACCTTGAGATGGAGGCACATGTCAGGGAGCCCCTCCCCAGCTCCTGGGTGCTTCTGCCTCTAAGCTAAGTTGCCACACAGATGCCCCGGGGCTATTAGAATGGAAGCCACTCCAGTACTCTTGCCTAGAAAATCCCATGGACGGAGGAGCCTGGTAGGCTGCAGTCCGTGGGGTCACTAAGGGTCGGACACGACTGAGCGACTTCACTTTCACTTTTCACTTTCACACATTGGAGAAGGAAATGGCAACCCACTCCAGTGTTCTTGCCTGGAGAATCCCAGGGACGGGGGAGCCTGGTGGGCTTCCGTCTATGGGGTCACACAGAGTCGGACACAACTGAAGTGACTTAGCAGCAGCAGCAGCAGCAGCAGGAAGCCCAAGGGCAGAGTCCACACCCAATGAGGACCGCCCAGGGCAGGAACTCAGGTGTGACCATGGGGGAGCATAACCAGGACCCCAGGCAGTGATGAGGGTGTCGCAGGAGGTAACACCCTTGCTTCTCCGGCCCCACGGTGGCGGTCCTGGATGGGTCAGCATCTTGCTCAGAATCCTCGTCTGGACCTGGGGTCTGTTTCTGGGAGGCTGGGGGCTGATGGGGAGCATGGGGAGGCAGAGGAGGCAGGCCTGCAGGCACAATGGCAGGAGCACCTGCTCTGTGAGCAGATGCGGCACCCCCAGGTCTCGGGACCCAGATGAAGGTGCAGGGTGCTGGCCATTCTTGACCCAGGACACAGGGACAACCTCTGGGCGCCGGATCAGCTGCAGCCAGAGGAGATGACAGTGAGGACTCCATGACCCGGGTCCGGGAGATAGGGGCCCTGAACCTGGGAAGCACTGCTCGCCTGCCTTAGAGCTGGGGGTGTAGACATGGTCGGGCCAGGAGGACCCAGTGCCCCACTCACTGCTCAGACGTCCTGCCGAGCGCTGGCAGTTCCACCATGGTGGGGGCAGCCGGGCACCTGTCCACCCTGCACCCTTCTCCCTGGGAACCTTTGGCCAGCCATCAGCAGTGGGGGGAGTGAACCCAAGCAAAGCCCACTTAAAGCCCAGCCCAGCTTGTCCTCGGAGAAGGCAATGGCAAGCCACTCCGGTACTATTGCCTAGAAAATCCCATGGATGGAGGAGCCTGGTAGGCTGCAGTCCGTGGGGTCGCTAAGGGTCGGACACGACTGAGCGACTTCACTTTCACTTTTCACTTTCACACATTGGAGAAGGAAATGGCAACCCACTCCAGTGTTCTTGCCTGGAGAATCGCAGGGACGGGGGAGCCTGGTGGGCTGCCGTCTATGGGGTCACACAGAGTCAGACACGACTGAAGTGACTTAGCAGCAGCAGCAGCAGCTTGTCCTTCCTGCCCTCCCTCAAGCCCAGAGGGACCACGGGTTGGAGCCGTGAGCAGGGCATGCGGCCCTGGGAGGGGGTGGGCAAGTGGGAACGTCAGAGCCACGCAGCTGGGTGCGGCAGGCGCATTCACAGGGCCCGGAAGGCAGCTGGGGAGGGGCCGCCTTTTCTTCTTCTCTTGGTCTGCGGCACGGAGTGGCTGGTGGGGGTCTCCTGTACCTTCTGGTTCACCACACGGGGCTGGGAATGGGCAAGGGGCTCTGCTGTGAGTGGGCCACATGGTGGGGAGGGGCCTTAGTCTCAGCTGGCCTCCACACGGCCCTCCCCCAGAAATATCCAGAATCCCAGTAGGATCACGTCCCTCCCCTGCCAACTGCCTCCCAAGGCTGCCCACCGCCCACAGAGGAGTGGCCACCTGCCACATGCCAGGGCTGGACAAATCCCTGCTGTGCATGACGGAGCAAGTGAGTCCCAGGAAAAACCACGCGGAGAAATCCTGGAACAGAGATAGAAACACACGGAACCACTTAGAGACATTAAAAAGTCTTCGAGAGACAGAGACCCACTCTGCTCAAGGCAGGAATGACAAAACGAATAGAATCAATTCTATTCTGTGAGCACCAACTCTTCCCTAAACTAATTTATAGCTTTTTAATGAAATTCTTTCAGTCTGTCTGCCCTCTGATGGATAAGGATAAGAGGCTTGTGCAAGTTTCCTGATGGGGGATACTGGCTGTGGGGAAAACTGAGTCTTGCTCTGGTAGGCAGGGCCATGTTCAGTAAATCTTTAATCCAGTTTTCTGCTGATGGGCGGGGCTGTGTTGCCTCCCTGAGTTTGGCCTGAGGCAGACCAGTCCTGGAGTCCACAGTCTCTATGGCAGGGCTATCTCAGTTCAGTTCAGTTCGGTCGCTCAGACATGTTTGACTCTCTGCGACCCCATGGACCACAGCACGCCAGGCCTCCCTGTCCATCACCAACTCCCACAGTTCGCTCAAACTCATGTCCATCGAGTCGGTGATGCCATCCAGCCATCTCATCCTCTGTTGTCCGCTTCTCTTCCCGCCTTCAATCTTTCCCAGCATCAGTCTTTTCTAATGAGTCAGTTCTTCGCATCAGGTGGCCAAAGTATTGGAGTTTCAGCTTCAACATCCATCCTTCCAATGAATATTCAGGACTGATCTCCTTTAGGATGGACTGGTTGGATCTCCTTGCAGTCCAAGGGACTCTCAAGAGTCTTCTCCAACACCACAGTTCAAAAGCATCAATTCTTCGGCACTCGGCTTTCTTCACAGTCCAACTCTCACATCCATACATGACCACTGGAAAAACCATAGCCTCAACTAGACGAACCTTTGTCAGCAAAGTAATATGCTGTCTGGAATGGTCATAGCTTTCCTTCCAAGGAGTAAGTGTCTTTTAATTTCATGGCTGCAGTCACCATGATCAGCCCCAAAAAATAAATTCTTACACTGTTTCCACTGTTTCTCCATCTATTTCCCATGAAGTGATGGGACCAGATGCCGTGATCTTAGTTTTCTGAATGTTGAGATTTAAGCCAACTTTTACACTCTCCTCTTTTACTTTCATCAAGAGACTTTTTAGTTCCTCTTCACTTTCTGCCATAAGGGTGGTGTCATCTGCATATCTGAGGTTATTGATGTTTCTCCCGGCAATCTTGATTCCATCTTGTGCTTCTTCCAGCCCAACGTTTCTCATGATGTACTCTGCATAGAAGTTAAATAAGCAGGGTGACAATATGCAGCTTAGACATACTCCTTTTCCTATTTGGAACCAGTCTGTTGTTCCATGTCCAGTTCTAACTGTTCCTTCCTGACCTGCATATAGGTTTCTCAAGAAGCAGGTCAGGTGGTCTGGTATTCCCATCTCTTGAAGAATTTTCCACAGTTTATTGTGATCCACACAGTCAAAGGCTTTGGCATAGTTAATAAAGCAGAAGTAGATGTTTTTCTGGAACTCTCTTGCTTTTTCCATGATCCAGCAGATGTTAGCAATGTGATCTCTGATTCCTCTGCCTTTTCTAAATCTAGCTTGAACATCTGGAAGTTCACGGTTCACATATTGCTGAAGCCTGACTTGGAGAATTTTGAGCATTACTTTACTAGCGTGTGAGATGAGTGCAATTGTGTGGTAGTTTGAGCAGTCTTTGGCATTGCCTTTCTTAGGGATTGGAATGAAAACCAACCTTTTCCTGTCCTGTGGCCACTGCTGAGTTTTCCATATTTGCTGGCATATTGAGTGCAGCACTTTCACAACATCATCTTTTAGGATTTGAAATAGCTCAACCGAAATTCCTTCACCTCCACTAGCTTTGTTCATAGTGATGCTTCCTAAGGCCCAAACAGGCTCTATGGTAGGACTCACAGCAAGTTCATCCAAAAGGACTTATGCCAACCTGCCACACCTCCCAGCCAGGGCCCCTGACCCTGCAGCAGCCAATGTTTTGGCCATTGATGGTAAGAGCCGACTCATCAGAAAAGACCCTGATGCTGGGAAAGATTGAGGGCAGGAGGAGAAGGGGGTGACAGAGGATGAGATGGTTGGATGGCATCACCGACTCAATGGATGTGAGATGAAGCAAGCTCTGGGAGACAGTGAAGGACAGGGAAGCCTGGCGTGCTGCAGTCCATGGGTTCAAAAAGAGTCAGACGTGACTGAGCGACTGAACTACAACAGCAACATTCTACAATTATCTCAGTGAACTTTCACATGGTCTTCAAAGCAATGCTGTAAATTATAAATAAGCTTGTGTATAATTACTATTTTAAAACAATAATTACTTTTTCAGGAAGAGGCATGAGGAGCGACCAGCCCCAGCAGATGTTCAGTTCAGTTCAGTTGCTCAGTCGTGTCTGACTCTGTGACCCCGTGAACTGCAGCACGCCAGGCCTCCCTGTCCATCACCAGCTCCCGGAGTTTGCTCAAGCTCAGGTCCATCGAGGCAGATGTTAGAGCATTATAATAGTGCAGTAAGGAACCTTGTGTGAAACTGGCACGAAAGTTAACTTCTAGGGCAATGGGACAGAACAGATGATCCAGAAACCGAAACTGGAACCCAGGAAACTCGATCTCTGATGCAGAAGCCGCCCTAAATCAACAAGGAGGAGAGATTTAGTCAATAAATGATGCTATAATAAAGGTTACTGAAATAAACAGTTAATTACTTGGAACAAAAGTGGAAATTTTGTTTTTCACCTCACAGGATTTCGCAGGGAAAAATGTAGAAGAATGAAATGCAGTAAATCTAGCCACTGAGGGAGCCGAAAGGGAGATCTTGTCGGGGATGCCGCCTCTGCACCCGGCCCAGCCTGGGAGGGTCGCGGGGAGGAGGGGGTACTGTGTGACAAGGAGAAAGGCAGACCTTTCTTACGGCGGCTCCCCGAGTCTGTGATAGTCGAGCAACTTTAACACAAATGCATTTCCAACTTGCTGGTGTTAAGTGAAGGCCTGAGGGCCATGCCTGGAGAAAATATGACATTGAAAAGAAACACTCCCTTTTAATCTGATTTGGCTTAGTTGCTAAGTGTTGTCTGACTCTTGCAATCCCATGGACTGCAGCCTTCCAGGCTCCTCTGTCCATGGGATGCTCCAGGCAAGAATACTGGAGCAGGTTGCCATTTCCCACTCCAGAAGATCTTCCCAACCCAGAGATTGAATCCGGGTCTCCCGCTTTGTAGGCAGATTCTTTACTGACTGAGCCATCAGGGAAGCTCTTTTTAATACGCAAGTGCTCTCAAATCAATGTGTAAGGGAAGAAGTTTCAGAAGAAGCTGTGAGTCTGGTATATTTGAATTTTTCATGTTAGGCAGGTGACTCTCCTACAAGATCTCCTACATGATCCAGATAAACTAGTCGCCAACTTATCTCTCCGGGAGCATCTTGGTTCCCGCAAGCTGTTCACACAGCGTGGACTCCCATGTGTGGAGTCCTGGGGACACATCAGTCTGTTTCCCCAGGGGTCGCACCAGCTGGCCCTCCTGCAGCCATTCTGCTGCTCCGTCCACGTCCTCCCCGGGCGGTGCTGGGCGTGGGGGTGGTGGGCTGAAGGGGTCACAGGGGCATTGTGCCGAGGCCGGACGCTGCTCCTGCGTCCTGACTGGTGAGACCCTGGAGTTTAAATTCACCGGGAACTGTTCTTGGCCTCTCCTGGACATCTTTGCCTGGATTCCGCGTAGCCTGGGCCAGGGTCCTAACAACCTGGGGGTCACCCTCCTGCATGTGCAGAGATGACCGTGCACCTGGGAGAACCGGCAGCACCCACCTACGAGCTTCCACACACAGACGCGTGTGCGACACACACGGGCGTTGGTACAGCGTGGTCTCTCCATGGGCCACAGAAACCCTGGCGCTCTGAGTCCGGCCCCCCTGCTGGTAGAATAAGACACTCGCAGCAATGCAAAAGCAAGAATGGGGTTTATTTCTAGCCCGAGCTAGGGCTCATGCCTCCTCCAGCGCAGTGGAGTGGGACAAGAGCCCCGAGCCCAGGTCACAGCGGTTTTTATAGTCTCAGATTACATAAGCACCTATTTTTGTTCAAAAGATCAAGCTGGCAGAAGCTCATTGGCCAGTTCATGCGCGCGCAGGGTTTTTCTTGGGGATTTCCCTTTTTTCTCTGATTGGCCCGATTTTTGGCGCTGGTGGGATCTTCTTAGGGAGGAGTTTCTGTGAACTTAGCCTCCACCCTGTCTCCAGGAAATCGAAACTTAGGCCTAAGCAAGGTCTCAGGCCTATCCTGGCTACTCAGATGTTAGGGCTCCTAACACTGAGAGTCACCAACAAAGACTCCACGTAGAAGCCTGTCTCCCCCCTACTTTTTCTGCTCAGAGTTTAAACATCCTGGCAACTCAGCCCCTGCAGGACTCATCCACTAGACAATCCAATCCACAGACCTTCTAGAATTAGTGAAAGACTCCCTCTGTCAAATCCCACTGTCCCCCAAAGTCAGATTCCCTGGGGACCCCCAGTCCCTTTGCCGGATCCGCAGGTTGGGAAATCTGATGTGGGGCCTAGAACCTTCGCAACAGAGAGAGAACTTCTGGGTGGTATTGTTCTCCAGCGTGTGGGCCGCCCATCCGGGGGGTATGGGATCTGGTTTTTCCGTGATCGCGCCCCCTCCCGCATCTCACTGCAGCTTCTCCTTCGTCCTTGGACGCGGGGTACCACTCTTTGGGTGGGTTCCAACATCCTCCCGTGGACGGCTGTCGGCAGCTAGCTGTGGTTTTGCTGTTCTTGCAGGAGATGTGTGCACGCCCTTCTGCTCCGCCGCCTGACCGCATCTGCTTTAGTCTGAAGCTCTCTCATGCTCGCTGTGTCAGCACCACCCCAAAGAAAGGGTGTGGCATGATAGCACAGCCATGCGCGGCCCTGACCCCCAGGTTATCGCCTCTGATTCGGGGGCGCATGTACCCAGGCTCTCATTTCCATCCCTTTGGTAACCAGGTGCTCCATTCCTGTAATCCTCTCCTCTGCGTTTCGCTCCGGAACAGCGCGTTTCTTCCTGGGAGATGCTCCGGGCACCTCCCCACGTCTCACTGCGCGTACGTCACGCCCCCAGGGCATTTGGTGCCCTTGTGTGGTTGTACCATAGTTTCGCTCATCCCTCGTGTACCGCTTTCCAGGCTTTTATCGTTCTGGACAGTGTTCCAGACCTCTGACTACTGGGCTGCTCGATTCCTTTTCATGGTTTTCTAAGGACAAAGTGAAAGTGTTAGTCGCTCCGTCATGTCTCTTTGTGACACCATGGACTGTAGCCTCTGTCCATGGGATTCTCCAGGCAAGAACACTGGAGTGGGTTGCCATTCCCTTCTCCAGGGGATCGTCTTCACCCAGGGACTGAACCCACATCTCCTGCATTGCCAGTGGATTCTTTACTGCCAAGCCACCTGGGAAGCCCTTTCTAAAGACAAACGCCTGCGGGAACCCATTTTCCCCCCCTCCGCAGGCGGCCCTGAGCATGCTCCACCTCTCACTCCTGGGCAGCAGGACCAGCTCAGGCCGGCCCGCCAGGGTGACGGGTGCAGAGCTGAACCTCCCTCGTCCTAAAACGGTGCGTCACACCCTCACTGGTCCTGGCATCTCTCCACTGTCCCATTACTTCTCAGAGGCCTTTCTGCAGAGCTAACGTTTTCTGGTGGATCTGAAAGAGTTCTCTTTGCATGAAGGCTCCAGAGGAGGCCCCTCGTGTCTGCTGACCCAATGTAACCTCTGATGACTGCCGCGGGCGACGCCTCACGGCAGGTGAGGGCTCAGGACCTGGGACTCTGACTCCCGCCTGGACGCTGCTGCCCAGCCACCTGCGTATGGCTCCGTGTCACACGGGGCAGCTGCTAACCTTTAAGACCTGTGTTTTGGTTATTCTATGTGATACTAGTGAAAACACCAAGATCTATGAAGCTTTTCTGATAAATGTTAACCAGAGATATTGGGTGAGTCTTAAAATGGGGCCTAAGAGCTTCTGATCCATGGATATAATATAATGTCGAATCAGTCACCCCACCCTCTGCCGTCCTATGAGCCCTCACCCAGCCCCCAAAATCAGGGTGTTTGGTGGTGGGATGGACGGGGGCCTGGGACCACCGCTCTGCTCTTTGGGGTCACCAAGTGTTTCTAAGATGATGGTGTCCTGGGTAGACACTCACTTATCCAGCTGACAACTGCACGCCACTGACTGTTAGGACAGAGTCGGGGGCACAGCCAGGGACGGCTGTCAGTGGGCAGAGGGGACAGAGCAGGGGTCAGGCCGGGGATAGTCGGAAGTGGTTCCCCAGCAGCTGCAGGGGAAAGATGGACATCAGAGCGCCAATCTAGGGACCAAGGAGCACTCTTCAAGGAAGCGACCTCCAAGCTGAGAGCTGCAGTCGGGCGAAGGCGCGGGATGGCGGGGCTGAGGAAGGGGCTTCTGGAGGAGGAGGCCCCTCACCTGCCTGCCTGTCCGCCCTCACGGGGGCTCGTCCGCATGGGGTGAGTCCTCACCAGGGCGCCTCCTCCCTGGGGCGCGTCCTCCCTGGGGCGTGCCCTCACTGGGTCTCTGCAGCCCAGGCTTGGGGGGACTCTGACCCTCAGGGCCTGCAGCCTCCTCCCTGCCTCTTGGCCCACCTGCTTCCTGTTTTCCTTCTCTGCCTTTTCTCAAAAGGTAAGCATCCATCTGTGGGCAGCACCCTGCCAGGGTCACCCAAGGTACTGAGGTCCCCTCTGCCCCACAGCCTTGTGTCAGCCGTGTAAATCCCAGTCCTTCAGTAAGCTGGTTTTATTAATATCTAAGATTCTTAACTGTGGTAAAATACACTCTCTTGGCCTGCCCTGGCTTCTGTAACGGAACAGCATAGCCTGCGGGCTTATAAACAACAGCATTTGCCACAGCGCTGAGGCCGGGCGTCCAAGATCAAGACAGAAGGCTCCCTGGTCTGGCAAGGACCCACTTCCCGGCCCCTGGATGGGCGGCCTTCGTCCCTCTGGGGTCCTCACACGGGGAGCCGGGGGTGAGGGAGCTGCTTGGGGTGTCTGTCTGTTACTAGGGCACTAATCCATTTCTGAAGACCCCACCTCCTAACGCCGTCACCCTGAGGATTGACTCTGCACACAGGCGGTCAGGAGGAGACAAGCCTTTAGTTTCAGGTACGTGTGCAACAGAAAGTTTACCGTTTTAACCACCTTGAAGCGTGCAGTCCGGTCGTGTTCCTTGCCTTCATGCTTGGTGCGGTCATTACCACCACCATCTCCAGGCTTCCATCCACCTCCCCAGACCGAACCTCTGTCCTGTTAAACACCAGCTCCCCACCCATCCCCATCCGCTCTGTCTCTAAGGCCTTGACCACCCTGTGCTGTGCTGTGCTTAGCCTCTCAGTCGCGTCCAACTCTGCAACCCCGTGGACTGAAGGCCGCCAAGTTCCTCTGTCCATGCAATTCTCCAGGCAGGAATACTGGAGTGGGCTGCCATTTCCTCCTCCAGGGTCTGACGACCCTAGGGACCTCATACAAGTGGAATCATGCGTGCTTGTCCCTTTGTGACTGGCTTATGTCAATTAGCATAATGTTTGCAAGCTTCATCCGTGTCATAGCTGGTGTCAGGATTTCCTTCCTTTTAAAGACGGGGTGATATCCCCTCGCGTGGATGGGCCTCGTCTTGTTTACCCGTTTTTCTGTCCGTGGACTTTTGGATGCTTCCACGTTTTGGCTGCTGTGGACAAGCAGGTGCAAGCATCTGCTCCTGCTCGCCCCTCCTCTGGGCACATGCCCGGCAGTGGGATTACTGGTCCCATGGTGGATCCGTGTTTGGTTTTGAGGAGCCTGCAGACTGTTTTCCACAGCAGCCGCTCCATTTTCCGTTCCCACCCACACTGCACTGGGGCACGCATCTCCACATCCTCGTCCCTGCTTTCGGATCAGAGCCTTCCTAACAGGTATGCTAAAGGTGCACCATGTGTCTTGGGGCAGGTGTCCCTGAAGCAGAGCCTGGGATGGGTGCTCTTGTGATGCTGCAGGAATGGGGAGCGCGGGAAGCAGGAGGGGCAGCCCCTCTGAGGACCCACGGGCAGTCCAGGGTGCAGCCTGCACACAGAGCTCCCCCTCCCGGAGACGGGGCCCGGCCCGTCAGCTGCTTCTCCCGCTCCAGTCACCCACCCCAGCAGGCCCCAGGGTGAGGTCTTCTGCTTGCCTTCAGGAGGTCCTCCAGGCAACTGTGAGTATGGGCCAGGGTGGGCTGCAGCCAGGGGGCTGCAAGGAGGCCCTGATCTGGGGACCGCAGGCCACAGTTACAAGCCCTCGATGCCGGCAGGACGGGGCACTGGCCACACCCTCATCCGCCCTAGACCTGCTCTGGTCACGCGTTCAGCCCCCTTCCCGCTGTGCCATCTGTGTTCACTGTTGGTTTGTTCTTCTGCATTCTTTGATGTTTCATGCATTGCAAATATCTTCCACTTGCTTTGGCTTGTTACGGGCTTTCAACCCATAGCATGGATCAGTCTTATTGTTAAAGATGCCCTCCCTGTTCTTCGCTGGAGTCAGGGAAGGCATTGGAAGCGCCCATCTCCTGTCTCCACGTCTGAGCAAACAGAGCCTTTACCCCAGCACATCCACCCGAACATTATGAAATATGATCAAAATATGAAGGGAGTAAAGTATATTCACAATAATTTCAGCTGGGAAATAATATTTAAAGTAACTCAGTGTGGTGCAGATTTAATGAAGATGGGTTGCTCAGACTGGAAACGGTATGACTCCTCAGCATCTGGCCACCTAGAAACCTTCTAAATATGACAGCTAAAGTTTAGGGGCTTCTAAAGGAATTTTTTTGCCAGCTAGGCTTTCATGTGGCTGTTAATCTGATAGATTTCACAAGTTATTTGCCAGCCCCTCTGATTTTCTGCTGTAACAATGTCTGATGGAGGAAGCGCTGTTGACGGGAGCTTAACCAGAGAGCTGGAGGCCTGGGCTAACCCTTTAGCCAGGTCCCTGCCTCCTGGACCTGTCTCTGCTCTGTGCCCTGAAGCCCTTAGGCCAAGCTCAACCCCCTTCTCCAGAGCCCCGGCCAGGCACTGACCACAGCTGAGCACAGAGAGTGGCCGGGGGGGCCCTCACAAGCTCACCATCCCAGGCCTCTGGGAAGGGTTCCCGTAAGCGGCGGTGTTTCCTGGGCTCCCCACCTCCACCCCCACCGGACTCTGATCTGACTGATAAGGAGGATCCGTATGTGGGCTGGCAAAGCTGGACAAATGCTGTGGCTTGAATGTGGGGGCTCCTGCACATCCTATGTCTCACAGGACCCTTGAGGGGACAGCCGGGAGGCTGGGGAGCACCCTGAGTGGTGGTCACATTCCAGGGACTCTCGCAATCTCCCCGAAGAAAGTAGCCAGCCCTGGCTTCGCAATTCTGTGACTAGAGACGCTGACCTTGACCACGGGGACCCTGCGAGAACCAGGGCCTCCCCTCAGAACCCTCCCTGCCTTTCATTGTCAGGCCTGCGTGTGACCACTGGAGCCATTCCAATAGAAGTTAAGGAGTGGCTTTAATTCAGTCCCATCAGTTTCCCGAGACCTTGTCTTCAGAGGCAGTGTAATTCAATCTGCACGTTAACAGCACAGCACTTGCTGCTGTCCTCACTAATATAACACGTGACAAAGAGGGCTTCCTTCCCCACTTCCCACAAGAAGTTTCACCCCTAAACGGTTGTGGGGTTTAAAGCGTGTCTGCGCCTTCTCTGAGGTCAGACTCCTCCCTGCTGTAGGGCTGCCCTCCCAGACTCCATGCCCAGCAAACAGCGTCCAGAGAAGGGAAGTCCAGCCAGACGGCTCTCTCACCTCCCGTCCCGGGAGGAGCCAGCCGCCACCTTGAAGGACCGCGGGAGCCTCTGGCCGACAGCTGCAGGTTTGCCGTGGGGACCACGCTCCCTCCCCACACACCCCCTGGGCCTCCCCACGCTGAGGGTCATGTCACGGGTGAACTGGCTCCACACCGGTGCTCACCCTGTGACCACGGTGGAGATGCTCTTCACCACGAGCCACGGGCCACGCTGAGGCAGGCTGCTCTGTGTCACGGGGCTTTCGGGGTTGGTTGGCTCAGTTTTCAGTTTTCCAGTTCACAAAAGCTCCCGCGATGCGGACAGACCCCCGCCCCGGGGACATGTCAGAGACGCATGGTTCTACTTTGTGTTTTTCCTGGACCGTCTGCCCTCCTGTCCAGCCGGCCTGCTGTCTGTCCAGAGCAGCCGCCCCAGGCCAGCTGGATTCCGAGAGCTCCCTCCACATCTGCCAAGGAGGAGGGGACCCCTTGTGTCCTGGTGCCCGTTCTCGCTTGGCGTGACGTTTGCTGTCCCAGCCCCTCCTGAGAAGGGAGGTAGAGGAGGCTCTTTGAGGCCGTTGACCACGTTCGTGCTGCTTACCCCCGTGTCCTGGTGGGTTCTCACTATTGTTCTTGCCAAACATCTAAGTCTGTGTTGGTTTGCGTTTTCTGTTACAATCTCTTCCCCATCTTGCTGTGTCTCTTTCAATTTCTTTACGAGACTGTTTCGGCTCTGTTGGTATATAATCTTGTTTTCTTGGGAATACTAGCTCTATAAAACAGTCACTAAAATCCGCCTGCAATGCGGGAGACTTGAGTTCGATCCCCAGGTCGGGCAGATTCCTTGGAGAAGGAAATGGCAACCTACTCCAGCATTCTTGCCTGGAAAATCCCATGGACAGAGAAGTCTGGTGGGTTACAGTTCATGGGGTCGCCAAGAGTCGAACACAGCTTAGCAAGTAAACATCAAACATTTACCTCACTGAACTTTAAAATGCAATCAAATGTGTGCCTTTAAAAGTACTTTCTGGCCTTATTATGCTAAGAAAAGAATTTTCCCTCTTTACCATTAGTACATAACATTACTTTTATGAATTTTTAAGACTTGTAAATCTTAAAAAAAAAAAAAAAGACTTGTAAATCTTTCACCCATCTGAAATCAATTTTTCAAACATTTTTTACTTCTTTAGCCATAAAATATAGCCCATAAACATATGCAAGCATTTTCATCTCATAATAATTTTTAAAACTCAGGCTGAAGTGACAAGCAGGCGTCTACTGCCTCCCAGGCTGGCCTGTGTGACAGAGGTTGGTGTCTGTCATCCGATGCTGACAAGGTGAGAGGCCGCACACGCTGTGCATGCTGATGGAAACACAAGTTGACGATGCCCATCAAACTTTAATTTATGCTTGTGACCCAGCGAAGCCACCTCTGAAAATTTATCTCCGGAAATACCCACCCAAGAATACAAAGATGCTCACTGCTGCATGATGTCTGATTCTAAATAAGTAGAACCAAGCCAAGTGTCCATCAAAATGACATCGGTTGAATAAACCCCTGTGCATCCATAATTTAGCACAGCCCTTGACACAGATGGAAGTGTTTGGTATGTGTGTGTTCACGTACACATTATGCGGAGTGTGTGTGTGTGCAAAAGCAGCGCATACAATACACTTTATATAATGTGTACCTTTATATAGTTTATAGATATATTTGAGCTGCGTCTTTATATCTCTCCATAGTTATCAATGTGGAATATTATTTAAGAATTTCTATGCAGACTTTAATTGATAGAATAGTGCTAGCAATATAAACCCACTCTTTAAAAAAGTGTGTCTTCATATATTCAGTGCAGAGTTTGAAAGGAAATACACCGAACTCTTCTCTCTAGCTGATGAGGTTTTCTTTTTTTCCTCCTTTTTTCTTACACTTTCTGAATTTGTGACTTTCTGAAAACTACAATGAGCAAGGTTCTTTTTTTAACAAATAGAAGCAGCACAGCTTTCTCCAAGGAGCTACAAAATTATGATCAGAGTAATGACAGGCATGAGAGACACCAAGGAAAAGCTTTTCTTCTTGTTTTCTTCTCACCAGAGGGAGGAGCATCCTGGCAGCAGGAGAGACACCAGCCGGGGGCCATGCTGGGCGCCCTGGCCTCTGCAGAGGGAGCTGGCCTCGGTCCACCTCCCCCGGGGACTGCTGCTGCGGTCCTGGATACCTGAGAACAGAAGGCTGGGGTGAAGGCACCCGTGCTCACTGGGACACTTGCTTCACACCCACTCCACACAGGCCAAGTCCGACCACCACCCCTAGACGCACGCACGGCCCTGTGATCTCCTCTGCCTCACTGGGTCTCGGAGCAGAGCTGGGCCTGCCCCTCACTGTTTACCAGGGCCAGCACCATGCAGGCAGGGACCCGCGGCTGCCCTGAGAGGCATGGGCACCGGGCAGGGAGGAATCACGGGACGGACGTGGCCATCGAGGCGCAGGAAGGAGCCCCAGGAGCTGTGGGGGTGCAGCGCAAGTGTGGGCCTGCGTTGGGGTCAGAAGAGTATCCAGAGAATAAAGACAGGAGAAGAGCGAGTGGGCAAGATCAGGGCAGGGGCCTCCCGGAGTTCTGCCTGGGGGCCCCCTGTCCCCTCGGGGTCTGGTACTCACTAAGCCCTCACCCTGGACAGGGCTGGTGTGACCCCTGGGGACCGTGGGGGGTGAGGGCACAGCCCCCACCCCTGCCCTTTTTAGACCAATTGCTTCGGGCAGAGGAGGGCCATACACCCTGCACCTGGGCTGCTGAAGGTGTGGAAGGTCCACCCTCGGAGCAGAGAAGGTCTGGGGCACCTCCACACCTGGCAGATGGCGGCATGTCCCCTGCCAGGTGCCCAGGGTCCAGGACAGCTGTCCGCCTCTGCCTCACACGGGGTCCCTGAGGGTGTGAGGACTAAAAGGAAATCCTGGAGGGAGGGGCTTGGACAGGAGGTGACAGCCGGGAGAAACGTGCCAGGGACTCTTATTAACCACAGTCGGCACTGCTGTTAATTGCACGACAATTAAATTGGCAGCAACTCGAGCAGAAACTCTCATTTGACACCTTTCACCGGTTCCCCGCCAAGGAGCTGCCTGGTCTTAATCAGCACAGGAGATTCTCCTCCATTCTTTATGTCCCAACTCATCGCCCGCCCACGTCTCAGCACCGTCAGAGCCCCGGGGCCCTCCCGTCTGGAAGAGTGAGATCGGAAACCTGCCTCTGCCAAGTCCGACCAAGCCTGGAAATCCCAGAGCATCGAAGGACAGACTCCAAGCTGTGATGCGACGGGACAGACATGTGCCTTGGGGACCAAACGCGGGGATGGTGCTTGGAGGACGGGGGAGTTCTGAGCGTTTGGAGCTGGCCCACCTCAGGGCCAGCCTGGGTCGTGGAAACTGGCTTGCACTGGGGGGTTCTGAACTATTCCCTGCCCCGCCAGCCTGCCCCTGCCCCGCCAGCCACTCACAGCTCTGCCCAGAGCCTCCTGGTGATCTGAAGGAAAGAGGTGGCAGAGGATTGTTCAAAGGGGGAAGAGGTCACTTTAGAATTACCAAGATCACCATCCACCCCAAAGCCATTTTCACTCTCAAACAAAATACAACAAATGAAAGGCATTAAGCCGTAAAAACAACTTGAAGCTGTGTAAAGAAAAACCCACAAAAATCTGATAGGACTGGGAGGCATCTTTCAGTCTTTAAAAAATCAAGTGGATTTAAAAGTGATTGGGAATTTAGAATGTAAGCATAAATTAATAAAATTAATGAGAGATAAACACCTGTGTCAAGTATGTATTCTCTATAGAGAAAAAGAAAACACTCATTTAAGTAGACAGGAAATATTCACAAAATATATCACAAATTATTCACAAAAAAATATTCACAAAAATGGATCATGTGCTATACCAGCTCGTCTGAATATCTTAGGTCACGCACTCCATCAATAAAAGTTTTAACCATGTGTCACAGTACATGAATACCTATAATTTATTCCTAAATTATAATTCATAATATATGGTATAAAAATATAATACATCATGTCCATTGTAAAACACACAAAGGCGACATGGCACTGAGCTGTGATAGTGGCGAATGTGAAGTTGACCACTGTGGATTGACCTGCACACCTGCTGGGATGCACACCTCACCGTGGAGATTTAGACACAGACAGAGCCTCAGCAGACCCCCAAAACCAGCATCATAAAGCCCACACACCTTGATCACCGTGTAAAAATAAAACCAAAACAGCGACAAGCTGGAAATCACTGACAAACTTAGAGCCAATCAACCCATTAACAAAAATAATACTGAAGTCTAGAAAACAAAAACACTTAGAAATTTTTAATGCTCTCTCAAACCAACTCTGGGTCAAAAAGAAAGACAAATTGCAGAAGAGCTGGAAAACATGAGTTATAATAGGACCATCTAAGAAAGGCACAGAGATGGAGCTGGCTGGTGGCACGAGTCTAGTAAGTCCTGTTAACACACATCTGTGGACAAAGAGAATCATCATGGAAAGCAACCTCAAATTTCCAACTCAAGAAATTAAAGAAAGAAGGAAATTAGAGAAACAGAACAAGATGAGCCTAGAGAAAACAGAAAAACTGAAGTTACACACCAGAGAGTGGTGACTTAGAAGCGTGCCTTAGAACTGATAACCAAATCTAGGTACTAATTCTTTGAAAAAATTAGTAAAACGGATAAACCACTTTTTTTTTCAGCCAGCATAACACTCTACTAAAAGCACATTTGAGAAAAAGAGAAACTACAGGCCTTTTGACATAACCATCATAAGCAAAATATTAGAAAGCAGAATTTATCAGTGCATTGAAAACCTCAGGAACTGTGTTATTCACTCTGAGAGTGCAAGGATGGTTCAATGCCGAGAAAGCCGTGCATTTCCCGCATTAACAGGTAAAAGGAAAAGTTCACGTGCTTGTTGCAGCATTCAGCACAAGAGCGAGAAACTGGACATCCGCCAAATACCCGTCAAAGTCAGAGTGGATAAAAAAGTCATCCGGCCACCCCACAATGACCTGCTCTGTAGTCACCTAAAAGGATTAGCGAAATCGGTATGTCTTGTGTGGAAAGAGTTGCAGCATAAATTATTAAGTGGAAATAGAAAGCAGAAAAGCAGTATGAGTATATTAATACATTAATACATGAGACGTAAATATAGACAAAACTCTTTCTGTATTCAAATATAAATATGATGTATAATTTATATATAAATTGTGTGTGTATAGTTCACCAAAAATTGATA
The DNA here is from genome assembly GCF_049115385.1 of Moschus berezovskii. Lineage (NCBI taxonomy): Eukaryota > Metazoa > Chordata > Mammalia > Artiodactyla > Moschidae > Moschus > Moschus berezovskii. The sequence goes on along the minus strand of NC_142463.1, from coordinate 1,304,142 downwards.
CATAATAAAAGATGCAATTTACATGCATAATTTATACGTACATATATATGTTTATGTCCCAGGCATCAACAACTGCCTGGGAATACAAAAGAAAGCTGCATTTATTACTGTGCTGTATTGCACCCAATTATGACTGACTCCAGGGCCCCCTGCAAGTGGTCCCCTGTCCCTCCCCAAGCCATCCGAGGTCACGCGACAAGCACTGTGGATTCAGCTCCCAGGTTCCTCTGAGCAGGACACAACTCTCAGTGGTAGGGGAAGGGGTAGGCTCTGCTCTTGCCCCTGGAGGCAGCGGCCAGCACCGCTGCAGGGTGTGGTCCAGGCCTCAGGATGTAGGCTCTGCTCTTGCCCTGGAGGCAGCAGCCAGCACCGCTGCAGGGTGTGGTCCAGGCCTCAGGATGTAGGCTCTGCTCTTGCCCTGGAGGCAGCAGCCAGCACCGCTGCAGGGTGTGGTCCAGGCCTCAGGATGTAGGCTCTGCTCTTGCCCTGGAGGCAGCAGCCAGCACCGCTGCAGGGTGTGGTCCAGGCCTCAGGATGTAGGCTCTGCTCTTGCCCTGGAGGCAGCAGCCAGCACCGCTGCAGGGTGTGGTCCAGGCCTCAGGATGCAGCTTCCTCTTGCCTGCCTCACATGGGCCTAGCTGCTGGTGACATCAGCAGCCTTCCAGGGAGTCTTCCTGCAATGCCCCACCCCACACACTCCCCCGGGCTTGGCTCGTCCCCTGGGACACGCGGCCTGAAAGACGGGTCTTGCTCAGGAGGGCGTGGAGGCCGCTGATGACCTTCTACGTTGCTGAGGATTCCAGGACGGGGCACTTGTGTGGGGTGAGCTGGGCCTGTGGGTCCGGCAGGCCGAGGAAGGAAAGGCCCATGAGGGAGGTGCCCATCAGGGTCCCAGAGGATGGAGTGCAGGCAGAGAAGGGGCCATGAACACCTCCCTAGTCAGCGTCATGCTTCCTGTCCCCTGTCCACTCTCTCTTCTGAGATGTCTTGTTGCTAAAGTCCTGCCCAGGAAGGTATTCTGCAGGTGTCTCCCTGACCCTCAGCCCCCCAGCTGCCTGCACAGATGAGGCAGCTGTGAGCTCAGCCCCCGCCCGTCGTCCTCCAGCAGTGCCTGGCTCCCCCAGCTCCCTGGGATGCACCCCACCCTCAGGCATGTGCCCGGCTCTTGCTGGCTGCTGGTCTGCAGTCCCACTTGGGCATGTGCCCGAATCCCACAGGCTCCTGGTCTGCACCCCACCTAGCACGTGCCCAGCTGGCCTGCACCCCGCCCCTGGGCATGTGCCCGGCTCCTGGTCTGCACTCCCACTTGGGCACGTGCCCAAATCCCACAGGCTCCTGGTCTGCATCCCACCTGAGCATGTGCCCAGCAGGCAGGCAAAGAAGCGAGCTCCACAGCTCCTTCCACTTGGAGACGCTAGAGCCCCCAACAGACTCCCCCATCCTCGCCACCTCCACCCCGAATTGAAAGTAAAAGGGCAACAGGACAGGGCCCTGGCTGGCAGAGCTATGGCCCTGAGCGGAGGGGAGGTCTGAGAAGCCGGGCAGGAGGGCAAGCGCCTGCCCAGGGCCAGGGAGGGGCCACCAGGAAGCAGACCCCGCGCGCGGCCAGCGGTGAGAGGTGCCACTGACTGCCTGCATCTCAGTCTGGATACAGAAAAACCCGACATCCACTGCTGGTCCTTGCCTTCCCAAGAGGCAGAGGGGCCACTCAGAACATTGCAGCTTTTCATCCTAATCGATCCCTGATGAGCACAGATGACAAAAGCTTCCAGGACCAAGAGGGATGTTGGACATGCAGCCGTCTCTCCCCATCACGTGGGCAGCAGTCCCAGCTCAGACCAGCGTCCACCACATCCTCCGGCCTTCCTTGATCACCCTGAGTGCATCCAGAGCGCAGACTCTGAAAAGTGTGAGCAGCGCCTTCTGTTCCATGTAACACCAACTGCCATGATTTCTGCTATTTCATGCCATCCCAACAGGTGCTGGCCCAAGGGAGCGATCAAGGTGACTGTCCCTCGTCCAGAGCCCTTCCTGCCAGGCCTTCAGGATGGTCAAGGCCTTGGAGACGCAGCCTCCTTGCTGCCATCAGCCACGGACAAACCCAAGGGCTGGTCTCCTCACTCAGCAAAATTTCCCTCTCCCCTTGAGGGTCCCTGGTGCCCACCCAGACTCCCCACACACTTCCCAGGCCCCATTGACATGGGGACAGTCATGGCAGGGTGCTGGGGCAGCTCCCCTTCCTGCAGGGTGGGCGGGGTCCCAGGGGGGCAGGGCGGGAAGTGCAGGAGGGTACCCACTCCAGTCAGACCCTGGGCAGCCTAACCTCTGAGGACTCCAGGTGGCCACAGCAGAGGCTCCGTGAGTGGCCAGGCCCCACGGCAGGGGCCTCGAGGGAACACGCCTGCCAGGATACTGTGCGTTTGATGGTGATGCTGCTGAGCAGAGGGGTCAGGGCCCACTGCCTGTGGGGGAGTCAGAGAGGGGCAGGAGGCCTGAGGGGCTGACAAGACCTCCCCAGGTTTCCGGAGAACTGGAGGGCTGATGAGGTGGCTGGGGCGTGCAGGGTGCGCCTGGAGGGGAGTGCCAGTCTGTGAGCCCGGGAGCCCTGCCCTGGGGTCCCGCCCTGTGTCTGAGCCTCCTCCCGAGCTGAGGTCTGGGGGGTCAGCCTCAGGGAGGGCCCTAAGGTGCAGGAGCTCCAGTGCTGGAAATGCCGGGCCTCGCTCTGAGAAACCAGGGAGAAACCCAGGAGGCCGGGCCTGCCCCCGGGAATGGCCGCCTCGAGCCCCGCGTGTGTTGGGAGATGGCACGTGGGCGGCATGGCTGCAGGAGAGATGCCTGTGGTTCACGGTGAGAGGCACCCAGAGTCTGAACACAACGGTCTTTCCCAGGCACAGGCGCCGTGAGGGCCGGGAAGGCAGACAGCCCAGGAGCCAGGCCGCGGTGCTGCTGAGCCTCCGGGCCCTGGGCATCCTGGCACCCCCAGCACAGGGACCGAGGGCACACTGCCCCTCACACTCGGCCCGAGTCAGCAAGACCTGCCCGAGCAGGACTGAGATGGGGCCGGCGGGGGCCGGCGCCTGGGTCAGCGTCAAGGCCGGCACTGGGCGCACGCCGCACAGACTGACACGCTTCCCCACGGCCCTTCGGGCAGGGACCCAGGATGAGGAAGGAGAGAGCAGGCCCTGCCCCGGCCAGGCCTCTGGATGCACAGCTCAGTCTTCCGGCAGAGGGGGCTCCGGGCACCACGGGGGCTGCGGAAGGTGCCCCCATGGGGGACGGCCTCTGCCATGCAGGTCGCAGAGCCAGTCTGTCATTCCCGAGTCTGGCTCCTGCACCCCAGTCACGCCGAGCCCAGCTCGACCCCAAGAGGGGCAGCTCCGGCTCCCCCATAGAAACGCTGGCCTTGGCCACACCCCTGAGCACAGCATCAGGAAGGGTCTGGGCTGCTGTCTTCTGCCCCCTGCCCCACCCCCGGGAGCAGTTTCTCCTTCACCCCACTCATACGCCCGCCCCAGCCTCAGCGTTTAAGTGGACGAAGCCAGGCAGAGGTCAGAGCAGAGAGCCCAGAGCCGACGCAGGGCGCCGTCTGAGTCTCCAGCCCCCTCACCTGGAAAACGGGGTGACAGTGCTGGCTCAAGGGAGCAGATAGGAAGGCAGTGGGTCCGGCAGAACCCCTGCCCCAGACTCCCATGGGGTGCGGCCCTGAATGGTTGGTCTCGTCAGGATGAGTATCCGTTTGGCTCAGCGCTGGGCGCTGGGCATCAGGATTGCCCGGGCATGAGGGAGGGACTCACAGGCCTGTTAGAGGAAGGCAGTGAGTCAGGTATCCGGCAAGGATGCCAGGGGGACAAGATGGGGGCAGGAAGTGAAACTGGGATGGCCCCACCCCTCAAGGAGTGCACTCGGTTCCAGGTCTGGAGCCGTCTGCCCAGGGTGGCCCTTCAGTCTGCTGACCACCTGGTGGAGCGCAGGGCACAGGCCGTGAACTGGTGGTCTGGCCTGGACTCCCTTCTGGAGCGAGGTGCCCTGCAGGGTCTGCTCCTGAGACCCGGAAACACAGCGGGAGCTGCATGGCCTGCCCACCCCCGCGAGCATCAGAGCAAGCGGGTCTCCCTGCCACCAGATGGGCTGGGCCCCAGTCACCATCTCTGGCCGGGGCCGTCAGGGTGACTCGACCCGGCCCTCCAGAGCGTCCGGCAGCCCCATGGGGACCTGAGGAGGACAGCACAGGCAGAGCCACTGGCACTTGCTTCTGGAACGCACTGGGGCGCCCCGGGGGAACCTGGGACCTCAGAAACACCCGCACTCTCCTGGGGCTGCAGCCGTGTGCGTCTCTGTGAACAGCAGGTGAGCAGGCGTCCCCTCCTGGGGCTGCAGCCGTGTGCATCTCTGAACAACAGGTGAGCGGGCGTCCCCTCCTGGGGGAACGGCTGGACATCACTACTGAGCAAGAGGTGAGCGGGCGTCCCGCACCGGGGGGCCAGGCCCCTGGGGGATGTGTGAGGTGGGAGGGGGACGCAGGAGCCCCCGGGTGAGGCTGTACGTCCTTAGGGGAAACTGGAGGTTGGTGGCCTAGAGGTCTGGAGAAGTCCTTGCCAGCAGAAAGTCAGGTCAGGGGTCAGGTGGGCTTGGGAATTGAAGGAGGCCCGGCCAGGCCCCGAGGGAAGCAGGAGGCTGGCCCAGGGCGTGTGGGCCAAGATGTAGGCTCCGGGCAGGGGCGCGGGCTCCGGGCAGGGGCGTGAGCTCCGGGCAGGGGCCACCCCGGCCCGCCGAGGACCGCCTTCTCACGGCTCCTCACCAGCCAGAGACGAAGCTTCCTTCTCATAAGGACCCAGGTCCCATCACGGCCCCACCTCCTCAGGCCACAGTCGCCTCCCGAAGCCCACCCAGCGGATGCCGCCACGGTGGGCGCTGGGGCCTCAGCACGTGAGCTGGGGGGACACACGCCTTCCGTCCACAGCACACGTTCCCACGATCTCGGCCTCTGCTTTCGCGGGCGTCTCAGGCCAGCGGCGGGGCAGTCGGAGTGTCTGCACCCCTAACGGAGAGGAGAGGCGGGTGGCCCCAGCCAGGACCTGCTGCCCCCAGCCCGCACGCGGGAGCCAGCCTGCCTGCAGGGCTCCGGGCAGCTGCCCCAGTGACAGCTCTGAAGGACGGGCGGGGCTGGCCCAGCACAGCAGGCGGGGACCACGGGACCCGGTGCAGCCGGGCCCCGTCTGGCCACCGGCCCGCCCGCGCGGCAGGGGCTCACGGCTCTTGTCGCAGGTCTGAGCTGATGCGGGCTCTGCGGGCAGCCGGGGGCGGCTATTCTTGGATGGCCTCTGGCACCGCAGAACCTCGGGAGAGGGGTCAGAATCCCTGCGGGGGAGTTACCGCTGCTTGAAGATCCTGCTAGACTTTGAGAACACAGGAAATACTGGGGACAACATGTGATCCTCGAGATGAAAGACTTCAGAGGACAGACGGCCGACAAGCCCCCCTGCTGAGGCCGGCTCCTCGGGGGAGAGGCAGGAGGGCATCCAGGAGACCCCGCTGCACCCCCGACCTGCTCACGGGATCAGGTGGGGGGTGCAGGAACACCTGCCCTGCTGCCCCCACCCCGAGCCGGCCACGTGGGAGGCTCACGCAGACCCTTCCTCCAGCCCCGCAGCTTGCTGGTCCCAGGGTGGCAGGAGGCGGGGGCCGTGCAGGGGGGCCATGCAGGGGGGCCGTGCAGAGGGTCCGCCCCAGCAGAGCCATCCTGGTCTGCAGAGGCCGGGTGGGAGCGGGGCTACCTCTCCCCCACTCCCCGCCGACCCCGCCAGCAGCGGGAGCAGAGGCACCAGGTCTCTCCTGGAAGCGAGGCCACCCAGTCGCCTTTCAGCCTCCAGCCACCCGCAGGGAGCCGTGTGGGTGGTGAGGGTCTGCCCAGTGGTGGGGCCGCCCTTCCTGACAGTTTGGATCCCAGGCGATGGGGTGATGGCTGAGGCCCCACAAAGCGCCCCAAGTGACAGTGTGCACAGCTGAGGCTGGTCCCGGGGCCAAAACACAGCAGTTGTCATCTCACACCCGTTTTCATCAGCCGGGCTCTGCCGCGTGTGCTGGGCTGCGGCTGCATTCAGACCCGGGCAGTAAAAGAAAATAACGAGAAACTGAGGGTCTGGGCGGAAGGAAGGAGGCTCAGGTGGGACGGAGCCAGCATCGCCCTCGGGCAGCGCTCAGAAATCTCACGAGCGAGCATCGACGACAAACGCCTTTCTGACAACTCAGGAGTCTGGTTCTGATGAAGCCGTGATCTTTCATTTCCCAACTGGGTTCCGAAGAAAACTTGAAACGTGAAGCTCCTGTCCACCTGCCGGACATGCTGAGGGGGCTGGGGACCTGGACCCCGAGGGGCACTGTCAGTGCCCCATTGCGACTGCTCAGAAAATCCGAGGTCTGCTCAACCTCGGGTGGCCCGGCACCCGTTTGTATCTGCCCAGCTGGACCGTCCTTAGGGGCCCTCCTCCTCTGCGCACCATCCGGAGGCTCTGCAGGGTCCCGACACCTGTGGGTGGACAGCCCCACACAGACACGGTCAATCTGCAGGGAGACCCAGGGTTTGCGGCAGAGCGGGTGAGGAGGGAGCCAGCACCTCCAGGGCCTGGAGCCAGGGTCTCGTGCAAACAAGCTGCCCCAAAGCAGGGCTCATCCTGAACCAAGGTTCTCTCGGGCTTCAAGCTGTGACCCTAAACTGGCCCAGGCCGCAGTGAGGCTCAGCAGGGAGCTCCAGCCAGGGGGTCGGTGCAGGGGACACGGGGCCGGGGTGGCAGGCCTCCTGCGATGGCCACCCGCCACGCCAGCTCTCACACCCCCTCCCAGGGCGTGAAGATGCTCGCGGAAGACGGCTCGAGGGTGGGTCAGTGGCCAGGTTTTCAGACACCAATCACCAGAGAGGGGTCTGTGTGGGTCAGGGGTTTCTAAGGAGCAAAGACACAAAGCTTTGTTCCAAACTAGATGAACTGGCTGAATACCTCATTTGATGAACACATAAGCTAAACCTCCCACCTCACCTGATTATTTCCAAAGCATGGACCCCAGATGCAAGGATGGTAGCCTCTGAGCAGCTGGTCAGGGGAGGGAGGGGTACCGCCTTGGCAAAACCCAGGACAACTGCCTGCCCAGCGCCCAGCCTCTACCTGAACCATGGAGTCTCCAGCATTCAAAGGCGCTTCCCCACGGCCCTCACCCGCACTTCCCCACCCCAGCCTGGGGAGCTGGAGGGACCCCAGCACCTCCACATGGAGACCACGAGGCCATGGGGAGTGGGAAGGCCTTCAGAGGTCACCAGGACCCTCACGTCCTGGAAGGACAGGGCCCCCAAGACCACAGAGAGCTGGTGGAGAGGAGTGACGCACTCCCCCCGCAGCCCCTGCTCCCCGAGGTTCTCCAGGAACACTTCCCAGGGGCCCATATTCCGCCGGGGCCCACTTCAAGAGGAGCTTCGCCGTGCAGTCCGGAAGGCCAGCAGCGTGGGCAGCCACACCTGGGCTTCCTGCTTCGTCTCTTGGCAGCACGGGGCCTGTTGGTCAGGGGGGCACGTGCCCAGGTGGGCTGTGGGCTCAAAGGACCCTGCTTTGAACCGAGGTCTACTGGGGTCCTGGGGAGTGGCCAGTGGAAAGGATGCCCGCACTGGCCCAAAGACCAGCCCTGGAGCACAAGGGCTGCCTTGACCCTGCTGGGCTACGCAGGGTGGCAGGACCCAGCTCTGCCCTCTGCAGCAGTCTGTCCAGGGGGTCTCGGAAGAGCCTGGGTCCCCACCTCCAGCTCTGTCACCGCACCTGCCAGCCTGCTCACCCCAGGAGGTGTAGGTCCAGGTGCGTGTGTCCAAGGCAAGCTCAGGGGCACCTTACTTCCCAGATGGCCCAGTTTCCCATCTGGGGAAGAACAAGGCTGGACCACGTCGGGACAGGAATACTCTCGGGGCTGGGGGCCTGGAGGGCTGCCAATGGAGGCCCGGGAAGCCCTGCACACCTCGGGGAGTGGGTCAGCCAGCACAAGCAGGCCTCCCCGGGGCCGCAGAGCCTGGCGCCGCGAGCTGGGCAGCATGCCTGGTCCCGAGCAGCCGCCTTTGGTCTGTGAATCAGGTGGGAACAGAGGCGCCTCACGACGACACTGGACGGGCGTGGAGCCAGCCATGCATGGAAGCGGCACCCTCTGCGCCTGGGGCCAGGGCAGCGGGCACCGTGGGCCACGCGCCACCCCCTCGCCCCCGGCCCGGAGGTGCTGGCAGCCGGCGCTGGCCTGGGGGTCCTCCCACTGACTCTGCAGGGCAGCTCCCAGGGCTGCAGGCGAGGGGGGAGGCCACACGGTGGCTCGGGGCCTCGCTCTTCCCTGAAGAAGCTGCAGCCAAGCAGGTGCCACCAAGCCGAGCGGTGCCACCAAGCCGAGCCGCCGGGCAGCTCGAAGCAGGGAGGGGGGCGGGAGGCCGCGGTGGGCAGGGCGAGGGCTCCAGGGGGTGAGCTCAGCCTCGCCACGGGAGGCCAAAGCCCCTCAGGGTGAGCTCAGACCACCTGGACCCCACGGATCACAGCACAGATGGTGAAGTGAGAGACCCAGGGAAGGTGAGAGACGGGGGAGGCCCGCCAGGAGGGGCAGCGGGCAAAGCGAGACGCCCCCGAGCCCTGCGGGGAGGACGAGAGGGAGGAGGGGCTGGGGTGGTCTCGGCGGGCCCCCGCTCTGCTCTAAGCAGCACCCGCCTGCCCTTTGGGGCCCCGCTGAGAAGTGGCACAGCAGAGATAAAAGGGAAGCCCTCTGAGAGGTGAGTGGCCCGAGACGGGCTCTCCAGGGGGTGGGGTGCAGGGTCCCAGCGCCCAGCCCCCACCAGCCCCGCCTCGGGCAGCTTCACACCGGCTCTGTAAGGGGCCGTGGCCTTCGGGGGGCCGTCTGAGTCGTCCAAGGACCCACACGGAGACGATGGGCACCAGGGGCGGGACACGGCACTTGTGGGACACGGCACTTGTTCCACCTGCCGTGAGGGTGCAGAGCGTGCCAGTCAGAGCCTCGGGGGCAGGTCCAGACCGCTTTCTGAGCTGTGTCTCCAGCTGGGGGTCCCCATGGTTCCAAGAGCAGACCAGGGCCAAAGCCGCCTCTGCCCCTCAGAGCCCCCTGCTCCATGCAGGGTGGCGTCAGGCTGGGTGGTCGGGCTGCGGGGCGGCGGGAGGGGTGGAGTCGCTGCAGGGGCTGCTGCTGCTGGGGGCCCTTCAGGGGCTCCACCCCGGGTACCAGATGGCACTGCCACTGCCAATTCTCAGGGAGGAGCTGACACCTGTCAAGGGCTCGTCACTGGGCAGAGCTCCAGGGGGTGGAGGGGGTGCCAGGCAGGGCTAAGGAGCCAACCCTCTCCTGTGTCTCCACTGGGAAGGCCACGGGGACAGAATCACTTACAGATTCAGTATCCAAACTTTTCAAAGGGAGCCCTTTAGTGACACTTTTTCCATCACAAAGTCGTATCTATTCTTTCAGTTCAGTTCAGTCGCTCAGTCGTGTCCGACTCTCCGCGACCCCATGAATCACAGCACGCCAGGCCTCCCTGTCCATCACCAACTCCCGGAGTTCACTCAAACTCATGTCCACAGAGTCGGTGATGCCATCCAGCCATCTCATTCTCGGTCGTCCCCTTCTCCTCCCACCCCCAACCTTTCCCAGCATCAGAGTTTTTCCAGTGAGTTAACTCGTCGCATGAGGTGGCCAAAGTATTGGAGTTTCAGCTTTAGCATCAGTCCCTCCAATGAACACCCAGGACTGATCTCCTTTAGAATGGACTGGTTGGATCTCCTTGCAGTCCAAGGGACTCTCTAGAGTCTTCTCCAGCACCACAGCTCAAAAGCATCAATTCTTCGACGATCAGCTTTCTTCACAGTCCAGCTCTCACATCCATACATGACCACGGGAAAAACCATAGCCTTGACTAGACGGACCTTGGTTGGCAAAGTAATGTCTCTGCTTTTTAGTATATTATCAAGGTTGGTCATAACTTTCCTTCCAAAGAGTAAGCGTCTTTTAATTTCATGGCTTCAATCAGCATCTGCAGTGATTTTGGAGCCCAAAAAAATAAAGTCTGACACTGTTTCCACTGTTTTTCCATCTATTTCCCATGAAGTGATGGAACCAGATGCCATGATCTTTGTTTTCTGAATGTTGAGCTTTAAGCCAACCTTTTCACTCTCCTCTTTCACTTTCATCAAGAGGCTTTTGAGTTCCTCTTCACTTTCTGCCATAAGGGTAGTGTCATTTGCATATCTGAGGTTATTGATATTTCTCCTGGCAATCTTGATTCCAGCTTGTGCTTCTTCCAGCCCAGCGTTCCTCATGATGTACTCTGCATATAAGTTAAATAAGCAAGGTGACAATATACAGCCTTGACGTACTCCTTTTCCTATTTGGAACCAGTCTGTTGTTCCATGTCCAGTTCTGACTGTTGCTTCCTGACCTGCATACAGGTTTCTCAAGAGGCAGGTCAGGTGGTCTGGGATTCCCATCTCTTTCAGAATGTTCCACAGTTTATTGTGATCCACACAGTCAAAGGCTTTGGCATAGTCAATGAAGCAGAAATAGATGCTCTTCTGGAACTCTCTTGCTGGAACTCCAGCGGATGTTGGCAATTTGATCTCTGGTGCCTCTGCCTTTTCTAAAACCTGCTTGAACATCTGGGAGTTCACAGTTCACATATTGCTGAAGCCTGGCTTGGAGAATTTTGAGCATGACTTGACTAGCGTGTGAGATGAGTGCAATTGTGCGGTAGTCTGAGCATTCTTTGGCATTCCCTTTCTTTGGGATTGGAATGAAGACTGACCTTTTCCAGTCCTGTGGTCACTGCTGAGTTTTCCAAATTTGCTGGCATATTGAGTGCAGCACTTTCACAGCATCATCTTTCAGGATTTGAAATAGCTCAACTGGAATTCCATCACCACCACTAGCTTTGTTTGTAGTGATGCTTTCTAAGGCCCACTTGACTTCACATTCCAAGATGTCTGGCTCTAGGTCAGTGATCACGTTATCGTGACTATCTTGGTCGTGAAGATCTTTTTTGTACAGTTCTTCTGTGTATTGTTGCCACCTCTTCTTAATATCTTCTGCTTCTGTTAGGTCCATACCATTTCTGTCCTTTATCGAGCCCATCTTTGCATGAAATGTTCCCTTGGATTCTCTAATTTTCTTGAAGAGATCTCTTGTTTTTCCTTTTCTGTTGTTTTCCTCTATTTCTTTGCATTGATCGCTGAGGAAGGCTTTCTTATCTCTCCTTGCTATTCTTTGGAACTCTGCATTCAGATGTTTGTATCTTTCCTTTTCTCCTTTGCTTTTCGCTTCTCTTCTTTTCACAGCTATTTGTAAGGCCTCCTCAGACAGCCATTTTGCTTTTTTGCATTTCTTTTCCATGGGGATGGTCTTGGTCCCTGTCTCCTGTACAATGTCACGAACCTCCGTCCAGAGTTCATCAGGCACTCTATCTATCAGATCTAGTCCCTTAAATCTATTCCTCACTTCCACTGTATAATCATAAGGGATTTGATTTAGGTCATATCTGAATGGTCTAGTGGTTTTCCCTACTTTCTGCCCCGGCGGCGCAGACGCGAGAGACGCCAGCCCAACCGACCACGCAAAGAGGCTCGGCCGTGAGGCGCTACCCCACGTCCAACAGGCGGTGGCTGCGCGGGCGTAGGAGGGCCGAGAGGAGCTGCTCCACGTTCAAGGTCAGGAGGGGCGGCCTTGAGGAGATAGCCCTCGTCCAAAGTAAGGTACAGCGGCTGCACTTTGCTGGAGCGGCTGTGAAGAGATATCCCACGCCCAAGGTAAGAGAAACCCAAATAAGACGGTATTTATTGTGAGGGGGCATCAGAGGGCAGACACACTGAAATCATAATCACAGGAAACTAGCCTATCTGATCACATGGACCACAGCCGAATGTGGTCCACTGGAGAAGGGAACGGCAAACCACTTCAGTACACTTGCCTTGAGAACCCCATGAACAGTATCAAAGGGCAAAATGATAGGATACTGAACGAGGAACTCCCCAGGTCGGTAGGTGCCCAGTATGCTACTGGAGCTCAGTGGAGAAATAACTCTAGAAGGAATGAAGGGATGGAGCAAAAGCAAAACCAATACCCAGTTGTGGATGTGACCAGTGATAGAAGCAAGGTCCGGTGCTGTAAAGAGCAGTATTGCATAGGAACCTGGAATGTTAGGTCCATGAATCAAGGCAAATTGGAAGTGGTCAAACAGGAGATGGCAAGAGTGAACGTTGACATTCTAGGAATCAGTGAACTAAAATGGACTGGAATGGGTGAATTTAGCTCAGATGACCATTATATCTACTACTGTGGGCAGGAATCCCTTAGAAGAAATGGAGTAGCCATCATGGTCAACAAAAGAGTCCGAAATGCAGTACTTGGATGCAATCTTAAAAATGACAGAATGATTTCTGTTCGTTTCCAAGGAAAACCATTCAATATTACAGTAATCCAGGCCTATGCCCCAACCAGTAATGCTGAAGAACCGAAGTTGAATGGTTCTATGAAGACCTACAAGACCTTGTAGAACTAACACCCAAAAAAGATGTCCTTTTCATTATAGGGGACTGGAATGCAAAAGTAGGAAGTCAAGAAACACCTGGAGTAACAGGCAAATTTGGCCTTGGAGCACGGAATGAAGCAGGGCAAAGGCTAATACAGTTTTGTCAAGAGAACACACTGGTCATAGCAAACACCCTCTTCCAACAACACAAGAGAAGACGCTACACATGGACATCACCAGATGGTCAACACCGAAATCAGATTGATTATATTCTTTGCAGCCAAAGATGGAGAAGCTCTATACAGTTAGCAAAAACAAGACCAGGAGCTGACTGTGGCTCAGATCATGAACTCCTTATTGCCAAATTCAGACTGAAATTGAAGAAAGTAGGGAAAACCACTAGACCATTCAGATATGACCTAAATCTATTCATTACAAAGTAGATACAACACAGAAACTTCTAAAAAGAAAGTAATCATCAACCATTATCCCATCTCCTAATGCTGATTTTTGTTTCATTTTATTATATTTCTTGGTAATATGTGTGCAAAGAACTGACTCATTGGAAAAGACCCTGATGCTGGGAGAGATTGAAGGCAGGAGGAGAAGGGGGTGATAGAGGATGAGACGGTTGGATGGCATCACGGACGCGATGGACATGAGTTTGAGCAGGCTCTGGGGGTTGGTGATGGACAGGGAGGCCTGGGTGCTGCGGTCCGTGGGGCCACAGGCAGCCAAATATGACTGAGCAACTGAACAACAACAGATGCTCTTTGACATCGATCTTAGCAACAATTTGCCGAATCTGTCTCCTCAGGCAAGGAAAACAAAAGCAAAAATGAACAAATGGGACTATAAGCTTTTGCACGCCAGAGGAAACATCAACCAAACAACACGGCCACCTACAGACTGGGAATATTTGCAGATGACATACCTGATGAGGGGTTAATATCCAAAACATGCGAAGAACTCCTACAGCTCAACATCAAAATAAGCAAACAACCCGACTGAAAGGTGGGCAGAGGATCTGAACAGACATCTCTCCAAAGACGACACGCAGACGGCCAGCAGGCACACGAAAAGGCGCTCGTCATCGCGCGTCCCTTCCCGGAAGCTGGGCCAGGCGCCCGAGCAGCTTCCTGGGAGGACTCGCGTGGGAGGCCTCGGGGCTGTCCCTCAGCTTTGCTGGGCGAGCCCCGCTCTTCGTTCCCAGCCGGCCGGTCTGTCTTGCACACACCTGGGCCCTGGTGGAGCAGAGTCAGCAGGAAGGGACCCCCGACACCAGCAGGGCCGCGTCCCTCACTCCCTGGGGACGGCCCCCCTCCCACACTGGGCTGAACTCAGCCCTCCCACCGCGGCCCGAGTCAAAGCCAAGGTCCCAGACCCCAGAGCGGGGCTGGGGCTGTGGAGACCTCAAGCCCAGTGTCCAGGCCGAGACCAGGCAGTCCCTCCAGCTCCGATTCCTCCCTTGGGGACCTTCGTGCCCCTGCTGGGTGCTGGGTGCAGGGCTCCTGGTGGCCTCTGAGTCCCAGGACACGCAGGGCGGGGGTGGGGGCAGGCAGAGGGTAGGGGGACCCCGTACGTCCTCCGTGGGCCCTGCACAGCAGGGGGCGCTCATGGCCAAGAAAGCGCAGGGTCGTCAGGGTAACCGGTCAGACAGATCCAGCTGGATGGCCACGGCCCCAGAGTGAGCTTGTCCCGGGGGTTTGCCCGACTGACCTGGGCCTGACAGGGCCCGGGCTTTATTTAGCTATTGGTGGGCCTCGAAAGAACCCTGGGGGCAGGGGAGGGGTGGCCCCCAGCGCCCCCGGGTGGGAACTCCAGCCTGGGCTGTGGCCACCCTTGCCTTTACAGGGAAGGCCAGTCCCTCCTCTAGGGTACCCTGATCACCCTTGACAATGAGGAGCCTGTGGTCCCCGCCAGGCCTGAACCGGGATTGGGCCTCTTGTGGGGTGGCCATGGACGAAGCAGTCGTGGGCCGTGATGGAACGACTTTCAGACGTGAAGCAAACGCAGGCTTCACAGGGCCAAGGGTGACCCGCCAGGCGCTTGTCCCAGCTGCCCACCCGCCCAAGGGCTGAGGACTTGCACGGTCACCCCCAGGTGCCTCTGCCCCCACGGGTCTCCCCTGCGGCCCCAGCCCCCCAGCTGCACTGGGTCCCGCGGACGGGGGCTCGTGGCTCTGTTCCCCCACCTCTGCGATGCCCTCACCAGCTCTGGGCTCCGCAGGCCGCACGAGAGGAATCCGAGCCCCACGGGGGCTTAGAGACCCACCCAAGGCCATGCGTCCAGTGGAGGCACAGCCCGGACTCAGCCCTGGACTGTCCTGCAGGTGAGAACCCCGCGTCTACGGGCTCCTCGGAAAGCAGAAAGCAGTTGGGGGAGCAGGGCCTGTGCCCGCCTCGGAGGAGAGCGGACACGGGGGCCGGCCCGGGGCACCCTCCTCTGTGAAGCCACGCCGACAACCCCTGTACTGATCCCCGGGCCTGCGTGTGGTGGAGAGGAGGGCCTTCAACACTTTGCAAAAGGTGAGCTGTTGGAACTGAAGGGTGGGTCACCCCCTAAAGTGCCCAGTTGTACGTGATCCCCACCGGCCTCTCTGGGCGGGTCCCTGAACGGGCAGGCGCTCGATCATTGCTCCAGCACGTCTGTCCACACCCCCGAAACGGTCACCAAATCCTCCCCCCAGAACTCCCCCCTGAAGTCAGTGCTGCTGGACCCCTGACCGACAGGGGGACTCTGTGTCACCTGCAAGCGCTTCCGGTTTAGTCTGTTCTTCCTAGGACGCCTCTGCAGCTGTGAGCCTCGCTGTGATCCCCGCCAGGCACGGGGCACCGAGATGAAAGAGGGAGGAGGATGCGGGAGAGACGGCGGGGCTGCAGGACCCCAGGCAGGGCGGGGAGCCTCGGGGGCAGAGCCCCAAGCCCACACACGCCCCACAGCCTGCCGGTTATGGTAAACTGTGCACCCTGCGCCCCGGGCCCTGGCACACACCCCGTTAGATTGGGCCTGAGGGCTCGGTTCTGGGAGGCGAGTTGGGGTGCAGGGCTGGTGGGCTCTCAGCCCCAGGGTCACGCAAGCCAACCCCGCCCCATCACCTCAGTTGCCGTAGCCCTGCTTTGCCAAGGGTCCCGTGAAGATGGCACAGCCCCGGCAAGGTCAGCACGCCTGCCTGGCCTCAGCTCCCGCCCGCCTCCAGCAGCGCTGGAAAGGGCCCCTCTGGTGGGCACTGGGCAGGCAGCAGCGGGGGCCGGCTCCGGGCTGGGCAGGGGTGCGGCCTCCTCCCCAGGGGCTCAGCTCTCCCTAGTAACGTGACCTCCGTGACCCCAGGCCTCCTTTCCCATCCCGCGCCCCCGCCGGCAGGGGAAGACTCATGGCCCCCCAGAGTCCCCCGCAGATAGTATGGAATGAACCGCCGGCTCTCTCTCCGCAGCCAGCTGCCCACTCTCACTGACCCGCCCTGTAGGAGTGCCCATCGCGGCCACTTCGGTGGTGCTGGGCCCGCCCTGCTCTGCGATTCCGGCCGCAGCTGTGACAGATACACGCAGGGGCCTCCTCGACCCACCGCCCCTTCCACCACGCTCAGGAAGGAAGGCAGCAGCCCCTCCAAGCTGAGGGGTGGGAACCCGTCACTTCTCCCCCACCCATTCATCTCCAGCCATGCAGTTCCAGGCAAGAAGCCCACTCGAGCGGGCAGGCCCCTGCTGCAGGCCCCCTACCCAGTCCTGCACACCATGGCCCAAACTGGTTTTGACAGAGCCACCTGCTGACCAGAGCCCTCTGGGGCCCCCACCACCAGGACTGGGGACCCCCACCACTGGGGTTGTCACCACCCCCCACCAACAAGGCATTACGTGCTCCAGGTCAGCCACTAGGATCCTGGGACTCCAGCGATTCAAGTTGTTACTAGCTGGAGGCACCCTTCATCCTCCGGACCTTTGACTGTATGTACCCTTCCTAGCCAACCTGTCTTCCAAGAAGCCTCCGCAGTCCCTCCCCCAGGCTCCCCAGGGCACCAGTGACACATGCTCCCACCAGGACGTCCCCCCAGTTCCTGAGTCTCCAGCCCCACCGCCCACCCCCAGCATCCAGGCCCATTCCAGATTCACAGGCCTGCAGCTGCCCTGCCCAGCTGGAGTCAGGAAGGTGTGCTGGCCCCCCAGAACCCTGGAACCACTGGGCTCTGCTCACCTGTCTGTCCGGGGAAGGAAGGGGGCCCGTGGGGACGGCTGGGCAGGCCCAGAGCTCCGGCAGACCTGGCTATCCTGGGCGAAAGGGCTGCTGACAAGAGGCAACCGGCCTCCAGTGACAGGCGGTTGGACGCTGGCACCCACCAGCATTTCTGCCCTCCAGCACATGTCAAGGAAGGGCCTGCAGGTCTGGGGGACACTGCCAGGCCCCTCCCCACCCCCCAGGGGGATGCAGAACTCTGCCCCTCAGACAGGCAGCCAGGCTGGGGGCTCCTGAGTCCCGCTGTCTCACCCAACCAGGCTGGCCCTCGTTCCCAGGCCAGGGTGGTGGTCTGCAAACACAGAGCATGGTCTGCACGCAGCACCCAGGAACACAGGATCTGACTCGTGCCCCTCATGACGCACTGGCTCTGCAGCCTTGGCCAAGCCACCAGGCCTCCTGGTCCTGTTTCTACATCCCGGAAACAGGGGTGACGCTGATGGGGAGCCCTCAGCACAGAGCTTCCCAGGAAGTGGGGGCCCCCTCCCATCATGTGCTGCTGTTCAGCCGCTCATGGACTGCAGCATGCCAGGCTTCCCTGTCCTTCACAAACTCCCAGAACTTGCTCAAACTCATTTCCATCGAGTCAGTCATGCCATCCAACCATCTCACCCTCTGTCGTCCCCTTCTCCTCCTGCCCTCAGTCTTTCCTGCTACACGGTCTTTCCCAGTGAGTCGGCTCTTTGCATCAGATGCCAAAGTATCGGAGCTCAGCTTCAGCGTCAGTCCTTCCGATGAACACCCAGGACCGATTTCGTTTAGGACGGACTGGCTGGATCTCCTGTCAGTGTTGGCTGTCCTCTCTCTCCCTGCCCCCACCCATGACTTCCGCTCTCTCTGCTGATGCCAAGTTGCAGGCCCTTGTTTGCTTCCACTGCTGCCCAACAAGCTCCCTGCCCCATCACCCTGATCAGGCCAGGGCCGGGTTCTGGGACAGGTGGTGAGCACCAGTCTAAGGGTCTGACCTTGCCGTTGCCCCAGCCTCAGCCAGGTCCCTGGCCGGGAGGCACAGGGGGAGTATCCTGGACAGCCTCACGTATCTGCTGTCCCCTGGTCATTCCACCCAGAGCCCAGAGCCCTGCGGAAGCACCTCAGAGCCAGTGGGGAACCTCCAGCTGGATGCCTGGCAAACAGAGGCCAAAGGCCTCCCCAAGCTGCTTCCCCGTGGTAGGCCGACGCGGGGACCATCCACCTCCTCCTTCTCTGTGCCCTGCCTGGGAGAGGATTCGGACAAATGGGAGGGAGGGGGCAGTGTCTTATCTTCATCCCTGTTTCCCCTCTGGGAAGAGAGCATTTCCTTACCCCCTCCTGCTGGTCCTTTCTCATAGAACGTTTTAAAGATGACGTCGTCCTTTGAACACGTCTCCCTGAGACGCCACACGCCAGCACTGCGTTTTCACAGCCGTGTGAGCACCTCCTGCACCCGTCCCGTCATTTCTGCTTGTGTCCGAGTTGTCGGGACGGCTTCCTGATCCTTCACGATCTCATTCACAAAAGCCTGTGTGTGGCTTCGGAATGGGGACCACCCTCCCTGGGGTCCCTCACCAGCCTTGTTTCTGGTCGTTCTCCTGCTTCCCAGCCACCCCTGCTGGCAGCTGTTTTAAGCATGTTGAGGTTTGCCCTTGCAGTGGTCCTTTTGGAAAATATCAGTACAAGAAGCACAAAGATGTCTGCCTGCCAACTCTCTCTTCAGCCTCCTCTGGACTGCCCAGCACCTCACTTTGCTCTCCTAACGTGGTCAGGGTGCTGCTGTGAACGTCCCTGCGCCGTCCTGAGGGAGCATGTGATCTCCCTGGACCAGGACTTGGGAGTTTCCCGTCTTTGCTGTCCCCACGAGTAACCATCGTGGACGCCTTCTGCCTGTCGTACTTTTCCCAGCTTGTCCTGGGCGCAGTCTTAGGGGTGGGGTCAGTGCCTCTCAGGTCAAGCGTATACATAGCTTGACTCCTCCTCCTCCTCCTCCTAAGTCCCTTCAGTCGTGTCCGACTCTGTGTGACCCCATAGACGGAAGCCCACCAGGCTCCCCCGTCCCTGGGATTCTCCAGGCAAGAACACCGGAGTGGGTTGCCATTTCCTTCTCCAATGTGTGAAAGTGAAAAGTGAAAGTGAAGTCGCTCAGCCGTGTCAACCCTTAGCGACCCCACGGACTGCAGCCCACCAGGCTCCTCTATCCATGGGATTTTCTAGGCAAGAGTACTGGAGTGGCTTGCCATTGCCTTCTAATTCCCGTCCTAATTCCTAATGGACCAGCACTGTTTTGCTTCCCACCTTGTAATCAATATGAACACCAACAGTCGGTGGTTAAGCCTTTGGATTGTGACCAATCTGACGAGAGAGAAATGAAACCCCGGTGTCACTTCAGTTCCCTTTTCTTTCACAAGACCATGCTCGGGCACCGTGATACACGTTTAAAGAGACATCTGCATTTTTTTCTTTTGGGAACTGTTTATGGATACCTTTGCCCATTTTCCTGTAGGGGACTGAACTTTTTGTTAGCAGGAACTTTTTGTGCATCAGTGATTTTAGCCCTGCGTCCACGATATTAGATGTGAATACTCTGCGTGTCTTTTGACGTTGCTTTCCGTGTGTTTTGCCATTTGTTGTTTTGTTCAGTTGCTAAGTCGTGTCCAACTCTTTGCAACCCCATAGACTGTAGCCACCAGGCTCCTCTGTCCATGGGATTTCCCAGGCACAAATACTGAAATGGGTTTCCATTTTCTCCTCCAGGGGATCTTCCCAACCCAGGAAATCGAACCCGCACCTTCTCATTGGCAGGCGGGTTCTTTACCATTGAGCCGCCAAGGAAGCCCTGTGTTTTGCCATGCAAATGTTTACATTTTACATGGGCAAACTGCTCATCGTTGGTTCATTGCTTTTGGAATTTGCGTCGTGGTTATAACCGTTCTCCTCTATCCTGGGCTGTACAGGATGTCATCCCGCTCTGTTTCCAGCACTTGGGTGGCTTTTTTCTCCTCTATCCTGGGCTGTACAGGAAGTCATCCCGCTCTGTTTCCAGCACTTGGGTGGCTTTTTTCTCCTCTATCCTGGGCTGTACAGGAAGTCATCCTGCTCTGTTTCCAGCACTTGGGTGGCTTTTTTCTCCTCTATCCTGGGCTGTACAGGAAGTCATCCCGCCCTGTTTCCAGCACTTGGGTGGCTTCACCTCTGATCCTCTGACATCTGTTGTGAAGAGTGGATCCAATCTTACCTTTGTCCACGTGGCTCTCCAGCTGCCTCAAAGCCGTGGATTAAACAGTTCATCTTCTCCCCGCTCGCTGAGAAGCCACCTTGGCCGTGATCCACGTGCCCTGAGCCCAGCGTTGGAGGATCTAACACAATAGGTGTTAGATCTGGTAAACCCACGGATGGGTAGATAAGTGGATGTGTGGGTGGAGGGATGGACCCTACCCCTTCCCCTGCCCTCCCTCATTCTGATCTTTTCTAGGGATTTCCTGGCTATACCTGCTTGTTTATCCTTTCCTATGAAAGAAAAGCATTTACAGTGCCTGGTCCTACCAGGCAAACCCCAAGCCCTTCTATCTCCAGGGCTGCCCAGCAAACTGTCTCTTCGAGAACCAGCACGAATGTTCCTGTTCCTCAAGGCACAGGGACCTTTGCTCTGTCCCTCAAACAAGTCAAGCTCATTCCTGCCTTTGACGCTCCTGCCTGGAGTCCCCTCTCCCCTGGACCACCCCTTGGACGGCTCCTTTTCTTTTAAACCTCAGTTCAAACACTTTCCTGGAGAGTCCTCCCTGGCTTTCTCCTTCTGTTGCTCTGCTTTCTTTCCCTCGCAGTGCCTTTCTGAATCTAAAGCTGCTTTACATGTTTGTTCTATGTTATGTACACTGGAAGGGAGGATCTATGAGAGAAGTGACTTAGTGTGCCTTATTTTATGGTGAATCCTCAGCATCAAGAAGAGTGTGGTGAGAGAAGCTCCATAAACTGTGCAGATAGATGGGTGGATGGGTGGAAGGATGGGTGGATGGATGAACGGACGGATATATGGATGAACGATAGATGGATGGATGAGTACAAGGGCAGATGGGTGGACAGACGGACGGTCATGTATCCATGTATAGGCATGTGTGTGTGGATGGATGGATGGATGAGCGGATGGATGGAAAGTGGGTGGACAGACGGACGGTCATGTATCCATGTATAGGCATGTGTGGATGGATGGATGGATGGATGAGCGGATGGATGGAAGGTGGGTGGACAGACGGATGGACATGTATGTATGTGTAGGTGGGTGTGTATGTAGGTATGTATGTATGTCTGGGTGGGCGGGTGGGCGGACAGATGGATGGATGCGTGGATGGACGAATGATTGAGTGGACAGATGGGTGAGTGGGTTGGTAGATGCAGCCAGCTCTGACTCCCCAAGCAGTTAGTCACCCCTTCCTCTGCACTCCCAGAGCACTCTGGACACCCTTCTATTGCAGCCTATGAAAGTGTTTGTCACCTGTCCCCAGCCTGTCTGTCTGTGAGCTCTGTGAGGACGGCAGCTGGGTCTTGTCTCCATCCGGGCCCAGAGAAGGTGATCGGTAATGAATGCAGGAGAAAAGGTGACAAGGTCAAATGCCATAGTACAAGGTAGCATCTTGGGTTCAAGGCTCTGGGGGACTTTCATGGTGCCCAGGAAACTCCAGGGTGCTGTACGGGCCCCAGGGCCAAAGGCCTGACACAGTCCAGGCCTCCGGGGCCTGCGGTCCCAGCCTGAGCTGGAGCGCTGAGATTGTCCCTCAGTGACTGGCGGGGGGAGCTTGTCTCCTAAGCCTGTCCCGGCGTTTCCTCCCCAGTCTGGACACCAGGCAGCTACTGACACAGAAAAAAGGGTAAGCGGCTGAGCGGCCAAGTGCATCTGGGCTTCATGGGCTCAGCCACTGTGGGTTCTGAGACAAGACCTCTCTGGGCACCAGGGTGAGAACGAAAGCGCCTTCAATCACCTGCCCTGAAAGCTGTGAGAGCAGGAGCACGCCCGGGTCAGCCCCGGGCCCTCGTCCGCGGCACAGAAGTGGCTCAGCAGCAGGCGCTGCCCCCTCCCCTCCCTCCCCGCCCTCGCTATGCTCTCACCTCACTTTCCTTTAACAGTTTATTTTCTGGATTTTCTGTATTTTTAACAGTTTATGGTATAATTCACATACTACCCATTTTACCCATTTCATGGATGAAATTCAGTGGCTTAGCATATAGTACAGAGCATCCATCCCCACCATCCAGTTTTAGAACTTTCATCACCCAAGAAACCACAGATTATTAACGATCTTTCCATCCCCCTCTCTCCTCCAGCCCTGAGTTTCTGTCTCTACGGACCTGCCTATTTTGGACTTTGCATACAAATGAAATCACGCAGTAAGTGGGTTTTGCGGGCTCATCCATGTTGGGTCAGTCCGTCCCTCCTTCTTGCCAAATAATCGTGCATTGTGTGATTCTACATTTTATTCATGCGTCCATCAGTTGATGGACACCTAAGCTGCAAAGAAAAAGTATTTCTCCAAATGGGTGGAGTTATTGGACTAAATATTATGAAATGTTATGTTTCTTGAAATAGGACTGTCAAAGTAGTTCTAACACACCTTAATGCAACAGTAGATAAGCTTTTTAAATTAAAGCTCTGCCCTAATCACGGTTTCTGTAATTTGACTTTATGACTATTTCATGAGAGCTTTCTATATGCGCAGGAATAAGTTGCAGTTCCTTATTGTAAACTGCTCTTCAATATCCACTTATTCATTTGTATCTTACAGTAGTATCGGTGTTATTCGTTGTTATATTTGTCTGAAGTTACACATAACATTGCTCCTAATCTGACTTTTGCTTTTGGTTATATTGCTATTCAGCCTAAAGAAATATTTGACTTGTATACAGCTATATCTATTGGGTTTTTGTTTTGAACACAGAAAAGCTTTCCCCTCAAGAGTTAATATTTATATCTGCACATTTCACGATTTTCATCACTTGATTTTTTTCATTGTGGTTGATTTCATTTCACATGTCTACACACCAAAGTGATTCAGTTTATATATACACACGCATGTATTCTTTCTGTTTCTTTTCCATTATAGGTTATTATGTGGCATTAAATACAGATCCCTGCGCTATACAGTAGGTCCTGTTGGTCACCCGTCTCGCATATAGCAGTGTGCACCCGTTAATCCCAAACTCCTAATTTACCCCTCCCCCTTAGGCTTTTGGTTACAAGTCTGTTGTCTGTGAGTCTGTTCTGTTTTGTAAACAAGTTCATTTGCGTAAGAGTTTAGATCCCACACACAAGCAATGTCATTTGACATTTGTCTCTCTCTGACTTCACTTAGTGTGATAACCTCTAGGTCACTTCATTTCATTAAACTCGACTCTTTCATCCTGCAATTCACTCTGGTGTGTTTTCATCATTTTACTTCCTCCTCCAAAATGTCTAACATGATTATCCACCAAAGAATCGTTCTCTTTCCCGCTGACTGACCATTCTCAGCTCCCTTTTATTTGTAAATACTCGTGTGCAGTGAAGTCTGTTCTCCTGGTCCATCTGTCTGTCTCTGCACCAGCACCAAACTGCGCTATTTGTATATAAAACACACAGACCTCGCTAGTGTGGGTGCTGGTTAAAGATGCTTACGTTTCGAACAGACATCGAAGACTAAGGCACAGAACTCAATAGAAAAGTGCCCTTGAGTGATGGGCCAATCACCCCGCTCGCTCCCAGTCCTGCACTTTCTAAACACGCTTTCTACTTCTAAAGGAGATCAGTCCTGGGTGTTCACTGGAAGGACTGATGCTAAAGCTGAAACTCCAATACTTTGGCCACCTCATGCGACGAGTTGACTCACTGGAAAAGACTCTGATGCTGGGAGGGATTGGGGGCGGGAGGAGACGGGGACGACAGAGAATGAGATGGCTGGATGGCATCACCGACTCTGTGGACATGAGTTTGAGTGAACTCCGGGAGTTGATGATGGACAGGGAGGCCTGGCGTGCTGTGATTCATGGGGTCGCAGAGAGTCGGACACGATTGAGCGACTGAACCGAGCTGACTCGTCTCCAGGAAGTCAGTCACACAGAACAGTGACGGGGCGCCTTCCTTGGCCCTGAGGTGACTTTGCCAGTTCTCTGTTCCCTGCCCGACACTCGTGGCCTCACGGAGGGAAGGACGCCGCCTTGATTCCTCCTCCAGCTGCCCCGTGATTCTCTCCTAAGCATGACGATGTTTTCGTGGTGAGGACGTTATTGTTTTGGGCTAAAACAGTGGACCCGATGGGCTTTTTACTGGACTGGAGATGCCAAACCTCCGTACCGGCTCCCAGCTGTGGACTCACAGCCCACGGAGCGAAGGGCCTGGCGCCGTCTCTTCTGAACCTGGAGCAGCTCCCACCGCTGCAGGAGCATCCTGCCCGGATCCACCTCCCAGGGTCTGCCATCCTGTCACTCCAGGTGTCCATGACAGCTTGTCCGTCAAAGTCCTGTTTTCAAAGGAACATAATCGGGCCTCTGATGGTGCGAGCACATCGGGAGGCCTCCTGGGGCTCAGCCTGTGCTCCCCCAGATGGAGGACAGGAATCTGCAGCTGCCGGTGCGGGGGTTGTGTGAGCCGAGGGCTGTGGGTCTGCAGTGACCGTGGGGACCCACGCGTGTGGAGCCCTGTTGGGAACCATCTGCCCTGGTTGGTAGCTCGGGGGCCTGTGAGCCTGGCTGGTGCCCTGTCCCCACCCATCAAGCAGTAGCCCCTGAGCAGGTGGTGTCCTCGGGGCTCCTCTGTTCTGAGAGGCTGACCCTGGCTCCCCAGCTCCACACCTGGCTCTGCATGAGCGTCACACACACTTTGCCTGTGGGGCCTTGGGTGCCCTGCCCATCAGGAGCAGGCTCCAGCGCTGCCCGCGTGGACGTGCTGGTCATACTCACCGACCTCCACAGAGTGCTCAGTCCTCGCGGGCTGAGGGCGATTCCACTTTGCCCCGAACACAGTCCCTCCCGCAAGGGACCCCAGGCTGTGCCCACAGCCAGGGGTGAGCAAGGCCCCTCCCCCTCCCATGCAGAGACCCCGTGAGTGTGTGTGTCTCCAAATGATACAGAAGTGGAGGCGATGGGGCTGCGGGGGCAGCGTGAGCGGGCAGCACAGAGAGAAGGAAACCCTGGAGAGCTGCCGCCAAGAGGAGGCGTGGAGACTGGGCTTGGTGAGCAGGCTGGATGTCAGGAGCAGGTGGTGGAGGAAAGAGCATTTCTGGGTTCCGGGGACCTCCCCTCTGGAGCCCCTCGCCAGGCCCGAGCCCCCTGCCTCCATCCCCTGACCGCTGGAGGCTGCCTGGGCCCAGCTCTGCGCCTGCTGCAATCCTGGGCTGAGCTCGTCCACTTTCATCATGAGCAGGAGCTTCTAGAAGCTTCAAACCATCCCATGTGGTTCCACTTACTTGCTGGCACTGAAGGCAGCTGGATGTTTACAGATTCCAGAGGAGACTCAGCCCAGAGCACACGGGGGACCCCACCTGGGAGCACAGCCGCTATCCCGGGGAAGCTACAAACGGGGGCGGCGGCGGGGTGCTGGAGGTCCAGACAGTCAAAGGAGGGCGTGGAGCCACTGCAGGCCCCAGTGGGTCAGGCTCCGGCTCCCCCCACCGCCATCTGCACGGGGGCGGCGCGGGGTCCCTGCTGCCTCTGCGGGCACCATTCCTCCCAAAGCTCCAGACCCTCAGGCTGTCCTTGCCCAAGAACGGGAGATGCTGATTTTTGGCACACTGCCCGGGGCGTGCCTCTTCGGATGTTTTAGAAGCTGGACGGTCCCCCAAGGGGGAGCCTGGGCTCAGTGCCCACGGGGCGGGTCCGTTCCCTGTAAATGCTCTTCATGTGCTGGGCAGTCCCTCAGGCCCGCCGCTGGGGGTGGGGGTCGTGCTGGCAACCGGGCTTCAGTCTGCAGCCGCCTGGAAACAGGCCACAGCTGCCAAGCGAGGCAACGCGCTCCTGGAGGCCCGCCTCCACCGCCCCGGTCCCCATCCTCCCGCGGGGGCACCCCACTCTGTCCAGCCGCCCAGGGGCCAGGAGTCGCGAGGGGGAGCCTCTGAGCACAGGGCCCAGGCCAGGCCTCCGCCTGTCCTCGGGGGTCCGCCCGTCCAGACCCACTGCAGTTCCCCACGAGCTGCAGAAGCCGACCTCGGAGGCACTGTCCCAGGGCAGCCGACAGCTCGGCTCCAGGGCCCAGGGCCATGCCCCACACCAGGCCCCCCGGGCTCTGTGTTCACGCTCCGTGGCCGCTCCAATCCCAGCGGCCCCCTGCGCCAGAGCAAGGCGTGCACTCCTGGGTGTTCAGGCCCCTCGGACCCAGAAACACCCCGTCCCCAGGAGGGTCCCTCCTGGAGTCTGCCCCACCGCTCCTGTAAGGGTGGTCTGCCGCTTGCCCCCACTGAGGCTGCCTCTCCCTCCCCGCCCCGCCCCACACTGGGCACCGGGCTGTGCGCTGGGGAGGCCGCTGGGGAGGGACAGGCGGCAGCGTGCCAGCCATTGGCCGTCACCCTTGGTAGTTTGTCTTCCCATGGGCGTCCCGGACCCCAGGGCCAGTCACCTCACGCCTCAGAGACCCCGCCAGGTGGGGAAGGGGCGGGCTGGCAGCTTTCCTCAACAGCACTGCGGTGACAACAGAGCTCCTTCCCCCTCCCCCGGGCGCCCAGGCCTGGGCGGCCCTTGCGTGGCCCCCAGCACCAGCACCAGCTCAGCGGGGGCAGAGAGGCGGGTAGAGGCTGCCCACTCACCCGGCCGGCAAGGGCAGGGCCAGGCTCTAAAGCTCGTGAGTGTGAGTGTGTGCTCAGTCGTCCCGTCGTGTCCGACTCTGCGTGACCCCAGGGGCTGTAGCCCACCAGGCTCCTCTGTCCATGGCATCCTCCAGGCAAGAATACTGGAGTGGGTGGCCATGCCCTCCTCCAGGGGATCTTCCCGACCCAGAGATTGAACCTGTGTCTCCTGTGTCTCCTACACTGCAAGTCGGGTTCTTTACCCCGAGACACCTGGGAAGCCCCTGACGCTTGTCTGCCACCAAAGCCCACGCATGTCAGGTATCGACAACACGGAACAAAGCAGCACAGGCTAGTGCCTTCACATGAGAGCCGCCGACGACCTCATGACGCCCAGAGACCACAGATTCCCGTCGGGCTGCCGGCCGGGCTGTGTTCTCACCTGGATGCTGGACTGCGAGAGCACCCCAGGGTCTCCAGCTCCCTCGGGTCGATGCAGGATTCATGTCCTGTGGCTGCAGGACAGCTGCTGGCCTTTGCTAGAGGCCTCAGATTGGGGGGGAGCCCATCTGATCCCCCAGCAGATCTCTGCCACCTGGCATCTCGTAGTAACACGTCACCTGTGCAGGCCCTCCTGCTTGGAAACAGGTCCACTTCCTCCCCAACCAAGGGGAAGGGAGGCCCCAGAGGGTGGATGCCAAGGGGCGTTCCGGGGCCACCCCAGGGGCTGTCAGCCCCACGGTGACTGGGTGCCGCCTCCTCTAGGGCAGACTCCCTTTTCCAGACCCGGCTGCATCGCGGCCTGTTGCAGGATCTTGGCTCCTGTCCTGAGCCTGACTGCGGGTTCTGCAGAGAGCACCCCAAGGCGGCACGCCCTCTGGGCCCTCAGGGACCCACCAGGCAGGCATCCTGGGCGGCCCCCCTCCCCAGGGAAAGGCTCCCTGCCCCCCGCCCTGGCTCAGCTGACCTGGCCCCCAGGGTCTCCTGCTGGCTTCACCTGTGGGTCCCCGGAGCCCCCGCCCCTCGCCTCACCCCGCTGACCTCCGAAGGCGGGCTGGGCTACCTCTCTGGCGCTGAATACACTACTGTCTCGTATTTGCTCTGCGAGCAGGGACAGAGCCAAGCGGGGCGGGCTGGGAGGAAAACGGGGCTCTTGTTTCCACCAGCCCCTCACCAGCTGCCGAGGCCGCCCTCGCGGGCCCCCCGCACCATCTGTGAACCGGCGGTGGGAACAGGCTTTCTCTGGAGGCGTGTCCAGATTCAGCCTCCAGTGACTCCAGGAAGAGCGTGTAGCGTGCGGCTGGTAGCCTGGCAGCCCTCAACGGCTGACCTCCAGGTGGTCCGGGGCCTTCCGGAGATGGTGAGGGTTGCTGCGCAGCCGTCTCTGCCCTGCACCCCTCACCACCCAGCCTCCCGGACCTTGGGAGGCTTTCTGTCACTCACGCTGCCCCGCCCCCTCCCACCGCTGGCCAATCAGGGGGCACTGCCTCCCTCCAGGGGCGGAGTCCGCCCTCCTCTCCGCCCCCGGGGGGTGGGGTCGAGGGCGGAGTCCACCTCTTCCCCACCCTCCGGGGGTGGGGTCAGCGCAGGGGCGGGGCTTCGCTGGCAGGTCACAGTGCAGGGGAGCCCGCCTCTTGCCTCTGCCAGGAGACCCCCTCCGAGGGCCTGGGCCCTTCCTTCCTGGCCAGAAGGAGCTTTCCCAGGAAGAGAACGGGAAAGAAGCAAGACCAGGAAGGGGCGAAGACCACCCCACAGGTGGGAGGGGGCTGGAGCACTCACCTCAGTGCCTGGCCATGCAGTGTTTCCGCAATAAGGCTGGGGCAGGGGTCTTAACCTCCAGCCTTTCTGGAGTGTCGGTGGGCCACATGGTGGAGGGACAGTCAGCGGGGAATGAGGCTGGCTGGAGCACAGGACAAGAAGTGGCCGGCAAAGGAGCCTGGCTGTAAGGGCCTGGAGGACAGCGGGACCCACGGCCCAGAGAGGAGGGCACAGTGGCACCCACTCTGGTCCTCAGGTGTGTGCGTCCCGGACGCCCCTAGCAAGGGGCAGGCACGGGGCCCTGGAGTCAAGCAGCACATCTCGGGGGCACTCGCTGACTCTGACTTCAGCCGGGGTCCCAGCGGACGGACACCAGCCATGCACAGACCTCCACGCTCCCCTCTCCCTTTCTGCGGAGATGGTGGGCACAAACCACCCACCCTGTGAACACAGAGGGCTTAGAGAGAGCTTCCCACCGTAGAGGCACACAGGCTCAGGGAGAAAAGGCTGCAGGAGGTCGTAAAGACCAGAGGGCCGTGGCACCAGGTCCAGCCTGAGATGACCGGTGACAGCAGGAGGGTCAGCCAGCTTGTAACCACGTCTCACAGCTGGGCTGTCTCTGGGGCTACTGGGCGACCCGAGTCCCAGGCCAGGGTCAGCAGCGCCACCGTGGAGTTCCTGGCGGCCCTGCCCCCACGGAGCAGCCCTGGGGGGCACCCTTGCCGTTCCTTACCCGCCACAGAAGGAAACTGAGGCCTCAGCAGGGCTTAGCGTGTCCTCCTCACGTCCCAGATCCCAGAATAGCCAGCCCTTCTGCCTCCCTCCCACCCGCATCTGCGTCCAGGGCAGAGTGGGCGGCCGGCCCAACAGGCCGGGTCCACGCTCCTGCTGGCCCCGCTTCACCACCTGGCGCGAGCGAGCCCCCGCCCCCGGCCAGGCTGCGCATCCCTGAGTTGGGTGGGGCCCGGCCCCGGCCTGGGCTGGGAGGGGCCTTGGCGACCCTGAAGAAGAGCACCTGCACACAGTGAAGCCCTGGGGTTCAGCCCTGGGGGACAGCGGTGCTGCTGGCCATTCAGGGGGCTGAGACCAGGCCCACGGGGGCCAGACGTGAGTGGTACTGCCCCCTCTACCCGCCCTGCCCACAGCCCCTCCCACCCCCGAATCTCCTGCTGGTTTAAAGACAGAAGCTGCTGAGCTAACGGAATTAACTCAAGGACAGGAGGCGGCCACTCTGTCCTCTCCCCCCTGCCAGGATCCAGCTCCCACCCAACCCCCGCCCCAGGATGGTGGGATGGCTCTGGGAGTAGCGAGTAGTGGATGACCAGAAATTCTAGGTCAGCTGGCCCCTGACTGCCCACTCAGCCTGGGCTTGCCCCGGAACTGGGCGTGAGCTCTGTAGAGGATAACTGCAGAGCTAGATGCCCTCCACTCCATTAATCATCATTATTTTAATTGAGAAGGTAAGAAATGCAGCTCATCAAAGATTTGATTATAATTAGCAGCTAACAGTACTTGGGTGAGGCAGTGACCCGAGTGGTGTGAATTCACACTTCCCTTCAGGATGCATAAGAAATGAAACTGTCTCAAGAAGGTGGGCGGAGGGCGGGCCGCTGCCGGGATGAGGGCTGGAAGGGAGGGCCCCGAGTCGGGCCCAGTGTGAGGCAGAAGGCCCCACCTGCAGCTGCGTAGCTACGGCTCGCCTCCGGTGTGGTCACTTGGCCGCCCCCGGAAGGACCCGCCGGTGGACATGCTGCTGTCACCGTCTGGGCATTCTCAGTAGCCTTGACCAAGGCCCCACGGTTTCTTCTGACCCCAGGCCCACACCGTGCCAAGAACGTGTCCTGTGGCGGTGCCTCATCCCCACGCCCCAGAACTGGGCTTGGGTCCACGCGGGACCCACGGAAGTGCATGAGTCTGGCCCTGCCCGCCATGGCCTGGAAGGGAGACACTGCGAGGGGCCAGCTGGATGAGCCCTGAATGAGATGGACGCTGGGAGGAAGTGAGAGCCGGGGCCGTGCTGCAGGGCCTCGCGGTGGGGAGCCAGGAGAGGTTCCT
The DNA here is from genome assembly GCF_049115385.1 of Moschus berezovskii. Classification (NCBI taxonomy): domain Eukaryota; kingdom Metazoa; phylum Chordata; class Mammalia; order Artiodactyla; family Moschidae; genus Moschus; species Moschus berezovskii. Next base: position 1,273,854 of record NC_142463.1, on the reverse strand, counting down.
GGAGCTGGGGGACCCACTCGGGTGTGATGCTGCTGGATGGAGGTGACCTGAGGTCACAGGGAGACTGGCTTTGGCAGAAGCAGAGACAGGAGTCATGGGGGCAGCCACAGCCAAGGATCCAGATGTGAGTGGGCCCAGCGCCGAGCTCCCTGCGCTGTCATTTCTCCAGCACCAGGATTCAGTTCCAGGAGGGGCCCCTGTACACGGGTGAGCAGCCATCGGGGGCGGGGTGGGGCGTCGAGGGACCCACGCGGGAGCCACCTGACAGGCTGGGGGTGTCCATCAGGGAGCAGCGCACACCTGCCAACCTTACCCCTCCCACCTGGGACGGCCATCGGTGCCTGCAGAAGTTCCGACTATTGGCAGCGCCTGTCGGAAGCCCTGAGACTGGCCGTCTCCATGGAAACAAGTCTATGGTCGCAGGGCCTGCCTCCGTGACCTGAGGCTGCCGTAACAAATGACCACAAACTGGAGGGATTAAATGACAGTTCTGGCGGCTGGAGTTGGAGTCAAGGCGTCAACAGACCACACTGTCTCTGGAGGCTCTAGGGGAGGGTCCCTGCCTCTCCAGGGTCTGGCGGCTCCTGGTTTCCTTGGCACGTGGCTGCATCCCTCCAGTCTCCCATGGCCCCTCCCCTGTGCACCCTTGTCTCAAATCTCCCTCTCCTTTCTCCTAAGGACACCAGCCACGGGATTCAAGGCCCAGCCTAATCCAGGCTAGTTACATCTTGAGATCCTTAAATCAGTTGCATCTGCAAATACCAAATAAGGTCACTTGCACAGGTCCCAGGGGTTACAACCCTCGCTGTCCTTCTCTGAGCTTCCACTTACTTATGCTCCCTCAGAGGGTGCCGGACAGACCAGATAGGTCACGTGTCCGCTGTCGCACCTGTGCGTTAGTGGGCATCCACTAAGAGGCAGAATTCACACGAAGAGTTTGGACGGCTGGGTGGGAGCAGACGCTGCCCATGTAACCAGGACCTGGAAGGCACGCAAGGGTCCAGGGCTGCCCTGGGCAGAGGTGACAGGTCCTTCCCAGTAAACCCGCACCCCCCCACACACACACCAAGGAGGGAGGTGGGACAAGGTTGCTTCCAAGGACATGTCCAGATCAAGAACTAAGATGGCCTCTCTTTCCTGCACCTCCATCCAGGCTGAAAGAGATCACAAACCAAATTAGCCGAAGACTTAACAGGAATTGATTTTAATTTAAAGCCCTTTGAGTGCTTTCCCCTCCGCGATGAAAGGCAAGGAGAATGAAATCTGTGTTCTGATCGCCCTATAACTGTATCTGATCTGATTTTCTGCCCCACGCCAGCTCCTCCTGATGAGGTCAGCTTTTCTCATTGTCTCTTGGTGATTACTGAGCTTACCCTCCAAACTGCAAAGGAAATCTAATTTCGCCTTTTATTCTAACCTGTGCTTCTCCCACACGCTAGCTAGTAAACGTTCCCCTGAATTCAGACTCCTAAGTCCAGAGTGATTCACAGCATGTTCTGAAAGAGGGGCCCGGGGCAGTTATGTACGTTCTAGGAGTGAGGAGGTTGCTCCCAACTCTGGCACCTCCTGGAGAGCAAGCCGCCCTGATGTGGGAAGACTGCAGCATTCCCACTGGGAGGAGGACCTGGAAACTGAAGCATGGGGGCTTTGCTTTGTTTTCTTAAGGTCTTTATTGAATTTGCTACAATATTACCACTGTTGTTACTGTTCTAGTTTTCTGGCCCCCAGGCGTGTGGGATCTCAGCTCCTCCACCAGGGGTGGAACCCATACCCTCTGCATAGGAAGCCGAGGTCTTAGCCTCTGGATGTCAGGAAGGGCCCCAGAAGCGTGTTTTGAGAGCACCCGGAGGGGGAATGGGCAGCTTCATAGGGCCTGTGTGGTCCTCGACCCCAACTCCCATCGGCCAGTCTCCACCCGCCAGGGACATGCCAGCCCCTCCCAGGCCCAGGCCCCATAAGTGGCAGTTCTGCTTCCTCACCCCGTCTCCGTGCCCTGCATGTCCTGGCAATGGGAGACCCGCCGTCCCTCCAGGACCGGGCCCTCAGCAGCGCTCAGAAACCCACCACACCTCCCCTCCTTGCCCACAACCTCAACTCCCACTTGCTGAGACAATCAAGGCCCAGCTGCGCCTGCATGACCTCCCCCAGGCGGCAGAAGAGGGTCTGTGCTCCCCGACGAGGCCACCCCACCATCAGTCACAGCCTCACACCTGTGTCCTCGCCCTGACCTCGGCCCTTGGCGTTTCCACTGCCCCAGGGGTCTCGTTCTCAGTGCTGTCCCCCACAGATGTCTGAGCCCCTCCCCCAGTCCTCAAGGTCAGGATCCTTAAAGGAAGGATCTGTGTTTGCTGCCCCTTCTCTCTTCCCACCTGATGACCACTTGCCAAAGTGAAAGTGAAAGTCACTCAGTCGTGTCTGACACTGCAACCCCATAGACCGTAGCCCACCAGGCTCCTCTGTCCATGGAGTCCTCCAGGCAAGAATACTGGAGTGGGTAGTCATGCTCTCCTCCAGGGGAATCTTCCCAACCCAGGGATCAAACCCAGGTCTCCCATATTGCCGGCGGATTCTTTACCGTCTGAGCCACCAGGAAAGCCTGCTGTTGTCACTCGAGACCCAGCAACCCACCTGCCATCCTCACTGGGGCTCATGCCTGTTTTTTTCCCTGTTTAAGAACCATCCTTTTCTCTGCTTCCAGACCAGAGTCTGGAATCTGGACAGCTGGCTTTTAGAAATGATTTTAAAGTGTGAATTCTGTCTCATCTGACTGATCATCTTGCTCCTGGAACTTAGATCCATAAAATATTGATCTGGAAAGGATCTGCCAAGACCATCTGGCCCAGAATACCATGGCATGTGATGTCACTGTGCAGTAGGAGACGATGATGGCAGTTGTTATTATAAAAGCTCAAACTGGGGCCCAGAGAGGGATAGCAACTTGCAAAGACACACAGCACCTATGGTCCTGATGCCCCAGGATCAGCACCATCCTCATATTATTCTTGTATCCACAGACCCCAGCCTGGCTCCATGACAGCCTCCACTTCTCGTCCTTACGACGTCCAGGTGAGCAAGACAGGAGCATGTTTTGTTGCTCGTTTCTAACATAAAAAGAAAAATGCTTTTAAGGCTATTTAAGTCTCTTTAGACAGTGACTCCTGCAGCCTGGATGAAAGAGCCTTGGTTTCCTCCCAGAGGGGGTGTCTGCGCATACCTGGAACCGTCCACGTTCCTTTTGATCATGCTTCTTAGCGAGTCCCCTTCTGAGATCAAAGCTGGCGAGGTGGACAGGCCCCTTTGAAGTTTTCTGAGACGCAGGTCCTGGCAGCCACAGTGTTTTGCTCCAAAGGAAGAGGCTGGCAGGTGGAACCCCAAGGCCACTGAGCAGGCTTTTACACTTGTAAATACTTCTATATGGGAGCCCTCACTAGCCACCCCTGGAATGATCACATGTAGGAGGCATGCGTGGGGTCTGCAGGACCAACCACCCTTTGTTCCCCAGATTTCGTCTGAAAATGACACTCTCCCCAGTCCAGTGAGCCTGATGGGTGTAAGTGTGACACTGCACACATGACCCAGGCCAGCCAATCAGCATCACCCAGCCCCTGAGACCCTGACTAGCTAGGGATGGGCACATGACCCAGGCCAGCCAATCAGCATAACCTAGCCCCTGAGACCCTGACTAGCTAGGAATGGGCACATGACCCAGGCTAGCCAATCAGCATCACCCAGCCTCTGAGACCCTGAGTAGACAGGGATGGACACATGATCCACTACCAAACTGAGTCCTATAAGGGGTTTAGAATTTTATTGAAAAAAGTTATTTTATGCCTGGCGTTATAACGGCCATCTTTGTTCAGCTGGAGAAACAGTCTACCTGAGAGGAAGGCTTCACAAGGGAAAACAGGGAGAGGGAGGTGGTTCCAATCGCCTTGTCTGACATCCTGGATCCAGCTATGCCTGAAGCTCAGCCACCCCTTCAGTTCAGTCAGTTCAGTTCAGTCGCTCAGTCGTGCCCGACTCTCCGTGACCCCATGAATCACAGCACGCCAGGCCTCCCTGTCCATCACCAACTGCCGAAGCTCACTCAAACTCATGTCCATCGAGTCGGTGATGCCATCCAGCCATCTCAATCTCTGTCGTCCCCATCTCCTCCTGCCCCCAATCCCTCCCAGCATCAGAGTCTTTTCCAGTGAGTCAACTCTTAACATGAGGTGGCCAAAGTATTGGAGCTTCAGCTTTAGCATCAGTCCTTCCAGTGAACACCCAGGATTGGTCTCCTTTAGGATGGACTGGTTGGATCTCCCTGCAGTCCAAGGGACTCTCAAGAGTCTTCTCCAGCACCACAGTTCAAAAGCATCAATTCTTCGGCGATCAGCTTTCTTCACAGTCCAACTCTCACATCCATACATGACCACGGGAAAAATCATAGCCTTGACTAGACGGACCTTGGTTGGCAAAGTAATGTCTCTGCTTTTTAATATGCTGTCTAGGTTGGTCATAACTTTCCTTCCAAGGAGCAAGCGTCTTTTAATTTCATGGCTGCAATCAGCATCTGCAGTGATTTAGGAGTCCAAAAAAATAAAGTCTGACACTGTTTCCACTGTTTTCCCATCTGTTTCCCATGAAGTGATGGAACCAGATGCCATGATCTTTGTTTTCTGAATGTTGAGCTTCAAGCCAACCTTTTCACTCTTCTCTTTCACTTTCATCAAGAGACTTTTGAGTTCCTCTTCACTTTCTGCCATAAGGGTGGTGTCATCTGCATATCTGAGGTTATTGATATTTCTCCCGGCAATCTTGATTTCAGCTTGTGCTTCTTCCAGCCCAGCGTTCCTCATGATGTACTCTGAATATAAGTTAAATAAGCAGGGTGACAATATACAGCCTTGATGTACTCCTTTTCCTATTTGGAACCAGTCTGTTGTTCCATGTCCAGTTCTGACTGTTGCTTCCTGACCTGCATACAGGTTTCTCAAGAGGCAGGTCAGGTGGTCTGGGATTCCCATCTCTTTCAGAATGTTCCACAGTTTATTGTGATCCACACAGTCAAAGGCTTTGGCATAGTCAATGAAGCAGAAATAGATGTTTTTCTGGAACTCTCTTGCTTTCTCCATAATCCAGTGGATGTTGGCAATTTGATCTCTGGTGCCTCTGCCTTTTCTAAAATCTGCTTGAACGTCTGGAAATTCACGGTTCACATATTACTGAAGTCTGGCTTGGAGAATTTTGAGCATGACTTTACTAGCATGTGAGATGAGTGCAATTGTGCGGTAGTTTGAGCATTCTTTGGCATTGCCTTTCTTTGGGATTGGAATGAAGACTGACCTTTTCCAGTCCTGTGGCCACTGCTGAGTTTTCCAAATTTGCTGGCATATTGAGTGCAGCATTTTCACAGCATCATCTTTCAGGATTTGAAATAGCTCAACTGGAATTCCATCACCTCCACTAGCTTTGTTCGTAGTGATGCTAAGGCCCACTTGACTTCACATTCCAAGATGTCTGGCTCCAGGTGAGTGATCTCGCCATCGTGATTATCTTGGTCATGAAGATCTTTTTTGTACAGTTCTTCTGTGTATTCTTGCCACCTCTTCTTAATATCTTCTGCTTCTGTTAGGTCCATACCATTTCTGTCCTTTATTGAGCCCATCTTTGCATGAAATGTTCCTTTGGATTCTCTAATTTTCTTGAAGAGATCTGTTGTTTTTCCTATTCTGTTGTTTTCCTCTATTTCTTTGCACTGATCGCTGAGGAAGACTTTCTTATCTCACCTTGCTATTCTTTGGAATTCTGCATTCAGATGCTTATATCTTTCCTTTTCTCTTTTGCTTTTTGCTTCTCCTCTTTTCACAGCTATTTGTAAGGCCTCCTCAGACAGCCATTTTGCTTTTTTGCATTTCTTTTCCACGGGGATGGTCTTGGTCCCTGTCTCCTGTACAATGTCATGATCCTCCATCCATAGTTCATCAGGCACGCTGTCTGTCAGATCTAGTCCCTTAAATCTATTTCTCACTTTCACTGTATAATCATAAGGGATTTGATTTAGGTCATATCTGAATGGTCTAGTGGTTTCCCCCACTTTCTTCAATATAAGTCTGAATTTGGCAATAAGGAGTTCATGATCTGAGCCACAGTCAGCTCCTGGTCTTGTTTTTGGTAACTGTATACAGCTTCTCCATCTTTGGCTGCAAAGAATATAATCAATCTGATTTCGGTGTTGACCATCTGGTGATGTCCATGTGTAGAGTCTTCTCTTGTGTTGTTGGAAGAGGGTGTTTGCTATGACCAGTGCATTCTCTTGGCAAAACTGTATTAGCCTTTGCCCTGCTTCATTCCGTGCTCCAAGGCCAAATTTGCCTGTTACTCCAGGGGTTTCTTGACTTCCTACTTTTGCATTCCAGTCCCCTATAATGAAAAGGACATCTTTTTTGGGTGTTAGTTCTAAAAGGTCTTGTAGGTCTTCTTCAGCATTACTGGTTGGAGCATAGGTTTGGATTACTGTAATATTGAATGATTTGCCTTGGAAACAAACTGAAATCATACTGTCATTTCTAAGATTGCATCCAAGTACTGCATTTCGGACTCTTTTGTTGACCATGATGGCTACTCCATTTCTTCTAAGGGATTCCTGCCCACAGTAGTAGATATAATGGTCATCTGAGTTAAATTCACCCATTCCAGTCCATTTTAATTCACTGATTCCTAGAATGTCGACGTTCACTCTTGCCATCTCCTGTTTGACCACTTCCAATTTGCCTTGATTCATGGACCTAACATTCCAGGTTCCTATGCAATATTGCTCTTTACAGCACCGGACCTTGCTTCCATCACCAGTCACATCCACAACTGGGTATTGGTTTTGCTTTTGCTCCATCCCTTTATTCCTTCTAGAGTTACTTCTCCACTGAGCTCCAGTAGCATACTGGGCACCTACAACCTGGGGAGTTCCTCATTCAGTATCCTATCATTTTGCCCTTTGTTACTGTTCATGGGGTTCTCAAGGCAAGTATACTGAAGTGGTTTGCCGTTCCCTTCTCCAGTGGACCACATGCTATCAGACCTCTCCACCATGACCCGTCTGTCTTGGGTGGCCCCACACGGCATGGCTTAGTTTCATTGAGTTAGACAAGGCTGTGGTCCATGTGATCAGATCGACTAGTTTCCTGTGATTATGATTTCAGTCTGTCTGCCCTCTGATGCCCCCTCGCAATACCTACCATCTTATTTGGGTTTCACTTACCTTGGTCTCTTCACAGCTGCTCCAGCAAAGCGCAGCCGTTGCTCCTCACCTTGGACATGGGGTAGCTCCTCTCGGCCACACTTGTGTGCGTGGCCATCTGTGCCGCCGGAGCCAGCGTCTCTCACGTCTGCGCCGTCCCTTCAGTTCAGTTCAACGAATTCCAATTCTGTACTCCAGTCAGGCATCCTATTTCTTTCTCTTTTTTTCTTTAAAGATATTAGTATTTTAATCTTTATGTTTAGAATTTAGGGTTTTTTGCATTTTAAATTCATCTATTTTTAATTGAAGGATAATTGCTCTACAGTGTTGGTTTCTGCCAAGCATCAACATGAGTCAGCCAGAGGTCCACATATGCCCCTCCCTCGTGGACCTCCCTCACACCTCTCTCCCCATCCCATCCTGTTTCTTTGAGCAGGCTTGCATACAAGGGCAGCCTGACCACCAGGCCACCAGCCTCTCACATAAGCCAGACTTGGAGCAGGTAGTTGGCAGCACAGTGAAGGGAAGTCCCCCCAGCCTCAGACGCCCCCTCTGCCAAGGCACTGGTGCTTGGGAGGGCTGCACCATGCCCTGCAGTGTCCGCTTGGGGTCCGGGGCTACAGGGAGCAGGTCGTGGCCGGAGACCACAACAGGTGGGCGCGCCTTCCAGAAGAAAGATTCATCTGCCTGAACGTGATTCCCACAAGGCACCAGCACAGTGCTCGGGCCTGACCACCGCCCCGGATGACTCCACGGAGCAGCGCGGTTTAAGTCGGTCTGCACGGATGGAACCGGGACAGGCCACAGCTTCCACTGGATATTTTCTTCAGGAGGGCCTCAGGTCCAGGGAACTGCCGCATGTGTGCGAGGGTCAGCTCAGCTACCCTGGCACAGGGGGTCTGGCCTAAGACACTGAGCAGACCCTGCCTGGCCATCTCCAGCCGCTCCAGGGCAGCCTTTCAGGGCAGTGCCCGCCCTGCTGCCTGACGTGCAAACACTGGTCCCAGGCTGACAGGTTTCCCGCATCCACCCAGCTCTGTCTCACACTTCTCGCCCCACCACACACACACTCCCAGCCACAAACGCCACTCGGCCACGCAGCCCTCAGGTCTGAAAGCCAGCCTGGGAGTAGCATGTGGGCTGAGGGGCAGTGGTTGTCCTGGGGGCTGGTGACGTGGCCAGCCCCTGTGGACACCCGAGGCTCACGCTGACCTATTTTAGAAACCAAAGCACATTAAACTCACCCCGCCACTCCCTCCATTCCCCTGTGAAATCTATTTTAAAAGATCAGAGTTTTCTTTACATCCGCCTCTGAAATGTGCTGCAGGAGATAAATGGGCCGTAAACAGACTGAGGTGGGGCTGGGGGGCTTCTGATCAGTCAGAGCCCCTGTGTTCACTGGGGCCTCCATTCACTTCCTGACCCAGGATGACGGGGAAGCAGCATTCTGGGGGTCCCGGCCCCCATGCCTCTCTCTGCATCGGACTCCTCCGGGAGCTTCAGCTGTGGATGGAACAGCCCGCTCGCCAGCAGACAGAGCCTGGCACCTGTGTGTCCCTGCCTCGCGCCAGGGCCCCTGCCAGCCTCGCCCCAGAGCCCGGCTGAGCAAGCCTGTCCAGGTGACCATCGGGGTGACCAAGCGTCCACCTGGGACTGGAGCCTGAAATCCAGACTGGCCTGCCCACAAACCCTAGTCCAGCCATCACCCCACTGGCCGCCCCACAGGGCTAGAGCCCCATTCCCTTTGGCCCAGAGGACTGGATGACAGCAGAGTGGTGGCCCTGGGAGGGAGCTGGTCTGTCCCTTGTCCCTCCACAAGAGAGTCCAGCTGGCTCCTCCTGACCACCACTTGGCCAGGAAGCCTAGTGTACCCCACCACCTCCCATCCCACCCAACAGAGGCCCGCCTAGAACCCAGGAACCCCTTAAACCCCAGCTGCCCTCCTGGAAGAAGGCCCTGGGGAAGCCAGGGGGAGCCCACCGCCTCCTCCCAGACACACTGCTCCAGCCGACCACCTGCCGCTGACCATCCGCGCAGGCTGTCTGGGGTGAGGAGCTCAGAGCAGCCCCGCCTGCGGGTGCGGGACAGTGCTGAGACCCAGAGCCTCCTGCTTCACTGGGATTTTGAACCCCTGGGGTCCCAGAGCACCCCTGGACCCAGCCCCTGGCACGTGGCTCAGTCCATCCATCTGGTCCTCCGTTTCCTGCTGGGAAAGGATCCCTGCCTCGGGCCACCAGTGTCCCCCAGCCCCCGACTCTTCCGGGGTCCTGAGTCTCGGGGCTGCGTCGCAACACCTCCACCTTGGTTGAATCCCCATCTTGGCTCCTCCCTGCCTGGGCCATCTCTTCTGGGAAGCCTTTCAGAAGAACTCCCCACACTGGAATGTCTCTCTTTGAACTCAGGAACTAGGGCTGCTCACACCCACTGAGACCCTCTTTGTCCCTTACACACTCACACACACACACATGCATCACTTACACGTCTCTTAGCGAAGCACTCCTGCTGTGGCCAGTCCCGGAAGGAAGCCTCCAGCAGCTCCCAGCTAAGCTCCCCGGGCCTTCAACCAGCTCCCCCTCATGGACCGTGAGCTCCCTGCTCTCAGGCCCTGCACCCACACTCCCTCTCCTTTCCCTCCACGGGGGAGGGGGTCTCAGAACCCCCGGGTGTCCCTCCGAGGCCTGGTGCTGGCCCATGGCCAGGAGAGAGTGGTGCCCTGAGCTGGGTGCTCTGGGCACTGAACCAGGGCCCTCACCAGCCAGTGTCGGGCGACCCTTCGGGTGTCCTTCATGGACACTTCCAGGTCCAGCCCAGAGCACCGGCTGTGGTCACTGCCCAGGAGAACCTCCCATTACCTCCTGGCTTTGGGGACCAGACAGAGAGCCGTGCCAGGGGAGCTGGAGGGCCAGAGGTGGCCCGCGTGGTGTGCCCCCGTCCTTGGCCTGCACCCACGGGCCGAGCCGGACAGGCCTGGGCAGCAGGAGACGTGCGCCATCCTGTGTCCTGAGCTCGGTGGGGGATCCTGGGTCAGTCGGGGACAGCAAGAGCCTGCGGTGTGTGTGCAGCGGCCTGGAGGTTGGGGGTGGGAAAAGTCAGCAGCCGGGAGACTGTGAATAACTCAGACAGCCCAGGCGAGAAGGGACGGGCAGAGGCCAGCCCGGTGGAGTCCAGGCTGCCCCTGCGATTGGACACCTGCCTTGTGGCAGGAGCCAAGCCTTTGCCACTGCCCCCGGCTGGTGCCCAGGGTCACCTCCAGGGCCGGCTGAGTGCTGGCCAGCATCGGCCCAGGGTAGCCCGAGCCTGAGCCTGCAGCCCCAAACCCTCCATCACAGGGCCTGCCACCCAGAACCCGTGGGGGCCTGGTCTGCAAAGTCCCCACAGCTCTCACAGCCTGAGACCCTAGGAGGACCAGCGGGGGGGTGGGGGTCCAGCAACCACTTGCCAGGCCAGCCTTTTCTCTCCCGATGAAGCAGCGTCTCAGGCGGCAGGGGCAGCGGGGCGGGCCGCTCCCGCTCTGGGCCGCACGGTTGGCATTGGCCGTCTCCAGGCCAAGGGCAGACAGCAGCCTGGCCCAGGCCCATGCAGAGCCCTTCTGGGAAGCGGAGCCGTGGTCTATTTTTGCTCTCTGACAACACAACACAGGCAGCCGCTGTGACTTATCTCTGCCGCCCACGGGCATGGCCACAGAGGCAGCTTTGTACCCTCGGGCTCCGCTCCCCCACCCGGAGGGCAGGTGGGGGTAAGGATTTAACAAGCCCCTTCCCCCCACCCTGTGAGCCCAGGCGCCTGAGTCAACAGCCCCTAGAAAGTCCCCAGGACCCCTGCCAGCCAGCCTCTTGACCTGAGATGTTTTTCATGTGGGGCCCATGGGGGGTCATCGCTCCCTCAGGCACTGTCACCCAGTATTATTTGGGGGGCCACCCAAGGCCACCCCAGCTTTTCCCAGCCCCAGGCAGGTGACGAATCTTAGCACAGAAATGAGAGCTTGGAGGACACCCTCCTGGGCCCACCTCTTGCTCCGCAGCCTTCTGAGACCAGCAGGAGCCCTTTGCAGGCGCTGGGGGAGCCTGCTGGAAACCGAAGAGCCCCAGGCGCCGGCTGGCCGCCCTCCTCAGATGACATGGCCCTGTCCCCACGGCCCACCAGGACACCAGGCAAGGCGGAGGATGCCACCCGGTGGCCCTCCGTGACCCCAGGTGACCAGATGACCCCACTGAGGTCTCTGAGGGCTGCTGCCACCTCCTGCCTGGACTGTCCTGGCTGGTCCCAGGGCTGCAGCTGAGGATGCCCCCTGGAGACCCACACTGGGGTCACCGGTGGTCCCAGGCAGCCCAGAGCCGTGGTTCCACGGAGGGCTCTGCAGCAAGGGTCCTGTCTGCTCAGCTGATCAAAGCCTAACCCAGGGCTTGGCTCCAGGCTCCTGCGCGGGTCCATGGAGAGGGATGACCCTTGGTGGTCTGCAACTTCTACCTTCTAAATCAGCTCGCAGACAGGAAAAGGGCACTTCACACCAGGTGCCCGTTCAAGACTTCCATAAATAGAAAGACAGCCACGTGGTCTGGGTTATTTTCCACCACCGTGAACATGAACCTCAGAGAAGCAGCTCCCACTGCAGTCCCCAAAGCTGTCCTGGGGCTGGCGACACGCGCTGCGGCAAATACAGACGTGGGCGTGCTCGCCAGCCTTTGACGCTGGTGCCCAGGAGCAAGCTGACGGGCCAGGTCCCGGCACGGCAAGCACCCTCCATACACCCTGCAGAGACCGGCTCACGTTGCAGGATACCATAGATACACGGTGACTCATCTTCCTCGCTTTTCTGGAAGTAACTTTTACACAGGGCATAATGCATGCATGTTCAGAGCAGTCTGATGAGCCAGCCACTGGCCATACCCCGTGACCACCACCACACTCAAGACGGCTCCAGAAAGCTCCCTCAGGCCCCACCCCCACATGCAGCCCCTGTGGGCTTCTGTCACCATTCACTAGTTTTGCCTCTTCTTGAACCTTCCGTACATAGTATTACACAGAAGGCAATATTTTGTATCCTTCTTTCTCTTAAGTTTTGAATGCATACTCCATGTTCATTGCTGAGTAACGTTCCACTGTGTGACTATAGCACTGACTTTCTGTCCAATTTTCTGTTGAAGGGTATTGGAGGTTTTGTTTTTCTTTGCAGTTTTTAGCTATTATCTACAAAGCCACTATAAATGTTCTTTTACGGTCTTTTTATGGACATGTATTTTCATTCCTCTTGAGTAAATGGAATTTCTGGGTCATAAAGCAGATGTGTGTTTAATTTTGTAAGAAATGGCCAAACAGTCTTCGAGAGTGACTGTGCAATTCCACCGTCCCCCCAGCAGTACTGGAGAGGTCCAGCTGCCCCCATCCTCACCCGTTAGGTGGTGTCTGTGGTTTGTAATTCCAGCCACCTGGTGCATGAGAAATGCCATCTCCTTGTGGTTTTCATTACCTGTCCCTAGTGACTAATGATATCTGATGGTGTGGATTTTATTATTGATTAGTAGGACTCGTCACACGTTTAAGACAAAAGTCCTGTGTTAGGTGTGTGTAGTGAATCTTCTCTTCCAGTCTGCAGAATGCACCTTTAGCAGTGTCTTTTTACGAGCAGACGCTTATCATTTAATGAAGACTAATTGGTCGGTTCCTGCTTTGGCTTTATTGCCTTTTGTGTCCTCCCTAAGAAACCCATCTCCTGTGTTCCCTTTTACCAGTTTTCCAGGTTAAGTTTTATATGCAGTGCATGGGTCTATGACGCAGCTCAAGCTTTTTGTGCAGTGGGAGGGGTGGGTTGGCATTGATTTTTCTGTTTATCTACTTGTTTCAATCATTTGTGGAGAAACTTCTTTCCTGATTGAAGTGCCTCAGCACCTCCCAGAAAATCAATTAACCACAGTAGTTTCCCAACATTGTAAAGCACGAAATGTCATTTAATTGTACACTTGGAAAACGGTCTCTTTTACATTGTGTGGATTTCATCTCAATTTAAAAAATTCATTTCATGTATGAGTGTCCTGTTGATGCAAATGTCTGTACTTACAGCAAGCTCCCACTCTCCCGATTACTGCACCCGCACTGTCACTCTAGAAATTAAGTCGGGTGAGTCCTCCAACTCTGTTATTTTTCAAGAGTACTTGGCTATGTGGGATTCTTTGCATTTTCATGTACCTTTCAGAATTGAGTCAGCTTCTATAAGTGACTCCAGATTTTGATTGGGAAGGGATCAATTTGGAGAAAATTAACATTTTAACAATTGCATGTCTTACAGTCCCTAAACAGGGTGTGTGTCTGAACTTATTTACATCCTTAATTTCTCTCAGCTGTGTTTTATAGTTTTTAACAGATTTTAATGTACTATAATTTATTCCTCTGTGTTTTATATTGACGCTACTATTGTAGTGAGAGTTTTAAATTTTATTTTTCTAAGGATTTGTTGCTAGTATATGAAAATACAATGGATTATTCATGTTGGCTTTGTATCCTCTGAACTTCCCAAATTTATTTATATCTAGAATAGGGTTTTTTGTGGTTAATTTTTTAGAATTTCCCACGTAAACAATGGTGATGTTTGTGAACAGAGACAGTTTCACTTCCTTCGTTCCAACATTCATGACTGTTCTGTCCTTGACTGCCTTCCAGTGCTCTCCAGGACCCACAGTACAGTGTTTACAGAAGAGGCGAAAACATACATTTTTGAACTATTCCTGATAGTCAGGGTAAACCAATCAATATTTCACTATTAGTATGAAAGTTACTAACAGAATTAGAATTTGTAGTGGAGTTGCCAGTTTCCGTAGATGTCTTTTATCAGATTGAAGACTTTTCCTCCCACTACTCGATTGTGAAAATTTTTATCATACATGGATTTGCGTGTTCTCAGATGCTTTTTCTGCATTTATTAAGATAAATATATTTTCTCCTTTTCCCTGTTACTGTGCTGAGTTGCACTGATTGGTTTTGAATGGTGAATTAACCTTGCATTCCTGTCATAAACCTCATTTCGTCCTAATGCATTGTTCTTTTTATACGTTCCTGCATTTGGTGTTGTCATTTTTAAAAAGTAATTGTGCATTTGCGTTCAGGAGGTTATGGGTCTGTAAATGTCATTTCTTGTAATATCATTCTCATGTTTGCTATTAGGATCTTCCTGGCCTCATAAGATAATTTTAAATGTGTTCCATCCTTCTCAATTTTCTGAGTTTGTGTAAAATTGATATTATTTTTTCTTTAATATTTGGTAAAATTTAACAATAAAATCATCTGGGCCTGCTTCTTTGTAGAAATGTTTTTAATGATAAATTCAATTTCCTTGATATATATCAGTTCAGTTCAGTTCAGTCGCTCAGTCGTGTCTGACTCTTTGTGACCCCATGAACATGCTAGGCCTCTCTGTCCATCACCAACTCCTGGAGTTTACACAAACTCATGTCCATGGAGTCAGTGATGCCACCCAACCATCTCATCCTCTGTCGTCCCCTTCTCCTCAGACCCTCAATCTTTCCCAGCATCAGGGTCTTTTCAAATGAGTCAGCTCTTCACATCAGCTGGCCAAAATTTTGGAGTTTCAGCTTCAACATCCATCCTTCCAATGAATACCCAGGACTGATCTCCTTTAGGATGGACTGGTTGGATCTCCTTGCAGTCAAAGGGACTCTCAAGAGTCTTCTCCAATACCACAGTTCAAAAACATCAATTCTTCAGCACTCAGCCTTCTTTATAGTCCAACTCTCACATCCATAAATGACCACGGGAAAAACCATAGCCTTGACTAGATGGACCTTTGTTGACAAAGTAATGTCTCTGCTTTTTAATATGCTGTCTAGGTTGGTCAAAACTTTCCTTCCAAGGAGTAAGCATCTTTTAATTTCATGGCTGCAGTCACCATCTGCAGTGATTTTGGAGCCCAAAAAATTAAGTCTGCCACTGTTTTCACTGTTTCTCCATTTGCCATGAAGTGATGGGACCAAATGCCATGATCTTAGTTCTCTGAATGTTGAGATTTAAGCCAACTTTTACCCTAACCTCTTTCACTTTCATCAAGAGGCTTTTTAGTTCTTCACTTTCTACCATAAGGGTGGTATCATCTGCATATCTGAGGTTATTGATATTTCTCCCAGCAATCTTGATTCCAGCTTGGGCTTCTTCCAGTCCAGCGTTTCTCATGATGTATTCTTCATAGAAGTTAAATAAGCAGGGTGACAATATACAACCTTGACAGACTCCTTTTCCTATTTGGAACCAGTCTGTTGCTCCATGTCCAGTTCTAACTGTTGCTTCCTGACCTGCATACAGGTTTCTCAAGAGGCAGGTCAGGTGATCTGGTATTCCCATCTCTTTCAGGACTTTCAACAGTTTGTGGTGATCCACACAGTTAAAGCCTTTGGCATAGTCAATAAAATAGAAACATGTTTTTCTGGAACTCTCTTGCTTTTTCCATGATCCAGTGGATGTTGACAATTTGATCTCTGGTCCCTCTGTCTTTTCTAAAACCAGTTTGAACATCTGGAAGTTCATGGTTCACATATTGCTGAAGCCTGGCTTGGAGAATTTTGAACATGACTTTACTAGCGTGTGAGATGAGTGCAATTGTGCGGTAGTTTGAGCATTCTTTGGCATTGCCTTTCTTTGGGATTGGAATGAAAACTAAACTTTTCCCGTCCTATGGCCACTGCTGAATTTTTCACATTTGCTGGCATATTGAGTGCAGCACTTTCACAGCATCATCTTTCAGGATTTGAAATAGCTCAACTGGAATTCCATCACCTCCACTAGCTTTGTTCGTAGTGATGCTTTCTAAGGCCCACTTGACTTCACATTCCAGGATATCTGGCTCTAGGTGAGTGATCACACCATCATGATTATCTGGGTCGTAAAGATTTCTTTTGTACAGTTCTTCTGTGTATTCTTGCCACCTCTTCTTAATATCTTCTGCTTCTGTTAGGTCCATACCATTTCTGTCCTTTATCAAGCCCATCTTTGCATGAAATGTTCCCTTGGTATCTCTAATTTTCTTGAAGAGATCTCTAGTCTTTCCCATTCTATTGTTTTCCTCTATTTCTTTGCACTGATCACTGAGGAAGGCTTTCTTATCTCTCCTTGCTATTCTTTGGAACTCTGTATTCAAATGGGAATATCTTTCCTTATCTCCGTTGCTTTTCACTTCTCTTCTTTTCACAGCTATTTGTAAGGCCTCCTCAGACAGCCACTTTGCTTTTTTGCATTTTTTTTTTCTTGGGGATGGTCTTGGTCCCTGTCTCCTGTACAATGTCACAAAACTCCATCCATAGTTCATCAGGCACTCTATCTATCAGATCTAGTCCCTTAAATCTATTTCTCACTTCCACTGAATAATCCTAACGGATTTTATTTAAGTCATACCTGAATGGTCTAGTGGTTTCCCCCACTTTATTCAATATAAGTCTGAATTTGGCAATGAGGAGTTCATGATCTGAGCCACAGTCAGCTCCTGGTCTTGTTTTTGCTAACTGTATAGAGCTTCTCCATCTTTGGCTGCAAAGAATATAATCAATCTGATTTCGGTGTTGACCATCTGGTGATGTCCATGTGTAGCGTCTTCTCTTGTGTTGTTGGAAGAGGGTGCTTGCTATGACCAGTGAGTTCTCTTGACAAAACTCTATTAGCCTTTGCCCTGCTTCATTCCATGCTCCAAGGCCAAATTTGCCTGTTACTCCAGGTGTTTCTTGACCTCCTGCTTTTGCATTCCAGTCCCCTATAATGAAAACGACAATATTTTTGGGGAGTTAGTTCTAAAAGGTCTTATAGGTCTTCATAGAACCGTTCAACTTCAGCTTGTTCAGCATTACTGGTTGGGGCATAGACTTGGATTACCTTGATATTGAATGATTTGCCTTGGAAACAAACAGAGACCATTCTGTCACTTTTAAGATTGCATCCAAGTACTGCATTTCGGACTCTTTTGTTGACCATGATGGCTACTCCATTTCTTCTAAGGGATTCCTGCCCACAATAGTAGATATTATGGTCATCTGAGTTAAATTCACCCATTCCAGTCCATTTTAGTTCACTGATTCCTAGAATGTCGACATTCACTCTTGCCATCTCCTGTTTGACCACTTCCAATTTGCCTTGATTCGTGGACCTGACATTCCAGGTTCCTATGCAATATTGCTCTTTACAGCATCAGACTTTAATTCCATCACCAGTCACATCCACAGCTGGGTGTTGTTTTTGCTTTGGCTCCATCCCTTCATTCTTTCTGGAGTTATTTCTCCACTGATCTCCAGTAGCATATTGGGCACCTACCAACCTGGGGAGTTCATCTTTCAGTATCCTTTCTTTTTGCCTTTTCATACTGTTTGTGGGGTCTTAAGGCAAGAATACTGAAGTGGTTTGCCATTCCCTTCGCCAGTGGACCGCATTCTGTCACTTGATATATGTAGGGCTATTCATATTTTTTTGTCTTCTAAGTGTCAGAGTGGATAAATTAGGTCTTTGAAAGAATTGTTCTTATCTCCTAATTTGATGGGAATTTGGGGGTGACAGTTTTTCATTCAATACTTTAAATATGCGCTTCCATTGTCTTCTGGCCTCCATTGTTTCTGGTAAGAAGTCAGCCATGATTTGTACTGTTTCTCCTGACTGCATGAACTTTTTCTCTGACTGCATTCGAGAGTCTCTCCTTATCACTAGCTTTCAGCAACTTGACTGTGGTGTGCCTAGGGGTTATTTTCTTTGCATTTATCCAGTTTAAATCTCACTGATTTTGAGTCTGTCCATCTGTACTTTTTACCAAATTTGTTGGGGTTTTTTCCCATATATTTTGTCTATCCCATTCCCTATTTTCTTTCCTTTTGTAACTCCCACTACAAGTCTTTTAGACTGCTTGATGATGTCCCCCAGGTCAATGAGGCACTGTTGTTTTTCTTTTTCTCTCTCTTTCCATAAATTTGTCATTTAAAAAACCTGCCTTCAAGTTTGCATAGTTTTCTTCTTACAACACCAATCTTTTGTTAAGCCTATCCAGTAACTCTTTCATCTTAGATATATTACATCTAAGTATTAAAATATCTATTTGGTTGTGTTTATAGTCTCCTTTTTCTGTTGAACTTTCTTCCATCTATTCATTCATTTTGACCAATTTTCACATAATGCCTTGAACAATAACACATTATTGACTGGCGAAATTTGCAGAAACTAACAGCTATGGTGTTAATACAATATAATCAACAATGTGCTAATGACAATACTTTTAAGTGCTTTTCTGCTAATTTCAGCATGTAGTGCAAATTGGGTATACTGATATTAATTGCTTGCCTTTTGTTCGTCGCTCATACTTTCTTGTTTGTTCACATGTCTAGTAGCTTTTGTTGTTTAGTGGATAATATTGACGATATGTTGTTCAGACTCTGGGATCCATTATCTTTCTCTGAAGATTATTTTAATTTTAATAAAAATCTAATTTACTAGATAATCACCTTGAACTTGTGGAAACTTCTTTAAATTATTGGGATAAATCTATTTTGACATTAGTTTTAGGGACATAGTCTTTGCTCCTTTGTTGTGACCTTTATGGGATTCCAATGGAAAATGCAAGGTTTTTCCCAAGCCCCTGTACTGGGCAGGCTTTCTGCTCTAAATCCTGACTCTTCTGGAGGGGGCAGCAGTTAAATTTTCTACTCTACTGTTCCATCTATGACTTCCCACCAAGCTCCTTCACACATTCTCCATGTACCCCCAAGGGTCAAGGGAGGTTTATACAAGATTTGGGGCCACCCTGTCTGTGGCTCCCTATACTCTTGGACTTCCCTCCTTAGTTTCCAACAGCTCTGGGGGCCCAGATGCTGCCTTCTGACTCTTCAAGCCAGTTACACAGCAGTGTTGCTTGAGCTGCATGCGTCCTGCACGGTGGAGACTCGAGGGCGCCCTCGGCTGGAGCATCTGCAGTCTCTCTCCACTTTAGGTTGCGCTTCAGTGCCTTGAAACACATTGGTGTTCTGTGTGCTTATCTGTTCAGAGTTTACTATCACTTTCTGAAGGAAAATGAGTCTAATGCAAGCTGTATCACCATCATCAGACTCCATTACTTTTCTCATAAGTATGCAGAACGGGATGTCCCGCCTGGGTTTATGGACTCATCAGGCAAGACTCATGGTAAGAGGGCCATTTGTGACTGAGGCGGCTCCTCTTCTTTAACGCCCCCTCCCCCTCGCTGACTCCAGCACCCTGAGGTCACTTCTGTGCCTGCCTGCTAGGGACAGCTTCATCAGACATTCACAGGTTACTACACAGGACTCCTACCACAGCCTCCAGTTTATGGGTTGGACCATCACAAGAGTAAGGTCACTCTGTCCTCAATCAGGACTCTGAGCTGCAGAGATGTTTCTAACGGCCTCGAGAGCTGTACAGGAGCCGGCTCTCAGCAGTGGATCAAGGGGCCCTGGACAGCCTTGCGGGGAGGGAGCTGTGATCCTGGCCTTGACCAACGAGCCAGAACCACCCTCACCCCAACCCCAGCCTGTGCCCACAGCCCTGAGCAGGAGAAGGCGGGAAAGGAGACCCGAGTGGTTCATCTCTCTACTTCCAGAGACCCGGTAGGAGCAGAGAAGGGAGAGCCTCGTGGGGGCAGAGAAGCTTGGCGAGGACCACAGGCCGAGCAGGGAAAGGAGAGAGGAAGACGCAGAACCGGGGCACAGGACTGGACAGCACACGGCTTCAGCAGAGGCCGCCGGCCCTGACAGGGCCCAGGACTGGACAACACACGGCTTCAGCAGAGGCCGCAGAGGCCGCTGGCCCTGACAGGGCCCAGGACTGGACAGCACGCGGCTTCAGCAGAGGCCGGGGCCCTGACGGGGGCCGGGGCTGCTCGCAGCCCGGGGGAGGTGGCCTGCAGGAGCACACACGCCAGGAAGTACAAAGGAGGCTGGGGCAGCCCTCCGTGGCTACCCACACGGCAGGAAGAGTCCGCGTCTCAGCTCTCACCCAGGGCTCCAAATGCAACGAGGCAACCGGACGGCAACACGGTCTGTAGAGGGCTGACCCTGGAGTTCTCTGTTCTCTCGGGCCAGTGAGGTGTCAGAGAGAGAGTTGCACAGATGCCTGGGTTGGGAAAGCATCCCAGAAAACGCTGCTCAGGTGAGATGAACAAGAAATGGATGAAAACAAGGATTACATGTAAGAGAAGATACGGTACAAAAAGCAAGACAGCAGAGACCCAAGCCAGGACGTCACACACCAACGTTCAGACCATGAGCTTCTGGAGCAGAATGCAAATGTCAAAATAATTACTGCAAAACACAAAATGAAGAAAACACATTCACAAAATAAAGATCGAGAAGATCACATTATTCAAACATAATGTGAGCGCTGGAAGGAGAAGAAAATTAAACAGGCTAACATCTAACTATTGGTATAGTATTAATGCTGGCAGAGAAATAAGGAATAAATATGTGGGTTAAACCTTAAAGTAGCCACTGGTAGAAAAAAATGCCTCATATTCAAATAAAGAAAACAGTAAGCAAGAAAACCCAAGCAATGTAACAAAAGCAATTAGTAATGATAATAACGTACTAAGTTGTTTCAAAGAGTTGTCCTGACTCTTTACAAGCCCATGGACTATAGCCTGCCAGGCTCTTCTATCCATGGGATTTCCCAGGCAAGAATACAGGAGTGGGTTGCCATTTCCTTCTGCCGGGGATCTTCCCGCCCCAGGGATCGAACCCAGGTCTCTTGTCTCCTGCACTGGCAGACGGGCTCTTTACCACCAGCTCCACCTGGGAAGCCCACACGATAATAATAATAAAGCGTGGGAATGTTAAAGAACAGGAAGTATAGTAAGAGATGATAAAAAGACAAAACACAGCCTTACAATAAGACCCAGAGCGGGGACCAACTTTCCAATGGGCCCAAAGATACAATCCAACACGCTGTTGTTAAGGAGCTGGAGATCAGACAAGACCAGGTTGAACCCACACAGCACAGCTGAGCCAGCCCCAGTGTGGAACCATGGTACAGCTCTCCCGGTGGGCACACGAGCTCGATCCCATGGATCTCCCTACATACACAGTGCAGTGTGGAGCTGTGAGTCAGGTAGAAGCCCAGTACAGAAAGGACAGGTGTGCAAGGAATACCATAAGGAAAACGGTACAAGACCACCTGGAAATATGTGTTGCTCGCTCGGTCGTGTCTGACTCTTTTCCGACCCCATGGATTGTAGCCCATCAGGCTCCTCTCTCCATGGGTTTCTATGGGCAAGAATACTGGAGTGGATTGCCATTCTCTTCTCTGGGGGATCTTCCCAACCCAGGGGTCAAACCCAGGCCTCCTGCATGGCAGGCAGATCCTTCACCCACTGAGCCACCTGGCAAGTGTGTAAGAGGCACCAAAAGGTTTCTTCGTGTTTAGAATTCAGCAAGTCACAGGCTCTTTCCATGTGCACTGTGTGTTTCTGTGCGATTTACCCTCACCGGCTCCGACTTTACCTTCCCGCCTCTCAAAACCCTTCTTTCCGTTTTGGGCACACAGAGGCTGAGTTTCAGCGGCAACCCTCTCTTGGAAGGAGGACCAGCGAGCCTGGGCAGGGGTCCGAGAGATACTCAGAGACCTTCTACGTCAGCACCCTGGCTGCTCAGGTGCGAAGGCTAAGGCCCAGGGAGGGCGACACCCCCAAGGTCTTGGGGCAATCTCGGGGAGCCCAGCACGAGGATACCTCCTCCCCCTGGGTCCTGCCAGTTGATCTTCTCTCCCTGGACCTGCAGAGGCTCCCGAGGGCATGGTTTCCCCCTCCTTCCCCAGAGGGCTGGCCGAGGATGGCTCTGCACCTTCTGCCTAGCACCACCTGCTCAGGCCAGGTCCGACTTCATTCCCACCTCACCCAGGCTGGCGCCTGAACCCCGAGAGCAGAGTGGCCACAGAGCCCTCACTCACTCCCTCTTGCCACCAGAAATTCTCAAAAGATCCCCTCATGACTCAGCTACTGCGGTTAGTTTCAAATACACCTCATTCCCTGGAAAGACATCAGTGAGCCTGAAGAGCAAAGTGCAGGCTCCATGGAGACGTTGACAACACTCGGCGAAAGTTCTGCATCCAGGGAGTAAAAAGAGCTCCAGGTCAGAAAAAAAGAAAAGTGGACAAAGGTCTCGAAAGGGTAGTTTTGAGAACCAGGGGTGTTCAAGGGGTCAAGTGCGTATGGAACGGCACCTGGCCTCACCCCACTGTTGTTCAGTTGCTAAGGCATGTCCAGCTCTTTGAGACCCCATGGACTGCAGCACACCAGGCTTCCCTGTCCTTTACCATCTCCCAGAGTTTGTTCAAACTCATGTCCATTGAGTTGGTGATGCCATCCACAGGGAAGAGCAAATTCAAACCAAACACATGTACAACGACTTGAACAAACAAACACAGCCCACGTGGACAAGTTGAGCAATCAGAATCCTTCTACAAGAGTGACAGAAGCCTAAGGCATCACCACTGCTTGCAAGCCTCCACTTCGCTGAGATTTGCAAGTTGCATGACTCAGCAATTGCATGTGTCTGTATATTAACATCCCCAACACAGACGTGTGCGTAAATGCACTGGGGGCTGTTGACTCCGAGGCAGCAACAGCAACCATAAGGCCCGCCAGTGCTGGCGCGGTGGTTGCCCGGGTCCATCTGCTCATGCCCTGGGGTATCAGATCAGATCAGATCAGTCGTGTCCGACTCTCCGCGACCCCACGAATCACAGCACGCCAGGCCTCCCTGTCCATCACCAACTCCCGGAGTTCACTCAAACTCATGTCCACAGAGTCGGTGATGCCATCCAGCCATCTCATCCTCCGTCGTCCCCTTCTCCTCCTGCCCAATCGCAAACTACAGCTTAACACAGCGAGCACAAACCTCCCAAGCACTGTGCTGCACGGGTGAGACCTCACATGAAACAAAAGTACATCCCACATTACTCATTTATGAGACGTTTTAAAACCGGCCAGAGTCCTCTCTGGGAGTGGGGTGACTTTAGGAGGTGGAGGGAGCCTTCTAGGACACCAGAAAGGAAGCAGGTCTGGAATCTGGGACTCTTTGCTGCAGTGCTAACACCTGGACACACCTCCCCTCAGCAACAAAATACAAAGAAACTGTTTAGGACTAAAAATAACTGCCTGTTTCCTCAGTTAGGGAAATTCTGGGCCCAAAAGATACAAACAGACCAAAAAAATCCAACCTCATCTTTGGAGCAAAAACAGGGTGTTGGGAGCAAAAGCAGGGTACTGTGCATACTCCCTGCACTCAGCACCACCTAAGGGGTGGGCAAAACGCCCACGCCACCCCTCTAGCCCAACGCTCACACCACAGAAGGAACGGGCTTGCCCCCACTCAGGGAGCAGGCAAGCAAAGAAACCTGTTGCTTGTTCTTGCCCCTCCCGCTGCAGCTGGGCCCCAGTAAAGCCGTGTCTGGACGTTTCGTCTGCCCTCTGATCAGCCTCTGTTGACTGGGGACGGCAGAGAGCTCTGGTCCGGAACAAGCGCTGCTGTCCGGACTTGGGTGCTGTTACACGGGTGCCTTTACTTGGTGAACGTTCACTAAGTTGAGCGCCTTTGCTCTGTGCCTTTCTGTGTAAACAATCCACTTCAGAAACTTAAAATGAAAAACTTACCAACAATCAGGGGAAAAAACTGATTTATACTCACACCCGGGGGAGACCCTTTTGAATTCCTGTTTGAAAACTTCGGCTAATCCTTTTGAATTTGAAGCAGCAGCAGACCCCACCGTTCTGCTTGCAGAACACAACATCTGCCTGCAGCCCGGACTAACTGTGCGTCCAGCGTTTGTTCAACCTCAGGGCAGAGCTACACCACAGACAGGGAATGACTGAGGACCCTCCACTCCTCGAGGCCCCGGTGGGCCTGGCCTGCATCTGGGTGGGTCTGGGGGCTGTTCAGTGCGACGGTGCCCACGAGAGGGAGGTGAGAAAGGAAAGCGCGGCAGTGAGCCACTGAAGGACCCGGCAGGCCGGCGGAGTCACCGCTCAGAGGCTCCAGCTTGTACGTGGGCACGTCCCCGGGGCCCACCGGCTGCCCCTGTCTCGTGCCCGGCTCTGCGCCTCCAGGCCTGCTGGCCACCCCCTCCTCTGCAGGGCTCCTGCTGCCCGGCTCGTGGGGGTGGGTTGGCAGGCTGGCAGTGCCATTATCGAACAGCTCCGTGAGATATGAGTTGAGCTTGGCTGCCCTGCAGTGATTGAAAGCCCGATTTGACAGGCCATTTGGAAGGAATCTAACCTGAGCCAAAGGACTTCAGGCTGGCAATGGTGAGTTTTCTGGTTAGGTGTCCTGGCCCACCCTGGAGGGTTCCAGTCCCTCTGCTCTGAGGGGTGCATTTGTTTGGAAAAGGGTCCGCTGCTCAGGTTAACACAGGTCGGGGTGACGGCTGGATGGGAAGGACAGCAACCTGAGCCCCCAGATCCAGGGCTGGTCCAGCGGCTGCCCCCACCAGCCTGCATAACCTCCCAGCCCTCACTGCCCAGGGCCTGACCCGGCCAGGTATTTGGGGAAGGCTTCCCTCCCAGACCAAGGCCGTGGGGGCCACAAAGCGACCTGAGCCGGAGGCGATGTGCATCCCCCGGCACGGGTGAGCCTCGGCGGCAGGGAGAACTCTCAGGAGCCCCACCAGAGTCAGGGAGGGCAGGCTGCAGCTGCAGCGCCTGGAAACCCCGGGGGCGGGTGCAGAAAGGGGGCGGGCTGGAGAAGAGAAGTCAAGGTGACCGGGGGACCGGGGACACTGGTTGTCTGCGCTTCCCGGCGGCCATGAGTAACGCTGCAGCAAAGG
Source organism: Moschus berezovskii (assembly GCF_049115385.1). Taxonomy (NCBI): domain Eukaryota; kingdom Metazoa; phylum Chordata; class Mammalia; order Artiodactyla; family Moschidae; genus Moschus; species Moschus berezovskii. The sequence continues at coordinate 1,248,842 of NC_142463.1, read as the reverse complement.
TGGGGCGGCTGGGTGGCTGAGGAAACGTGACGTGTGGAGGCAGGCTTAAGAGAGAAGGGCATCCTCCCATCTGTGACACCGTGGATGAACCTGGAGGATGTCACGGCCGCTGAGATAAGTCACAGGAGACACAGAGGGGCAAACAGCATGATCTCACTCTGCTGGAATCTGAAACAAAACTCAGAGGAGAATGGTGGCTGCCAGGGCCTGGGGGAGGGGAGATGGGGGGAGAGTTTTGCTTCATCTGTGTGTGTTCGCATGTCTGTGTGTACATGTGTGTGCATCCATGCGCATGTGGGCGCCTATGCCTGCACACACGTTTGTGTGTGTGTGCATGCTAAATCGTGTCCAACTCTTTGTGATCCCACGGACTGTAGCCCACCAGGCTCCTCTGTCCATGGGATTCTCCAGGCTAAAATACTGGAGTGGGTTGCCATTTCCTCCTCCAGGGGATCTTCCCGACCCAAGGATGGAACCCGCACCTCCTGCATTGCAGGTGAATTCTTTACCTCTGAGCTGCCGGGGAAGCCCTAAAGGGTCAGTAACTCCTTCCGAAGACTAGGAAAGGCACATAACATCTCCCCTCGCTGGCTGGTCAATATTGCTCACACCAACAGAGAAGAAAAGCGTGTGCTCTGATTACACTTGCACAATCTAGCTAACTCGTGGTTTGCCAGTGAAGAGCATGCTCTTCATGAGATGAATCACCTTAGCTTTGGTGTTCCAGTGTTTTTATTCTTCTATAAAAGTCCGTCTGAATTCTGTGAATGGTTCCACAGCAAGCGTCCACCTCAGGGAGCCACCCCGAGGCGGGTGGGATGAGCTGAGAGCCCCCCGTCTGGGGGTTGAGGAGGAAGGAGACAGCCCGGCCCGGGTGACCGGAGGAGGGCATCTCCCCGGTGGTCAGGGTGAGGGGAGTCGGAGGGGCTGAGTGGAGGGCGGCATGGAGCAGGGGCTGACGGCAGGGCCAGGAGGGGACGTGTGCAGCCCGCGGGCTGGGCTCCCAGTCCAGTGCTCCAGGGCGAGCCACAGGCCCTCCCCAGTCTTCCACGCCCTGTCCTCCCATCTGACCCTTTGCTTCCTGAAGGCATCAAGCTGGGGGCGGGGGGAGCTTCCCCAGGGACCCCCTCTCAGCACCGCACCCCAAGGTGACCGGGCTCCTTCACTGGCTCCTCCCAAGTCCGACAACAAACCCAGAGCCCTCAGCTGCTCAGAGCCTGCCCGGGGGTGGGCACTTGGTCCTCCCCCGCAGACTGTGTGCCAGGCTCAGGGCTGGGCTGGTGGGGGAGACACCTGGTTCCGTGGTATAAGGGCCTGGAGTAAGAACTGTGGCTGAGATGGCTCTTCGCCGTGCGGTGTGACTTGGAGCTGCGGGGTGAGCCCATGAACGAGCGAACCTGTGGGCCAATCAGTGAGTGCCGTGGGGCTGCAGGCCACCCTTCCCTCCACAGGGTTGCACCTGGGGGCTCCTGAATCTGTCCAGAGGTTGGGTCAGGGAGCCAGCAGAGAGGCCGTGAGGGCACAGGGGCTCCCCAGTCAGAAGGAGAGGGGAGGACAGGGATGCTCGGGGCCAAGCCCAGGACCGTCCACCAGCATGCACGTCGCGGGCACAGGCGGCCTCTCAGAAAATGCCCGTGACCCTGGGTGCAGGTGACACACTGCCACGTGCCCAGGGGCCCAGAGACTCTGACCAGCTTCAGCCTCTTGAATATTAACAACTTTAGGGCTGAGAAATATCCACAAGTGGCTATTTCGAGTGAAGAGGTAGGTGGCAGGGCAGGCTAGGAAATATCTGTGAGGGTTAAACAGAAGGTCAGCGTCCAGGAGACGCGGACATCCCCCTGTCAGAAAAATCCTCAGAGGAAGAGTGAGGAGCCCAGATGTGGGGGGAGGGGGGAAGCTTGAAGGGGAGGAAGGCCAGGACCCAGGGGACCCGGCTCGCAGTGACTCTCCCAGGGACCCCGGACAGTGTGGATGACGCAGCTGCAACTGCCATCCTGGGCAGCCACGGGGCTGACCGACGTGTAGACAGCCGACGGCACAGGTGAGGGCCAGACCTCTAAGATGCTCGTTGCGTGAAGACGGCCCCCACACACGCGGGTGTGCAGTGTGACCGTCGATGTGAGCGGAGACCTTGCTTGTGTGCACACGTCCTTCAGCAGGCGTAGACACCAACGTACGGAAACCCTCCCGGGAAGGACACTCCCTCCAGGGAGAGAGCAAGGCAGGGCGGGGGGGGCGGCCGGGGGCCATCGCAGGTTTCGTCCTTCTGTCCCTGTCCGTGTGGATCCTGTTCGCAGGGAGCGGGGTCCCTCTGCGCGGGCGGCCCCGAGCCCGCCGACCTGGCGCTGGACGTGGGTTCTTGCCGGAGAGCGGGTCTCCTCCTGAGCTGCAAGGTCCTCGCCGTCCCCCACCAGAGGCAGACTCCAGGCCCCCCCGATCACGCACCTTGAAGCCTCAGGGGTGTCCCCATTCGGCCATTTCCCCAGGGGCCTCCCCTAGACAGGCGCTGGGGGACAACTGCCGGCTGAAGGCTCCTGCCCCGACCTGCCCGGGTGGCCTGTCCCTGCTCTAGGACATGGAGCACCTTCCAGCTCAGAAGGGGGAACCCCTCCTTTCAACCCCGCCGACCCTGAGCACGCCCCTCCACCTCCCGCTGCCCTTTCCTGAGCCGTGACTCCAGCCGGTTGTCATCACACCCACAGCAGCCCCTTGCCGGGACCCGAAACAGCGGCCGCACCCCGGGGGCCCTGGCTCACAAGGTCTCCCGACAGAAGGAGGTGGCTCTGAGCTGAGGTTTTACTGTCCCTCGGAGTAAAAACCTGCCACTGAACGTTTGCGGCAACGGCAGAATTCTCCATCAGTGACTGCTCATTCAAAGCCTTTTATTTAAAGGAAGTCAGGGGAGGAGTACACGCCCCCCAGGACTAGAAGTTTCCACGCTTCCCCCACCCTCTCAGCGACCACAGGGACAGGCCAGCTCCACCCTGCAGCCCCCGTCCCACCCCAGCTGTTGGTCATCATTTGTGGACAAGGAAACGGCTCTGGGCCCAGGAGGACTCTCCTCCCAGAGGCTGCGGGCACCCAGCCCCCGCCAGTCTGGGGGCTCGCACTCTCTCTCCCCCTTGTCTCATTTTCTGGGTGCCTCCAGGGGCTGGCCTACTGAGGCCCCCAAGACGAATGGACCTAGCCAGGCCTCAAAAAGAATCCCCAGTCCCGTGCAGACACAGACCAGGGGCTGCCCAGGGAGGCACAAGGCTTCGCTTCAGTGTCCAGGACCAGAGGGTCCACGGGTGACCTCCAGGTGGGGTGGAGTGGGGTGGGGGTCCAGGACGGGGCGGGTCAGCACTATGGCTGGGAGCCTGGAGCTGGAGCTGCAGGTCTGTGGCAAGTCCTCTTGCAAAACCCTTTTAAAAAAAATTACCTTGGGTTGTTGTCGTTTGATTAGCAATAGAAGGTAATCTTTATGGCAAGAGCTGTTTCTAACAGGAGTGATCTAACTCTTAGTGGAGAGTGATATTTTGTAGGGTGGTCAAAATTCAAAGCCCCTTGGACTAGTGGCCACGATTAATGGAAGAGAAAGCTCAAGCGGCCACCACAGCCTCTCAGTGGAAGGTGGGTCTCCGCCGTCCTAACTGAGCACACTCACGTTTCACTGGGTTCCCACGACCCCAAGGGCTTCCAGAGACCACACTTCTCTCCAGCATCTTCCATCCACGTAAACGTCCCTTTTTTGGGTCTGTTTGTGACTTCTGCACTGCCTGGTTTCACGCCCGGGGCATCACACAAAAGGAATCAGTGCAATTATGGCTAATCCCTGTCTAGACCTGCAAACCCCTCACCATGGCAGAGCAGTCACGGTCTGGGCAGGCACCTCGGCCAGCTGCCCATGGCCTGCAGGGCTCTGGGTGGCCAGCTCTGCAGGGCTGTAGTGTGTGCCCAGGGCCCAGGCAAGGACACACTATCCCACAGGAGGAGCCCTGTCCCACAGCCTGCCCTGCTAGCCTTCCTGGCGGGCCGTGCTGGGGACAGCTGTGGTCTCAAGGGCTCCAGGGCCAGCTGTGGGGGACCCCTTCCAACTGCATCTCAGCATTTAGCTGCCCAGGGAGGCAGGAGCCACACCCGGGGCACTGCTCCTCCCAAATAAACTGAGTCACGGGTGCTGCTGACCCATGGGGTTGTGCCCACACGGGCCTGGTCAGCTCTGCTCTCCAGTGACCTGAGCTCTGGACCTGGAGCCAGGCTGTCCTGAGCAGATCTGGCAGTAAGGTCCGGTGGTCTATTCTGGGACCCAGGCATGGAGGCGAGTCTGGGGAAGGAGCAGCCATGCCCTCAGGGAGGGCCCTGTGTCCGGCCGCGAGGGCCTTGGCTAGTAGTGTGTTCCACACACAAGGCAGGCGCACAGGCAGCAACTTTAGAACATGAGGCTGCTCTTGCATTTTTCCATGTGGCCGCCGCAAGGCCAGCTGCGGCTTCTGTCTGGGGCTCTGGTCTGTGATTCTGGGTAGCAAGAAGGCCTGCTGCTCGGGAGCACGCCCTGTCTTCGAGGCTCTGGCTAGAAACCAGAGACTGCAGCAGGTGCCCTGCCCCCTGGCCAGGCAGCAGCGTCTCCAAGAACCCGGCCGGGCAGCAGAGTCTTCAAGGACCAGTGCAGATCCCCAGGCCCCCAGCCCCACCCCATCACCCCCAACCACCCTCCCCAGGATCTTCAGGAACTTTCTAGAAAGACCAGGAGTCACAGTGCCCGCCGGGCTTTGAGAGGCTGTCCCGTCATGCATTCTCACTTTCAAAGCCTGGGGGACGCCGACAGCCGTGGGCGGGTCGGGTTTCCTCCTAAGTGGAGCTCGCTGGGCCGCCGGGCCTGATAAGGAAGTGCTGCTGGGGGCTGCTGGCCCTGCCGGGTCCGGTTTCTCCCTGGAGATAGAGGCCCTTTGTCAGCCAGCTCTCCCACGGTGCTTCCCAGGGAGCAGGGGCCTCTGGGGGCCACAGCACCCCTACCCACACTGAGCAAGCCTCGGGGGCTTCAGAAAGATGAGCCAAGCGGGACAGATCTGGTTTGACTGGGAGCTGCGGAGGCGGAAAAGTGGCCCTTGCTGGCTTCTGGAAGCAGCAAGGAGGAGGGCCGAGGGCACGGGTGCCACTGGGCAGCAGCCCTGCTCCCGGCTGCCCAGCACAGAGGTCCACGGTGAGCTCGGCCGGGAAGGCCGCAGGCTCTTAATTTCCTCCTCCTAACCTCCTACCTGCACGGCCAGGCCCGGGCCTAGACGAGGGGCGTCTCAGCAAACACTGACTGGGGAAGACTTTTTAAAAATGATTGCATTCCTAAGTGCAGTTCAGTGGCACCAAACACATTCGCAATGTTGAGTAAACACCACATCTCATTGTTGTTAAGTCGCTAACTCGTCTCTTTGCAATCCCATGGACTGCAGCACGCCAGACTTCCCTGTCCTTCACTATCTCCTGCAGTTTGCCCAAGTTCCTGTCCACTGAGTCGATGAAGCCATTTAATTACCTCGTCCTCTGTCGTCCCCTGCTCCTCCTGCCCTCAATCTTCCCCAGCATCAGGGTCTTTTCCAATGAGTTGGCTCTTCGCATCAGGTAGACAAATTATTGGAGCTTCAGCTTCAGCATCAGTCCTTCCAATGAATATTCAGGACTGATCCCTTTTAGGATGGACTGGTTTGATTTCTCTGCTGTCCAAGGGACTCTCAAGAGTCTTCTCCAGCACCACAGTTCAAAAACATCAATTCTCTGGGGTTCAACCTTCTTTATGGTCCAACTCTCACATCCATACATGACCACTGCAAAAGTCGTAGCTTTGACTAGACGGACCTTTGTTGGCCAGGTGATGTCTCTGCTGTTTAATATGCTATCTCGGGTTTCTCATAACTTTTCCTCCAAGAAGAAAGCGTCTTTTAATTTCATGGCTGCAGTCACCATCTGCAGTGAGTTTGGAGCCCAGGAAGAGAGAATCTGTTACTGCTTCCACTTTTTCCCCATCTTCTTGCCATGAAGTGATGGGACCAGATGCCATGATCTTAGTTTTTTTAATGTTGAGTTTTAAGCCAGCTTGTTCACTCTCCTCTTTCACTCTCATCAAGAGGCTCTTTAGTTCCTCTTGGCTGTCTGCCACTAGTGTGGTATCATCTGCATATCTGAGGTTATTGATGTTTCTCCCAACAGTCTTGATTCCAGCTTGTAACTCATCCAGCCAGCATTTCTCATGGTGTACTCTGCATACAAGCTAAACACGGTGACAATATACACCCTTGACGTACTCCTTTCCCAATTTGGAACCAGTCTGTTGTTCCATGTCTGGTTCTAACTGTTGCTTCTTGACCTGCATACAGTTTTCTCGAAAGACAAGTAAGATGGTCTGGTAATTTCATCTCTTTCAGAATTTTCAACTGTTTGTTGTGTAAAGTAAAAGGCTTTAGCATAGTCAATGAAGCAGAAGTGGATGTTCTCCTGGAATTCCTTTGCTTTCTCTATGATCCAATAGATGTTGTCAATTTGATCTCTGGTTCCTCTGCTTTTCTAAACCCAGTTTGTACATCTGGAAGTTCTTGATTCAAGTACTGGTGAAGCCCCTCTTGAAGGATTTTGAGCAGTACCTTGTTAGCACGTGAGATGAGTGCATTGCCCAGCAGTTTGAACATTCTTTAGTATTGCCCTTCTTTGAGATTGTAATGGAAACTGACGTTTTTGAGTGCAGCACTTTCACAGCATCATCCTTTAAAGATTTGAAATCGCTCAGCTGGAATTCCATCACCTCCACTAGCTTTGTTTTTAGTGATGCTTCCTAAGGCCCACTTGACTTCACAGTCCAGGATGTCTGGCTCTAGGTGAGTGACTGCACCACCGTGGTTATCCAGTCATTAAGCCCTTCTTTGCACAGTTTTTCTGTGCGTTCTTGCCACCTCCTCTTAATCTCCTCTGCCTCTGTTAGGTCGGTACCATTTCTGTCCTTTACTGAGCCCATCCTCGCATGAAATCTTCCCTTGGTATTTCCAGTTTTCTTGAAGAGATCTCTAGTCTTTCCCATTCTGTTGTTTTCCTCTATTTCTTTGCATTGATCGCTGAGGACGGCTATCTTATCTCTCCTTGCTGTTCTCTGGAATTCGGCATTCATTTGGGTGTATCTTTCCCTTTCTTCCTTGCTTTTTGCTTTTCTTCTTTTCTCATCTATTTATAAGACCTTCTCAGACAACCACGTTGCCTTCCTGCATTTCTTTTTCTTGGGGATGGTTTTGGTCACCGCCTCCTGTACAGTGTTATGAACCCCCATCCATAGCTCTTCAGGCACTCTGTCTGTCAGAGCTCATCCCTTGAGTCCATTTGTCACCCCCACTGTACAATCATAAGGGATTAGTTTAGGTCATCCCTGAACGGCCTAGTGGTCATTATCTACACCCAAACTTTCTTCAACACGCTCAGCAGAAACCGCTGGACAGGGACACCCCTGCTCCAGGCCCTGCTACCTTCTAGTCGACCTTCTGCTGCGATGAACTTGACTGTCCCAGGCCTCATGTAGATGGAAGCGCATGGCACTTGTCCTTCTGTGTGTGGCTTATCTGCCTTAGCATAACGTCCTCGGAGTTCATCCTGGCTGGAGGCGGGCAGAACTCCATCGCCGGTTACGTCTGAGTGCCGCTCCACCACGTTGACAGACCACATCTTCCCTGCTGTTCCGTCTCTCAGTGGCCGCCAGCCTTGCTTCCACCTGTGGGCCATCGTGAAGAAGGCTGCTCTGAACAGGGCTGTGCAGACGTCTCTTCAAGATCCTGCCTTCAGCCCTCTCTGGAGTGCGTGCCCACAGCGGAATGTCTGGATCCTATGGGGATGCTATCTTCCACCTCTTAAGAAACTGCCCAACTCTTTTCAACAGTGGCTGCACCATCTCAGTGCCCCGCCGGACACGTGGGAGTCTGGCAGCACCTTCTTCTCTCTGCCGACACTTGTTATCACTGGGGTTTGTGAGGGCAGTGGTCCTGGTGGCTGTGAGGCAGACTCTCAGCCCGCTGTGGCTTTGATTAGTCTCCCTAGTGACTAATGATGCCAAGCATCTGTCCATCCCTGGCCAGTTGTACGCCTTCCTTGGAGAAAGGTTGATTCCAGTCCTTTGAAGTGGCAGATTTTTTGCTCAAATGTTTTGACTGACCAGGAGCCAGTGTGGGCATTGCCCACCGCCCCCCACAGTGCCCACCCCCTCAGGACCACTTTCAGGAACTTGGCTGAGGCCCAGTGGGGTGAGGGAGGGGGACGGGCCCCAGGTTCCCTGGCTTCTCAGTGGCAGCGGCGGCGGCGAGAACCTTCAGGCGGCGCTTTCTCACGGTTTGGGTTACAGCCTGAGCAGCCGGCGCTCGGATTAATTGGACGGATCAGAAATTACCCTTCTGTTTCTGCTTTTCACCTTGCTCTCGGCGGGCACCTACTTCAGAGCCGCGAAGGACTCTCTCCGCCCCTCCTGGGACGGCGCCTTCTCACAGCTACTGAGCACCAATTAATTTGTCTCATTTACATGAAAAAGTGCAGAAGATGTCTTTCTACATAATTAACTATATTTTGCAAGTCATTAAAATTCTGAAGCCCTGCCCACAATAGCACCCTATTCACCAGCAGATAAGTGCCATTTCTGGTGGGGGGGCTGGTGAGAACGGGGGGGAGGGCTGGCCAGACCCAGCGAGCCACCTTGCTGATACATATTCATGAGAAGGGGCCAGGCTACCATTTTGCAGGGACCCTCTGGTTCCCACTGTTTGAAAGGTTTGCTCAGGGCTGCCCTGCCAGGGGGACAGGGAGGGCCTGGGTGGGCCATGCCCCCTAAGAGCTCTGGCCAGGGTCTCACTGCTGGGGCAGCCGCTCCCTCCCCAGGCCAGTGAAAAAGACACCGCTTGCCTTCTAGAAGCATCCACAAGTGCCCAGTGCAGAGGACGGAGCCCAGGGCTCACAGTGAGGTGGGGTTGGATGCGTTCCTCCCCACTCCTGTCCCAAACGCACCCCTCACCCCCAAGGAGCTGCCTCTGGTGATTCCGAGGAGAGAGGCTTTGGCCCACAGGGAAAGCCCCCTCCTGCCAGGTCTGCAGTGGGGTGCGTCCCAGCACCCCTCCCCGCCAGGCCATGACAGCACCCTCTGAGCCAGAGCCCTGTTTCGAAGCCCCCTTTGCAGACCAGAGGCCTCCTCCTCCATCTTGGCATCCGTTTCCTCCTCCGCAGGATGAAGCTGGCATCACCTCCTCTGCTATCTTTAAAGAGGCTCACACAGGAGGTGGACAGCCCTCCCCGGGGCCGGGGGGGCGAGAGGAGCCGAGAAGCAGGCAGCCATCCCCTGGCAGAGGCCGTCCGTGACCTAAGCTCCCATCCTCACGGCTCTCTTCACAGGGGCCCAGCGCTCTGTATTCTGTTGGCTTGCTTCTGTCCGCATGGAATAAAGCAGCTGCCATGAGAGTGGGGGTCCGGCTGGCGCAGGGAGTGGGCACCAGGTCAGGCTGCCCAGCATATCCCACTCGTGCAGAGGGTCGCGAGGAGCTGAGAGGATTCACGGAAACCCCAGGCAGGGCACTGGGGGCTTGAGGGCTATCTGCAGGGTGGCCCACCAGGGACCCAGGAGGGCGTCTGCCACGGGGTCAGGGCCCGGAGGCTGGCCCGTGACCCCAAAGACCTTCACCCCGCACGAGCGGATGGATGGCTGAGCCTCACTGGGGGAATTTCGGGAGCACAGTGGGGCTGGGGGCAGGGGCCTTGCGTGAACACGCCCCTCAGCTCTAGATCCCAGAAAGCTGTGTCTTCAGGCACTCCAATTAGCTTAATTAAATTGTCCTGCCCTGGAGGGAGGCTGTCTCAGTCCAGAAAACAAAAATGGGAACTGAAATTCAGCCCAGCAGTGAACACGGAAAACCCCTCAGCTTTACCCAGAACCACAGAGACCCCGTCAAAGTGGGCCAGTCGCTGAGTGGCCCCGATGCCAAGGAGCGCCTGTGAACACGTCCAACGATGTGGCCACTACCCGGAGCCCCGGGGCCTCTGTCCTTTGACCCGGAAACGCAGCTGCAGAAACCTCTTAGGAGAAGAAGGCTGAGAGACGCAGGCCAGGGATGCAGCATTTTCTCTCATTATCTCCGTGTTTTTGTCACAAAAACTCCGTCCTGGAATTGTCCTCCAAGGGTTTAGAGCAGTTTGTGCTGCTGGGAAACCTGTCCAGAAGCAGAACAGGCATAGGGAGGCCCCGAAGATCAAAAAGCTCTACATGTTCATACGTATCAATAGATCAACATGCGCGTGTGCACGCTGCAAACCACACCATGCTCCGAGGGGCTGCAGACAGGCACGGCCTCCGGGGAGGTCGCAGGTCGGAGGTCGGGACTGAGAGGAGTCTGAGCCCGGCGTGCCTGCATGCTTCCTGGTTTTAACGCTTCCCTCCCTTCTTTCTTCTTACTTTCTGCCACGTCCATGTCCTACCTTCCTCTGGTCAAGGAGGTGGGCAGGGTCCATAAGGAGACAGCACACGACTCCCAGGAGGGCCCTTCAGACGAGTTCAAGGAGCCCCTGCCCCGGACCCGGGCAGCCTGCTCCAGCCAGCCCTCCGGCCCCCAAGCTCCTAACTTACTCAAGAGTCACTTGCCTGTTTGTTCATCCCTCTTTTCGACAGACTGATGTGGACCCCAAGCAGAGCAGGGGAACAGGAGCCCGGGACTCCCTGTGCTCAGGTGACCAGGACTCCAGCCGGGACGGGAGGAGGCTTGGAGAAAGGCTGCCTGCCACTCCGGGTCCCCTCGCTCCCCCGTCCCCAGGGAGGGGTGTCCACCTCCTCGGGCACAAACATCCTGGGCGTTATGCCCTCCCGCCTCACCTGCCACCCCGACCGCCGTCGGTCACCCTTGAGTCTCCAGAGACCACTGCTCACTGGGCAGTGCTGACAGCCTGCCAGTTATCAGGGCTCTGAGGCCAGGTTAGGAGCTTTCCCTCCAAGCGAGGAGTAAGAATTTCACCCGTAACCTTGTCCACTTGCAGCTGGAACACTCAACCCCTAGCACATCTTGCCCTTTCTTCCCTTGGCTGTCCTGCTGTCTCATTAGGTATTCAAGCCAATAGCCTAGGGCTCCTGAAAATGATCAGCTGCCCTCTCTGCCCTTGCCCCATCAGAGTGCAGCCTCCCACGGACCAGCTCCACTGCCCTGACTTCCCACTCTGCTAGAATGAGGCAGGGCTGGGGAATTCCAGAAAAACATCTGCTTCTGCTTCATTAACTACACTGAAGCCTTCGTGTGGATCACAACAAACAGTGGAAAATTCTGAAAGAGATGGGAATACCAGACCACCTCACCTGCCTGCTGAGAAAGCTGTATGCAGGTCAAGAAGCAACAGTTAGAACCAGACATGAAACAAGACTGGTTCAAAATTGGGAAAGGAGTATGTCAAGCTGTATATTGTCACTCTGCTTATTTACCTTATATACAGAGTACATCATGTGAAATGTTCAGATGGATGAAGCACAAACTGGAATCAAGATTGCTGGGAGAAATACAAATAACCTCAGATATGCAGATGACATCCACCTAATGGCAGGAAGCAAAGAAGAGTTAAAGAGCCTCTTGATGAAAGTGAAACAGGAGAGCGAATAAGCTGGCAGAAAACTCAACATTCAAAAAACTAAGATCATGGCATCTGGTCCCATCACTGCATGGCAAATAGATGGGGAAACAATGGAAACAGTGACAGACTTCATTTTCCTGGGTTCCAAAATCACTTCAGATGGTGACTACAACCATGAAATTAAGATGCTTGCTCCTTGGAAGAAAAGCTATGATCAACCTAGATAGCATGTTAAAAAGCAGAGACTTGACTTCGCCAAAAAAGGTCTGTCTAGTCAAAGCTATGGTTTTTCCAGTAGTCGTGTATGGATATGAGCTGGAAGGCTGAGCCCCAAAGAATTGATGTTTTCAAAGTATGGTTTTGGAGAAGACTCTTGAGAGTCCCTTGGACTCTGGAGACCAAACCAATCCATCCTAAAGGAAACCAACCCTGAATATTCATTGGAAGGACTGATGCTGAAGCTGAAGCTCCAATACTTTGGCCACCTGATGTGGTCTTTTCTTTGGAAAGGCCTGGGTATTTTCATTGGAAAAGACCCTGATGTTGGAAAAGATTGAAGGTGGGAGAAGGGGACGACAGAGGATGAGATGCTTGGATGGCATCACAGACTCAATGGACGTGAGTTTGAGGACGCTCCAGGAGATGGTGCAGGACAGGGAGGGCTGGTGTGCGATAGTCTGTGGGGTCGCAAAGAGTCAGACACGACTGAGTGACTGAACAGCAACAAGAGGCGGAATGCTCCGAGGGCTGTCAGAATCCACATCGCAACTAATTCCAAGAAACGACGGCTTGTCAAGCTAGCGTGGCATCAAAGGACAATACCTATGGTGCAAGTCGCTCAGTCGTGTCTGACTCTTTGCGACCCCTGGACTGTAGCCCGACAGGCTCCCCCGTCCATGGGATTTTCCAGGCAGGAATACTGGAGTGGGTGGCCATTTCCTTCTCCAGGGGATCCTCCCGACGCAGGGATTGACCCGGGTCTCTTATGTCTCCATCATTGATAGCGGGCTCTTTACCACCAGTGCCACCTGGGAAGCCTGAGAAATGCTAATGAAATGCTCCTCTCATTTCCAATTTCTTATCTGTGTGAGGGCAGCTTTTCTTCACATACTTTAACCCAGGTAATATACAGCAAGAGATTGAATGCAGAAAAATCCAACCATTTTCTATTAATGTCATAGGCTAAAGAGATCTGAAAAAAAAAATTAAGCTTCTTTTCTCCGTTGTTTTGTTTTGGGAAATATAGACATTTTTTCATCAAGAGTATTGTTTGTGGTGACATGTAGTAGATTTGTTCTGGTTAATTTTTAATGACTTGACAAGTAAAGATTTTTAAATTTTTTTTTCTACTCTAATTTCTAGTGAGATAAATATGGTAGATAGAGCCCAAGCACATGGGATCAATATGGTAGATAGAGCCCAAACACATGCAAAGCATCCTGAGGTGATCTGGAGATCAGCTGAGAACACTTTTGAGAACTGCTGATCTAAAACCATGAATCACTGGTTTCCAAACCAGCACGTAATTGCATCCTGCCCACAGGCTGCTCAGTCATGTCTAGCAACGGACGGGAAGTCATCCCCCACACGGGAAGACTGCCAGCTCATTGTCCCGTTCCTGTAATTGTGGGTACTTTGACTTGCAAGTCAGTGTTCATTTCCATTAGCCAAGACCCTTTACAAAGAATTTTTTTTTTCATTTTCAAAGAGACACGTCATCGTTATAGAAAATATAGAAAATGCAGAAGACGAGTTCTGTTCCGCGGAGTAGAAGAGTCGGGTAGAGCAGTGGAGACGGCGTTTGGTCATTTCCCCTCTGCCTTCCGTCCAGGCAGCGTTAGTCTGCTGGCTTCGGGCTGCTGCTGTGTCACAGCCCCTCGGGGAAGCCCGGCCCCGACCATCTCAGAACCACGGGGTGCAGCTTCACGTGCCCCCTTCTCTCCCTGCCGTTCACTGCTCAAGAGACACGGGACCCCAACATTTCAAAGCAATGTTCCCTAGTCTCTGGGCCCTACGAGGGAGACCTCATCCAGGACATCTCTGGAGCTCGGGGTGCTCTCATCTGCGAGCCGGCCATCCAGCGGGTGGTCAGCCCAGGCCGCCCTTCAGCACACAGAGGGGAGCATCTCCTTGGGGTCTCTAAGCTTGTCCTGGCATTCTGCCCTCACCGACCCCCGAGAAGCCCAAGTCCACGCTCCCCTCAGCAGCTCAGGTGACCTGCAGGCAGTCCTGGCCCTCTTCCAGGTGCAGACGGGGCAGTGAGGGGCAGTGGGGGCTGTAAATGTTTCTGAGAGCGGCTGTAACAAACTGCCACAATCGGGGCACCTAACAGAACTCAGCGTCTCACGTTCAGAAGCCGGCGGCGGCGGCTCTGTCTGCGGCGCCCAGGAGTGCTGTCTCTGCTGGTTCCAGCCGCAGGCAGTCCATGTGCTTCCCGGGTGGGTAGCCACCCCCGCTCCAGCCCCGCTCCGTCCTCACGCGGCTTCTCCACCATGTGTGTCTGTCTCTGCTTCTCTTCTCATGAAGACACCAGGTGCTGTACCGCTCCCCAAGCCAGCGCGACCTCACCCTAACTGTGATTACCTCTGCCAAGACCCTATTTCCAAACAGGCCTCCATCCTGAGGTTCTGCGTGGACGTGGATTAGGGTGCTGTTCCACCCGCGGTGAGGAGGAGCTGTCTTCGGCCGTCCCAGCCGCCTCCTTGTGTCCAGTCGTTGGGTCTGCACAGCGTCAGGACAGGGCCTCTGCTCCTCCCCCGACCCCGCACGCCCCTGGTCACCCCAGGACCAGAGCAGGGCCCCCTCACCGCTGCTCCTTCTCACGCCCAAGTCTCCAGGGCCTGTGTGTGTGTGTGTGTGTGTGTGTGTGTGTGTGTGTGTGTGGTGGGGGAGGGTGGGTGGTGTTTGGAACCGTGGCTCTGGGTTCCAGGTCAGAGAACTCTCGGCCGGGCAAGACTGTGAAGCAGACTTAACTCTGAGCTCTCAAAGGGTAGCCATCTGCTCCTCTGACCCAGTCCAGCCCGTTGTGGCCCAGGAGGGCGGCGGTGGGTTCCTGGGGGCCTGGTTCTGGCTACAGGTTTGGGCCACGTGCTCCAGGCCAGCAGCAGGGACAAACTGGCCGTGTTGGCCACTGCCTGCCCCCCATCTGTGTGTCACCCCCATCACACCATGTGAGCTGGGCCAGGAGTCCCCACCATGGGAACTCCAGCTGGCACAGTTACAGCGGCTCTCATGCAGGAGGCAGGGAAGTCTGGACTGGCTGTTGGCGCTCTTGGCCTGAAAGTGGAGACAACATGGGGGCCCCCAACATGGCTCAAGGAGGCCGCCCCCCGCAGAACTGCCGGCTCCTGACGCTGCCCCTCAGTGCCGCTGTCCTCAGCCCTGTCCTGGCTGCTGTCTGGGACTGTGGGGCCACACCTGGTCCTCAGGAGGAGGAAGGGTGCAGGGGGACCGCTATCCAAGCCCACAGGCCCCATTCAAACATGGCGAGGACTCTGCTCTCGGGGACCCCCCCTGGGTGCTCAGCTCAGGCCCACACCTGACTGTCTTTCAACCCCTGTCCCCTCCCTGGGCCTGGGGGTCGCCCCCACTTGCAGCAGCTGACACGCCCCAGAGCCTGGGCTGGGTTGGAACAGACTCTGTGTTCTGAGAACCGACCTGCTCGGTACAGCCCCGCCTGCAGCAGCCCCGTTTCGGACCAGTGCTCACGGCACCCTGGGCTCCTCCCCATCCCTCATCCCAAGATTTAACAAAAGCAGCCAGGTCCTGGGCAGGGCACCTCCCAGCCAGACAGGTGAGCGGCAAGAATGACAAGCACTCTATATTGTCTACCAAAAGGCCAGGAAGGAAAAGCGCCTCAATCCAGGGAGGACTGTAGCCATGAATCAGCATTTTTAAAACAAAGGCTAGAAATGGTGGGGCCTCGTGACAGAAATGGTGGGGCCTCGTGACAGCTGAGGCGACACGGCTCCTGTCCTCGGTCTTCATCTTCTGAACCCTCCCAGTGCCCGCCCGCAGCCACGCTGAAGAGCAACTGTAAGTGAATTAAAGTGAGTGAAAGTGAAGTCGCTCAGTCGTGTCCGATTCTTAGCGACCCCCTGGACTGCAGCCTACCAGGCTCCTCCATCCACAAGATTTTCAAGGAAAGAGTACTGGAGTGGCTTGCCATTGCCTTCTCCGTTAGATGAATTAAAGATAAGCACAAAAGAAAAAGCTCAACGTGCTTCGGGAAGGAACATGGGAAGACATTTTCATGGCTTGGGAGTGGCAACAGCGTCCCTGGGAAAACCACAGCAATGCTGATAAAGCACCGTCCAGAAAGGAAGCAGTGGTCACACTGGCGGCTTACTGAAGTGAGGCTGATTCTCCACTTTCAGGTGACTAGGCTATTTCCTAGACTAACCACTCTGCTGATAACAGCTAGAAAATCTAGATAATAAGCAGAAGATCAGTTGTCTGGAGGCACTGGGGAGACATGCTAAGTCAGCAAGGAGAAGAGATTCCAGAGAAAAGGCAAGTTCAGAAACGTGGTCCCAACTTCAGCACCTCCGGGGTCTGGGAACCCAGGCAGAGGCCCCAGTGCTGGAGCAGGACTGGAGAGACTGAGCCGCTCCGTGTCCCTGTGAGGAGCTTCAGGGGGCAGACAGAGGACCCTGCACAGGCTCCCTGGAGGACCGTCTAGAAGTCCCAGTGCCCAGAAAGGAACAGACCAGGCCTCTCAAAGACAGAAGCCCACTTCAACCCACAGTCCACACAGCATCAGGATAACTTACCAGAAGTAAACCCAAGTACCTGCCTAAGCAAAGGTAAGTCCTGTCTGCACAAAGTTAAAACCATCCAGAACTTCAGTTAAACTCAGTAATTTTTAAAATGCAGGGCCTCTCTCACATTCTGAGATGGCCCACAGTCTGTGGAGTGTGTTTCTCTCTAAATAAATCCACTTCTTAAAAAAAAAACACACACACAGTATCTGGCATCTAATTAACAATCACCAGGGACATCAGAAGACAAGATCATTTGAACAGCAACCAACAGAAACATATAAACATTACAGAAAGAAACTCAGATGGCCTGGATATTGTATTTGTCAGATAGGTGAAATTTTAAATAACTGATACATTCAAGAAAATAGATGATGAGAGGCTGGAATGTATTTTAAAAGAATCAAATGGAGCTAAAATGTTTCTAGAACGGAAATGTTCAGTAACTGAAATTAAGAAATAAACAGGCAATTTAACAGCCAATTAGACGGCCAGAGTTTATGGAGGCGTCCTCTGCCGGTTCACACAAGGACAGGACTGGCCCTGGAGTCAAGGGCCTTCCTGGACTCTGCACGGGCCCGGCCTCTCCCTTGTCCTGCCCAGTTCTCCCCGAGCAGATCATGAGCCCAAGAACCAGGACTGCAGGCTGGTCCTCTCCTCGTCCCAGCGCCCAGAGCAGAGCCACACGCAAAACAAGCATCAGACGAGTGCTTGCTGAAGCAGAGAATCAGGTCTCCAACACCCCAGAGCCCTGCACTCAGCGAGTGTTCCTGAAGATGCGCTGAAGGAGACGAGGCTGTTGGAAACGTCCCTGAGCCTCTCGGCCCGTCCACATCTCCTTGCGCTATTTCTGGCAGCCCAACCCGGCCCTGGCCTGTGCCCTCCTGGCTGGGGGTGGGGCCCAGCTGTTAGCAATGGCCCCGGGGAGGGGCAGCCGGATGCTGTGGTCAGGCTTCAGGAATGTTCAGCTGCCTCTGCTGGGCCCAGAACACAGAGGAGCTGCTGTCTGCGTGTTTTAGGCAGCTCTGGACACATCCCCATCACACGGACCGAACGCCCCCCTGCATCCCTCAGAAGGCCCTGAGCGGGTTCACCATGGGCAGAGCGTTCCCCAGGGAGGACTCGCTCTACCCAGGAGGACTCGCTCCACCTGGGAGGACTCGCTGTCTCTACCTGGGAGAACTCATTCTACCCGGGAGGACTCGCTCTACCTGGGAGGACTCTCTCTCTACCTGGGAGGACTCACTCTATCTAGGAGGACTTACTGTCTCTACCTGGGAGGACTCTGTCTACTTGGGAGGAGTCTCTCTACCTGGGAGGACTTACTGTCTCTACTTGGGAGGAGTCTCTCTACCTTGGAGGAGTCTCTCTACCTGGGAGGACTCACTCTATCTGGGAGGACTCACTCTATCTGGGAGGACTTACTGTCTTTACCTGGGAGGACTCTGTCTACCTGGGAGGACTCACTCTGCCTGGGAGGACTGTCTACTGTGGCCCTGGGTGGCATCCTCCCCCCGGCTGCTCCACGCTGGGGCTGTGTCCTGGAGAGCCCATTCTCTCTGCCTCCTTCCAACATCCAGGTCAGGGCGGGGACCATTGATGAGGAGAGGGTGGGGATGGGCTTGGGGCTGTTCACCCACCGAGTCAAAGACTGTGGCCCGGCGGGAGGGAAGGGAAGATTCCATGGCAGGAATCATGGGGAAGGTCTGGAGAGGGGAGACAGGAGGGGGACCCGCAGGATCTGAGACACAGAAGGAATTAGGAAGGGGGTGCCACGGAGCTGCCCGGTCACCTTGGGAAGTAGAAAACCCCCTTTCTTGGGCTCAAGAAAACCGTGTCAACATGCAAAGACAATTACTTCCCCACAGGAGTCCTCCTTCCCTCTGGGCTGTCTGGATCTTGGGAAAGTGAACATCCTCCCCTCTCCCCAGCTGCTGCCACCCAGTCCGGCCAGGCCCCCGCTTTGGAGAGCCCACCTCACACCCCACCCCCACCCCCGGTCTCTGAAGCGCATCATCCAGGTCCTCCTTCATAGGTCTCCATCTAAGAAGAGTCCAGCACCTGGGTGTGGGCTGCTCCCTATTTGGAGCACTGTCTCCGGGGTGTGGTCCCTTAACACTGGAGAAGACCCTACAAAGTCCCCTAAGTGGAGCCCTTTCCGTGGGACAGGTATCTCTGAGCCCCCATGACCATTCTCTATCTCTGTAGAGATAGAGACCCTGGGGTGCACCATCAGGGCCCCCAGTGGTGGAGGGGACCCCATGCTGGCATCAGACAGGACTGTGGCCCCAGTCCCTACTCAGCTCTTCACAACACAGCCCTTCAGTCGGCAGATTTGGTGTTTGCAGTCAGGGCTCACGTAGGAAGTGGGGAGGGGGTGAAGTCTGCGGGGGTGTCCCAGAAACCCCACAGCTAAGCATCTCTCCAGGGAGGGACTCCCACACGCTGAAGAAGCACTACCAGAGATGCTGACGACAGGGTGTCACTGGCAAAAACAGCCGCAGCACAAATGCCCCCTGATGAGGAAGTGAGAGACGGGAAGACCCCCAGGAACAGCTGAGCGAGAGAAGCAAGTCATGGGTGGGCGCTTAGAGGCGACTGTTCATGAGAACTAAAGCTGCAGCCATCAACACACACACACCCCCATCTGTACAGGCACAGACACGTCACGTGGGAGCCCGCCGGGAAGGACAGCCACGGGGTAAGGGCCCTGGGGAGGACGGCGAGATAAGGGAGGGGTGCTCTGCTTAGATTTCCACCCGGAGGAGGTGGGTGCCTGCTTCATGGGACGTGGGGTGGGGGGAAGCGGGGAGGAGGTGCTGGGCCGGGGGAGTTCTCACCCAGCCCAGCCAGAGAGAGCCAGCTGGAGGTGTGTCCCCGCTCCCAACACCGCATGGAGGGGCACGAAGATGCCAGTGCTTCTTGCTTCTGTGAAATCTGCTAAAAGTAGGTGTCGGGAAAGCAGCTGCGAGGAGCCTTCCCCGACACTGCGGTAACTCACTGCGCTGGGACCCCGCGTCCACGTTATCCCGCACATCCGGCGGACGACAGGCACCTGTTCCGAGGCCTGGGAGCCCCAGGGCAGAAAAACGGCCCAGCACCGGCCCACACCCCTGCCTGCAGCCAGCGAGGGTGACAAGCCGGGTGCCCCGTGCCGCCCGGGACGCCTTGCGCTCCTGAGGTCCTGCCGATCCAGAGGACCTCTGCTCACAGTGCAGCGGGGCGGGGAGCGTGGAGGATGCTTCGATTTTAAGTCAGGCTGCCTCTGAAGACGGCACGCCCTTGACCTAGGAGAACGGCTGGCAGGGCCTCAGACCAGCAGGGCCGGATTGCAGCCTCGCACTTTCGACAGGAGACCGTGAGCCCGCCATGTGATCACCGGGAACAGGAGATGAACCCAGGTCCTCAGGCCTTGCCTCCCACACCAGCCGGGTGGGGAGCCTGCGGGCGGTTTGGGTTTTCCTGACTGCCCATCAGAGATGGCCCAGCGTCACTTAGCTCCTCTGGGTCCAGAGACGAGCTGAAATGATGGAGTGGATTTTTAAACCAGATGGACCTCTCCACAAAGGGAGGAGCAGAGGGACCTTCTTGGACACGAGATCTCAGCAGGTTCGTTGGTGTGAATGCCGACGGGGAGACTGGTGGGGGCCCACTGCCCAGGGCAGCGAGGGCGAATTCTCCCCAGGCCCAGCCTCCCGCCCCTGGGCCCAGGGCTGCGGGAGCTGGCAGGTGACATGGTCAGACAGAGCTCAGGCCACGCGCGAGGACTGGACCCACGAGGGGTGATCCAAACCCCAGGTGCTGGGAGCAGAGGGGCAAGTGGGGAGCTGTGGGGCTCACATCCATGGGGTGTGCAGGTCCCGACACACCCCCGCTCTCTTCCACACTCTTTCCACACCCAGGCTGGACCCAGAGTGGTGGAGACACGATGTGCCTGGGAGACAGGCCACCTGAGCCAGGAGGAGACAAAATCAGAAAGGTGGAAGGGCTTTCTGCAAGGCCAGTGTGCACGCGAGTGCACCCCCACAAGGCCCCCCTGCACCCCCTCACCCCGTGGAGTCAGGCAGTGACCCCCCACCCACGATCCCCCTCCCCTATTCCAACAGCAGCAGCCACAGCAGCCATGTCAGGCCACACTCTCCGAACGTGGCCTGTGGCCACGCCTCTGAAGTCACCTGGCATTAGAAATCTCTGCTCACTTTCAGATCTTTTCAGTGAAAGCTGGTGTGGAAGGAACGCCCCCGCAGGTCTGTGGTTCGGCACCATGGAGCCCCCCACAGACACCATGGCGGGAGGGGGGTGGGGCTGTGTACTGGCGCGGCCGGAGGGCAGGGGCCCCTCACAGGAGAGAATCCACGTCCCGGGAGGATTCTGCGACACTGAAGCATCTTCACGCTCTGGTGCTGATCTTAAGGATGTGACATTTCTGTGTCTAGTTCACGAGATGCAAGTGACAGTTTGGGTATAAATGAAACACTTGAAAGTCTACTAACGTGAATGCAGGTGGGAAAGAGGCAGGGAGAGGGCAGATACTCAACAAAATGATTAGCTGGGAGTTTGGGCGAAGGGAAAGACCACTCAGTCCCCCTGTCATGGAACTTTCATCAGCCTGACAGTAAAAGCAGAGAAAACCAAGCTGGTAGGCAGTGTTAAATTTTGCTTTTTTCATTTAAAAGTAACAGGGATTGACTTTTTCTTTTTTTATTATTTGAAAAGCCCTCGTGCTCTTTATCAAAGAAAATCAAGCAACGCTCATCGGCCAAGAGGACCGTCTTTGTGCTCCGGCAAGCCCACCTGCCCCTGCGGGTGTTGGAGGGGCGTCCCTGCGGGAGTGGGGCGACGCAGGCAATAATCGCCCCCCACTGTCTGCCAAGTTCTGCAGCTGAGCTGCTGTCAAAGTAGCAATTTTAAGGAAAATCACGACTTTCCTCATTTTAACATTTTCTTACGATTTTTCTAACACCTCCCCTGTCTTCAGAACAGAGCTGATACTGACTCTGGGAGTACTCATCTCCCGGGGCCGCCACAGCGAATGGCCACAAGGTGGGTGGCTGACCACGACAGAAATGTATCCTGTTGCAGTCTAGAGCTTTCCCCCAGAGGCAGGGCCACCCCAGCTGGGGTCCCTGCAGGAGCCTGCCAAGGCTGCCCGGCACCTTCCCAAGGCCACTCTTCACAGCCTCCTTGCATCCTGAATCTGCTCAAAGGGTTTCCTGGTTCCGTCCAAATCACTTGGTCCTTCCTGTCCCGGGAAGCCTCTGCTCATGATGTCATGAGTTTGCTAATTAGTTGTCCGGTTTTGTGGTGAGAACAAGCAGACAGGACAAACCCCAGGTCTGTGGCTGATGGACCCGGGAGCTGGACGCCAGGTTTGGTCCAGCGCTGGCACCTGAGATGCAAGTTTTCCAGGAGTGGCTGTTTGGAGCAGTGTTGTTCCCGGGGACTTGGTCTACCCTGGGGAGGTGGGAGGATCCACGCGGCTAAGCCGGGCTTCCTGAACCCCTGCAAGTGGTCCAGCCAGGCCCTGGCAGGCACTGCATCTTCCTCCTGTGTGGCTCTAGTCACCTGGCCCCCTTCACCTGCAGAAGGGAATGTGAGAGGGGAATACAGAGGGAATGCCGCCGTCCTCCCGACATCACAGCCTCCACTAGCGCCTTCCTCTGGACTCAACTTGGGGGCAGTTCTGCCAGACCAGGGCCAGGGGGCAGCGGGGTCACCTCAAAGGACAGTGAGGGGCCAGGCGGCACAGACAGACAGCCCTGCAAGCATGTCACCTTGCCCATCATCATGGCAACCCTGGGAGGTTGCACATCACTGTCCACGGGTCCCAGGGAAGGTTGAACGTCCTGCCTAGAGTAACAGGTGAACATCCACATCAGCGAGGGGAGGAAACTCCTGAAAGCTCTCAGAGGCAATAGGTCACTGAACAAGAACAAAGATCAGCCTGCAGCAAAGAGCTCACCCGCACCCTGATCTGGGAAGACTCGGAGTAACCCCTGCCTCGGGCTGAGGAAGGTCTTTCTGAACCCACCACAGGACAGACGTCTCACAGGCAGCATCCACAAGCCAGTCCTGAAGGTCAGCTGTTTCATCTGGGAATGCCACTTGGGACACAGTTTTCCACCATTTTAAAAGAGGCAATTATATGTGTTACATATCAACCCTGAATCCCCACTCAACACTGAATAAAACACAAGAGACCCCTGTGTAGTGACAAGTTCTGTTTGTGTAGGAAATGTTAGCACCACATCCAGCTGGGAAACAGCCTGGCTCTGACGCACAATTGCCAGGAAAACCGGGATGCATCCGAGAGGCAGCAACATCCAAGCCTTGCACCCCTTTACTGACATTTGACACCCCACCTGTTTGACAGTCACCTGCATTTGACAATTATCTGCATGGAGGGTAATTCAAGGAGTAGTTTTGCTTAAAATATTGCATTGCATTTTGAGGCTAGTAGTGCAGATTTTTCCCTATACAATCAAACAGCAACTCTGTATTGAGAGATACATACTTTCTACCAATTGTTATTAAAATCCAAGAGTCATTTACCAGGAAAACACTAACCAGGGAGAGTCTGGGAGGTTGCCTTTATACAGCAATCAATCAACCAATCGAGCAGTAGATTTGAATGGAGAATAAAGACGTGTACACAAGTTCTCAGAGAGTGTTCTTCTCAGATCCTTTTTTAAAAGGAAATCACACAAAGATGTGGGCTTGTTTAATTGGTACTGAGATACAGTTAACATTTTATAAAATCCTGTTCCAACATGTACTATTCAGTGGCTATTAGTACGTTCATGCAACCATGTTCATTTACCAGCTGAGCCACCAGGGAAGCCCAAGAATACTGGAGTGGGTAGACTATCCCCTCTCCAAGGGATCTTCCCAACCCAGGAATCAAACCAGGGTCTCCTGCATTGCAGACAGATTCTTTACCCCTAAACTAATTTCTGTTTCTAAAAATTGTCCTATTCTGGACATTTCCAATAAAATGGAACTATGCATACAATATGTAGCCTTTATATATATATATCTTTTTTTTCAGTTCACATAGTGTTTTTAAGCTTCATCCGCGTTGCAGGACGCGAATGTAACCCATCGGAACTGGAGTGAAGGGGGGCCATGGAGGAACTGAGCACAGCTGGGACTTCCTGCAGGCCCAGCAGTTAGGACTCGGCGCCTTCACTGCTGGGACCCAGGGTTCAATCCCTGGTTGGGAAACTAAGATTCCCGCAAGCCTCGCAGTGCAGCCAAAGAAGAAATCTGAGCCCCCAAATTCTCCACCAGCAGCAGCGCAGGCAGACAGCAGGGCCCAGCAGAAAAGCAGCAGTGTGCAGGCATCACACAGGCTGAGGGCCTCATTTCCAGACGCAGCATACCAGAGTGCAGACGCCATCAGCAGACAGACAGAACCCAGGCGTTAAGAGTGAAAAGCCGTCCTCGTGGGAGCAAGGCCAGGGCACTCGTCAACCAGAGCCTTCTTCAAAGTGCCCGTCAACACATCCTCACCGTGTGAACACCCTGACGTCAGAGGGAAGCAGATGCTCTTTGCAACACGAGGACTTTAACAGAACACATGGACAAACAAGACAAAACAATAAAAGAAACATTCATGGGAGATAGTTCTAAGATCTATTTAAATTCAGTGCTAATCAGTGGAATACAAACAGTGGAGCACATTTTGTGTATCAACATTGCCAAGACTTTGAGAATCGATAGAGTTGGTGAGCTTAGGGTGAGAGATAAACTAATATTTGCCAACTAAAGGGAGAATCAATACAGTATTTCTAGAAAGCTAGTTTGCAAATGTGTAGAAACTTAACTTGTTTACATACCTTGTCCCAGAAATTCCGTTTCCAGAAGTTAAGTTAAACAAATAACAAGAAATTCAAGCACATATATACAAAGATAATCTCCACCTCATTGTGTAAAACAATGCAGACTCTATTGCGATTTTTACGTCCATCAACAGGGCAGGTTGGACAAAACAGGACCTTTCTGGACACTCGAGTGTCCTCAGGCCACTAAAAATGGTTCAAGAACTTGGACAACATGGGAAAGGTTCTGAAGTCAGTTAACTGGAAAAAAGCACAATTCTGAACAGCCTACAGTATATGCTCTCAAGTGTATACACACACACACACACACACACTCTCTCTCACAGAAATATCACATAGAGTGGACTACTTACACCAGCGTTGAGAGACTGGGGTAGATCTGGGAAGCCCCTGTCACCCAGACCCCAGCAGCTTGCTCAGCCAAGAGTCCCCGTCCTTCGCACCAGGGCCCACCAGGGTCGGTGGAGGCTGGTCTGCATCACCCTCCTTGGCAGCCGCCCAGGAAGCTGCCTCCATGGGAAATGTGGCTAGTCTTGGCAGAGCAGAGGGAAGGCGTCCCGCTGGCCCTTGGACACCTCTCAGAAGTGACCACGATCCTCCTGCTCATGTTTGTTGGCCAAAGACAGCGCGTGGCAGCCTCAGAGTAGACAGCCCAGATGTGCGGTCCTTCCACGGGAGGGTCTGTCTTGAAGACAGACGGACAGCAAGACGGGCACTTGCTCAGTCTTCGTGTTGGCTCCTCCAATCAGGGAAGGATGGCCAAGTGCGGCTGAGCCCACCGGCTGTGCCCAACACGTTCCTCCTTGCCTCACCCCGGTGACCAGCATCCTTCGCAGGCACGTGGCTGCCAGGAATAAACACTGGCTTTCCCAGCGCCCCTACCACTGCTGGGGTGGGCGTGTGACTCTGTTCTGTCCCGAGGGTGTGAGCGGAAGTGTGTGTGGATGGTCCACAGTGTGCCCTCTGAGAGCAGAGCCCTGCCCACCAGGGCCGTCCAGCCAGAGCCAGCCCGGGGTGAGCAGGGCGGGCGTGAGCAGCCTCAGACCACGCAGGCAGCGGCAGCGCCCAGGACGCAGGGGCAGAACGGGACCAGCTGCCCTCAGTCCCCAAGGAGCCACGGCGTCCCGGGGCTGCCCATGAGACAGGCTGGCGCGCTGTCTGAACCCCTGAGATTCCGTGACGTTGTTAAGGCTGCCACGCTTAACCTGGAGCATCCTACAGGTGGTGTGTAAGAGTGGTGAGCCGCGGGTGAGACACCCGCGGGTGCACCGAGGACTCTGCTGACCCCAGGAGGCCTGGGGGTCACCCCGAGGAGAGCCTTTAGGGCCACCCTGGTTATTTTAGAACAAGCAGACTGACTGTGGGTGTGAGGAGGCCTGACCGAGAGGCCCTGAGGTTGGAGGAACCCCGCCCGTCCGTCTGCGGCCCGCCCATACCTGGACCAGTGCTGAAGGCCGCGGGGATCACGCCCTCGGGGGTGACATGCCGTGTTCGCCGTGCTGAGTCACCGAGATTACAGGGTGTAGGTAGCGACACGCTTTCTCCTGTTGTTTCCTTAGTCCAGAACGCGGTGCTGGCTTCCTGAGGTCTCCAGGCCTGCTCCCGCCCTCCTGCCTCTTGGTGGCCACCTGCTCAGGCCGCCCCCACTTCCTGTGGCCTCTCCCCATGTGGGACCCACCCAGAGCTCCCCGATGCCCCGTGTCCTCCAGCCCTGCCATGGATACCTGGCCCTGTCTCAAAGCTCCAGCTGCATCCCCGTCTGCAGGATGGGGTGGGAGGGGCTTACAGCAGAGGGGTCAGAGGGGGTCCCAGCCCCTCCGCCCACTCAGTTTACACCTGGGGAGACTCCGCCCCGGGGGCAGGCAGCTCAGGCCTTGCCTTCTGCTTGTGTGGGTGGTGATTGAACTGGGTTGAACTGTGGATCCTCGGCGCTGGAAATGGGGAGTGTGACCATACAGACATGGTTAACATAAGGCTCCTGAGCCAAGGTCATCCTGGATTGGGTGGGACCTCTGAAAAGAGTGGGACCGTAAGAACGCCGAGCACTGAAGAACTGATGCTTTCTAACTTGGTGCCGGAGAAGACTCCTGAGAGTCCCTTGGACTGAAAGGGGATCCAACCAGCCCATCCTAAAGGAGATCCGTCCTGGGTGTTCATTGGAAGGACAGATGCTGAAGCTGAAGCTCCAATAATCTGACCACCTGATGCGAAGAACTGAGTCATTAAAAAAGACCCTGATGCTAGGAAAGATTGAAGGTGGCAGGAGAAGGGGACGACAGAGGATGAGATGGTGGGATGGCATCACCGACTCAGCGGACATGAGTTTGGGTGGACTCCAGGAGATGGACACGTGGCAGCTGCAGTCCATGGGGTTGCAGAGTCACACACGAGTTGGCAGCTGAGCAACAGCAACAACCCAAGCACGGGTGTCGTTACCTGAGAAGGAAGAGAACATTCCGGACTCCAGCACCTGGAGGGGAGAAGCCACGCGGAGGCAGAGGCAGAGGCTGGAGGGACAGGACCACAAGCCAGGGACACCTGGGGCCTCCTGGGGCCCCCAGGAGTAGAGAGGAGCCTCTAGAGGGTGCTCGGGCCTGGGCCAGCCTGGCCTCTTCCTGCCCCCAGGGCTGCGAGAGGGCACACTGTTACGGAAGGCCCCCTCTTGGGCTGTTGTGTGCTGGCTGCCCCAGACGCTGACACAGGGTGAACTTGGCCTGCTCCCTGGGGCCCCAACAGGAAGCGCAAAGTCAGGCGTGGGAGCCAGGATTCACGCTGCTGAGGAGACCCAAAACTGCCTGGCCTCAAGATGGACTCGTGATGCAGTCAGCTGGTCCCCATGGGGGTTCTGGTCCAGCAGAGGCTCCAGGCCCCTCCCTGCAGGCGGCTACAGCCGGGGGTGTGAGGGTGGAGGCCACCAGAGGAAGGGTGTGCGGGACCCCCTCTAGTCTAACACGGGTGGGTGTTGCTGGATCGGGGCTGTTCTGGCCTTAGAGCTGATTCTAAAGTCAGATGAGGAGATGTATTGGCTGAGAAAAAGAAAGCTTCAGATAATGCCTGGGAGAAGCTCAAAGGTCTTCCCATCATAGGCAAGCCCAGCTCCCGCCAGGGCCACACAGACTCGGGGTGGGGGTGAGGGTGGGGGCTGCTCCCCAGGACCAGGGCCCACCCAGGCTCCCAGGCCAGACCAGCCCAGCTCCCACTCGGGTCACACGGACACAGGGTGAAGGCAGGGGCTGCTCTCCAGACCAGGGCTCGCCTCTGCCCCATTTCTCAGGCCATCTTGGACCCCTTCCCCCCCCTGAGGTGCTGGGACCTGGGCCCACATAGCAAACACCCACATCCATTTGAAAGAGTTAATTCTTAGGTAGGTTGATCAGGAGTCCAGGGCCCTCAGGAGGAGAAAGGGACAAACTTTTTTTTCTACATTCTTTCATCTTAGTCACAGAAGAGTTTTCTCTTTAAGCCCAGAGCTAATGATTACACAGCAGAACAACTCCTCTTGCTCAAGGGTAAGTTCTTCCTTAAGCTCTGTACTAATGACTAAATGGGCTTCCCTGGTGGCTCAGAGGTTAAAGCTTCTGCCTCCAATGTGGGAGACCCGGGTTTGATCCCTGGGTCGGGAAGATCCCCTGGAGAAGGAAATGGTAACCCACTCCAGTATTCTTGCCTGAAGAATCCCATGGATGGAGAAGCCTGGTAGGCTACAGTCCACGGAGTCGCATAGAGTCCGACACGACTGAGCGATGGAACAGAACAGAACAGAATGACTGAATAGCAACCATGTATCCTGCTCAAGGACACGTTTCTCCTTCTCAACAGGAAGCTTCTGACTAACCCTGTTTTCTTAAATGTGTGGGAGTGGGTCTGCTAAGATCTTTCTATTATTAGCAACTACTGAGAAAGCACATAAGGCCTTGATAAGAGCAGTCAGCGGGGCACTCTCTGCCGCCTTCCGACCTCTAGGTCAGAACCTTTCTCTGACCTGTTTCACTATAATAAAACCTCTGCCACTGGAAGCTCTGAGGGCCTGAAGCCGTGTCTCTGGTCCCAAAGTGAAATTCTCTCCTTCAGAGATCACAAACCTGACACCGTTCACCGGAAGCTGTCACATTCAGAGGTGACCGTGGTCCCGGACACTGAGTCTGGCAAGGCAGTGCCTGGCCTCAACACCTCCAACTCTTGGCCTGGGATCCTCAGTCTTGGATGGGGAAGTCCTGTCCAGGTGCCACCTCCCTTGAGCCCAGTGCCAGCCCCTGCCAAGAGCCTGAGCAGGGCTCAGACACTTGGCCTTCTCAGGGGTGGTCAGTGCTGCTTCTGGGCAGGGCCGTCAGACACAGAAGGGCTGGGCACGGGCCGTCACCACAAGGCTTCTTCCCTCTGGCCCACGCAGCTGCAGATTCCAGAGGCAGGGCCTCTGCGGGCGCCCAGGAGGGTCACACGCTGGTCCCCGGCAGCATCTGCCCAGCCGTGTCTGCCTAAAGGGACCTTGTGGTCGCTGCCCGCCAGGGGCGAGGCTGGCTGGTGTCAGATGGCCCTCCCAGGGTGGGTGCACAGGATGAATGGGACTCTGTGTGAGCAGGGAGGGGACACGGGGCGGCCCTGCAGCTGTAGCAGGACGAGCCTCCTCCCAGCCTGCTTTCCACGCTCTGAGGCAAACGTGACCTTTCAGGGTTCTCTGACCCCAGGAGGAAGGAGACGTTCCCGCAGGGTGAGGCCAGCCCCAGGGCCACACTGGGCCAGTGTCTGCAGCTGTCTCCACCCCAGGCCTCCCAGCGACATGCAGCCGGGGACCTGGGACCTGGCCTGGGAGGCTCCCCAGCAGCAGCCCCTCCCGCCCACTGTGGGGTCTGGATTTCCAGGGCGAGTGAGAAGCCCTTGGCATGCCAGCCCCAGGAGGAGAGAGCTTCCTGCCTGGCGGGACACCCCAGGTCGGCACTCAGCCCCTCTCAGGCTCCGAGCTCTGGGCATTTCAGGGCAGGGCATGTCCGGATGCCCACCAAGACAAGGGGTCTCCACCCTCCACCAGAGAAAAGGCAGGCCCGGCGGGCACCAGAACAGGAGCCTGGCTGGAGAGAGGCGGGTGGGCCCGGGGAGGCCCGTCCTCTGTGCCCTGGTTTCTGACTCCCTGAAAGTCCTTTGCTCCACACCCGGCGGGGGCCAGGCCCCCAGCCCCGACACTGCCCCGCCATGGCCCATGAGCTGTGAGATCCACCCAGGGCCCCTGAGCCATCACTGCCCGTGTGACAGGGACACGGGGCGGGACAGAGCAGGAGCCCCCACCACGGCCAGGGCCACCCACCCCCACCACCTCCCCTCCAGTCATGGCTCAAATATCTAATTATTACAATGGCTCTGAGCCCCAGTTTTAAACTTCGCCTCCCCAACACCCCTCCGGCATGGCCATCTCCAGGAGCCAGGCTGGTGGTGCCCACCTGGGGAGCCGGGTCCCCGCCCCAGTTCCTACTGAGAACTGGACGCTAGTCTAGCCCAGGAGTCCTGGGAGGTGGGAGAGGACAGTGATGGGGGCAGACACAGCCCCTCTGCCTCCCCGGCAGCTCCTACTGCCACCCCCACCAGGCCGCCCACCTCCCCAGACCCTCCTTCCAGGCGCCGCCAAGGGGCTGGGCGACAGGAGCCCCTCGGCCCAGCTGCCCAGGCTGGAGGTGCTCTGATGCCAGCACCCCCACCCAGACCCTTGCTCTGCGAACACTCGCCAAGACCTGGCTGTGCTGCTGGGCCCCCGGGCGTGCAGGGCTTGGAGAGTAGCGCCCAGCGCCACCCTGGTGGTCCTGCTCCTCCTGGCCCTGGGAAGTCGGGGTCCCAGGAGGCTGGGGATGGGCGTGTGGGGATGGGCGAACCGGGGGGCAAGCAGGGGCGCCCTGGGTACCACCAGGAGGGCTCTCGGGAGCCGGAGGCGGCTGCTGGCCACCTCTGCCTGCGGGCCAGCCCCACAGATGCTAAGGGTGCGCGGAGGGTCCTCCTGTCGGGATGCTGCCACCCCCACCTGTGTCCCCATCAGCAGAGGGAGGATGGGGACAGAGGGTCAGCACCCCCAGTAGGTGAGCCCCTCCTCCAGCCAGCGAAGAGGCTGAAGACCCCTAGCCAGGTTAGGGTTCGGGTCAACAAGCCTGCCCCCGCCAGTGAGGACACCGGTCTGGTGGGGATGGCGGTGATGGGGGTGGCTGCAAGTCCTCTGGGGGCTCCCCACCTTAGGAGAGGGCCAGGGAGGCCAGAAGCCACCTTCTACCCAAAACCCAGGCGGCCAGAGGCTACCACAGGCCAGCGCTGAGGCCAAGGAAGGGCTCAGTTTCAGGGGGCCCTGAAGTGAGCCTGATGTGAGAGTTGGACCTTAAAGAATGCTGAGCGCTGAAGAATTGATGCCTGTGAACTATGGTGTTGAGAGTCCCTCGGATTACAAGGAGATCCACCTGGTCCCCCCTAAAGGAGATGAGTCCTGAATATTCACTGGAAGGACTGATGCTGAAGCTGAAGCTCCATACTTTGGCCACTTGATGTGAAGAGCTGACTCATTTGAAAAGACCCTGATGCTGGGAAAGATTGGGGGCAGGAGGAGAAGGGGACGACAGAGAATGAGATGGTTGGATGGCATCACCAACTCAATGGACATGAGTTTGAGTGAACTCCGGGAGTTGGTGATGGACAGGGAGGCCTGGCGTGCTGTGGCTCATGGGGCCGCAGAGTCGGACATGACTGAGCGACTGCACTGAACTGAAGCGTCCAGTCCAGTGGAAGCTCAGCCTCCCATCCTGGGGTGTGGCCTCGCAGTCTCCCTTCCTCCTGGAGCGACGCTGTCCCCCGTCCCAGCCCCCTCACGGCACCCCCACCCGTGCCCCAGTGTCACGGGCCAGGTCTGCCCCTCCCCATCTAGACTCACTAGCTGCCCTGTGCGCTCTCGTTCAGCAAACCTGCCCGTCTCACCTCCAGGAGCCCTCAGCGGGGCACTTTCAGGAAAAGCAGGGAGCGTGTTGGTCCAGACTGCGGGGCCATGCTCCCCACGCCTCTGGAGCCGGACCACAAAGCCTTAGAGGCCTCCTCCCCACACCCTCCCCTGGGGACGGCAGCCCTGGGAATGGTTGCCTGAAGCACCTGTGCACTTGTCTACAAGGGGAGAGACACAATAAAATGAAAAAAGCTGGTCAGAACGTTATAGAACGTATTTGCCCAGTGATACTAAGAAGCCCCTACAAAGAGCTTAGGGTTAGGGTTGAGGAGGAATCCTGGCGAAGCAACTTGAGCGTCTCCCGGGTCTGCCCGGAGACCCAGGGCCAGAGGCTAAAGTGCAGTGCATGGGTATCACAGCTCCAGCCTCAGGGCCTCATTTGCAGAGACCCCTCACGAAGCCCCTTACCTGATCTGTACTTGAAGTCCTTCTTTTCTCTGAAGGAAGCGGGGCCCCCCAAATTAGCCTGCGGGCCCCGAAAGCCAGTGGGACCCCATCAAAGAGGTGACCCTCTCAGCCAGTAAGCCTGGTTGACAGCTGGGCTTCTGGGCGTGGCACTGAAAACGCAGCTCCAATGGGCTGAAGCAACTAGGAAATGACTGACTCGTGTTGCTGAAAAGTCCAGAAGCAGAGTGGCCTTCAGGTCAGGATTGCACAGGGCTCTTCTCGGTTTCTCTGCCATCCTTTCTATTTTGTTCCTCACATGGTAACATATCCGGGGGCATGAGGTCAGCCTCATCTTTCCCTCTTGCCCTGGAACCGGTACCATCCACCAGAGCAGCCACTGGCCTCACTGGATGCTGCAAAAAGGCTTGTCAATTGAACTTGAGATGTGTGGGAAAAAAAGTCCACGCCTGATTTTGAAGATGTAGTAAAAAGATGTAAAGCATCTTAGTCACAATTTTCAAATTGCCTTTTGAAATAACAATTTTTAGGGTACGATTCAGTCTCTCAGTCATGTCCGACTCTCTGCGACCCCATGAACCACAGCACGCCAGGCCTCCCTGTCCATCACCAACTCCCGGAGTTCACTCAAACTCATGTCCATCGAGTCGGTGATGCCATCCAGCCGTCTCATTCTTTGTCATCCCCATCTCCTCCCACCCCCAATCCCTCCCAGCATCAGAGTCTTTTCCAGTGAGTCAACTCTTAACATGAGGTGGCCAAAGTATTGGAGTTTCAGCTTTAGCATCAGTCCTTCCAATGAACACCCAGGATTGATCTCCTTTAGAATGGACTGGTCAGATCTCCTTGCAGTCCAAGGGACTCTCAAGAGTCTTCTCCAGCACCGCAGTTCAAAAGCATCAATTCTTCGGCAATCAGCTTTCTTCACAGTCCAACTCTCACATCCATACATGACCACTGGAAAAACCATAGCCTTGACTAGATGGACCTTTGTTGGCAAAGTAATGTCTCTGCTTTTTAATATGCTATCTAGGCTGGTCATAACTTTCCTTCCAAGGAGTAAGCGTCTTTTAATTTCATGGCTGCAATCAGCATCCACAGTGATTTTGGAGCCCCAAAAAATAAAGTCTGACACTGTTTCCACTGTTTCCCCATCTATTTCCCATGAAGTGATGGGACCAGATGCCATGATCTTAGTTTTCTGAATGTTGAGCTTCAAGCCAACCTTTTCACTCTCCTCTTTCACTATCATCAAGAGGCTTTTGAGTTCCTCTTCACTTTCTGCCATAAGGGTGGTGTCATCTGCATATCTGAGGTTATTGATATTTCTCCTGGCAATCTTGATTCCAGCCTGTGCTTCTTCCAGCCCAGCGTTCCTCAGGATGTACTCTGCATACAAGTTAAATAAGCAGGGTGACAATATACAGCCTTGACGTACTCCTTTTCCTATTTGGAACCAGTCTGTTGTTCCATGTCCAGTTCTAACTGTTGCTTCCTGACCTGCATACAGGTTTCGCAAGAAGCAGGTCAGGTGGTCTGGTATTCCCATCTCTTTCAGAATGTTCCACAGTTTATTGTGATCCACACAGTCAAAGGCTTTGGCATAGTCAATGAAGCAGAAATAGATGCTCTTCTGGAACTCTCTTGCTTTCTCCATGATCCAGCGGATGTTGGCAATTTGATCTCTGGTGCCTCTGCCTTTTGTAAAACCTGCTTGAACATCTGGAAGTTCACAGTTCACATATTGCTGAAGTCAGGAGAATTTTGAGCATGAATTTACTAGCGTGTGAGATGAGTGCAATTGTGCAAGTCAAGTGGGCCTTAGAAAGCATCACTACGAACACAGCTAGTGGAGGTGATGGAATTCCAGTTGAGCTATTTCAAATCTTGAAAGATGAGGCTGTGAAAGTGCTGCACTCAATATGCCAGCAAATTTGGAAAACTCAGCAGTGGCCACAGGACTGGGAAAGATCAGTCTTCATTCCAATCCCAAAGAAAGGCAATGCCAAAGAATGCTCAGACCACCGCACAATTGCACTCGTCTCACACACTAGTAAAGTCATGCTCAATATGATGGCTCAGTTCAGTTCAGTTCAGTCGCTCAGTCGTGTCCGACTCTCCGCGACCCCATGAATCGCAGCACGCCAGGCCTCCCTGTCCATCACCAACCCCCGGAGCTCACTCAAACTCACGTCCACAGACTAGAAAGCTGCAAATCAGCCCTGTGGCTCTCATTCTGTTTCTTGGGCTGCCCTGGCCTGAGGGAGTCACCTCAGGCATAAAGGCAAGCAGGCCCCGCCCCCTACATTCTAACCTCAAACACTTATCGGGGCTAGAGGAAGTGTCCATTCCCCCAGTCAATGCAGTGGCAAAGCCTGTGGCCAGCACACGTCCAGAGCTGGAGGTGGGACCCCACCAGACCCATGTGAGCACTGCACAGCGGGGCGAGGGCTGGACCCTGACGTGGGCTGGCGGGCGGAGCTGATTCCAGTGAACCACTCCTTCTCTGAGGCTGTCCCGTGGAATCAGAGCCGCCCTCACAACCTGCGTGCCTGAGAGCAGGCTCCAGGAGAGGAGTCCTGGGACGTGCAGGCTTACAGCTTCCACTGGGACTCTTGCATCCCACCCACCCAAAAAGGTGGGGCGTTCCTGTATGGGTGCTTCGTCAGTAGACTCCGGGGAGCCCAGCCTTCCGATCCAGACAAGGCGCCAGGCGAGCAGTTGATGACATCTTGGGCATATGGGCCCGGCTGAGGCCTGCAGACGCCGCCAGCTCCCGCCCCTGGGAACACGGCCACACAAGAAAACCCCATGCAGAGACTGAACCACACGAATCCACAGAATCACGTGAGGTAATAACCCAGGGTTGTTTTAAGCCACCAAATTTTCTTTTCTACTTTTTTTACCGTGGTAAAAACACATATGACACAATTCTGCATCTTAGTCCTTTTTAGGGCTTCCCTGGAGGCTCAGGCAGTAAAGAATCTGCGCGCAATGCAGGGGACTCAGGTTCACTCCCTGGGTCGGGAAGATCCCCTGGAGAAGGGAATGGCAACCCCCTCCATTAATCTTGCCTGGAGAATTTCGTGGACAGAGGAGCCTGGTGGGTTCCATGGAGCCTCAAAGAGTTGAACACAACTGAGCAGCTAACACGTTCACTTTTTAAGTGCGCAGGTCTGTGGCATATCAGGGCTTCCCTGGTAGCTCAGCTGGTAAAGAATCCGCCTGCAATGTGGGAGACCTGGGTTTGACCCCTGGGTTGGGAAGATCCCCTGGAGAAGGGAAAGGCTGCCCACTCCAGTGTTCTGACCTGGAGAATTTCGTAGACTGAGTCCGTGGAGTCGCAGAGTCAGACACGACTGAGCGGCTTTCACGTTCTGTGGCATTAAGGGCCCTCACACTGTTGTGCAGCAGTCATCACCGTCATCTCCAGAGCTCTTTCCATCTTGTAAAACTGAAACTTCACACCCGTTAAACAAGAATCCCCTGCCTCGCAACCGCCAGCAGCCACCCTCCCACCCTCCCTTTATGGTTTGGTCTCAGCGCCTCGTGTATGGGATCAGACTGTGTTGGTCTCCGGGATGGCTGATTTCACTCAGGTCCGCCATGTGGAAGCCTGTGTCACAGTTTCCTTACTTCTAAGGCTGAATAATGGTCCATTGTGTTCAGACCACATTTTGCTTCTCCAGCCACTTGTCCGTGGGCGCTTGGGGTGCTTCCACGTTTTCGCTATTGTGAATAATGCTATTATGACCGAGCGTGCACAAATCTCTCTTTGATTCCCTGCTTTCAATTCTTTTGGCCCTTTCCCAGAAGCAGAATGGCTGCATCACATGTTAGTTCTATTTTTAATTTTTTGAGGACCACCATACTGTTTTCTACAACAGATGCACCATTTTACATTCCCACCAATAGCACACACGTGTTCCAGTTTCTCCCTACCCTGTCTTAGAGACAGTAGCCATCTGAACGGGTATGAGGTGGTGTTTAAATGCAGTTTTTACTTAAATCCCCAGCGGTCAGTGAGGCTGAGCATCTTCTCATGTGTATCTTCTTTGGAGAAGTGACTGTTCAGTTCCTTGGTCCATGTTTTAGATTGGGTTGTTTGTTTTGTTGCTATAGTTGAGCTTTAGAGGTTCTACATATTAACCCTTTATCACACATAGGATTTGCAAATGTTTTCTCCCATTCTGTGGGTTACCTTTTTGCTCTATTGATATTATTTATATTTTGCTGCACAATTTTTAAAACTTTCATGAAATCTAATTTGTCTATACATATTTTTGTTTTATTGCCCATGCTCTTCATATCACCCTCATCACCAAATCCTGTGTCATGAAGCTTCTGCACTACGATTTCTTCAAAGGCTTTTATAGTTTTAGGTCTTACATTTAGGTCTCTGATCCATTTTGAGTTAATTTTTGTGTACAGTGTTAGGTCTAAGAGTCCAGTGTCATTCTTTTGTGAATGTTCAGTATTCCTCACACCACTTGTTGAAAAGACCATCTATTCCCCATTAAATGGCCTTGACATTCTTATTAAAATGTATTTGACCATGTATATGGATGTGAGAGTTGGACCATAAAGATGACTGAGCGCCAAAGAATGCTGATGCTTTTGAACTGTGGTGCTGGAGAAGATTCTTGAGAGTCCCTTGGACTGCAAGGAGATCCAACCAGTCCATCCTAAAGGAAATCAACCCTAAGTATTCACTGGAAGGACTGATGCTGAAGCTGAAGCTCCAATACTTTGGCCACCTGATGCGAAGAGCCAACTCATTAGAAAAGACCCTGATGCTGAGAAAAATTGAGGGCAGGAGGAGAACGGGGTGACAGAGGATGAGATGGTTGGATGGCACCACCGACTCAATGAACATGAGTCTGAACAAACTCTGGGAGATGGTGAAGGACAGGGAAGCCTGGCGTGCTGCAGTCCATGGGGTCGCAAAGAGTTGGACATGACTTAAGGACTGAATGGGGCTTCCCTGGTGGCTCAGATGCTAAAGAGTGTGCCTGCAATGCAGGAGACCTGGGCTTGATCCCTGGGTCGGGAAGATCCCCTGGAGAATGGACTGGCAACCCTCTCTAGTGTTCTTGCCTGGAGAATCCTGTGGATAGCGGAGCCTGACGGGCTAAAGTTCATGGGTCGCAAAGATTCTGACGCGGCGGAGCCATTAACGCTTTCACTTTCAGCGGGTGAGCAGCTGGTGTGTCTCTGGGCTCTCCGTCCTCTCGCATTGGTCTATAAGCTGTCCCTGTGCTAACCCTGCACTATTTTGATCACTGTGGCTTTACAGCAAGTTCTGAAAACAGGAATTGTTCAAGTCCCTTCAGTTCAGTTCACCCGCTCAGTCGCGTCTGACTCTCTGCCACCCCATGGACCGCAGCCCACCAGGCCTCCCTGTCCACCACCAGCTCCCGGAGTCCACTCGGTCTGCTCGGATTCTCTGTTTCTTTGTGGTTTAGGCCGGCTAGGTCTTGAGTTTCTAGGAATCTTTGCATTTCATCCAGGTTATCCAATTTGCTGCTGTTCATTTGCTCATAGTGCTCTCCTATAACCCCTTTTATTGCTACAGAATCAGTAGCAATGTCTCTATTTTCATTTTTCATTTTTGTAATTTGACTCCTCCCTCGTTTTCAATTCATCCAGCTAGCTAAAAATTGCTTATTTTTTAAGCTCTGGAAGGAACCAACATTTAATTTTATTAATTTCCTCTATATTTTTCTGTTTGTGATTTCACTGACCTCTGCTGTAACCTTTATTATCTTCTTACTGCTATTAGCTTTGGTTTGGTTTATTTTTCCCCTAGTTCCTCACATTATATAGTTAGATTTCTGATGTAAGGTCATTCTTGTTTTTTCCCATTTGAATCGGGATGTTACTGGCATAAACAATGTCTTAGTTTAAGATGTACCACTGGATATGGAAAAACAGACTTGTTCTAAATAGGAAAAGGAGTGCATCAAGTCTATATATTGTCACCCTGCTTATTTAACTTATATGCAGAGTACATCATGAGGAATGCTGGGCTGGAAGAAGCACAAGCTGGAATCAAGATTGCCGGGAGAAATATCAATAACCTCAGATATGCAGATGACATCACCCTTATGGCAGAAAGTGAAGAGGAACTAAAGAGCCTCTTGATAAAAG
This sequence comes from Moschus berezovskii, assembly GCF_049115385.1. Taxonomy (NCBI): domain Eukaryota; kingdom Metazoa; phylum Chordata; class Mammalia; order Artiodactyla; family Moschidae; genus Moschus; species Moschus berezovskii. The sequence goes on along the minus strand of NC_142463.1, from coordinate 1,211,133 downwards.
TGAAAGAGGAGAGTGAAAAGGTTGGCTTAAAGCTCAACATTCAGAAAACTAACATCATGGCATCCGGTCCCATCACTTCATAGTAAATAGATGGGGAAACAGTGGCTGACTTTATTTTATCTGCAAAATCACTGCGGATGGTGATTGCAGCCATGAAATTAAAAGATGCTTACTCCTTGGAAGTAAAGCTGTGACCAACCTAGACAGCATATTAAAAAGCAGAGACATTACTTTGCCAGCAAAGATCCATCTAGTCAAGACTATGGTTTTTCCAGTGGTCATGTATGAATGTGAGAGTTGGACTATAAAGAAAGCTGTGCCCCAAAGAATTGATGCTTTTGAACTGTAGTGTTGGAGAAGACTCTCAAGAGTCCCTTGGACTGCAAGGAGATCCAACCAGTCCATCCTAAAGGAAATCAGTCCTGAGTGTTCATTGGAAGGACTGATATTGAAGCTGAAACTCTAATACTTTGGCCACCTCATGTTAAGAGCTGACTTACTGGAAAAGACCCTGATGCTGGGAAAGGTTGAAGGCAGGAGGAGAAGGGGATGACAGAGGATGAGATGGTTGGATGGCATCACCGACTCAACGGACATGGGTTTGAGTGAACTCCAGGAGTTGGTGATGGACAGGGAGGCCTGGCGTGCTGCGGTTCATTGCGGTCACAAAGAGTCGGACACGACTGAGCGACTGGACTGAACTGCACTGCAGGTGTACAACATAATGATTTGACATATGCAAATAATGAGAAACTATTATCACACATTTAGTTAGCATCCTTCGCCTCACAGAGTTACAATATTTTTTTCTTGTGATGAGAACTTATTAACATCTACTGTCTTGTGTGCTCAGTTGCTTCCGTCGTGTCCGACTCTTTGTGACCCCATGGGCTGTAGCCCACCAGGCTCCTCTGTCCATGGGATTCTCCAGGCAAGAATATTGGAGTGGGTTGTCATTTCCTTCTCCTAGGGGTCTTCCCAACCCAGGGATCGAACCCAGGTCTCCCACACTGCAGGCGGATTCTTGACCACTGAGCCCCCGGGGAAGCCCTTCTGCAGTCTTGGTGACTTTCAAATATACATTGTGGCGGTGTTAACTACAATCACTGTGCAGCACCCGACTCTTCCAGAGCTTATTCATCTTGTAACTGGAGGTTTGTGCTTTGTGATCACTTTCATCATGTTCTCCAGCTCCCACCTCAGACCTCTGGCAACCTCCAATCTGCTCCTTGTGTCTAGGAGTTCAAATATTTTTAGATTCCATATGCAAATGAGATCATACAGTATCCGTCTCTCTCTGGCTGATGTATTTCAGTTAGCGTAACTCCCTCAGAGTCCATCCATACCATTGCATATGGCAGTATCTCCTTCATTTTATGGCTGTATCATATTCACTCTGCAGACGTGCTTATGCATTCACCCACTAGACGGACACTTAGGTTGTTTCCATGTCTTGGCTGTTGTAACTAATGCTGCAATAAACATGGGGGTACAGATGTCTTCAGTGTTGTAACTTTGTTTCCTTTGGATGTGTAGCAGAAGTGGAACTGCTGGATCATATGGGAGCCCTATTTTTAATTTGGGGGGAAACCTCCACACTGTTTTCCATAGTGGCTATACCAATTTACATTCCCATAAGGATTCCCTTTTCTGTACATCCTTGCCAGAGCTTACCTCCTCTCTTGCTTGTGATAACCATTCTAAGTGTGAGGTGATAGCTCATTACTTTCGATTTGCATTTATCTGATGATTAGTGTCACTGGAAAAGACTCTGATGCTGGGAGGGGTTGGGGGAGGGAGGAGACGGGGATGACAGAGAATGAGATGGCTGGATGGCATCACCAACTCGATGGACGTGAGTTTGAGTGAACTCCGGGAGTTGGTGATGGACAGGGAGGCCTGACGTGCTGTGATTCATGGGGTCGCAAAAAGTCGGACACGACTGAGCAACTGAACTGAACTGAACTGAACTGATGATTAGTGACGCTGAGCTCTGTCTTTTAATGCGAGCACTTATGGCCATAAATTCTCCCTCTAGCACTGCTTTTGCTGCATCCTGTAAGTTTTCGCATGCCAAGCTCTCATTTTCTTTCATCTCTGAGTATTTTCTCATTTCACTTGTGATTGCCTTTTTTTGATCTACTGGTTGTTTAACGGTGTGTTGTTTAATCCCCACAATTTGTGAATGTTCCAGTTGACCTTCTGTTATTGATTTCTAACTTCATCCCATCGTGGTCAGAGACGATGGTTTGTATAATGTGTATCTTTTGAAATCTATTGATTCTTAATTTGTGGCCTGACAGACGGCTTATCCTGGGAAATGTCCCATGAGCGCTTGGGAAGCACCTGTATACTGCTGCTGTTGGGTGGAGTGTTGCGTACGTGTCTGCTGGAACTGGTGAGTTTACGGTTCAGCCCTCTATTTCCTTACGTGTCTCCTGCCCAGCTGTCCTATCCGTGATTGACAGCGAGATGCTGAAGTCTCCAGCCACGGTCGTGTAACTGTCTACTCCTTCAGTGCTGATAGTCTTTGCACCTTACGTTTTATGGTCTGTCAGGAGCATAAGTGTTGATAATTGTTACATCTTCCTTCCTTATTGAACTTTTATTAATACATAATGTCCTTTGTCTCTTGCAGTCTTTTTTGATTTAGAGTTTATTTGACTGACACTAGCATAGCCACCCCTGCACCCCTTCGGTTGCTACTTGCACAGCACGCCTTTTTCCGTCCTTTTCCGTTCTGTCAATATTTGTGTCATCAGATCCCAGTGCGTCCCGTGTGGACAGCATACAGTCAAACCGTGAGTCTTCATTCTGCCAGTCTCTCTGTTCTGATTGGAGAGTTTAACCCATTTACACATAAAGTAATTACTGACAAAACGTGACTTACTTTCGTCATTTTGCTGCTTGTTTTCTACCTGGCTTAGTGCTTTCCCCCCATTTCCTGCATCACTATGTGTGGTTGTTTTTGTACTGAAACATTCCCGTTCCCCATTTGTGAATGCTGCATTCTCGGCTCTGGCTTTGGCAGAACGTCATCCCTGAAGGGGGCTCAGTGGGCAGGCGCACGCGGGTCACAGAGAACAGGCAGTGACACCCGGGGTCCGGGACACTCCAGCAAGGGCACGGCATCAGTGGTGGCTCAATGGCCACGTGGACGCCTTGTATGCTCAGGGGGTCCCACGGCAGCACAGTGCACACACCAGCCCCAGAGCTGCAGAGTCCAGTGAGCGAGCGCACCGCCCCTTCCCATCACAACTGGCAGAATAGTGCCTCCCACCAAGGTGTGCCCGCCCCAGTCCCCAGAACCCATGACTGTGTGACCCTCCGCATCAGAAGGCTTGGCAGATGTGATCTAAGGGAAGGATCAGGAGATCTGGATCATGAGGGTGGGCCCAGTGTCGTCTCCAGGATCTTTACAAGGGAAAGTGGGAAGTGGGGTGTGGGAGTCAGAAATGGAAGCTGGGGTGAAAAGGGGAGATGGTGAAGCCCTGCCAGTGGCTTTGAAGGTGAAGGAAGCGGCCACAAGCCAAGGAACGCAGGCGCCTCCAGAAGCCAGAAAAGACAAAGGAGCAGCTTCTCCCTCAGCACCTGCAGGAGGAAGGCAGCGCTGAAGACTCCTTGCTTTGAGGACTTCTGACTTCAGAACTGTGAGGTGATATGCTTGCGTTGTTTCAGGTCACTGCGCTTGTGACCATCTGATACAGCAGCCATGGGAAACCTCTATGTGAGGGGCGTCCTGCAGGTCACCTGATGGTGTTGGTGATGGTGCCAAAGGAAAGCCGGAGCCCCGAGGGCCTCGAAAACTGCCGGCAGTGGAACCACGGGGTCTCTTGGCTGCATTTCACGTGAGCACACAGCAACAAGAACCAGGTGGCGCTGGAAGCTTCCGCATCTGCTGAGCCTCCATTTCCAAGTGTGCAAGCTTCCTGCCCCAGGTCCAGGCACATCTGTGCTGAATTACTTTTGTGAAAATAAAAAGGCATGCGGGGACTGTGGTGTGTTAATAGCAGCTTACAGTTGAGATCATTTCAGTCCGTGCGCCACTCTGGAAAAAACGAATTGCAGCAGCACAGGTCCGGCTCTGGGGGATCGTCCGTGTACACGGGCTCCCCCGAGCTGTCTGCAGGCGGGCTCCCCTGAGCCGATCTTGCGAGCCGCCGCTGTCATGTCAAGCGCCTCCCACCGATGGTCGTGTGTGAACTGTTTGCATCTTGTTAGAATCCGATCCGGCTTGGGTTTCTTTCTGCAAAGGCCTTGATGAAGACAAACCACGTCTGTTTCGTGTCAGCTGCTGACTCTCTGCTGAAATCTGCTCCTCTGGGCTGGGTGTCTCTCCCCCCGACATGGCAGCTCCTTTGTGGCTGAGCGCACGCGGATGGCTGCGCCCCAGACTGGGAGGCCAGAGACAGGTGGGGGGACATCCCCAGTGGGCACGTGAGGCTTAGGTGCTGAGCAGGAGCTCTGGGGGTGCCAGGATGAACAGAGGAAAGAGGATTCATACCGAAATGAGATTCAAGAGGTGTCGCTCCCCTGCCTGCGGTCAAGGCGTGCTTTCCAAGGGCTAAATTCTAAATACCCTACCACCAGTAAAAGGCCTGCTTTGGGGATTAGTAATCAGGAGCTCCCGGCTCTTTAGACTAGGTTTTTTTCATTTCCCAAGGCTTCCCCCTTCCCCCACCCAGCTGGTACGCCCTTAAGAAGAGCATGTGAAGCCTGCTGGCAGCTGGCGTCCAGATGACTCTGCTGGACTCGCCAGTAGCCCTGAGGAGTGACTGTGGGAGGCTCCTACATAACCGCATCCTTTGTGAAGTAGTGAGCCTGCCATCAAGGGAGGCATGCAAGCAAATGTGGGACACCCCACTGAACTGGCGGAGGAAGTGCAGGGTTGGTGGGCTGGAGACTCTGGCCACGTTCAGGTGACGTGCACGGCCCTGTCCTAGCTTCTTGCCGGCAGGCAGCTTTCTCCACCTGAGCGCCGTCATCCGGCTTCATGTTGCAAGTGGCTGGTGCAAGCGTGTAACCAGGTCACCACGAGCCCAGCATCTTAATTCAGCATGACTTGAAGCCAGACTCCCCTTCCTGACGAGACTCAAAAATCACCCAGAGAATGCTTAACCTTTGTCTTCTCAGCCAAATTCATGCCCTTGCTTTTCGATGGCCTGGATAATTTGTGATTGCTCCTTTCTGCTTTCAAGACAGGAAGGTTTGTTTTCTTCGCATTGATCACAGGACCCGCTCCGGGGTCTCTAAGCATCGCCTCTGAAATCACATGGGTCTCCACGTGGGTCAGGGGCCACAGTTACAAGTTCCAGCTAACCTGATAGCAGATCCCAGAGCAGGGCCACCAGGGTCCTGAGCCCTGGGCTCACACACACGTACAGGAGCGTCCCAGAGTCCAGAAGAGGAAGAAGAGACCGAGGGTCAGAGAGGCCCCGGGGTTTGCTGTGCCCCATGTGAGGCTGTACAAGGATGGTCTCCAGCTCTCGGTCCTGGGTGCACTGGCCTCTTGGGGGGTGTCCCAGGGGCCGCAGCACAGACAGCAGTGCTGCAGAGACCAGCCCCAGACGGGACAGGGTCCAGGTGCCCTGGCGGAGCATCCCTGGGACGGGTGGGGCTGCCAGCTTTCCCTGCGGGTGGTGCTTGCTCTCGCATCCCGCCGACCTGGTGAGCACGGGATAACCAAGCGCACTCTGAGCGCGGGTGGGAGGCGCAGAGCCCCAGCTCTGACCTCGGGCAGCCCACTTGATGGGTTACTAGCTGGGAGACTTTGGGGAGCCCCTGGTGGTCCCCAACCTCAGTTTCCCCAGATGTCGCCCATCCTCCAAGGATGCGAAGCTCCCTGGCGGCCGTGAGCTGTCAGTGTGAAGCCGCACCGCCCCTGCCTTATGCCTGGCAAGCGCGACCACGAGCCGGGGGCTGGGGGGCTGGGCTAGGCCTTCAGGGGCCAGCCTCAGCCAGTGTGGGCATAGGCTGCCCAGGTGAGAGCCGCCCGGGCGGACTCTCTGAAAGAGGCGGGGGTCCCCAGACGATGGAAAGAAGGCTCCCCCTCCCCCATCCTCCCAGCCCTGGGCCCTGGCGGCTTTGCTGGAGCCTTAGGCACAGACCCTGACTTTCTCAAGCCCAGATCAATAGCACAGCCCTCTGCCTAAGCAGAGACACCCACCACACGTGGAGCCACGAGGCTGCTGCCCTCGGTCCAGGTCAGCACTGCCCCAGAGGTCCAGCCTTCCCAGGACACCTCCTCCACGGGGGTCCCCATGCACAGCTCCTGGCCGTGGTCAACCTTCGCTGTGGCCTGCTTGGTGCTGCGAGCGCTCCCTTATTCCAGGAAAACTGGGGTCCCCCAAGGGCAAGCCCAGAGCACCCCCATCTTCCTTCCTCCCAGGGGTCCCACAAGGCTGCAGCACAGGTCAGAGGTCACTGGGATCCCCCCGTGGTCCTGTGGGAACCTTCCCATCCCTGAGCTCTGTGATTGATCAGAGCCTCTCTCCCGAGACATTTGGGAATTGGGGCTGGGCGGGGGGCGGGGGGCGTGGTGTGAATCCCCCAGGACTGCTGGAGTCCTGATCCAAGGCCAACCTGTGACTTGGCACCCCACCCTACGACCCAGGCCACACTTGGGGGGACCTTGGGTCAGATCCAAACAGGGAACTTTCCACACTGACTCAGAGGTCAAAGGGGAGAGGCTCTGCAAGGCCTGGGAGGGAGAGGGCAGCCGGTCAGAGCTGAGGACGGAGGAGAGACGCCCCGAATCGCCAGGACTGCGTGTGAACCCTACAGAACCCTCCCGAGGCTCCCCTCCCCGGAGGTGGGGTGGCTTTTGGAGGCGATCACAGGTGCCGGCAGGCTGAGCGCTCGGAAGTGGCCACTGCGGGCTGGCCCTCCACCCTGACCAGTGTCTCCAGGCAGCTCTCCGGCTGCAGATGCTCTGTCCCCCGCCATCCACCTCCAGGGTCTCAGCCTGCCTGCAGTGGCAGGGGTGTGCGTCTCTGACCGTGACCTGACAGGCGGGCCGTGGGAGCCGGACGGGCGGAATCTGGGGAGCCGATCCAGCGCCCTCCCCGGTGTGAGCACCGCAAACCTGAGCAGAAGTCCTGTGTCCAAGGGCAGGAGGGGCTGAGCAGGAGCCGGGGTCCACATCCCGGGAGAGGGGAGCCCTCACAGCTGATGAAAACGGAGGCAGAGCCGCAGCCTGAACCCCGGGCACAGGGCACCCAGGTGGGCAAGGGGCCAGGGAGCAGCCAGCAACTCAGCCCTGCTCACCTCCCTCCACCCCCGCCCCAGGCAGCAGCCACTCTACCCTCCCCGCCCCCACGGGGCTCCAGCCCACCCCACCCCCGGGAACATAAACCCACCAGGGAAATGATGCAACAGGAAAGCACACCCTCACCGGTCAACCAGAACCAACGGCGGCTTCGGGAACACCATCCACGAGCCGGGGAGGGCCCCGGGCCCCCGGAGCGGGAATCTGACCAGAGGGAGGCCTGGGCCAGGAACTCAGGGTACACGCTCCTGAGATGGGAGACCAGGTCGGAAAGGCACCAAGGACACCAGGAGAGGCCAAGAGTAGAGTGGAAATCAGGGGAAGGTTCAGAGACGGAGACGAGACACGCGGGTCAGGGTGGAGGTCTGGGCCGGAGTCTCAGAGGCGGGGCAGGGGCACAAAGGGGAGCGCCCTTCAACAGTCAGATACGGAGAATGCCTTCACCGCACAGGAAAGTAAGCAGCCTTGGGTTGGAAGGGTAAACAGGCACTCACGCACATTACAAAGAGATCGGGAACATCAAAGAGAAAGATAAAATTCTAGATGGTCTCAGAAAAGCTGTTAACCTCTGAGAGAGCTGCTATCAGATTATCCAATGGCCCGGTGAAACTCTGCGAACCAGTGTTTTCAGAGATCTGAAGCAAAGTAAATCAACCTAGAATTTCAAGCTCAGCTAAACCAGCACCCAAATGTGAGGTGGGAAGCCTGCGGGTGACCCTAATGTCTGCCTTGAAAACAGTGTCCAGGAAACACTGAAGGAAGCGGGAAGGAACACAGGCAGACTGAAGGCCCCCAGGTATGTACGCGGGGCCCTGAAGCCAGAGGGCCACAGAGACGGGCATGGCCATGACCTTGGGGAGAGCCGAAGAGGCCGCAGCGTGGTGGGGGGTGGGGGAGAGGGGGAGCAGCCGCCGCCCTGATTCCAAGGAGAGGGGCTTGAAGGGAAACTGCCGAGACAGGCAGTGAAGGAAGTCGGAAATTTGTAGAAGGATGTCTCCCTCGTTAGGACTTTTACAAATTGAATCAAAGCCACACAAAATGTCCTGAGTCCTGTCAGTGGGAAAATGAGAAGGCAAGGGTGACCACGGCCTTACTGGGGGCGGGGTTCCGGGGGACACTTGTACACGGGGCCTGATGGTTGATCCTGCTCTGGGGGAGCAGGGGGTGGGGCTTCGGCAGGAAATGTTAAAGGTCTTTGTAGGTTGAATGCCCTTTGCACCATAAATTCCAGTTTTAGGAATTTCTTGTAAGCAAACCACCCGAGAACTGGGCAGAGATGGTGTCTAAGAGTGTCCTCTGTCCCCAGCTCCTGGTGGGCAGCTATCAGAAATGGGCCCGGCCACGGGTGACCGCCTGCAGATGTTGCTCGGGCACCGACAGGGCAGTGCTGCGGGCATGGTGACACAGAAGGCCCCCCGGGCACCACGCTGGTGACACGTTAGGCCAGGAAACAGCGCGTGCAACCCGATCCTGCTTTCACGTGTGCTTATCTGGATGTAGGGAGCAGGGAAAGGCCAGGAGGGCAATGCGCCAGGGGCCACGGCAACAACTGGGAGGTGCCAAGATCAGGGCGGCATCAGCTCACATGTCTCTGTATCCTCGGCCTTATGTAAAACAAGCAAACGTTGCTTTTGTAAAATGGAAAGAAATTCTTCCTATGAAAACTTTTTTAGTGGCCTGGAGGGCGTCCTTGGCAATTTTGGCAGAGGCCGTGGCCAGATCATACGCAAATCACTCAAGTCTGGACTCCTGGCCAGAAATTAACCCCCACACAGGTCCAGAAGGGACCCTGAGCCGTTATCACCACCACCCAACAGCGGGGAAGTGGAGTCAGGAACGCGAGAGCCTCCACATAAAGTCAAGGACGAAGCTGAGTGTCAGCGTCCTCACCCCCAGGGGGACAAAGCCGTATTATCAGCTGAAGGAGTTTGGGGGCAACCCTCTAGCTCTCCTCCGTTGTGTCCGACTCTCTGCGACCCCATGGACTGCAGCACACCAGGCCTCCCTGTCCATCACCAGCTCCCAGAGTCCACCCAAACTCATGTCCACAGAGTCGGTGACGCCATCCAGCCATCTCATCCTCTGTCTTGAATCCATCCTGCCTTCAGTTTTTCCCAGCATCAGGATCTTTTCCAATGAGTCAGCTCTTCACATCAGGTGGCCAAAGGACTGGAGTTTCAGCTTCAGCATCAGTCCTTCCAATCAATATTCAGGACTGATTTCCTTTAGGATCGACTGGTTTAATCTCCTTGCAGTCGAAAGGACTCTCAAAAGCATCAATTCTTTGGCTCTCAGCTTTCTTTATAGTCCAACTCTCACATCCATACATGACTACGGAAAAACAATAGCTTTGACTCTACGAACCTTTGTCGGCAAAGTGAAGTCTCTGTGTGAATTCAAAGAGCTGAATTCAAAGAGCTGAATCCAAAAATCAACCCCAAATATCTGTTGAGCCTCCGGGCCCTGTGCAGGGAAGTCGGCTGGAGGGAGGGCAGAGATAGGAGAGCATCTTTGGGTCCTGCCCCTCCCCCAGAAGCCGGGTCACAGAAGCTGGACCAGTCAGGCAGCTCCACGGGAGTCAGACTCCTCTCACTGGACCATCTTCAAAGAACCAGCTTTCCTATGCAGCAGAGAAGCCTTCAGAGACTGCTCACCCCACACCCCCTTTTCTGGTGGGGAGATGAGGGCTGTCTGTACACCTGCTTCCCGGCCCATGGGGCCCTTTTCTGCTACCAGCAAGAGCTGAAACGCTTCCCCGAGGGACCCAGAACTAAGTCCCTTCAGCTTCCCAGCAGTGGGGCCCCGCTGGAGGACATCCAGGGCTCCCACGAATAAGGAGAAGTCAGGAGTCAGGCGGGTCTGGAGAACATCTCCCCAGGATCCGACGGGGTGAGGGTGGGGCCCCATCTGTCCATCCTCCTGCAAGGGCTAGGGCTCCGGCTCAGGCCTGTGGCTCTGGGTTAAATGCCTAAGCGATCAATGCCACCCTGCCTGGCCCCCCAAAGGGTCAGAGAGGCCTGGGCACTCATGGGGACAAAAGCCCACCTGCCCAGCTCCCCCAGCGTGTTTGTCTGTCCCAGCCACAGTGGGGCCACAGCCAGCACTGTCCTCAAGGGCTGTGCTGTCCCCTTGGGGCAGGACCCTCAGCCAGGCTCCCGCCCAACAGACAAGGATGTGAGCCTGAGGGGCACACAGGTCCATGGGTCGCACAGGGCCAGCTGGGGGGCTCAGGGTAAAGCCCTGCCAGGAGTGTGGCCCCATTCCCTCAGTCTGTCCCTGCAGCTGGGGGCGCCCTGGAGACCCCAACACCCCAGGGTCCCCAAGGAGAGCCCAGGACCTGCCACTGGAAGCGCCCCTCCAGGAGCAGCCCAAGGAGAACCTGGGATCTGCTGCTGGATGCACCCCTCCAGGGGCAGCCCGGAAGGTGGGCCTGGCGTCTGTCCCAGGGAGCAGGCTGTTTGCACGGGCTTCCAACCACACTCAAGGAATCACAGGTGAAATAACTCATGACTTTTAGATGCCAACTAGCAAGTGCATGAAGACCCCTGAAGGAGCTGCCAGCAAGTGTGCAGGGGGCAGGCTGTGGCCTCCCAGACCCCCCACTGTCCCGGGGGGCCCTGCGTTGGCTGTGCCTGAAAGGCTGCCTAGCCCCAGACCCTTGTGTGTCTCATGGTTGCTTCTGGAAAATGAGCATTACGCTGCCCCCTCCTCAGGGGCAGCCTGGGGGGGCCCTTCGAGGCCCCTGTCTCATACCTGTTCAGCCGGGGTCCTGCCTAGTACACCCTGGCCCCCCAGCTATGGCGGTGGGACCACCTAGGTCTGCAGAGCGGCCACTGCAGGAAACAGGCGCTTCCCCCCAGGTGCGTATTTGGGGCGGGGCCTGGGCTCTGCCCTGGGTTCCCTCACCCCCATTCATTTATACAAACACTCCCTCCCTCGCACGTCCCGAGGCCCGTCTGCAGCTGGCCCGGGGCCGAGTGCTTCTGCAGAACACAGCAGGTGGCAGGTGCCCCAGCAGTGCCCAGAGACAGCAGACTGCGCGCAGGGGCTCATTTAAACAACACTAGCGCGGTGGCTGCGTGAGGAGTAGGTGTTGTCGGGTCGGATAGGGAGACGTGACCGAGGGGCCCGCACATGCCTGGGACTCCAGGCACAGGAAAGGGGCTCCTAGGAGAAAAGAGAAACAGCAAGGCTCTCGGCCCGCATGGGAGGCTGGTCTGGCAGAGAAGACTTGAAGGGCCTCAAGCATCTGGCAGCCCAATAAACGTGGCTGATTTCCGAGGCTGACAAAACGGTGTTTTCCCAAAAGCCAAGCCTGTTTGGAGCTCAGATGTGTCCGGAAGTCACACTACTGTTCCTGCCAGTAGCCAGGCCCTGCTGAGCCTGACTGCCCACCACGGGGGGCTGGGTTTGAGGGCAGCGGAGGCCACGAGCCACTCTGTGGGCCTCTTCCCACCAAGGCTGGATGTCCATCACACGCTAAGTGAAGCGTCAGAGAGCAGGACTGCAGTGACCAGCTGTCATCCAGGCCTGACGTCTGGTGGACGGGAGGGAAGGGCCCGACCACGGTTCCTGCGGTGGGACACAGGGCTGAGCCCAGGAGAAGCTGCCTCCGCCTCCCCTGTGAGGCCACTCCCCGAGCCGGTCTGTCTGTGTAAGCTTGGGGCTTCAGCGTCATTGGAAATTGATTTTCTTTTACTCTGCGGCCCTTAGATTTCTAAAGGTCTCTTTTCAGAGGCTTGCTGGCGTGCCCCACATCCTGCCAGCCCCCACACCCAGGCTGTGCGCAGGCTATCTTCACCAGTACCAAGCTAATTGGGTTCCCAGACCCCGAGTCCACCGTGAACCCTCATCATAGATCTCCCCGCCTGGCCCCGCTGCTTTCCGAAGAGAGACGGTGCCTCCGGTACAGCAGGGGAAGCCTGGCCCAGGGGGAGTCTGGGGGAGAACAGACGCACGTCCACGTGTGGCTGAGCCTCTCTGCAGTGCCCCTGCCATGACGCTGGTGGTCGGCTGTACTCTAGTACAAAATAAAAAGATGGTTTTTATAAAAAAGAGAAGAGATGGTGATCACTAGGCAGGAATCTGCAGGCAGCCCCACCCGGCCCACACCCGCTTAAGAGCTCTGGACGGCGCCCAGCGCGGTGGTGGGCAGGGAGGTGGCGGCCTCCACGGCCACGGGCCCGTGAGTGGCTGGGTGCTGCATCTCGGTCTGCCTCCCCTCCCTGTGCCCCAGCCACATGCTCGATGCTCCCCAGATGCCCTCGCACCTGCCACCTGCCACCTCTACCAGACCCAACTCTGAGCCAGCTCCTCCTGCCTGGTGACATCCCTCTGTCCTCCCGGCCCGGCTGAGACCGGCCACAGAGGGCAGATCACGGAGACGCTGCCCCATTCCCTGAGGCACGGACACCCCGTCTTCAAGGGGGAAGTGGGCCCAGAGAGGCTGAGGGACTCTCGCAGGTTTGCCCCGCTGGTGGGCAAGGGGAGCTTCTGGCACGCCTTTCCCAGGGGCTTTGCTGATCACCTCAACGGGATGTGAGTGTCCAGCCACAGCCATTCTTGGCCACACCAGCCCAGCTCTGAACCCCCAAACCGCCCAGCACCCCAAGAGCATGTGCCCCACCCTCCCAACAATCCAGGTTTGCTGGGGCCAGGCTGCAGGGGCATGCCTCTGGGGACACGGGTGACCTCCCCTCCTGAGCTGCCCTGAGCCAGCCCTGCCGCCCCGCAGTCCCCTCCCGCCGGCTCACAGCAAAGCCAGGCTCCCCGCGAGCCCGCCTGCGGTCAGAACAGGATGGCTGGAGCTGCTCCCGAGGCTCCGGGGCTCGTCAGGCTGTAACCAGAGCAGACGTAGCTCACCCACGGGACTGACTCCAAGCCCCAGGCCGGGAGCCAGAGGCGGGGGCAGCCGTGCTGCTGGGGACCGTGGTGGGCTGCGCTGTGGGCTCTGCCACCCCTCTGTCAGAACCAGCAGGAATGCCAGGCCCCTTTTGCACCCCTGCCCCCTAAAGCCCCCAAAACCACCGGCTTGGGCCTCCCACCTCCCGGGAAGCAGGGAGAAAGGGGCCCGGCCCTCCTGCTGGCGGCCTCTGTGCAGGGACGGGGCAGAGGGGTGGCAGTCGGGGTCCCCCGGGTTCTGCCTGTGTGCCTGGTCAGGGGTCCCAGCCTCGAGGGAACCTCAGTTCCCTGCCGTATACCCGCCTTTACCCTGCGCCTCCACACGGCTGTCAGGACACCCTGGGCCAGGCAGGCAGCCCCCTCCTCACCTTCCTGACTGCATGTGGATGTCTGGGGGGCTGGGGGCTTTCAGGGAGCCGGGTAGGCGGCCCCCCGAGCCGCAGAGTCTGGGCCGTGCCTGCAGGGCCTGGGTGCAGTCCATAGCCTGGCTTTCACTATTTCGCGTCTGCGGGCTCGGCTTGGCTGGAGCATAAAGAAAACTTTCTTGCTGTGCTCTGGCTCCTGCTCTGTTCTCCCCTCCACCCTGCGGCTTGGACGGCCCAAGATGCGCGCGGCTCCAGGGCAGCCATCACCCGGCTCTCCTGCCCGGCCGAGCCGTGGCGGGCATGGGGACCAGGGCAGCCTGGGCCCCCCCAGGGTTTGGAGAAAAGGCCCTGCCTACAGCTCCTCGCATCTAAGGCCCTGCCCTCCTTCCCTGAGGCCTGAGTGCTGCTGGAAACCAGCTCCATCTGAGGCTCCTGAGGGCTTATTCCCCCACCAGGACCACTGCAGGCACTCTTCTCCAAGACACACCACCCTCTGCAAGAGCCAGCAGCGCTGACCCCAGGCCCCCTGGACATGCCTGAGGGCTCTGACCACTGCTGGCAGCCCAGACCTCGGACCAGCCTGCCCCACTCTGAGCTCCCGTGTCCCCTCTCACGGCCGCCCGAACCCAGAACCCTCCCCACTATGAGCTGGCCACACTCTGGACCCCGCACCCCAGCCCCACAGGGAGGTCAGCCGCTGCCAGGGCAGCCAGGCTCACCCACCCCCACCCCCTGGCACGTCCCACTGGGCAGTCACAGCCCTCCCAGCTGCCACGGCCCTTGGAGGATCTCCAGGCCCTTCTGCCTGAACTTGGGCCTCCCGCGGCTGAAAACAAGTGGCTCCAGAAACCATACCCCATGCAGCCGACAGCCCCCTCTGCTCTCCCCTGGGCCTGAAGAGAAGAGCAGACCCAGACACTGCCCCCAGCCTGGTCCTCGGCGGGGAGGGCCCAGGGGAGACCTTGGCCCAAGGGGACGCGGGTCTGTGTGAAAGATGCTCCTCCTGTCTGGGGGGTAAATCTGCTTTCTCCCTGGGCTTCCCCAAGGCCACGGGGTGCTGGGGGCCCTAGGTGTCTCTCATAGATGCTGGAGCTCCTGCCGGTAGCCTCTGCCCACCAAGCAGGCCGGGAGTGCTGGGCAGTGCCCTGGGGGACAGCCATCTCCTCCCTGGGTGGCCCACAGAGCCCCCAGGGGCTGCAGGAGGTAGCTGGGGCGGGCTGGACTCCCAGGGCAGAGGGCAGGCCTGGGAAGGAAGGAGAGGGAGGTGACGACTGCTCCTACCAAGGGGTCCTTGTCGGCAGGGGGTCGGGGGAAACAGGAGGCCACAGCTGCCCGCTGGCCCAGCACGGCCCAACCCTGGAGGGCCGGGGGGGAGAGACCTCACAGGGCCAGAAACTCTCCCCAAGCCCCACAGACATGCACGCACGCACACCCAGGCATGCACACGCAGACACACACACATAGGACACACAGACATGCTCCAAGCCTCAGGGACTGGACTCAGAAGTGGCCAGAGGAAAGGACGTGATAGAGACTGCAGAGAGCTGAGAATAAAGTGTTCAAGTCCCGTGGAGGCCGAGTCACCAGCAAGACCCCAGAGCTCTGCCCCCTGCCCACGCCAGCGAGCGGCCAGGACAGGGGTTCCAAAGGCATGGGGTGGGAGCTGTAGGGGAGGTTCACCTGGCCACCAGCCCTGAGTCTGGCCCCTGGGGGCCGACAGCGGACCCCATGGACCCCACACGACACGACAGGCGCTGAGACCACGGGCTGTCCCCGGACACCTCCCACCAGCTCCTCTCTGCTCTCAGCTGTGACCCCCCAGGCTCCAGGGCCCCCTCCTGCGGGTGCTGGGTGCTCATCTGGCAGGAGACCCCCAGAGGACCCCCACTGCTTCCCCAGGGACCCCCTCCATCAACTCCCAGAGCCCTCTACCAGCTGGGCCTGGGGGCGGCTTCCTCAGTGGGAACCCAGGGCAGCCGGCTATGCCCAGGACACCTGCGGGCGTGGGGCAGGGGCAGAGGGCCTGGCTCCGGGGCTCATCCCCAGTGTCCTGGGCTCCTCTCCAGGGCCCCACCCCAAAGGCCCGGGCCCACCGGCTCCCCCCTGGCCCTGGACCGGGGCCCAGCCACCATGTAGGCCGGGCCGCCCGGCTTTGGGCATTGTCTCTGGCTGCAAGGCCAGGGCAGCAAGCCAAGGCTTTTCGCGGCTGTGCCGGTGAGGTCTGGACACAGGGCTGGAGAGGACACAGCACCTCTCAGCAGAGTGAAGGGGACGCGGCCGCCTTTTCCGAGTCGCGGGCCTTGCTGACCCTGGCCGCTCCCCTCAGGACAGACCGAGGCCTCTGCAGAAGCCCCTGGGGTCATCTCTACCTCGGGAACAGGCTCCGGAGGCCCCAAGCCGCAGCTGGCCAGGGATGCGGCTCACGGCAGCCCCGCCCCCACTGGGGGCCCAGTGTGGCCCATCCTGACCCCGGCCGGACCAGCTGTGTCCCGCAGGGACTCTGGGGACGTGACAGAGGAGGGAGCATCCCCTCCCTCGGCCAGACTCCCTGGAGCTCGGGGGATGGGAGCAGCGAGGCCAGGGTCTGAGTTCGAGCTCCCAGAATAGCCAGGGCGTGGCCGCCAGCAGAGACCGAGCAGCTGACTTCACACCACAGGCATCCCAGGAAGGGCCAGCTGTCTGCGGCCGCACCTGCGGGGCGGTGGCCGGAACACGGCCCTCAGCGTCGGCCCTCATGGCAGAGGCAGCGGCCACGCAGAGACCAGCCCGGCTACAGGTCCCAGGAAGGGCCTCTGGTGCCTGGGGGGCTGACTCAGACCAGGGAGGGGCCCCGAGGAGGTGCTGCTCCAGCAGAAAGCAGGAGGCGACAGGGTGAACACGTGCCAGGGACAGTGCCCCAACAGAAGGGTGGTGGTGCAAAGGCCCTGGGGCCACCTCCTGCTGGACAACAGACGGGTCTGCACGGACACCACTGAGGTGCAGGCAAGGCAGGCGCAGAGCACGTGAGGGATTTTTTGCACCATTTTTTTAATGATAAACCTTCTGGGGCAGTTGCCGAGGGTCTGTCATGCCCAGGACACACCTCTAAGACAAAGCAGGCAGGCATGCTGAGGGCCTGGCCTAGGCAGAGCAGGAAGGCTGAGCCCAGATGCAGAGCTTCCTGCAATGGAACAGGTGGCGTGAACCCGGAGTCTTGTCTGACCAGGGAGCTGGCCAGGGTCCCCCGGGGCTGCCAAGGGCCCCACAGGCCTGGGCCTCTGGGGCTGGCCCCTGCCGGTCTGTGTTGGTTTCCTACTGAGGCTGTCCATACCTCTCTGGGCTTTCAGCGAGTGGTGGCCACAGAAGCTTCTGGAACCTGGTACAGCAGCCCCCACTGCACAAATAAAAGGGTCTTCTCTGCTTCTTGCCACCATGGACACTGGTCCAGGGGCAGCCCCAGGGTCCTGGGCAGGCCAGGCTCCCAGGACCGGGTGAGGCCAGGGACTGGTACTGAGGGGTCCCCTGTCTGGTGACCCCGAGGATTTCCTGTAGACTGCTGTGTGCGGAGGGGCAGGGAGGGCCTGGGGCAGGGAGACGGGGGGCTCTGTGCGCCACACCCAGGCAGTGGGTGGGCCCTCTTCAGGCCTCTGAAGTCCTGGACTCACCCACCCTGAGGCCTGAGGTGGCACAGGTCCCAAGCAGAACTCCTGCCCCTGGGGAGGGCAGCGAGGCGGGAGATGAGAGAGTCAGGAACAGGGGGGTTCAGGCGGGGGGAGGGGAAGGGCTGTAGAGTCCCCAGTGCTGCCCCCAGCTCGCAAACCCCAGGGCACCGGACTCTGAGGCTTCCTCTCGGAAAGACCCCTCCTGCTCTCTTGACCTGGGTCCTCTAGGCCAGGGTGGGTCTCCTGACCTTCAGGTCCCAGGGGGCTGGGCCCAGGGTGCTGGGAACTAGAATCGAAGGGGCCATAACCTGGTCTGGGAAGTCTGCTCCAGGAAGCCTCTAGGACTGGCTCCAGGCCAGAGTCACCCACCGTGGCCCTGTTTCCAGGCCAGCTCTGATTAGACCAAGTCCAGGCCTCTGGCTGTGGACACTGTGGCCCCTGGAGTGGACTTGGGGCTGCCATTGTCAGGCCCCCACCGCACCCCGGGACGCTGGGGACCCCACTGGCCCAGCCTGACCTCCCCTGCCCTGTTCTCCTTGTGGTCAGCACCTCCTCTGGGCCTGAGGCTCCTGGCTGACTGCGAAGCTTCGCAAGGCCACGGCCCTGCACTGTCCAGCTGGCGTCCAGAGGTGACCAGGCCCCAGAAACAAGACGTGGAAGACTCACGCACAGTCCAGCAAGCCCGGCTTGCCCATCTGTGCAGAGCAGCCATGTGCCTCTGCCCAGGAGCAGGCCCGGAGGAGGAGATGCGGCCCGGCCCTGGGGCTCCTGATGTCTGCTGGGCGGTATGGTCCGGACACCAAGGCTTGGCTGCATTCCTGAGGAATGACGCAGCTTCCTGGTTGTCACAGCCAGACCCTGGGGAAGCCCACCCTGGGGCTCCTGGCCATGACACGGGCATTCACACAACACACCTCCCTTGGACACTCACAGGCCCTGCACAGGCCCCGGCAGGCCTGGAGCAGGGAGTCGCGGTCCCAGGGGAGGAGGCCCTGGGCTCCTAGACAGTGGGCAGTGAGGAGGGTCTGGTGGTGGCTGTCAGGGTCAGGAATGTCCAGCCCCAGGCCTGGCTCAGTGGCCTCAGGCTACGACTGTATCCCCCCCCCAGGGACCCTGAGACCCCCGAGAGCCCCAGCTTTCTAGGCATATCCTAGTCGATTCTCAGCCCTGCCCCTGAGAGGAAGCCTCTGTCACTTTAAAGGGAGATGCAATTCCTACTGCTTCCAAGGCTGACTTAAATCATGTTTATTGTACTTTTCAAACACATTTAAATGTAAAATGATGTTTGAAAGCTAAACGTGAACAGCCACAGAGGGTGATGCTGTGGGCTGAGCTCACTTTCCTGGACCTTTGGAATCCTGTGCTCTCGCTGCCTTGGAAGGAAGACTCGGTTTCCCAGCTCTTTGTGAGCCCAGAGAAGCCGAAGAGCACCCCCCAGCCCAGGACTGGGGCTCTCAGGGTGGAGGGAGGGACCCGCACCCACCACCTGGGCACCTGGGGCCACGGCTGTGGACACAGCCGGTCTCCTCCGTGTGGCGACGACTGGGCCCCGCGTTTCTCACTCCTCCCTGACGGCCATCTGGTCCTCCCCAGTCCCCGGCACTCGGGAACAAGTCCAGCATGACCACGAACGCCGCGTGTCTCCGTGCCACTACCTACGGCCCAGGGGTGCGCAGGGTGCACGGGGTGGGGGTGGCTCCACGTTGTTAGAACGCCTCCCCGCGCGGCCCCCCAGTCTGCACCCGGTGTCTGCAGGCTCCCCTCCCCCCGCCGCCGGCCTTGTCTGCGGGGCCCCGGCGCCCACCCAGCCGCTGCGTCTGGGTTCACTGCGGCTCACACACACCTCCCTGTTTGCTATAAGACCAGGCTTGTTTCTGAGGCTCACGGCCATTTGGTGTCCTCTCTGTGAACTGCCGGCCGGGGCTCTGCGCGCTTTTCTGGCCTGTCGCCTGCTGTTTTGTGATTGCTTGGCGAGTGCTCTTTACATGCTCTGGCCCCAAAGTCGCCCCTGTGACATGTGCTCCAAACACCTTCTTCCATCCAGGGACACTTCCTTCCCTTTTCCTCAATCAGTGCTGCCCAGACATTTGGGGTCTGGTGCCAAGTGGGAGGGCGCAGTGCTGCCCCCCAGGACACTGCCAAGCGGAGGTGATGCCGGACAGAGCTGAGCCTGGTGCAGCGGGAAGGGGTCACCTGCGGGGGTGGGCCTTGCGGAGAGAGAGCATCGCACCGAAAAGGGGGGCAGATTTTTACCCATGAGCGGCTGGTGAGCAGTGTGCCCTCGGGAGGGCCTTGGAGCTTCTGCGCAGGAGTGAGAAGATGTGGCTGTGTCTGTGTGACTTGTCCACAGGGTATGGCCATGGCTCAGAAGCGCACATCCTTTTGGGAAGCACCCTCTGGATGCCAGTTCCTCGGCTGCCCCCCACCCCACCTCCAGGAAGCCAACCCAGCTTGCAGCCAACTGAGGGGACAATGAAGCCAGGAAAGGTAGGGAGACAGTTTCAGGCGCAGAGGGGTGATGCCGGGCACCCGAGAGCTCGACCAGCCGCTCACACAGGAGGCGAAGGGCGCTCTCTGCAGCCAGGGCGGGGGCCCCGGCCGCGCGGCCCCGGCCACTCTGCTCACAGGAGCACGGACAGCCTCATGTCTTACGATTGCCGTGTCTCAATTGCCACACCAGGCGCCTCCTGGCCACCTCTCCTGGGGCGCTCAGCCCTCCTCGAAGGCCAGAGCACAGGCTTTCCACCATGACAGCCTCACACCGATCCACTCACCCCAGAATCCCGAGCGCCACCCAGTCCTGTCTCCCTGCCCCCAGCCCCCGCCGACCACGGCTCTTCCCACTGTCTCCACAGTGGCGCCTTTCCAGAATCCATCGAGACGGAAAAAGCCCACAGGGAGCCTTTCCAAACTGGCTTCTCCTCTCACTCAGGGACACGCATTCAGGCCTCCCCCGTGTCTTTTCACAGCTTGAAGGCTCATTTCTTTTTAGTGCTGAGTAATATTCCACTGTCTGGATGTGTCATGGTTCATTTATCCAGCACTGAAGGACATCTGGGTTGCTTCCAGTCTTGGCAATTATGAATAAAGCTGCTATAAACATCTGTGTGCAGGGACAACTCATTCTTTAAATGGGCAAAAGACTCGAAAAGGCACTCACAGAACAGCAAAATAACGCGTGGAGAAAAGGGCTCCATATCCTTAGTCATCCTGGAAATGCAAATTTAAGCCACAACGATCCCCAGAATGGCTCAGACTAAAAGGTCCTCATGGACGCTGAGCAAGGGGAGTGCTCATATGCTTTGCCTGAAGTGTGAATTGGTGCTGTAGTTTAGAAAACCTTCTGATGGTATTTTCCAAAGTTGGAAATGCTGTGTCCGGGTGATTCCTTTCCCACAAATGCTTGCGTATGTTCACAAAAGGACACTGGCACGGAGGCACGGCAAGGGCATTCACCATGGCCCTAAACTCTCAACAAAATCATCCACTGACAATACCGCAGAGAAATATTTTCAAAACATTATATAGTCATCCAGTGGGACAGCAATGAAGAAAGGGTGGACTTCTGGCTGTCGTAACCTGGAGGAACTTCACAAATACAATTGGAGCAAAAGAACCGCACACAAAAGAGCTGGCACTGTATGAATTCATTTACTTAAAATTCAAACCCAGACAAAACCCACTGATGGTGACAGAAGTCAGGGAGTGGCAGCCTTTGTGGGGGAGGGGGGTCGGGAGCAGGAGGGGCACCGCGGGCTCGTGGGCCTGTTTGGTGCCTTCGTGCAGGGGTGGCTCTGTGGGTGCTCGCTTCTCCAATGCGTCAGGCTGCGTGCTGGTAATCTGTGACCTTGTCCGCGCGCACGTTATTCTTCAGGGAAAGCCTTACTAAACCCTGCCCGTGAAAACGTAGGTGCAGCCTTTGAAGTTCAGGGATAATCTGCTCACTGCAGATGCCGCTGCAGTCCACAGCAAAGACCGCAACCGCCGAGCCCTCAAACGACGAGCAGCCAGCAGAGACGGCCGCGCCAGGCCCGTGGGAGCAGCCCGTCGGCCCAAGGGCTGCGAGCCTGCATCCTGCATTTACCGGCGTGTCTTCACCAGGTCCTCAGAGACAAGGGAGTGGAAAGGAGACTTTTCACATGCCGACTCAGTACGTCCCCGCCAGGAAGTCAGCTCGGCAACGCAAACCTTGCTGTCCAAGGGTCAAGCCGTCTTTCGGCTCCATGCTCTGATGAACCTGAGGGGGATCACTGCTCAAGATCAGAGCGTCCTCCGTGCGGCCCACAGCCAATACTAGGAGACCCAGTGCTGCACGGGCCCAGGGGCCAGATCCAAGTGGGGTGAGAGGGGGCCCGAGGGCACCTGAGCCGAAGCAGAGCGGCGGGCCGACGGGGCGGAGCTGCAGGTAGTGGGGAGTAGATGGACACAGGCCGCCCGGGGGCCACGTCCGTCACAGCCTCTCACCCCCGCCACCAGCCAGGCACCCCGGAGGCCAGCCCCAGCCTCCGGCCTGCGGTGGGTCAGCCCCGGCCACCCCCAGCCTGCCGGTCAGTGTGCGGCCCTCCTCACGGCCAGCCCCTGCCTGCCGTCAGGAGAGGGAGGCCCCCTGGCCGCGTCTGGCTTCCTCCCTGTCTCTCAGCTCAGACTCAAGCCCCCTGTGCTGCCCCACCCCCGCCTCCAGAAAGCGCATGTTCACTGCCGGGCCCGGGACGTGGGGCTGCTGGGTCAGTGGCGTCGCGGAGACACCTGGAGGCCAGGAACCAGACTCAGCAGAGGGAGTCATCAAGGAGCCCTAAGGGCCGCCAGGAGCGCCCACCGCCCCGGGAGGAGCCTCTGCATCCCAGCCGGGACACTCGGCCCTGGCAGGCTGCCCTGGATGCGCTGTCCAACCGTCCCTTCCCGTCTCTTTCCCATCCGGGTCTCTCGGCTCACCGTGGGTCCCTGAGGATGGAGCCTGTCCGGCCACCCTGGGCCTGCCGCCAGAGCACAGTACTCACCCGGGTCTCTAGGGGAGCAAACAAGGGGCTGAAGTGCGGGTCCAGCTCCTGGGTCAGGCTGGCCGGCCGTGGCATCCTTCCAGGCCGCCCCTGTGAAGAGCAGCATGGAGAGCCCCGCTGGACACGGCCAGCACCTGCATCTGGCAGCCTCCCCCCACCCCCACCGTGCCCCCACAGGCTGCCTGCCGGGTGGTCCCGGGTGGGCCTTGGGGTCTCCTGGGCCTAGGAGGCTGCTGCTCCCTATGCTCCAGCCCCAGCATGGGGCCCAGCCCTCAACGAGTGCGGGAGCAGGTCTGGCAGGGATGCCCAGTCCTCAGGGCTCAGGACACAGCTTGCAGCAGGCTCAGGGTCAGGTCACCCAGGGGAACTCCCAGGGCCCACAGGGGAGGGAGCCATGTGAGGACTGGGACGGGCATTGTTCCGGGGGGAACACCGAGTGTACCCTGATTCTCAGCACAGCAGTTGTGAACACGCCCCTCACAGCCGGCCCAGAGGTGGGAGGAGACATGCTGGGCGCTCACTCGAGGACAGGAGATGGGGGTTCCCACAGGACCCCCAGTCTGCTTCACACCCACTGCCAGCCTCAGCTCCGCCCCCAGCCCCTCCACACCGGCCCTGGGCTCCCTCGGGGGCAGGCCTTCAGCTGCACAGCCCGGCCAGGCCCCATGTGTGTTCCGCGATGGCCCAGCTCCAACCCACACAGTGTGTCCTGCTGGAGGAGAGCAGGGCTTGGCTGGCCTGTGAACACTGCCCGGCTGGGAGGCTCAAGGGGCCAGGCAGGCCCAGAGGACACGAGTCAGCCCTCCCCCAGCCCTCGGGCCGCGGCAGGCCTGGAGAAGCAGGTGGCGATGGGGGTGAAGAGGACTGGGGCTGGAGGGCCTCGGGGCGCCCGCGGGGGTCGCCCACCAGCAGGACGCCGCCACATGGGCCTGCGGCCCTCCCAGGGGCAGACACAGGAGTGCAGTGACCCTGAAGGGGGACCACTCCAGCCTGGGGACAAGGGGCAAGAAGGAGACCCCAGTCCTGAAGGGAGGGGCAGCAGAGGAGCTCTTGAAGATCTTTGGAAACAGGGGAAGCAGGCAGCCCCGAAGGCCAGGTCAACACAAAACGTCCAGGGCAGCAAGCGTGCAGAGTCGGACAGTGGAGGGGTGGTGGACGGGCAGTGGGCAGGGGCGGCCCCCAGCCGTGGGGGCTCCTTCCGGGGGTGAGGGAGGTGCTCAGGAACTGGATGGTGGCGAACGTTGCACACCCGGGTGAACACACGTAAAAGCCACTGAACTGCTCGCTGCATGTGGGTGAGTTACATGGCGGGTGAATCATTTCTCAAGGAAGCTGCTATTAAAACAACATGGCAAACGCTTTCCCTGTTCCAGACCTGGACACAGCCTGTTCACCAAAAATCCCTGGGGGTTCCCGTCCGCAGGGTGCTGTCCAGACCCGCGTGTGGGCACGTGGGCTCAGGCCGTCAGCTGTCTCGGCGTCCTGCCTTTTCTGGGCGGTGAGCTGGGAAACACACAGGTTTGAGAAGAAAAAGGGTGAACTCGTCCTGGCACAACTCAAGCCTGACAGTCAGGATTTTAACAAACTCCTTCTCTCCTCCTGTGTCTTTTGTCTTTTTCACTGAAAACCTTGGCTCCTAATCACTGAGTTACTACTCTCTCATTCTTCTGTAACAGACAAAAACCCTGGAGAAGGAAATGGCGACCCACCCCAGGGGTCTTGCCTGGAGAAGGCCATGCACAGAGGAGCTTGCTGGGGCTACAGTCCACGAGGTCGCAATAGTTGGACACGACTGAAGTGGCTGAACACACACACAAACCAGATATAAAAACGTGCACACGCGTGGTCAGCATTCACACAGGACTTCTAACAATTAAACTAAGATTTCTCTGCAGCTCTGTTATCCCAGAACAGTCAAATAACTTGAAACCACAGATAAACGTAATCTTGGCATTTCAACTGGAACATTCATGTTTCAATCGTATCTGAACACTGTGAATAAAAAAGCCTTAATATCTACCAACGCATTTCAAGACGGATGAATCACCGAGCTTTAAAACAGTCGAGTCATGAGATCGCAGACGGCTGGATTATAAACCTGACAGCTCCTGAGTCATCTTCAGCTCCCGAGTCACCACGTCCCCACCCGCAGACCCTCAGGCATGAAAGGGGCCCCAGAAGTCATCCCCACTGGAGAAAGCCTGTCCAGAGGCCTCTGGGCAAGGCGGCCCCCATGCTCCCACTGGCCGTGGCCCCGCCCAGGGAGGCAGCGGGTGAGGGCGGGAGGGGGTGGCCCAGAGCAGGAGCCCTGAGAAGTGGCTCATGACATGCCGCCACCAGGACCCTCTGTGGCCGCCAGGGGCCCGGGCACTCTGCCCACTCTGAACACACAAGAGGAGGCTTGCTCAGGCTCAGGGAGAGAGGGGATGGGCGTAGGCCCTGCCAGGTCAGGAGCACTGTTCCTCCCACAGAAGGTGGGCCCCACCCAGCAAGGCCTGCAGGCCCACCTCCCCTTCACAGCCTCACACCCAGCCCGCAGGAGGGTCCTCTTGGACAGAAGACACGCGCAAAGGTGGCCAGCTGCAGGCCTTCCACAGACCAAACCTGGCACGGCCAGCACTGTCCACCCCAGACAGCATCTCGCAAAACAGGGTTCTGGCCTCCTGGACGCACTCACAGGGAAGAGGCCGGCAGAGTGGCCAATGCCCCCCGCCGTCCCACATGGATGTCAGAACATGACTTGCAGTTCAGCCCTGAGCACGACATCCAGAGGCGGCCCCGCTGCCAGGCCCCAGTGAGGACTGTGGGGGCTCACCAGGCCCAGGCAGCAGGATGGCAGGACCCTCGGGGGCCCTGAGTGGCCTGCAAAGCCTCCAGCTGGGGCGGGGGGTGTCCAGGAGGTCAGGTGGCCCTGGCCTGGAATGTGAAGGGTCAACGCTGGGCTCCATCCCAAAGGTGACCCAGGCCCACTGCTCCTGGGGAGGGCCCGTCAGGCTGCAGCGTGGAGAGGGCCTGTGGTGGGGCCATCTGGGGGCTGAGCAGAGAGCAGAGATGACCAGGCCTATGGAAGGCAGGAGCTGGGGCTGGACGCGAGGAGGGCTCCTCTGGAGTCCCAGGGAGCCTGGCTCCCCTGAGGGCATCTGGGGAGAAATCCTGGCAGCCACCACGGAGAGGTGTTGATGGCCAGGGCTCCCCAGCACCAGGCTGTCCCAGAGGCGGTGGAGAAAGCGTGGGCCCAGGAGCTGTGCTTGTTCAGTCGCTCAGTCGTGTCTGACTCTTTGCGACTCCATGGACTTCAGCACACCAGGCTTCCCTGTCCTTCACCATGTCCCAGAGCTTGTTCAAACTCAGGTCCGTTGAGTCGGTGATGCCATCCAACCATCTCATCATGTTATCCCCTTCTCCTCCTGCCCTCAATCTTTCCCAGCACCAGGGTCTTTTCCAACCAGGGTTGCCCAGGAGAGGGGTCCCCGAGTGTGCCCCAGAGGTCAGGCCTGGCTGCCTGCTGGCCGCAGACAGCAGGGCTACAGAGGCCTCCGTGTGGCTGGGCAGAAGGCTTAGGAACAAGCAGCCTGCACTTCAGGGATACAGAGCCCCCTGCTTCTTTGGGGGTGCCCATCGGAGCCTCCCAGTCCCCCAGCTGTGTTCATGCAAAGGCAGGAGCGTGGAAAGCAAACAGTCGCATCTTATAAGATCAAGGCCCAAAGAGCTGGGTACGGGAGACCCGCCTGGAGCTGCCCAACTCCATCGGGGTCCGGGAGACCTCCCGCACACTCCAGACTCGGTCTCACCTCGGTGAGCTGTGTGAGGGCTTTGGGTGGGGGCCTGGGGCGGAGCTGTGCTGGCTTGTCTCTGGGGAATGACCTCAGCTGCAGGGGTGCTGGGCGGGGTGAGCCAGCCCTCCACCATCATACCACGCCAGCCCACCAGGGCTCGGGACATAGGAGGAAGGAGTCACGGCATGGGAACAGTGCCAGCAGCAAGACCCGCCTGGGCATCCGGGGGCTTCCCGAAGCTTCTGACTGCGGTCACCCCAGGGAGGGCCGCGGGGTGTCCAGGCCCTTGGCCGTGGTCCTCCCCTGATCAGAGGCCAAGTCATCTCAAATACCTCCCTGGCAGGGTTGCCACAATGAGAAATCACCACATAAAAAGTCCAAGATGTACAGCGTTTAGTCCCAAATCTCTGAAGCTACCGTCCAGTAGGTGGAATGAACTTTATCCAGACGTTTAGTCTCGAGCAGCTTAGCAAGTTGGAAACTGAGACGGCAGAGCCCGAGATGCCAACTGAGAAAGCACCATCTCCCCTCCAGTTTAGGGAACAAACCAAGCTCACAGGAGACCCAGGCCAGCAGTGTGACAGGAGCGGGGCTCCCCCGTGCAAGGCGAGTCCTTCGAGGGGAGAGGTCCCCCAACACCCTCCCGAACCTCATCTGAGGGCCAGTGGACTTGTGATGAGCGCTGGGACCGTGGACTTGCCGGTTTATTTTAGAATCTGTGCTGAGCAACTACAGGTCCACTGAGGACGGGGGTCTCGCATCTCCCCACCAACACTGCCTTCTGCAGCTTCGGTGACGGGGGGTGACGTGCTAGGGGCCCCAACGTGGGTCCTGGGTCTCCTGACCTTCAGCACCACCTTGGGGACACGCAGAGTGACCTCGGCAGTTCACTGATGGAATCTCATCCCCTACCCACAAAGGTGACACAGGGTGTGTACACAGAGCCCAGGGAGCCCACTACCCCAGCACCCCGGGGACCCAGGGGCACTCAGCCAGCTGTGTCTCCCAGATGGTAACCCTGCAGAGGGCTGGTGAGGCCTCTGTAGTGTACACTGCGTGCACTGCCCAGACACCCCTGCAGGACCAGGAGTGCACGAGAGGGAAAGGATGCACCCTGCACCTCAACCAGGCCCTGGGGCTCCCACCCTAGGCCACTGGGGGCTCAGCATGCAGTCCCTCCCAGCAGGTGGTCTCCTTGGAGAAGGCTCCTCCCCATCCCGGGCCCCGAGTCACCCACTGTCCTCCTCCACCCAACAGGCTTGGCCGCCGTGGCCGGGGCAGGAGAACGCCACAGAATGGCTGCATCTCACCCAAGGGTGTGAGGTGTGGGTGCTGAGCTGTGTCCGTGAAAAGGACACTAAAGCTCCCAGCTGCCTCCAGACCTCAGCCTCATCGCGCACGCCCCAGAGGCGGACCTCTGACCCTGGTTGCACAAGAGGGCCTTGGAGGGGAATCCTGGACTCAGGTGTCCAGGGGAGGCGAGGTCTGGCTTCCCTCTGACCCCGGCAAGTTAGGGCTCCCCCCGCTGCCTTGGTTCTGCCCCAAACCACCCTGCGGCCACATGCCCTCCAGGGCTGAGCGCGGGCTCATGGTCAGCTCTGCATCCCTGACCTGTTCTGAGGCCTTGTCTTCCAGCAAGATCGCTGGTCCGGCCAACATGGGGGCCAGACCCGCACAGACAGGGGCTCAGACACAGGACATCGGGACAGGGGCCCGGCCAGGCCGACCCCGCAGGCAGGCGGGGCTCTGTGGAACCAGCTCCCGGATGTGTAAGGCGGGAGTGGCGCCATGACCCCGCAGAGGGGTCTTGCTTGCAAAGGTGGGGGTGGGGACAGCCTGAAGAAATACAGGGCATGCAGGGCTCCTGAACAGTGTCCAACCACCACGTGCAGGGCAGAAACGTGATCAGAGGTGGCCACACTGCCCCCACCCCTGGACATCAGCTCCGAGCAGGCCAGCAAGGGCCTGGGGTCCTCAGACCTGCCCCTCGGTCCTGGGGATCGAGGGTGCTCACGCTTGAGCACACCCTGGGGAGCCAGTGAGGCACCCCGAGCCCTTCTGAGTGAGAGCAGGGCTCACGGGCCCTCAGGGGAGAGGGAAGTGGTTCCTGGCACCCCAGGACACGCGACCCGGCCCAGGTGGGCAGAACCACTCGGCAGCTCTGCCCTCGCTGCTTCTAGAAGCAGGGCTGGCAGAGTGTGGAGGCTCAGGGCCCGGCCCCAGGAGGCGGTGCTGAGGTCTAGGCCCGCCGCTGCTGCCCCAGGCCACCCCACTTCCAGAACCAACCCTGCCCTGGGCAGCCCGTCCAGAGGTGCCCCCCCACTGGCCAGCAGTCCCCCCGACTTCCTGCAGGCAAGCAGGGGCTGAGGCACCTGCTGTTGGACAGACGTCGTTAGGAAACCGCCTTTTCCTCTTCTCTCTGCTCCCTGTTTGACTTCTGCCCCCGCCCCAGCCCCAGCCAGTGACCAAGGGGAGAGGCCACACACCCTGAGGACCTCAGCCTCCCGAGGAGCTGCAATGTGGCCTTCCCCAGATTCACAGGGAGGCGTACAGAGAGAGGGTGAGGGCCGGAGGAGCCAGGGCCGTCCCCATAGTGAGGACATGCCCGTCCCCGTGGGGCTCGGTGCCCCCCCAGGCCTGTCCTCCACCTACCTGGCCACAGCACTGTCTCTTTCGATGGCACCTTCCTGCCGAGTGAGCTCTCAGGCCAGGGTCCCACGGGGAGGGACCCCACCTGAGTGACTGCAGCAGCTCAGAGAAGACGGGGCCACATGTGTGACGCTAAGAGCGCGCGGCACGAGGTGGGTTTGGGAAACTGGGCAGCATGAGGGCAGCTGCTGGAAGGACTTCCGAGGGCCCCTCTCCTGGCAGCCCCTCCCCACCCCGGGCAGCTGGGGAAGTGGCCGATCAGGCGCCCGTGGAGGGTTCAGCGCGTGACCTGGGGTCAGCGCCCTCCCTGGGGGAGGGGGTGGGGGGAGGGGAGCCGCAGTAACTGACAGGCTCCGGGGAGACCTGCGCACCGTTGGAAGGTCTGGGGGGCCAACCTCCACTCCCAAGGCCCCAGGAGGGCGCCCCGAGGGCAGTCATCACTGCAGAGGGAGCGGGGTCCTATCTGGGCCCACAGGCCCCGCAGGCCGGCGTTCCCCACTGCAAGCCCCAGCACCCTCCCCAGCCTTGCCCATCCAGGCTCAGAGGCCAGACAGGCCTGGGCCCTCCACCCGCGCCCACGGTCCGCCTTTGTTCCCACGTCTTCAAAGCAAGCACAGGAAATGCCGCCCGCGTCCCTCCCTAAGCCTCCTGACATCTTGAACCACTTGGAGGATTCCAGCCCCGCAGTCCACGTTCACTCCCTGAAGCCCCAGCTCCCTGGGAGCGGCTAAAACAGGGTGTGACTAGCTGGCCCGGCTGGGTCCTGGGCCCTGTCCACCGAGGCTGACGGAGGGGCCTCGGAGCTGCGCTGGTCCCCGGTAACCCACGGGGCAGAGGAAAGGACGCCGGGCGGGGCGGAGGAGCGGCAGTGAACACCTCGAAACGGCAGGCCTGCCCCCGCCAAGCTGCTGGCTTTCCTCTCTGCCTTCTGTCTGGAGCCGCATCTGAGCCTCTTTCACAACAGCCAGGAGCAGAGAAACTCGCACAGAGCCGCAGCCTTGAAGGGGCGCCGCGGGGGAGGGCTGGCATCACCTGGGGCCCAGGGGAGGCAGGACAGGAGGCTCAGGGCGCGGGGCCAGCGCTCCCATGGGGCCTCGAGGACCTGGGGCAAGACGACGGTTCTCCGAGGGCCAGGCCAGCCCAGCCCCATCACAGAGCCCCCAGGGGCTGCCCCACGGGGCCCTGTGAGGCCTCAGGCAGGAGGGCCAGGCGGACGGCCCCTCTACTTGCCTATGGAGGGTCTCCTGCCAGGCACTCTAGCTCAGACCACTCAGTTCAGTTCAGTTCAGTCGCTCAGTCGTGTCCGACTCTCCATAACCCCATGAATCGAAGCACGCCAGGCCTCCCTGTCCATCACCAACTCCCGGAGTTCACTCAAACTCATGTCCATAGAGTCGGTGATGCCATCCAGCCATCTCATCCTCTGTCGTCCCCTTCTCCTCCCGCCTTCAATCTTTCCCAGCATCAGGGTCTTTTCAAATGAGTCAGCTCGTCACATCAGGTGGCCAAAGTATTGGAGTTTCAGCTTCAACATCAGTCCCTCCAATGAACACCCAGGACTGATCTCCTTCAGAATGGACTGGTTGGATCTCCTTGCAGTCCAAGGGACTCTCAAGAGTCTTCTCCAGCACCACAGTTCAAAAACATCAATTCTTTGGCACTCAGCTTTCTTTATAGTCCAACTCTCACGTCCACTCAAGCCACTCAGACCTCTACAGACCCTGAGGAGATCCAGGTGCTGTTCTGTGCCCACTTCCACTCAGCCCCTGGCAGCCTGGAGCTCCAGCAGGGATCTGCTCCCATGGAGGGTCATCACCCCGACCCAAGAGAGGGGACAACAGTGAGTGGGATCCCGAGTGTGCCCTCCCCGGACGCCCACCCCCAGGAGCAGGGCAGGGCATGGTCCCTTGCCTAGCCCTGCCTGAAGCCCAGCCAGGGGGCAGCCCCCCCAGGGTCCCCTCCAAGCCTGTGGAGGGAGGGCGCAGCCAGGCGGGGAGGACGCAGGCATGGTTCCCTGGGGGCAGGGTGAGACCCAGAGGTGGTGTCAGGCCCACTGGGGTGACACCAGCCCATCGCTTACCGGGCGGGTCACTCAGGCCGGCAGCTGGACCTCTGAATCTGGTCTGCAGGGTGATGCCCGCTGGCCCGTGGGATCCAGTGAGGACTAAAGGAGCCGCTGTGCGAATGCCCTGCTCCTCCAGCTCCAACTACCGTGACCGCTGGCCCCTCAGACCAGGCATCCTGTCTCCCAGATGAAGCCAGGAGTTGGAGGAGATCCCTGCCCAGGCCCTTTGCCCTCCACCCCACAAGAAGCTCGCCTTCTCTGAGGACAGAAGGCGGTGGGCGGAGGGACCTGAGATCCCAGGAAAGCAGGGTCTGAACTAGGAGGGGGAGGCCCAGCCTGGTCCCTGCCACTGCTGCACCCGCAGCCCGAAGGCGGGGCTGGCATGCCTGCCCAGACAGGGCCCAGCCCGGCGGGACCTGGGATGCAGACATCAAAGGCGCCAGGCTGCGCCTCCTGGAGCAAGGCAGGCTGGAGTACGGAGGGCCACAACCAGCTGGTTCCTGAGAGCTGGGGCGCCCAGCCCCCCAGCCCCACCCCGGGTCAAGGCCACCTGCCAGGGGTGGGCTGCCCAGAAACCCTCTCCCTGGGAGGTGCCACCTTGGGGCGCTGAGCTGCCGCAGGGGGTGCCCGCCCTCTGAGCGGCCTCTCTGAGGAGCACACGTGGGTCCTCAAGCAGACGTTTCAGAGCGCGGCCAGGGGACCCCCTGCCTGCCCCAGAGGCGCCCGATGTGCGTGGATGTGGGTGCCCCCAGCCCTGACCCCTGACACACACATGCACCCACGGGGTCAGCCGGCGGGTCAGGGGGCCTGGGGGCCCCTGCCCACCGCCCCTCACCTGTGGACAGGACGTGAGGGTGCCCAGGTCCCTGGCCAGGCAAGTCGCCTGTCTGACCGCCCAGAGCAGGGCTGTCACTTGCGATCCAGACACCCTGCCTCGTGCACAGCAGGCAGGCCAGAGGCTCCCTAGGGGGAATGGGCGCCTGGGAGGGAGGGGCCACCAGGAAGGGTGGCAGGAGGTCTGGGTGCCACTGTCCCAGCCCCCAGCCCCCCAGAAAAGAAGCTGGTCCAGCCCTTCTACCCCCGGGGCGTCCCCAGCCGATAGTGGCCCGTGGTCTCCACACTGGGGCAAGAATGCACTGGGAGCAGCCCCCAGGGATGGCAGAACCCGGAAGACATCCCCATCCTGAGATCCAGAAACCGCGACCGTGTGTCCCCCGGAGAGAGGACACTGCAGGTGGGACTACGTGGAGGCCCCCGAGGCCCCACTGTCCCCACGTGGAGCCTTGTGAGAGGGAGCCCCGAGGGCCAGAGAAGGAATCAGACTCGGGCTGAGGGGCCTCGGGGTGCAGGCACCTCCAGGAGCTGGAGGAGGCCAGGAAGGGACCCCACGGCCCCCCAGGGGCCCAGAGGACCCAGTCCTGCAGACCCCCGCGGTTCTGGACTCTGACCTCTGACCTGGAGAGAGCGCAAGTGCTGCCTCAGCCACCGACCCCGGGAGTTGGCCCCACGGGAGGCGGGGGAGGAGCTGGGGGCTGTGCTCTTTGCTCCCCTCCCCCCCAAGTGCAGGTGGGGGCAGGAGCGCCCACCCCCAGGGCCAGGGCATGTCACCCAGGGAGCCGGCAGGTCTGGAAGGGCTCAGCCATGTGGTCTGGGTGTGTCCCGATTGTGAAAACTCAGCCACTGGACAAGTAGATTTCACACTTGAGGAAAATCAGGGATGAGAGGGAGGCCAGAGACGGCTGGGATTGGGGGGCTGCGACAGGCGGGACACGGGGGGATGGCCGCGCACCTGGAGTCCGCACACCTCCGCTCAGCACGGGTACCCGCCGTGGATAGGTCCTGGCTCCCACCCTGAGCCCACCGCCAGCTCCCCACAGCCCCCTGGACCACAAGTGCCCACCCCGCCCGTGGTTTGCGCCCCTGAGGCTCGCTGCACAGCCGTGGCGGGGAGGCCGCCCCGGGCCCAGGCGCTCAGAGCCTGGGGTGGGGGACAAGCCCCGGGACCAGCCCCGCAGGCTCCGCAGAGGCTAGACTCTGCCCCATACGCCCCAGGGACCCTCCGTGGGCAGGGCGTCGCTTCTCTCATCCCCAAAGACAAGGCCCCACCCCGGCCCCACACACCCACGTCTCCCCTCCCCGAACCCCTCTCCCAGAGCCGCGGTTTGCAGCCCGGCGCCCCCAGAGCCCGGCGTCACCCGCTCTCCTGTTCGCAGCCCGGCGCCCCCAGAGCCCGGCGTCACCCGCTCTCCTGTTCGCAGCCCGGCGCCCCCAGAGCCCGGCGTCACCCGCTCTCCTGCTCGCAGCCCGGCGCCCCCAGAGCCCGGCGTCACCCGCTCTCCTGTTTGCAGCCCGGCGCCCCAAGAGCCCGGCGTCACCCGCTCTCCTGTTCGCAGCCCGGCGCCCCCAGAGCCCGGCGTCACCCCTCTCTCCTGCTCCTCCTCACTGCCTCCCCGCGGGCTCTCCCCACGCCCCACCCGGGTCCTCATGTGCCCACCCCGAGGGCATGTCCGGCCCTGGGATGGGGGGCGCCCCAGCCTCCGCCAGCCCTCTCGGCCCAGCCCCCAGGCACCGGGGCGCCGTGAGCGCTGACGGCGCGCTCCGCTCGGCGTGTGCAGCCCCGGAGAGCCCGCAGCGTGGACGGAGCGCCGGGAGCTGGGGCGCGCGCATGTCAGTTGCTGCCGTGGAAGCCGGCCGCCTCAGGGTCTCCTGCGCCCTGCTGTAATTCTTTCCAAAGCGTGGGGCCCTCCCACGACAGTGCACCCCGGGCGCTGAATTAAAATTCCTCTCTTCAAGGAAGACTAAAGTGACAGCTGTTTCCAAAACACACACTCAGAGTAACCCTGAGTGATTAAAGCGTCTGAGACGTGGGAAACAATTCCACATATCAAAGACTGAAAAAACCAAGGAGTGAGATTTACAAAAGTTTGTCTTAACACCCAGTGTGATCCTTTGCTATAAAACTGTTCTTTTACATCAGACGCCACGCTTCACTTCCTGAATAAGTTCAGACTGGCTACCTACAGCTAACCAACTCATCGGAAAAGACCCTGATGCTGGGAAAGGTTGAAGGCGGGAGGAGAAGGGGACGACAGAGGAGGAGACGGTTGGATGGCATCACCGACTTGATGGACATGAGTTCGAGGGAGCTCAGGGAGATGGTGAAGGATGGGGAAGCCTGGCGTGCTGCAGTCCAGGGGGTCACAGAGCCGGACACGAGTGAAAAACCCACAGTTGTCAGCAGTCGCCCAGAGTGTCCAGCTGTCCTGCATGCCTCCACATGCTGGGAACTGTGACCAGCTCTTACGCGGGGACTCCTGGAAACACGTCCAAAGTTAAAACGTGCGGACCTTTGACCCTGCCTTCCTGAGAATTGTTTTTAAGAAAATAATTGTGCAAAGATGTGTATGGCAGGAACCTTTGCTATAATGATGAAAAAACTAGCAAAAAAGCCACTGGAACCCGGCTGGTGGAGGGAATAAGTGGTCTCCCCACAGGGTGGGGTAGGTTTGCTGTGTGCATGTGGCCGGGAAAGATGCCCCTGGATTCCAGAAGTTACAATAAGATCTCAGCTGTGATAGGACGGAGCGGCAGTTCTCAGGCAGGGACGGGTTCCCACCCCACCCCCACCCCCCGAGGACACGGCCACATCTGGAGACGCTGTGGGTGTCACGACTCCTGCGTCCAGTAGGTGGACAGCACCCTCCCACGAAGCACAGGGCAGTCCCCCACAGAGAACACCCACAGAGTCAAGGTTGAGAGACCCCAGAACACAGCCTTCGGGGAGTCTGAACGTCTGCCAGCCACACCATTAACAAAGTCGGAATCCGAGATACAAGGATGAGTGGAGGGTTCTGATGAGACTGACTCTCTACATATTGTCTGAGTTTTCAATAAATTACTGTTTTACATGATAGGAGATTTGTCTCCAAAACACTGCTGTGTGTCCATTTCCCTCAAGGTTCCTACTCGGGCACAACGCAGTTTCACGTGACCCCCGACCCCTCCTTGCAAGGCCCGTCTCTGCCTGTTCGGATGAGAAGACCGTGTGCTGAGGCTGTTTCCTTTCCCGCGTTCCACTGGCTTCGCTGAGCTACAGTCACATAACCGTGAAGTCCACTCAACCTAAAGTGCAGTTTGGTGGTTTTAACACCTTCAGAGTCGTGCAGCCATCACCATCATCTCACTGTAGAACACCCTCGTCGCCCCCAAAAGAAGCTCCGTTCCACACTGCCCCCAGCCCTGGGCACACACCTGCTCTGTCTCTTTAGATTCGTCTCCTCTGGATATTTCGTAAAGGGAATCATACAACCTGTGGCCTCATAAGACTGGCTTCTTTCACTTAGCATAATGCATGCTGGGTGCACTCAGGTTATAACTCGGATCAGAACTCCAATCTTTTTTGTGGCCGAATAACATTCCACTGTACAGATAGACGACATTTTGCTTATCCGTTCATCCGCCATCGGACATCCGCTGTTGGATTGTTTCCTCCTCTCGGCTACAGCGAATGGCGCTGCTGCGATCATCCACGTACAAGTCTCCGCAGGAACACGTGTTTTCATTTCTCTTGTGCACGTGCTCCAGTGGAGCGGCTCTGCAGGGTCACGAGGTAACACCGTGTGTAACCCTCCAGTGAACCGTGGGACTGTTTTCCAAGGTGGCTGCGCTCGCAATGCACGACTTCCCTATTCCTCCACCTCAGACGCATCCTTCTGCTCTCAAACAGGAACGCTGAAGGAGTGCAGCCACTTGACAGCAGCCGCCCCACAGACCCTGCGAGGAAAAGCACTGCCTTGTCAAATCTATGCACATAAATGTGGAAAAACTGGATAACATGGGCACTCTCCTAGGAAACATGATTTACCAAAACTAACAAGAGTGGGGGGAGAGCTCTAAATAGAATAATTGCCAGAAGAGAGAGAAATTCATTAAGCAGCAGTGTTCCAAAAGGTACGAGACCCAGGCAACGTAACCCAGGAAATCTGCCCAACCACCGCCCCACAGAAAAGGATCGTTCCAGCATCATTCAGTCTTAGAGCACACAGAAAAGTCCCGATCACATCCAAAGTAAGCACGATACCAATGTCAAAATCCAGCCTCTGTTGTACGTAAAGGTGGATCTCTTCTATGAAGATCCACACAAAAATCCCAAATAAAACACAAGCAAGCAGGTCTAACCTGTCTGCACATTTGAAACAACACACTCCATAAGAAGCAGGGCTTACTTCAGGGGCAGTTACTGGCATAGCTCATGGATTTGATGAAGACATTTGATGAAATGTAATATTCATTCTGAACTGAACATTCATTCTCATTTAAAGTTTAAAAATGAAATAGAAAAAAAGTTTTAATGAAACTAATAGGTAGAAACCCGTCACATGATAAAGAGACAAAGCCACCATCTGCCCTGTGCTTGGTGAGAGAAGAAAGCACGCACACATGCTGTCATGTCCCACTCTTTGCGACCCCACGGACTGTAGTCCACCAGGCTCCTCTGTCCATGGGACTCTCCAGGCAAGAACACTGGAGCGGGCTGCCATTTCCTCCTCCAGGGGACCTCCCGACCCAGGGATCCAACCTGGGTCCCTTGCATCTCTTGCACTGGCAGGCAGACTCTTTACCCCCGGGAAGCCTGAGGAAAACCAGGGGCATTCAAATTGAAAAGAGAAAGGCGTAACTAGTACTATTTTCAGGTTATATGATCGCATACTTCAAGAAATAAATAAAATCAACTAAATATTGCTATAAACCAAAGGAAAATCTTGCATGATGACCAAGTCCAAAAATGCTATATAGGAATCTGTAACTTTCATCAATACCCCCAATAAAAGACTGTAGAAGATAAAATAGAAGATCACCCTTGAAATATAAGCAACACAAACTGATAAAATCCTAAGGAATAAACTTATGGAGACACGTACAAATTTTACATGAAGAAAATGTTTAAATACGTCTGGGAGACACAGATGTGTTTTGAACAAATAAAAAGTCAGTCCGTGCCTTTGTGTAGACATGTTCAACATCATAAAGATGTCTTTTCTCCACGGCTTCATCTAAAACATTAATGTGATTCCAACAAAAACATCAATAAAACATTTGGAACAGAAAAGGAAAAGTTTAAAACATGTCGCGAGGCATCACTTGAAGATCAGGAGGTCCGTCAACGTGTAAGCAGGTAGGTGCTGATCGATGCAGCCTTGGGACCCACCCCAAACACGCGTGACCACGTCACGTATGCAGAGACGGGCTGTTCGGCGTGTGACAGGGCGTGCTGGGACAGATGGAGCCGGCTGGGGGACGGCTGCGATACGGAGCTCACATTTGACACCAGAGAAGCCACAGGCATTAATACAATAAAAGCATGAACGTTCAAAGGACCCGTGGGAGAATATTACATTTCCTCATCTCAGGGTGAGGAAGGCCTTTCTGAACAAGACAAAATCTGAAGCCACAAAAAAAGTGTACAAAGTAACTGCCTAGGGGGACTTTTCTCACTTACGATGGAAGAGGTGTCGGGGGAACAGCACTGCCATCGTGACGTGAATAAGCCTTCAGAATCGTCACTGTGGGGTCCTTGGGGGCAGAGGTGGAGGACAGCCTGGTGAATCCAGCGGACAAGACCGCCTTTGGCAGAGCAGCCAAGCTGGGAGCGTTTCAACAAGTTCTGAGGACCCCATGGGGGCTGGCGTCCGTTTGGAAGCCCCAGGAGTCCAGACCCAAGGGTGCGTGTGCTAGTGGTCATGCAAGGGCCTGGAAAGCCACCCTGCGGGACAGGGCAGGGGGTGTCCAGCCAGCCAGGTGGGGGATCAGGCTGCATCTGCTGGCAGGCGGGCATCCTCTGAGGCAGGGGACAGGGACCCTCCTGCCTTCGAGAGCAGGATGGGGTTCAGGTAAACCCGGCCCTGGGTACCCAGGGGTGGGGAAACGGGCAGAGCGAGCCCTGGAGGCCCAGCACGCTCCGTCTCAGAGAGCAATTCCTGTTTAAGTTTCCTTAACTTAATTCAATTCCTGTCGTTTAGGTTGGGGGACACGAAGGCTGAGTGTCAGTGTGGATAGAGGGACTGTCCTGGCATCGCGCGAACAGTCTCCCAGAACTCTCCAGTAGTCAGCAACCACGTGACGGCAAGTTGAACAAACACCAGCGCCGAGGAGCAGCTCCCACGCTGCTTCCCTCCTGTAGCCTCCATCCCGTGCAGCAGAAAGGCAGCGGCCCTGCTTCCCAGCGCCGCTGGTGGGAAAGAACCTGCCCGCCAAGGCAGGAGACACAGGAGACGTGGGTTCCATCCCTGGGTCGGGAAGATGCCCTGGAGGAGGGCATGGCTACCCACTCCATTAGTATTCCTGCCTGGAGAATGCTGTGGACAGGGGAGCCTGGCCGCTACAGTCCAGGGGGTCACAGAGTCGGACCTGACTGAGCGCTGCTCGCAAGTGGACGAGGCGCACAGCCTGGCACGGGCTCTCCCTGCCTGCTGACCCTCGGGCACTCGGGGAACCAGCCCCCACGACCGCCAACCCTGCCCCCACCCCGCTGCCTCCAAGCAGACAGCTGCATTTCGACCCCCCTCTCTCTGGTCCTCGCCCCCCCAGGTCAACCCAGAGACCTTCTCTGCAGACCCTGGAGCTCTACAGGATGCACCCGGCTGGAAACGGAGAGGGGGTCTTTCCAGGAGGAGGACAGGCAGGTCAGATGGGGGGACCAAGGGCCCGCTGGCCCTGCCCTGGGAACCTGTGGCCTGTTCAGACCTCGCCCTGTCGCTGATCCCAGGCCGGCCAGGAGGGGCTGGGGGAGCTGGGCATGGAGCCCCCTGGGGCTCCATGAGACCACAGCAGGACTGTGGGATCCCAGCCCTCCCCGCGGTTGCGTGTCCCCAGCTCATCCGGTCAGCACCCCACAGGGCACCCTGCCCTCCTGCCTTCCTCCCCTTCCCTCACTGGGTACAGTTCCCTGAGACCTGAAACAAAAGCCACCCTGATTCGTAAGCGCCCCTCCCCCAGTGCCCCACGCACCCACCAAGCGCCCCTCCCCCGGTGCCCCGGGCACCTCAGCCTCCAAGTCCTCATTTCTAGGCTGGGGGTGGCTGCCCTTCCTCCAGGTCTTAGGCTGTGGAGGAGGAGGACCCCAGGAGGGGCATCTGCCACGGCTGCACTCACCAACCCCCCGCAGCAGGCTGCCCAAGGAGCTCGGCCCAGCCTCAGGCTCCAGAGGGGCCTGGCCTAACCCCCACAGTGTAGCCACCCCCACTTCCCGCCTGGGATGTGGCCGCGTCCCCATCCCTGTCCCCAGCGTCTGGGCAGAGTAGGTGAGAGGGCTTGCTCTGACCTCCCCACTGCAGCTCATCTTTGCCATCCCCGCTCCCGAGGGTCCAGGGACCACGAGGTCACAGCATTCACGCCCTCGAGACCCCAGACACGGTCCTCCCCCTACAGTCTCCCCTCCCACCAAGGAGGGTGGCCAGAGAGGATGAGACCACCTGCTCCACGCCCCCAGGGCGGAAGAATCCCAGGAGGGGCCCAGGCCAGGCCTTGGTCACCGGCTGGATGCCGGCGGGGAGGGTCAGTCCAAGAGGGGAGACGGAGGGTCCCACAGGACGCTGCAGTGCCGGGCTCCCACGTGGTCGGCGGGGTGGGCAGCAGCTGGAAGGATGCAGGCTGAGTCCAAACACTGGACCACAGCCTCGCCTTCCCCCAACCAGCCACATGGCCAGGCCGTGGCCTCACGTGGAAGGTGAGCGGCACACGGGCTTCTGCCCCAGGGTGTCTGCCACGGACGGGGTTCGAGGTTCAGCGCCCCCTGGAGGCCGTGGACCTCTGGGTTCAGCGTGGGGTGGGCGGGCAACAGGCTCTCAAGACGGGTCCTGCCTGTGGGGGCCTGCGTGGACCTCCGCCTGTCCCCTTCCCTCTCCGCTGTCGTCAGGGGGCTGATCCCCAGTGACAGCCGAGGGTCCTGGAGCAGAGTTGGGTGGGGTGAGGGTCCAGGTCCACTCCTGGGTGGAGCTGCGCAAGCATGGATCCAGGGTCTGCCTCGCCCTCCCCGGTCCCCACCCAGAGTCCAGGGACGGACAGCAGAGGCTCCTGTGGGGGGTCCTGGAGCTCGGAGCCCAGGCGTCCTGGGGGCAGTGATCAGTTCATGCGACCACTCTGTTAAGCTTTGGTCCCCGTGGTTTGATCACACAGGAACCCAGGTGCTGCTATGCGGTGGTGGTTCGGTCGCTCAGTCGTGTCTGACTCTTTGCGACCCCATGGACTGTAGCCTGCCAGGTTCCTCCGGCCATGGGATTCTCCAGACAACAGTACTGGAGTGGGTCGCCATGCCCTCCTCCAGGGGATCTTCCCAACCCAGGGATCCAACCCACATCTCCTGCATTGAAGGCATATTTTTTATCACTGAGCCACCAGGGAAGCCCAGCAGAGAATCTGACCTCACCGAAAACAACCCGGCCACTGCCCCCAACTTCCAGGAGGTGACGTTTGAGCCCGTTAAGGTTCCACCTGGTAGGGGTGCCTATGCTCACCTGGAGACCCTGGGCCATATGCCAAATAGTGCCAATGGGGTCTGAGTGCTGCCTTGGGGTCACGTGGTATCAGTTGACCTCTCAAGGGCCTGGACCCTGCGGTCAGCCACTTGGACAGTCAATCAATGAATGCTGACGTAAGGGCCCTGGGAAAACCTCTGGACTCAGGCTGGGTTGACAATCCTCCCCCACCATGTCCAGGACCCCCCAGGACATTAGGACAGTCTTCCACAGCAGCTCTGGGGGGTGGGGTCCAGGGTTTTACCTGGCACAGGTTGGCAGAACCATCCCTGCGAGACCACTTCTGACATGAGTGGCAAGTTTGTTTTCGGAGTTGGGGGCAGTGGCTCAGTTGTTTTGGATGAGGTCAGATTCTCTGCTGGGTTTCCCAGGTGAGTCAGTGGTAAAGAATTCACCCGAAATGCAGGAGATGCGGGCTCAATCCCTGGGTCGGGACGATCCCCTGGAGGAGGAAATGGTGACCCATTCTAGTCTTCTTGCCTGGGGAATCCCAGGGACAGAGGGGCCTGGGTCCTGGGAGGCGCGCCATCCCAACTCCAAGAAAGGACCGTGGAGGCTTCCTGCCCGGCGTTCTCCTGGGCTCTGCCCCCAGCATCCGCCCAGGCTGCCTTCAGTCTCTGTCCTTTCCTGGGAGAAGCCATAACCCTGAATGCCTCAGCTTTGCTGAGTTCTGAGTCTTTCTAGTGTACCACAGTACTCCAGAGGGTCCAGGGACACAAACTTGGCACTGATGTCGGAGCAGCCTCAGGTGGATGATTCCCTTCAGCTTGTGCCTGGGAACTCAGGATCCCCGGGCTTCCCTGGTGGCTCAGTTGGCAAAGAATCCCGCCTGGTGCAGGAGACCATTTGCAACACAGGAGACTCAGGTTCGATCCCTGGGTCAGGAACATCCCCGGAGGAGGAAATGGCAGCCCAGTCCAGGATTCTTGCCTGGAGAATCCCACGGACAGAGGAGCCTGGCGGGCTGCAGTCCACAGGGCCACAAGAGGACACGACTGAGCGTGCAAACCACCACTGCCTCCCAGAGCTGCTGCAGGAGACACATCCTGCCGTCCCGGGCTCCTGAATGCGGTGGGGAGGCACTGGAGATGCTCCACTTGCTCCCCTGAAGACAAGCGCTTGCATGGGGGGTGGGGTGGGGGTGGAGAGGGGTCTGCAAACACCTGAACGAGCACTGGCACTGCCCCCTGGGACTCAGGGTGCTGAGCCGGAGGATGGCACGGGCGGTAAGGTGAGGGGGGTCCACCCACCTAGGCCACCCCCCAGGACACTGGGGTCACACCGGGGGGCCGGGCCCAGGCTCCACCTCCACCCGGCGGGCCCATCTGCACAGACCTTGAATTTCAAACAGAATCAAAGTCTTCTTAGAGTTTGGGCAAAAATCTCATGATTTTTTTTTTTTAAATAGTTTGGGCAAGTCCTGAACTAGACTCTGCCAACTGCTCCTTCCTCCTGTAATTTAAAGAAGAAGAAGAAAAAAAAAAAAAGAAGCAAAACCACTGTGCACTTCAAGGGAAACATGGTCTGCGGGCCGGTTCTGCCATGTCATCAAAATCACGGTTTGGAGAATCAGCGTTGGGTCCAACCGTGTCTCACAGCCCTTCCCCAACTTTGTTCGTTTCTATTTTATATTTTTAATCCACCAGTGAGGCGCTGTCTCTGCAGGGCGTTAGGAGCTGGCCAGGCCGCAGAGAGCCAAGATCCCCTCCCCAGGGCGGCCAGGCATGAGGGCTGGTCCTTGGGAGCCAGTGGGCTGGACCCCCACCCTGGGTGGGGTGGGGACAGCCGGTGGGGGGGTTCTGGGTTGTGAGCAGCCGTCTGCGGTTGGCCTGTCCACTTCAGAGGTCAGGGACCCAACACACACTATGCGGAGCCCCTCCACATACCGGGTCAGACAGATTGGCCACCACCACCCACGGCGCCGGAGGCCCCCTTGGACGCTGCTCAGTGCTCCTGGGGGCAGTGGGGAAGGGCTGGAGATGGACGGATGACGGCCCTGGGGTCACGGCTGTGCTTGACCTGCATCTTGTCCTCTGAGGCAAACAAAGGCTAGAAGGATGGCCTCCTGGGTAAGCAGGCACGGGCAGAGGGACCCCGAGGGGCTGGGACCCCGGAAGGCTGGGACTCCTGGCTGAACTTTATTTCAGGACAGGCAGGCAGGGCCCCGAAGACGCCTCGCCATCTGGTCCAGCCTGCTTCTGCTGCCAGGGTTGCACCCCTGCGCTGCGTGTCCTTCACTGGCAGGGTTTCTGTGGCCCTCAGGGGAGGCGGGATCCCGCAGGCCCCCTGACAGCTGCCGAGGGGCGGGTGCCAGGCCCCAGGAAGCCGCAGAGCCACACGCCCACGGGTAATGACAGGGCACTGGCCCACTTACGAGTCCGGGAGCCAAGGGTCCGCATCTCGGAGCTGCGGTCTCCGCTCGGATAAGGGTTGCACGGTTTCATTTCCGCCATGTGGCCCCTTCCGTGGATCTGCCCAGGGTGCCGGCCTGCTGGGCACAGCAGGCCCACGAAGCCAGGCGCAGGCTGGCACCCAGACCTCATGAGGGGAGGCCTCCGCCCTCCAGCCCTTGGGCAGCCCTCAGCTGTGCACCCCAACTTCAGTATTCCAAAGGACCGACTAGGAAGACGCGGGGGAAGAAACTGCAGGCCCCTGGGTCTCAGAGGCTGGGCACGGGAGGGTGGGGGGCTCCGCCTGCCTAGGGTGCACAGGCACTGGGCCTGCAGGCTCTCCAGCGGGCTTCTCTCAGAGATTCACGCAGTCAGCAGCCCCGTCCTGAGCTGGTGGGGGACACAGAGTCCCTCCTGCAGGCCCGCACCCGTTTCCAGGCAATCCCTAGGAAGGCCACGCCAGGCTTCCCGAAGCAGGATGGCCCACCATGAGCACAAATGTGCTGACCAGGGACCCCGAGTGGGCCACTGGCGCTCAGGGCTCTACAGGGCACTTTCCAGACTGGGGGACACTCAGGGCTGGAAGCTGGCTGAGGCAGGCCAGGCCAGACAGACAGCATCCCTCACACCTTGGCCAAACAGCAGCCAGAGGGACACGGGGGACAGAGCCATGGACGCCCACCAGCCCCTCCCACCCCACTAGTCTGGGCAGAGTGGCCACTTACCCTCAGCCCAGTGAGGAGGGAGAATTCACCCAGAACATCAGAACTGGGGAGCTCTGGGGCTGGCTGCAGCAAGCCACAGCAGGATGGGATTGAAAACGCCTGCATTCACATAGGGTTCAGTCCTGGGGTGGAAGGATGCTCAGTATCAGTAAATCTATAAACATAACCCACCAGGCTCAGTGAGGAGAAAAAAATGACACGATCATCTTGAAGGTGTTGAAAACATTCCAGATCCTTTCCTACTAAAAACTCTGAAAAGAGCTCTCTTAGCAAAAAAAGAACGAAGCAAACTTCTCTACCTTGATAAAGATTTCTTCTAGGGACCTTCAGCCAAAGTTGTGATTAACAGTAAAACTTTAAAAGCACCCCCCTTACAGTCAGGGGGAGGGGGCGGCTTCCCTGGTGGCTCAGATGGTAAAGGATCCACCTGGAATGAGGGAGACTGGAGTCCAATCCCTGGGTCGGGAAGA
This sequence comes from Moschus berezovskii, assembly GCF_049115385.1. Classification (NCBI taxonomy): domain Eukaryota; kingdom Metazoa; phylum Chordata; class Mammalia; order Artiodactyla; family Moschidae; genus Moschus; species Moschus berezovskii. The sequence goes on along the minus strand of NC_142463.1, from coordinate 1,167,354 downwards.
TCCCTGGAGAAGGGATCAGCAACCCACTCCAGTATTCTTGTCTGGAGAATGCCATAGGCAGAGGAGCCCGGCGGGCTGCAGTCCACGGGGCCGCAAAGAGTCGGACACGACTGAGCGAGAACACTTTACCATCAGGGCAGCAGACGAGGCTCTTCACCATTTACGGTGTTTTCCACATCGTTTACCTTTTACCAGGATTACACTAGAGACCATAGTCAAGGCACCAATAAATGTACTTTCTTAAAAGAACTGAAAGGCTAAAACGTTTGAAAATGAAAAGATCAAGCCATGACTAATTGAGAAATCAGAAGTGGACAACTGAAACGGTGTGAGAACTAATTACATGATTTATTCAAGTTGTGAGATCAAAAAGCATCATTCAGTAGTCATTAGCTCTCCTGTACAAGTAATGACCAATGAAAATACATCTTCAAAACCACTGCTTACCAGAGTCCCAAAAATCTAAAAGTAAATCCAAAAAAAAAAAGTAAAAGGCTTAGATAGTAAAAATTATAAAACCTCACTGAAAAGCAATTTTGAAAAAAAATGAATAAAGCAAGAAATTTGCAATACATAGGATTCTCAATTTTGACTGAAAAAAAAAAAAGTCAGTTCTCCCAAAACTAACCTACAAATTCAGGGCAATTGATGAGACTTAACAGGTTGAGCCCTAAGTTCTTACAGAGAACAACATCTGAAAGAAGAGCCAAGAAATTCTGAATTTTAAGAAATGTGTGTCCAGGATTCCCCCAGTGGTCCAGTGGATAAGACTCCATGCTCCCAAAGCAGGGGGCCCAGATTCAGACCCTGCTTGGGGGACTAAGATCTCACAGGTCGCAACAAAAACCCTGCACAACTGAAATAAAGGCTAAAATACAAACAACTAAGCTAAAAAAAGTGTCCCGTGAAACTGTGATGAGGTCTTGGTCGAGATGGAAATCTACAGAGATGGGTGGATGGGCATCTGGGAACGCACCCGTGTGGGTCAGAAATCGTCCGGACTAATTCACGCCGGGGGAGGGGTGGTAACTGCCTCCGGGACTCCAAGTGAGAGGCTGCATTTTGATCCGTGGAGAGCCCCTCAGATAACACGGGAAAACAGTCTGGCACCTTCTTAAACACATATACTTACAGCTCAAATTCTACTTCTAGGTGTTTACTAAGGACAAGCAAAAAACATGACCACCAAAAGACTCCTGCATGTTTATGGTGGTCTAATGGGCAAACCCTGGGTGTTCATTGGAAGGACTGATGCTAAAGCTGAAACTCCAATACTTTGGCCACCTCATGCGAAGAGTTGACTCACTGGAAAAGACTCTGATGCTAGAAGGGATTGAGGGTAGGAGGAGAAGGGGACGACAGAGAATGAGATGGCTGGCTGGCATCACCGACTCGATGGACATGAGTTTGAGTGAACTCTGGGAGTTGGTGATGGACAGGGAGGCCTGGCGTGCTGTGGTTCATGGGGTCGCGGAGAGTCGGACACGACTGAGCGACTGAACTGAACTGAACTGAACGGGCAAATAATGTAGATGGCATCAGCAGATGAACGGATAAACTGAGGCACGTCCACAGTGGAATACAGCTCAGCAACAGAAATGGAATATTTGCCAGTACCCGTAATATATTGGCAGACACGGTTGAGGGAGAGAAGCCAGACATAAAAGAATACCTCATAGGAGATTTTACTTAACATACGCAGAAGCAAAACTCATCTATGGTATCAGAAATTAGATCAGTGTCTGCCTGGGTTAAGTAAGGTTCGGGGAGGAGATCCACCACAAACAGAGAAGCTTCTGGCGTGATGGGAGTTTTCTGTCTCATGATCTGGGTGATATTTACATGAGTGTATACACTCGTCAAACCTCAACAAGTTGCAAACTTAAAATGTACAACAATGATACCTTAATAAACTTTACCACGAAGAAAAAACTATCAACACAGAAAGACCAACAATGAAGGTGGGAAACGGCAGAGGGCTTGGATATCGGACCCTGGGAGACTCTCAGGGTGTGAGCTGAGAGCATCTCAACCTCCAGGTCCACGGGGAGCACAGGCAGAAGCACTCGTGAGGCTCACCTGTCCTCCAGATTAGCAAAGGACAAGGGGCTTCACCTGGCCCAGCGTGCTGGAGGGACAACTAGGCCATGTTCATTTAAAATATTAAAACACACACCACGCAACTCAGCGGATGTTTTTCTCATCATTTGTTCTGTAGACTTCACGTGCTCACACAGAGTGCCTGGAGGGTTTTTAATGTCGCTTTGTTTGAAATAACAAAACTCTGGGGCTTAAAATAGAAGGACGATGCAGCCCTTTTTTGGAAATCAGGCGACAAATGGAAAGGAACAAGGGGGAATCACCAGGGCATGAAAGTGAGTGTCAGTCGCTCAGTCGTGTCTGAGTCTCTGTGGCCCCGTGGACTGCAGCCCGCCAGGCTCCTCTGTCCATGGGATTCTCCAGGCAAGAGGACTGGAGTGGGTTGCCAGGCCCTCCTCCAGGGGACCTTCCCGACCCAGGGATGGCACCCAGGTCTCCTGCATTACAGGCGGGTTCTTTACTGTCCGAGCCACCAGGGAAGGACATAGGGCTCAGCTAAAATGCACTGCAGCAACATGCCTAGTAGCCCCTAGTACTAGGGCCTCTCAGCTGCCCAGAGATGACTCACAGAAAGTTCTAGAAGGGTGTGCCTGCAGTGGTAACCTCAGGACTTGGGGCGGAGGGTGTGATTTGAGGTATAAACAGGGACTATGTCTTTTCACACTGCTGAATTTGGAGTTGTAGCAATCACACATACATTACTACTCGAGACTTTCTTTTAAGTTTTTAAGAAGTTTTAAATTCTGGCTATTGGTCATGCCGACTGGATCCTGTCTGAGAGCAGCGGCCTTCAGCCTACTAGGGCCTCCGCCCACTGAGGCGGGGGCTGCAGCCTTGCTCACCTGCGGTTGGAGGAACAGCAGAGGCATCAGCTCCCCTGCAAGCTCCAGGCCCCCTGTGGCCCGCGGCCTGGCAGGGACGGGTCAGCAGCACCCGGGGCGGCCTCTCTGGCAACTTGACATTGCAAGGACATGTCACCCCATCCTCGGGGGCTGGGAGACCAAACACTCAAGAGTCTGCGAAGCTCTCCTCTCGCCAGGCGCTGCCCCTGCCCACCCCGACCCTCTCTCCATCCAGGGAACCTGCCTTCAGGGGCCAGGGGAGCTTCAAGGTGACAAAACACAGGTCCTCATCAGGGCTGGAGCCATGGTGGACACACTCCCGGAGTGCTGTCCCCATTCTGGAAGGCGCTCGTCGCAGGGACGTCCCAGGGGCATCACTCACACCAGGCACGCTCTCAGGCTTCACACAAGTTAACCAGACTTACAAAAGATGGCAACCGTGGTTTGGGGAGGGAGGGGAGAGTTAAGAAAGTTCACCCAATATAAACTAACCATTTTAAAGATCCAGCGGCATCTGAGGCACTTGCAACGTGGTGCAACCGCCACCTCTGCCTGGTTCTAAAGCTCTCTCATCGCCCCAGCTGGCCTCACGAGCAGTCAGTCCACGCCTCCCCTCCCCCAGCCCCGGGCTCCCAGCAACCTGTCTGCTGTCACCAGGGATTTCTGTCCTCCAGACGGTTCACGTAGGAGGGGCTTCCTGTGACCGAAAGAATTCACGGAGCCTAACGATCTCGAGGTTCAACCAGGTTGTCGGCTGAGCCAGCACTTCCTTTTTATGGCCGAATGCAACTCTGCTGGGCGGCCAGAGCGCGTTTGTTTACACTCTCATTAGTGGGGAGACATCGGGGTTGCTCCCACCCTTTATCTCCTGTGAATAATGCTGCTGTCAACAATCGTGTGCAAGTTTAACTGTTTCTGTTTCTTTGGGGTACATGAACTTAGGAGTACACGAGCTAGGTCAAACGGAATTTCTGTTCATTTTAAGGACCCGCCACACTGCTCTCCCAGTGGCTGCACCGTTACACACACCCATCGGCAATGCACGGCCTTTCCGACCCTGCACCCTGGAAAACGTCAGTTACCTTCCACCTTTATTATGACATCCACCCTGGTGGGTACGGAAGGGGCCTCATCGCGGTTGTGACTTGCATTTCCCTGCTGCCTGAGCAATGCTGAGCCTCTTAATGTGTGCTTTCTCGCTATCTGCACATATACGCGTGCATCAAACCCATCCAAGTGTTAATTTGTTGGTGTTATAGACACTGGATCTTTATCAGAGTGTGAACTGCAAACACTCTCTTCCACCCTCGGGGCTGTCCTTTCGCCTACTGCATAGACGTTTCCAGTTCAGACGAAGTCCAGCGTACCCCTTTTCTCTCATGGCCTGTGCTTTTGGTGTCCTGTCTAAGAACCTATGGCCAAATCCAAGGTCATTAAGATTGACCCGCGTTCTCTTGGGAGTTTGATGGCTTGAGCTCTCCCGTTTGGGCCTCTGACCCATGTAGGGCTGGCTTCTATGTGTGCTGTGAGGCGGGGGTCTCCCTTCGTTGGCCGGCCACCACGTGCTGGAGGCGCTGGTCTTGCTCTCAGTGACCGGTCTCAGCACTGTGGGGGCCGACGGGCCACAGACGCCCGCGGGCTTACTCCCGCCTCACCGGCCCGTGTCCACGCCAGGGCCACGCTGTCGCGCTGCTGCAGCTCAGCAACACATTTGAAACTGAGAAATGTAACCCCCCACACATACTCTGCTGCTCTTTTTCAGATTATTTGGCTATTCGGGAACAACCCTGTATTGTGCCCATTTTTCCTGCGAGAAAATGGTGAGCGAGACACGATGCTCTCCTGGGGCAGCTCAGCTGGTCACTGTCGGTGTTGGGACCAGCAAGGCTGCAGGGGGCGAAGGAGCAGACCTTGGGGTCAGGCCAGGGTCTGTGGGACCGGGAGCTCCTTCGGGACTGCCTCACGCCAGCTCTGGGCTCTCAGGGCTGAGGCCAAGGGCACAGCAGGCAGGCATCCCTCTCTGCCCTCCCCGGCTCCAGCCCTGGCCTCAGGCCTGGGGAGCACTTGGATCAGGGCCCCTTGGGAACGGCCAGATTCTCACTGAAGGGCTGGTGTCAGGAGCCTTGCAGGCTGGTCTAAGCAACCACCTGCCTCTGGGGAGGGGACACTTGACCTCCAGTGCCCCCTCCTCCCAGCAAGGGTGGACCACCGCCCTGTCCACTCACCCAGAATTGACCGGAGCTGGGCACTCGGATGGAGCTCAGCCGTAGGGCTGACCCCACAGCCAGTCATGGCGCAGGCTGTGGCCCCAGACCTCCCCTTCAAGTCCAGCAGGCACCCCTTTACGTGTGGGGACGGCCCAGCTGTGCTAGGGGACGGAGGGGCTGCAGCCTCCCACGAGCAGTGCCCAGGCTGAGACCCCCCCCACCCTGGGCTGCACCCACGACAGCCCCCTCCCCCAAGACCTGCAGTGTAACCCTGACTCTGGAAGCACCCCCCTACCCTCCATGGGCTTCAGGGCCTCCGCTTCCCACCTGCAGCCCGTTCTCCTAGGCCAGGGGTCCCGGGCTCAGCATCAGATGTCCTCCCCACCCTGGAGGGCTTTCCTCTTGCACAGTCAGGCCCCAGCATCTCAGCGGCAGACCGTGTGGGGCTGGAACATTCTTGTAGCCCCGCCTGCCTCCCCTCAGGGTCCAGAAGACCCCTTAGTTTGCACCCAGGTCTCAGCCATCCTGCCGAGGTTGCAAGACCCTGCTCCTGGAACCCTGCAGAGCGACACCCCACTCCACCCCACAGAAGGCCCCTCCCTGGCCCTGCCCTGCCCCCCAGCCTCACACTTGGCAGGCAGGCCTGGGCCCTGGCCCCACACAGGTGGGGTCCTTCTCAGCCTGGTGTGCAGGCCCCCAGGCTGCGGGCTGCCCGCCAAGGCCACCGAGGCCACAGTCACCTCCCACTCGCCAGTCCGTGGCGCCTGGCTCCCAACAGGGGGATGGCGCCCCCCCAGGCCGGCTGACCAGGGCCCCACCCCCGCCCCCTCCCCAGCCCTCCCCGGAGAAGACCCTCGGAACCACAGCCCTGCCCCCGTGGCCCCTTCTTTGAGAGCAGCAGAGGTGGGGCCGGCCAGCCCAGTCGGTTCCCAGGCACCCCTCCGCAGCCTCGCGGCCCAGCAGAGTCCCCGCATCCCAGGCGCGTTGGTGTCTCGGCTGCAGGAGCCCAGGACACACCTGGGTGAGTGAGCAAGGTCCCCTCTGGGGGGAAAGGGGATGGCCTGTTTCAGACGCGGGTTTGTTTCTTCCTAAAAATGATGGCTGGGATCCCAGGTCTCCTCCAGCCACACGGTGGGCCTTCTGGGCCAGCTCCACCCCAGGGTGAGCCTTCACTGGCTTCTCAGAGGGTGCCTTGAACTTGGTCAGGCCCTGGAAACTGCTCTTTGTTTGGGGGACCCAGAGAGCTGTGCACACCCTTTGGGCGATGGTGATGAAGACACGCCAGGAGACCTCACATTCAGGAGACCGTCTTCACCGAGGCCCTCAGGTGCCACCCCTGCCTGGACACACACGCCCTGGGCCCCACACCTCTGGAGCTGGAAGCAACCTCAGACCTGTCTGAGACTAGTGGAAGATTCTGGGGCAAGCCTCGGATGTCTGGGGAGGAGAGGGGGGCCTGGTTTGGTTTAATGGGCCGGTCGGCTGGTCAGCCGCACTAGATGAGGAGCGGCTAGGAGCTCCCTGGCATCACTAGCAGGCATGGAGAAGGATTGGAGACGGAAAATCTGAGAAGTCGGCAATGGTGCAGGAGGGAAGGTGTGCAGGACGGACAGACAGAAGCCAGGCGGGCAGGGAGGGCTGGCAGGGCCCCCGGAAAGCAGCAGCTCCCGTGCCAGGCACACCAGGAGGGCTTCACCCCAACACATCAGATGGTGCCTGGGCGCCCCGGGTCCCAGCTCAGCCCTTCCTCCAGGGCTGGGCCAGGAACCGGGCGGGGAAAGAGGCACAGGGGAGGCTGTGCCAGGCGGGCCCAGAGATGAGCATGCAGCTACCTCCTCCAGGGGTTGCGCAGACCCCACACTCAGGCACCCACCCGCAGCTCCTGCCTAGCCCCGCCCAGGTACCTGAGCCTCGCGAACTTGGGAGGCCTGCCCAGGTTTCTGGCTGATCAATGGGCCCCCGCGGAGCTGAGTGGGCTGCCAGGATGTCTGCCTTGAGGTCCGAGCCCCTGTAGGAGTTGGAGCAAGGGATGGGGGACAGGCAGGACTGCCCCTGGGGGACAACATCACCCCCGTTTCGTCTGACCTGCAAATCCCGTGCATGGGCCTTCTCCACCCTCCCTGCTTCTGAGGGGCATCCCCCACCCCGGTGTGGGGGAGTAGTTCAGACTTGGAGCCGAGTCAGCCTTCTAGGGGATGGGGACGAGACCCTCGCCTGCAGGGACTCCAGGACGCTGCTGGGCAGAGCCCAGGCTGGCGCCACACCTTGGGGACTCTACACTGGAGCGACCCTGGGCTAGATCCTTTATAAAGACAAGAAATGCTTTTCCGAAGGGATGCGTGAGCAACTAGAAGCATTTGCCCACCTCCCCATAGAGGCAAGGAGCAGGAGCAAACCAGCGGCAGCCACGAGGCCCGGGAGGGTGTCCCCTTCACCCCCAGGCTCAGGGAGCCATCAGGGACCCCGACGACGCCTGCCCGCAGAAGCCTCTGCTCCGCCAGAGTCCCATTCCTGTCCTCTGGCCACGCCCGGGGCGCCCACTCCCTCTCTCAGGCTGCTGCCCGGCGCCCCCCAGCACCCTACGGAGGTGGGGGGACCCTGTGTCCTCCGCCGACCCCCAGGGCATCACAGCAGCTCTGGGGCCCCAGCAGGTCAGCGACAGCCCAGCTGTCCGGGGCCCAGCCCCCCCCGACCCCACCCTGTCCTGCCACTGGGATGGAGTCTCTCTCGTTGGGGACACGGCAGGCAGGGACAGTCCTATGGATGGAGGCGACCTTAACTGCTCAGTCTACCTGGACACTTGCCTTGGGAGTCCCGAAAGACCCCCACCAGAACACAAACCCCGTTACTCCCCAGCAGCTGCTGGGGGAGCCCCAGGCTGTGGGGTCTGGGGTGGAGCCCGGCAGGCCCGCAGCCCTAACAGCTGGCTCCCGTGGCTTCTGAGCAGCCCTGGCCACCGGCCCCTCGCCAGCCAGAGACAGGAAGTGGGGGGCAGGGCGCTGCCCTCCAGGACTCGGGGTCATTCCTCGAGGAGATGGCAACGTGGAGAGCACACGCCCCCTTCTGAGATGACTCTAAATGGTCCTTTTCTTCTCAGCCCGCACTTGGTGTCAGCAGAGGGCAAATCCAGCCTCCGTCACACACCCACTCGACGGGGACGATACTGTTTCTCTTTATGAGAAAACGACTCACGCCTTCCTCCCTCCCTTCGCACATCTGTGCCCACACGTCTGGCAGACCGGGACCCCAGAGCAAAAGATGGTGGTCTTGGCCGGAGCCACAGCAGCCACCTGTGGGTTCATGAGGCCCTCCCCAGTGCAACCTGGCCCTAGATCCCGGAAACCCAGGCTGTGCGTTCTCCCAGGGGGCACTCGGTCTGCACGGCAGGCCCAGGGCCGTGAGTGGGGACTGGGCATACGCAGCTGTGTCTCGGGAGCAGTGGAGCCCCAGCAGCTGGCACTGGGGTGTTATGACCCCGAACGGGGCCCCTTCCGTCGCCCAGTAAGGTGTCGGCATCTGAACTCTGAGAGCAGGCCCCTGGGTGGGGCAGCAAGGAGGGAGGCTCTGCAGCCCAGAGGATGGGGAGGGAAGAGAGAAAGGAACATGGGGGTGCAGGTGGCACCTCCTCTCCAGGCCCCACGGCCTGTGACCTGATGCCTTGAGCAGAACCACCCCAAGTCACGACCGCCTAGCAGTCAGCTGCCCCCGCGCCTGGCCTCCAGCTTCTGGTCACAAGGCTCCTGGCAGGGGCTGGACCCATCTGGAGCTGGGAGGACAGTCCCCTGCCTTCCCTTGGACACAGGCCAACACTGGGCCCTCCACAGCGTCCCCTGGCCCCGAGGACAGGCCCCACCCCAGGTCTCTGCAGCAGCTCCCGGCCTGCATGGGCACAGCCAGGCCCCCGCCCTCAATCCTCGCAAGGAGACAAGGAACCCGGGCGAGCACGGCGTCTGCAACCACATGGCCGACGAGTGTGGGGCCGGGACTTGAACTCGGGTCTGCAGCTCTCACACCGGGGTGGAACCGGGGAGCCCACTGGTGCCAGCAATGAGACAAAACATGGGCTTTCCCTCCCACCGCTCTCTGTCACCTTCCGTCAGTGACTTGGTGATGGAGAGCCAGAAAGATGGCACCTGCTGGGGAGGTGCGGCGTACCCCAGGGGGACCGTGGTCCTCGGCCCACACTGCACCCTGGCCGCCCTGCCACCTCCCCAAGCGCACGGCTGAGCCCCAAGGCAGCCCCCCAGCGTGGGGCGGAGCAACAGGGGCACAGTCAGAGCCCCGCGCTCCCGGGAGGGGGCCCAGCAGCCACAGCCAGCTGTCCTCGCAGCTGTCCTCCAGAGGGGCACCGCACCCCTCTCTTGCCCGGCTCCCCTGCAGGTCCTCGCAACGAGACATCAGAACTGCCTGGGAACAGCTCCTCACTGGTGGAAAGATCCCGGCTCTGAAGGGGAAAGAACACAGGACCTTAGGGGCAGTGGTGAGGGTTCCTCTATGGGACGGAGCCAGCACACACCTGGGAGGGGCCGGGCAGGGGCTGTGCCCACGACCACCACATCCAGGATGCTGGGCGTATAAGAGCGGCCCCTCAGGCTCTGGCCGCACTGACCGCACCCTGAGGAATCACACGGTCTGGCCGACTTTACAGGTCACAGACCCCAGGAACTACAGCGAGGGTGGGTGACCCCACCAAACCTCAGGCCAGGTTTAGCCCTCTGGCTCCTGCCTGATCCGGAAGCAAAGATGGAGGGGGGGGTCCCGCAGCAGCCACCCGAGGGCTGCACCCCGAGTCACCCACTGGACAAAGCAGCAGGTGCATGTGGAGGGCTGGAGGCCTGCACACCGCAGGGGCCTCACCCCCATCCCCACACAATGACTCATGGTCTCTGGGCAAGGGGCTAAGAGACTCTCTAGGGCTGTGGCGCCCACCACGCTGGAAGCCCCAGGGGAGGGATGGGGCCCTCCTTCCTCCCACAGTGGACAGGCTTGCTCCTGTGAGGTGAAACAGTGGGGCCCCAGGTTCAAGGTCCAGGCATGTTACTGGCTCAAGGTGGCGATCTCGGGGTCCTCTCCCAAGGGTGCTGGTTTATTTGCTTTCACCCCATTTCTGCCCATCAGGCATCTGGGCTGGGGGCCTGGTGGCTTCCAGGTTCTGCGCTCACAAAGCAGGAGGGAACGGACGCTGGGAAGAAACGAAGGCGCCGTCTGGGTGTCACTGCCCAGCTTCTGACCTCTGCTCCCGTGGCCGCCCGGACCCCCTCCCTCTCCCTGCGGCTGACAGCACCGCGAACTCCCCGCGCGCGGTCCCGGCCACCCCCCATACACCTGACCTGCTCTTGGCCCGACCGCACCCCTTCCCCAAGAGGTCACCTGCCACCACCCGGCGGCCCCAGCCCTCGGACAAGCCTCTGCCCCGCTCTCGCTTCTCGAGCATGCAGAGCATCACGCGGAGGGGACAAAAGCCGGCCCACGATCTCGGGCAACTAGGCGGCGGGTCGCCTCTGCGCGTGAAGGCGAGCGGGCGCGGGCTGCTCTCTCGGCCCGGTTCCCGCGTACAGCCCCCCACCCTCCTCCACAAAAGAATCGAGCCGGAGCCGCGGGGGCGAGGCTGAAGCGCGCGCGAGGGTGGGGCCGGTGAGGGGCGCGGGCGCTGGACGCGGGGCCGGGAGGCTGCGGGCCCGGGCGCGCGGGGCACGCGGCCAGCAGGGCGCAGCGGCGCGGAGCGCGGGCGGCGGGCGGCGCCGGCGGGGGCGGGGAGGCCCCTGCGAGGCGCGCGGCGGCGCCACGTCACGTCCGGCGGGGGAAGCCCGGCCTCGCGCCCCCGCAGGTGGCGTCGCCGCCCGGCCGCCGGGCGTGGGGGGCCCGCCCTGGGGACGCCGGACGCGGCCCCGCGCTCCTCCCGCTGCCGGCACGGCCACGCGCGCCGGGCAGGCCCCCGCCCCAGGCCCGCGCCCGAGGGGAGCCCCGCGCGCCGGGACCGCGCCCCCGCGCCGCGCCCCGCCCCGCGCCCCGCCCCGCGCCTCTCCCCGCCGCCCGGGGGCCGGGCCCGGACTGCGCGCTCGCCTGCCGCGCTCCGGGGCCGCCGAGCCAGCGGCCGGACCTCGCGCCCCGCGCGCCCCGCGCCCCGCCGGCTTTTGTTGTCTCCGCCTCCCCGGCCGCCGGCGCCTCCGGACCGCCAGCCGAGAGCGCGGGGACCTTGGCTCTGCCCTTCGCGGGCGGGGGCTGCGCGGGCCCGGCCGGGGGCGCCGCCGGCCCCGCCATGGAGCTCCGGGCCCGAGGCTGGTGGCTGCTGTACGCGGCCGCCGTGCTGGTCGCCTGCGCCCGCGGGGACCCAGCCAGCAAGAGTCGGAGCTGCGGGGAAGTGCGCCAGATCTACGGGGCCAAGGGCTTCAGCCTGAGCGATGTGCCCCAGGCGGAGATCTCGGGTGAGTGACCCGCGCGCCCGGAGCGCCGCTGCGACCCCTCCTCTCTCCCGCCCTGCGCCCCCGCGCCCCGAGCCGCCCTCCCTCCGCCCGGGTCTCCTCCACTCCGCCCGGCCTCCCCCGGCGCGCACACACCGGCCTCTTCCCCGCGGAGCTGTCCTCGCCGCGCAGCCAACGGGGCGCTCCCCGGCCCGGCGAGTCCTCCAGGGCAGCCTGGGCTGAGCCGCTGAGTCGGCTGTCGGGGCGCAGCCGACCGCGGCCGTGGGCTCGGGACTCCCCCGGGGCCGTGCGGGCCTTCCCAGGAGGCTCCTGGGGTCGGCCGGGGGATTCCCGGGGGTCCCCTGCAGAGACAGCCCCGGGGCCCCGGCGAGGCAGGGAGCGAGCCGTGCGATTGGGGAGGGGCAAGGGCCGGGGCGGACGGGCGCGACCTCGACCTGCGGGAGCGGAACGCCGCCTCGCAGGGACTCCTGCCCGGGGAACTTGTGCTCGCCTGGCGCTCCGGGCCGCCTCCGGCGGGGAGTCCAGCTGCAGGTGGTCGGCGCCTTGGATCCCGCCCAGGGGCCGTGCCGTTTCTTTGTAAGAGCAGCGCCGTCTCAGGCGGCCTGGGCCCTGCAGCTGCCCGCAGTCCTGCACACCCTCCCTGCGGGCCTCGGAGGAGCTGTAGGGCCCAGGGCGAGGGTCGGGGGGAGCGCGGTCTGCGGAGCTCTCAGACACTCCCCCCACCCCCTGGCTCCTTCCTCAAACTGCAAACGTGTCCAGAGCCGCACCGGGTGTGTACGGCGGTGCAGGGTTCCCGGGACCCGGGGTGGAGGGGGGTCGGCCCCGGAGCAGAGCTCCAGGCTCCTGCCCTGGGGACGCCTCCCAAGCCGGGGGGGGGGGGGGGGGGCGGGGAGAGACCACACTTAAGTGGTGACACGGGGGACAGAGAAGGACCGCAGCCACAGAAATTCTTAAAGAGAGGAGTGAGGGCCGCGTCCATGGCCAGGCCTGGCTGGGGAACGGTGAGGGGGGCAGCCGGGCTCTTGACCCCTGCCCCCAGGAGGGCAGAACCCGCAGAACGCTGCCTGGGCTCCTTGACAGCCCCCCTGCCCGGGGCTCTGGAAATCCCCACTCTCAAGACCCCCAGGCAGGCCTTCCTGTGCTTCTGCTGACGGAGCCCTGCCATTGATCGTCAGAGCTGCCCCCTCCCTTGGAGGGGCAGTTTTGGTGGGTGCGTCTGGGCACCCGGGACCAGCACAAGACCCGCTGCACATTCGGTTCAGGCTCTCCCCCGACCCTGCCCCATGCGGGGGCTGGATGCCTGGAAAGGCTTGACCTTTCCAGTGAATCCCTCCCTGAGCCACAGGGTCCCCCAGCCCCAGTCTCGGTTGGCACGCCCCTGAGTCCCCTGGACCCCACATCCCTCCCTCAGACGTCCACTCCCACGCGGCCTTTGTGTCCTTGGGGGCCATTCTACTCTCGTTCGCGTCCACAGGCCTCTGTCCCAGTTAGGCTGAGACACACAGTGGCGGAGTTTGGGCAGGCGCCAAGGGCTGGGAGCGCGGCGGGCGGGCTGGGGAAGGCGAGGCGGGCTGGCGGCCGGACCGAGTCTCGGCCTCCTTGGGCTGCAGGGTGCAGGGGCTTCAGGGCCCGGGACCGGCCAAGCGCGCCGCTGTGCGTGTGATGGGGGCTTTGTAACTGGGGAGCGTGTGGCAGCAGGGGCTCTGGGTGCCACCCTCACGGGGCCTTCCTGCCTGGACTCCCTGTGGCTCCTCCGCCTCAGCTCCCGGGGGTCCTGTGGCTGCACCCCGCCCGCCGTGAGTGCCCCGCAGGGCCCAGGCACCAAGAGGAGTGCCAGCGCCACGTGGGGCACAAGAAGCAGGGTGACCTCCCCGGGCAGCGGCCGGCCCTGTTCGCTCCTCCTGCTCAGCTTGGCGCGGCTCCGCGGGCCGGGCGCCCCCTGGTGGCCGCGTGGCGGCACGACGCTCTCCTGGAGCCGGGCCTTCTGTGTTGGGTCTTGGGGGCCAGTGGGTGGACTCCTCTGGCCTGGGGGTCCCTCGAGGGTGGGCGCCCGAGTTGGCTGGTGGGGTGGAGGCTCCGTGCTTTCCAGGACTGGAGGGGAGGACTGGAGGGGAGGGATGGCAGCCCTGGGCCTGTGGGCGACCTTTCCAGCCTCCACCTCCCCAGGGGGTAGAAACTCTGTGGGCTCACGAAAGAGGAGCCGTCAGAGCACAAGGGGCTTCTGTTCATGACGTGTGTAGTTTTTTGGATGGACAGCCAGGCCCAGCCAGGGTGAGGGCAGTCATCCCATTTTACAGGTGGGCCTCCCCCCAGCCAGAGCCCTGCGTAGAAAGTGAGAGGGAGCCGCCCCTCAACCTCGATCTGTCTGCAAAGTCCGGGAAAAGCCCAGCCCCAGGCTGCATCTCAGTGTCAGGACGTGCACACGCACATACGCACACACGCGTGCACACACGTGTATGCATACATGTGCTGCCCGTGCACGCATGCACACGCACACAGTGCCTTGTACACTAAGTACACGTACGCAGCGCACACGTATGTGTGAGTACACACACCTGCACGCCCACGCACACACACGTACACACACGTGTGTACAGCTGCCTGTGGTCTCTCGGCCTCCACCTAGGGGCTTGCTCCCGGGGTGCCCGCTGGCTCTCCTGACCCTTTGATGCCACGGTCCATCATGATCTCTCTGACCCTTCGCTAGGGTCCTGGGAGCAGAGGCGCATCTGTCTGCTCTGTTCTCTGCGGCAGCCGCAGAGCCTCACCCGGTTCCTGGCACGGAGTCGGTGCTCAGTCCACACCCACACACGCCCCACTTTATGCCCAGCCATGGGGGGGGCCGTGGGAGGCAGAGGGCCCTGGCCGAGCAGGAGGGACCTGGCTGTCCGGCTTTGGGGTTGGAGGTTGGAGGGGAGCCCGGCACTGTCAGCGGCTCCTCAGCTGCTAGACCCCAGCTGGCCAGGGGCCGCCGCTCGGGCCTCCCAGCAGGAACTATCGCTTCTCCGTGCCGCCTGCCCGAGGCTGTTGCTCGGTCATGGTCAGTGGGACTCTCAGACCACCCGGTGCCCAGCCCAGCCCCAGACCAGACAGTGTGCGCACCCCATCCCGCTGAGAGGGCAGGGGCCCAGGTGCCTGCCTTGGGTCCCCAGGTGGTCTCCAGCCTCCGCTGGGGTACTGCTCGGTCCCCCACCCCTGGAGCTGCTGCGGTTTCATCATCCCCAGCCTGAGGACAGGCTGGAAGGGTGGGGGCCCAGGGGAGCCGGGAGCCGACAGGGCCACTGCATGATGCAACAGCCTGGGCCCCTGCTGGAGCCCCGGCCATGCCACCGTGCTCCTCGGAGGGGCAGGGCGTCCTCCCTGGGACTGGGCACAAAGGCCAGCCCTGTCCCATTGCCCGCCCTCGGCCACCTGGTCTCTCTGGGCCCCTATTTCTCCATGTGTGACAACGGGCATAGTCGGGACCGCCCCGAAGGCCACAGGAAGGGGAGCGTGCTGACCCTGTGCACTCTGGGGGCTGCCTCTGGCTCTGGAGCCCATGCGGGCCCTTCTGGCAGTGGTGTCTAGCAGGTGGCAGCCCCGTCCTGCCCCAGACTCGGGGGTTCACTCCCTGAGACCGTCCAGCAGGTGCAGTGGGTGGGTGGGGGGTCTGGACCTGACTCTTGTGAATATCCGAGGCCAAGAAGCCCCGCCACTTCTCCAGCTCCACAACGCACCCACTGGGTGCTCAGGTCCAGAGCCCGGTGTGCTGACCCCCAGGCCCGTGGCACTAACCGCTGAGCAGCGCTGGGCTCCAGGCTTCTGGACACCTCACACCACCCCAGCCTGGAGGCCTGCCATGGGGCCTCACGGCCCAGGCCTTGCTGGGCTGGCAGCTGCCATCTCCGCAGTTCCCCCATCCCGGCCCACCTCTCAGGCCAGGTCGGAAGCCTCTGCACTGACCCCTCCCGGGGGCCTCCCTGCCCCTCCCTCACCGAGCTGACGGCGGCCCGGCCTTCCCCACAGGTGCACCCCTGGCCGGTCCCGGCGCCTGTCCAGCGAAGGCTCGCCGCCCCTGCCCTGCTCAGGAGGGCTCCTCTAGGGGCGTGACCCTTGGTGTGACCCGAGGGCGGCCCGGCTGTGACCCTCGGGCAGGCCTGGCGTGTCCCCAACACCACAGTAGGCCAGGTTCCCCGGCAGTCACGGGGATGTCCTGTCCAGGGTGGGTGACTCCGGAGGGCTGGCTGGCGGTCTCAGTAAACTGGCCCCTTGCTGGCCCTAGTTAGGAACAGCGTGAGCCTGCGGTGGACAGACCTCCTGGCAGAGGGGCTGGGGCACGCTGGCCAGGAGGCAGGTGGACCCCAGAGCCAGGGAGGGGAGCACAGAGCATGTGTGGGTGCACTGGGCCTGTGCTGGGCCCCCCAGATACACAGGCACAGGTGTCTGCCCAGCCGGGCCAGGCCAGGACTGGGGGACAGGGCAGGCCAGGGGGACAGGCCTCGCTAGGTCAGGTCGGGCCCGGGCCAGGACTCGCCCCCTGGAGAGAGGCCGGCTGGCTCTCCTTGAGGGCTCAGCTTATTTCCGGAGCATTTCAAATCAGGGCTCAGGACCAGGCCCGGCCCGGCTGACATCTCCATGTCTGGTGCCCGCCCTGACCACGTCCAGCCACCAGGCTAGTCCTGTGGGGCCAGGCTCCTGCCCACGTTTGGGTGGGGCTCCAGCGCAGGGCCACCCACCCCATGCCGGCTGGCGGCCTTCTCATCGCGTGCATCTAGGAACAGGCCTGGGCAGGAGCCCCGAGCTGCCTGTAGCCTCTGTGCAGGGCTGGTTCGGGCAGGGTGGGGGCTGTAGTCATCCCCCGTCTCCCTCTGTCGGGTGGGGTTGCTGGCCTGTCCTCCCTGCCATGGCCTCTACCCTGGGAGCATGGCTGGGGCCTCCTGCTCTCCTGACTATTTGTGCTCTGGCCGCGGGGGCGGGGGCATCCTGGATGTGGGGGGGGGACCTGCCACACTGGCGGGAAACGTGGGAGCCTGGGCATGTCGGGGAGCCCTGCGGGGCCAGGCCAGCCTCAGCCCAGCCCGCGTCCGTCTGTGGCCTCAGCGTTGGTTCCCACTGTCCTGGCACACACGCCCTGTCCCGCAGGCCAGCCCCCCAACCCACCCACATCGGCGTCCCTTGGGGACGTGGTGCCCGGCATCTCAAGCGCCCCCCTGCTTTGGGGGCTCTCTGCCCCACAGAGTGCTCCCCAGACGGGACAGCCTCAGCAGTGAGGTCTCTGGGCACTGGCTGCGTGCCGCCGGGCTGGGCTAGGTGCTGGGACCCGGGCACGAAGCTGCTTCCCCGGGGCTGCCCACAGAGATGCCCCAGGCTGAGCGGCTCCACGGCAGGGGGCTGTGGTCTTGCAGTGCAGGGGCTGAAATTCCGGGATCTACGTGGTTCCTCCCAAGGCCGTATGGGAAGACTTGTTCGGGTCTCCTCTGCTTCTGGAGGTGGTGGGCGACCCTTGGTCTGGGGGTCTCTGCCTCGTCATTACAAGACCTGTGCCGGCCTGCGTCTGGATTCCAGCTTATAGAAATAAGGATACCAGTCCCGTCAAGTTAGGAGTAAAGCAGTTACGTCTGCAAAGACCTCACACTCAAACAAGGCCCCATCCTCAGGTCCAAGGGCATAGGACCCTAAGTGTGGACTAGAGACAGTATTCAGTCAAGGTCAGGGGCGCTTCCCATCCAGTGAACAGGGGTCCTGCTCTGAGTGTTCCATGGGGGATGGGGGGCTCCCTGGGCCAGGGCCTCAGTGCAGCTGTGGGGCCTTGTGACGGGGTGAGGGGGTCAGGCCATCCTTAGCTCGCTCCTCACCCCCACTGGCCCGCAACTGTCTCAGGAAGTGGCCGGGGCCCTGCCCCCGTGGGCCTGAACATCTCCGTTGGAGTCGGGTAGGGGGTAGGGAGCAGGGTCCTCCCATTCTGACCTTGCCCAGCGGGTAACTGCCAACCTGCTGAGGTCTCCCTGGTGGCAGGGACCACCCAGAACCTGGTGGGCAGTGAGGGCCCAGCGTGAAGACCTCCACGGGGCAGGGCCACCGGGCTGACCGTCGTGACTCAGCGGCACAGTTCTGCGTGGACAGGCTCGGGGTCCCCAGTGACGCGTGGGAGGCCCTGGGAGGGGACACAGCATGCGGAGGGGTGGGGGGAGTGAGTGTGTGGAGGGCGGGAGGCCGGCTCCTGGCTCCGTGTCCCGAGAACCCGGCTGCTTCTTTGTGCTGAACACTCCCTGCGTTCTGGAGGCTTGGCTGGGTGATAGGCCAGCCCCGGGGGGTCCCCCACGCACTGTCCCCCCAACCTCAGCCCCCTAGGGGCCCAGAGCCCGCCCGCCGCTCCCGCCGTAGCTGGAAGGAAGGGCCCCAGGAGGCTGGCGGGGACCGGCCAGAGCTCTGGGAGGCAGGCGCCATCCGCACGGGGGGCTGTGCTGTGCCAGGCTCCGGGCCCCGCAGGTGGACGGGGTGAACACAGCCAGGCCTGGGGCCAAGGCCAGGACCGGCTCCAGGCCCTGCCTTCCGCAGCTCGTCTACTCACCGGGTGCCCACAAGCCAGGCCAGGCCCGGGTTTGCGGCCCTGCCTCTTTCCTCCCTGCCCTGACCTGTGCCCAGCCCTTGCCTGGCAGCCAGCCCCACCCAGCCTTCCGGAGCTGGCAGGTCAGGGGGCTTGCAGGGCAGGCCGAGTGTCCCCTGGTCCAACCGCTTAGTGTGTTGGTGGGGAAACTGGGTCCCAGCGAGGGATCCCCACTTCTCAGGGCCCTGTCCCTGGAGTCACTGCTCCCCCATGGCCTCCCCGACCTGGCCCCGCCGTGCCCCCGGTGCCTCGTGTGGGCACCGACGGGGTGCCCCAGAAGGGAGCAGGTCAGGGGCAAGGCCATCACGCCGGCCCCGTGGGGGCACGGGGGGACATCCGTGTAGCTCTGTCCATGGGCGCTGGTCACGCGTTCCAGGCTGCGGAGTGTGTTCGGTCGGAGGATGGAGCTGGGGGTGAGGTCACAGAGCCCCTGGCACCTGCCCACAGAGACGGATCCTGGCAGACCCCAAAGACCGACTTCTCCAAGGATGGGGGGCAGGTGGCGAGTCCCAGGTCGGGGTGGAGCCAGGAGAGGAGCGGGACCCATGAGATCCTGCATGGACCTGGGCTGCAGGACAGCCTCCTGAAGTCAGAGCCATTCCTGCTGACAGCGCCCAAGGTTCGAGCCCTGCCCACCAGGAAGTCCCAGCAAGAGGCGAGGACCCTCACCCTCCCACCCATCCATCCCTCACCACTCTGCATGCACCCGTAAGCCACGGGCCCCCTCCATGGGGTCAGGGTCTAGTGAGAAACTCAGCTGGGGCTGCCAGGCCACCCAACCCCCACAGTCCAGGGCCCACTCGGTTAGCCCAGCGGCCTGACGGGTAGGTCGGCATGTCTCCCTCCCACATGGGCAGCCAGCCCTGGACAGGTGCCCCTGCACCTCCCCAAGGGCGACGTTCCTTAGGCTCACCGTCAGCCCCGGAGACTGTGGCCCACACACGCCTGGGGACACCTCCCCCAGCACCGAGGACACGGTCTGAACCTGGCAGTGGCCGGCCAAGCTCATCCCTGGGTCTAAGCACATCCTGGTCACCCGGGGCCACCTGCAGCACTCTGGGCCCCTGTGCTGAGCCATGTGCTGCGTCTGCGTGACCTGCAGCGATGGGGCTCCGGGTGCCCATCCAGGCTGCAGGCCGCGGGGCGTACCTCCTGCCACCTGTGACTGCCCACAGATCCCCCGGGACTCGGGTGATGCCACCTGTCGCAGGGTTGGCTCAGGCATTCACGCCCGCCTCCCGTTGCCGCGGAGCTCAGGACACACTGGACCCACCATCCCTGATCCCCTCCCTTGGCCTGGCAGTGGCTGCCCCCAGGGCACTCAGGCACCATGGCAACCTCTCTTCAAGTGACCTAACACCCAGGGACTGCCGCCTCCCTGTCACCATGTATTCGGGGACTGGGGGGACACAGGCAGCTGCAGGTCAGACGCACAGCTAACCGCCCTCCCCGCAGGGTCAAGCAGTGTCCCCAACCAGGAGCAGTTCCCTGGGGCCATGTTTGGTCGTCACAGTGTGCAGGGCAGGGGACAGGGAGACCAGGGGCCCCGTGAAGTGCAGGTCGCTCCTGAACAGGTCGAGGGGCGGCTTCCAGACACACCGGTCGCACCTCACAGGAAGCACTTGAACCACAGCTCTAGATGGGACAGTCAGCATCCAGAGGGGTGGAGGGGAGAGCGGCTCTCTGCTTGGGGCCAGGACAGCCTTCCGGATTGGGGGTGGACTCAGCTCTAGAAAGATCGGCGAACTGAGGTGGACAGATTGGGTGTGAAGGCAGGTCATTTGAGGCTGGGATCCTTAATCAGGGTGCCCAGGGGAGGCCCAGCTTAGAAATCCAGGAGTTCATGAACTCGACTGAGAAAGACAGTGCATCTCCTTTTTCGCTCACCTTTAGCTAGAATTTAGCGTCTCTTGTCATTATGAACAAGGCAGCGATGGCATTCTGGAATCCAGGGCTCACTCACCGTGAACTGCTGGGTCTCCTGCCCCTTTGTGTCTGGAGTCTGGGGCTCGCTCACCGTGAACTGCTGGGTCTCCTGCCCCTTTGTGTCTGGAGTCCGGGGCTCACTCACCATGAACTGCTGGGTCCCCTGCCCCTTTGCGTATGGAGTCCGGGGCTCGCTCACCGTGAACTGCTGGGTCCCCTGCCCCTTTGTGTCTGGAGTCTGGGGCTCGCTCACCGTGAACTGCTGGGTCTCCTGCCCCTTTGCGTATGGAGTCTGGGGCTTGCTTACCGTGAACTGCTGGGTCCCCTGCCCCTTTGCGTATGGAGTCTGGGGCTCGCTCACCGTGAACTGCTGGGTCTCCTGCCCCTTTGCGTATGGAGTCCGGGGCTCACTCACCGTGAACTGCTGGGTCTCCTGCCCCTTTGCGTATGGAGTCCAGGGCTCACTCACCGTGAACTGCTGGGTCCCCTGCCCCTTTGCGTATGGAGTCCGGGGCTCGCTCACCGTGAACTGCTGGGTCCCCTGCCCCTTTGTGTCTGGAGTCTGGGGCTCGCTCACCGTGAACTGCTGGGTCCCCTGCCCCTTTGCGTATGGAGTCCGGGGCTCACTCACCGTGAACTGCTGGGTCTCCTGCCCCTTTGTGTCTGGAGTCTGGGGCTCGCTCACCGTGAACTGCTGGGTCTCCTGCCCCTTTGCGTATGGAGTCCGGGGCTCACTCACCGTGAACTGCTGGGTCTCCTGCCCCTTTGTGTCTGGAGTCCGGGGCTCACTCACCGTGAACTGCTGGGTCTCCTGCCCCTTTGCGTATGGAGTCCGGGGCTCACTCACCGTGAACTGCTGGGTCTCCTGCCCCTTTGCGTATGGAGTCCGGGGCTCGCTCACCGTGAACTGCTGGGTCCCCTGCCCCTTTGCGTATGGAGTCCGGGGCTCGCTCACCGTGAACTGCTGGGTCCCCTGCCCCTTCACTTCTCGAGCAGATGTCTCCAGGCGCCGCTTCCACTCATGGAGCTTCGCGTCCCGATGGGGGTCAGCCATCTCGTGGGCACCGCGTTGCTTGCCCATTTATCACTTTGAACAGCTGCGTCACCACACCTGGGGCTTCCTTCACGACCCCCTGCGTAATCTTTTCTTTCCTAAGCGTTATTCTGAGACGGGGTCTGTGGGCTTCGGTGGACAGTCAGGGGCGCAGAGGAAGGAGGCCTCTGCATGGTCAACCCAGGTAGGGTGCTGGCGGGGCCCTGTCTGCTCCAGGGGAGCCTGTGGGCCCGGGGCGGGGGTGTGGGGCGCACAGATCAGTCTGAGCCCTTCTGAGTGTCCTTGAGCTCCTACTGCGTGCCCGGCGCTGTCCTTGGTGCTGAAATGCAGCCACGGTGCTCTCTGCAGGCACTGGGTGGCTGTCAGAGGTCTCCCGTGAGCTGCAGCTCTGCTGGCCGCGGGGACCCCGTGTTCCTTTTGTAAGCTGCAAGTAGAGAGGACCTGTGCAGGGTTAAACGGATGCTCGTGGTTTACAAGAGCTTCACAGTCGGTAAAGAACCCTCCTGCCAGTGCAAGAGACATAAGAGACCCAGGTTGCATCCCTGGGCGGGGAAGATCCCCTGGAGGAGAGCATGGCAACCCACTCCAGTGTTCTTGCCTGGAGAATCCCATGGACAGAGGAGCCTGGCGGGCTGTGGTCCATGGGGTCGCACAGAGTTGGACATGACTGAGTGACTTAGCATGCACATGTGGTGTACCGTCATACACGCCCCCTGCCTTAACTGTAAGCAAAGATCTCTCCCAGCCTGGGGTGGCCTGGGGCCCCGTGCTGCACGACGGCTCTCGCTGACAGCCATGGTCTCCCCACCCTGTCCTCCCTGGGGACTTGAGACGCTCGCTCAGCCACATTTCCCCTCCCGGCCCGAGGGCCCTGCGCTGCCCGTGCAGGACTCTTGACCTGGGTGGACCACCCACCCCTGGCTGTTCCTGACCCAAGGAGCCCCACCCCCCTGCTATCTGTGGAGTTTCCAGCTGGAGGCCAGGGGTCATGGGTGCACTTGGTGTGCAAAGCCAGAGACGGAGGAGGACGATCCCGAGGCTGGGCACCCAGAGGGGAGACACAGAGGGCCGCTCTGAGGAGGGCAGGCACTGCCCACAGGGCTCCGAAGGAGGCAGCCTGCTGGGATAATGGGCATGGCCCCTCCCTTGGCCCAGGGCCAGGTCTTTGGGACCCAGTGGCCATTCCCAGTGGCCGATGTCTTAGGAAAGAAGTGGGGCCATAGCAGAAGCTAAAACCTGGCTGCCTGGACCCAGCCATCCTGCCAGGGTTCAAGCCCAGCTCCACGCTCATGCGCTGTGTGACCTTGAGCCATTACTGAACCTTTCTGAGCCTCAGAATGCCTCTTTGTATCACAGGGATGGTAGCAGCGCCTGCCACGTGGAGTGGCCGTGAGACTGGTTTCTCGTGTGGCACTCACAGCACAGGGTAGGGTGCACCTGTTGGAGAGGCAGGCCCAGCCTATGTCCAGAGGTGGGGAGACTGCCTCCTGGGGATGAGGGAGGTTGGCCCACACCAGCCGGGCCCCGGGGCCATGCTGGGGATCAGAGGGATGCGGGCTGGAGGAGGGGACTCCCGCGTCACCACCGCCGCATCCTGGGTGGCGCCATCCCTTGGTGTCTGTGTTCCCACTTGGCTGGTCCAGAGAAGCTGGGAATTTCAAGAAGCGTCAGCTCTGGGCCCCCCGGGAGAAGCAGCCCACAGTGTAGGAGGGTCCCTCCCGCGCCCCTCCCCAGGCCCAGGGCCAGCCAGGACGGCTCCTGGCACAACCTTGAGGGCAGCAGCTGGCTTTCAGAAAGGGATCCAGCAGAGTCTCAGAGGGCGCTGCAGAGAGATGGGAGGCGGTGGGGAGAGGCGCCCACAGGACCCTGCTCGTGGTCAGCCCACAGCCAGCCTCGGGCCCTGGCGGCCCACGTCAGAGGAGGCCTGTCCTTGACCAGCTCGCTGGGGCCGACCCCTCACTGTCCCTTTGGCCCTTCCTGACCCGGGAATCCTGGCTGCCCCGGGCGGGGCCATCCTACCTCTGCCTGGTGGATGTGGCTGGACAGTGGGGACCACTGGTGCCTGGGGGGTCCAGATTCCCTGCCGCCCTGGAGACTCTCTGACAAATGCTTCAGCTTGACCATCCCTGAGGAGCCGAGCTGGAGAAGTCAGGAAGCAGTCGGGTCCCACCTTCCCACCTGCCCCTCAGGACCCAGAGGAGGCCAGGGTCTCACCTCTGGGGAGCCGGGCAAGCAGCAGGTGCTGACTTCAGCCGACTGCCCAGGGCTGGGAGCCCTCTGCGTGTCAGCTTGTGGGAGCCCTTTCCAGTGGCTGTCCCGGCTGGTGTCCCTCCCGGGTGCGGGTGGGTGGTTGCTGGTCCTGCAGGCTCCTGCCGGTGTCCTGGGTCACTGCAGCCAGTGGGGTGGCCAGGGCTGTGTCTGGTGAGGCCCTCTCTGCCCTCATTTTCCAGGAGGCTGGTGGGCCCCCAGGTGCCCGGGACATTCATCTCCTCCTCTTCGGTGAAGACGGAGGCCTGCGGGCCGGTAGAAGAAGGCAGCCTTAGGCAGCGGGTCTGAGCCATCGAGCAAGTCTCAGGCCCCTCCAGCCTCAGTCTTCTCATCTGTAAAATGGGATAATTGTATCTTCCTGTTGACAGAGACGGTGAGACCCATCATTCTCCAAGGAGCCTGGGGCCTGTGGGAGGGCAGGCCCCCTCTGACAACCAGCTCCCTGCTTCTGCTGCTCGCCTGGGCGGGGTCTGCGGGCCTCAGAAACAAGTACACACGTGTGCACACCCACACGTGGTGGGGAGCATGGGCGTCTCAGTCAGGCTTCTCCCCACACCCCACAGAGAACTGCCAGGTTTAGCAGATAAAACTACCGGAGACCCGTTTAATAAATTGGTATTTTAGGTAGTTAATCATTTGAGAACATATATTTTGAATATTTAAATTTCAAGTAAACAA
The DNA here is from genome assembly GCF_049115385.1 of Moschus berezovskii. Taxonomy (NCBI): domain Eukaryota; kingdom Metazoa; phylum Chordata; class Mammalia; order Artiodactyla; family Moschidae; genus Moschus; species Moschus berezovskii. Next base: position 1,143,271 of record NC_142463.1, on the reverse strand, counting down.
CAAGTGTGTTCTTAGGATAAATGTGCTCCACATATGTAGTGCAAGTATGTCCCAGATATTGGGGGGGGGGGCGTTGCGTGTATTTTTGTGGTGAAACATACATAATAAAATTTCCCACTGTGACGATTTTAAGGGTACATCCGGTGGCACTGCATGCACCCACACTTGTGCAGCTGACCTCACCGACCATCTGCAGAGCTTTCATCTTCCCCCAGCTCTGCACGCACTAAACACCCTTGCCCCCTCGCAGCCCCCGGTAATCACCACTCCGCCGTCGGCTCCAGGGGCCCTCACTGGAGCGGAATCTGCAGTGTCTCGCTTCCAGCCTGGCTCTCAGGCTCCGCATCTTGTCTTTGGGGTTGATCCACACCAAGGTGTGTCGGCGCTCGGTGACCCCCCAAGGCTGCGTGGCATCCATCCCCTTGTCTGACTGGGCCCCCGTTGTGTTGATCGCTTCACCGGACAGTGAGGTGGACGCTTGGGCTGTTTCTGCCTAAGCTGCCGTGCACAGGGGTGGACAGAATCGCATTCAGGTCCTTGCTGTCAGTGCTTTGGGGCAGATACCTTTATTCTGTAAGACAATGCATCGTTGATCTGAAATGCACATGTAACTGTGTCCTGACCTTACCTGTGTCCCACCCGTCGTGCCTTCAGGGCTGGGCTTGGAAGCACCCACGGGCGGCAGGGAGGGCGGTGATGCTGCGCCTGGAGGTGCTGCCTGGGCGGCAATGCTGAGTCAGCTCCGGGGGTGGGGGGGCACCCCACCTGCTCCTACCCGGGGCCCTCCGGGCAGGCGGGCCACGGGTGACCAGCTCAGTGGCTGAGCGTGTTGGCTCCTGCCTCGGCCTCCGCTCCCTCCCGCTCAGGAATTCCCCTGGAACTGGAGATTTGGGCGGCCTTGTGCTGGGAGAGGCGGGGAGGCCCGGGTCCTTCCAGGTCCTGTGCAGCACTCTGGGCTGAGTGCCCTGGGCCCATGGCTTGAGCTACCTGAGTGCCTCTGGCAGGAAGAACTGGAGGGGCCAATCATGAGCGTGAAAGGACCCTCAGGCCGTGTGGGCCCCAAGTGTGTGCTGCACCTCATCAAGTGGTGGCGGGGAGGAAGGAGGGGGTCCTCGCGGGCGGGGGAAGTGCCCTGCCGGCCCCCCTCGCACAGCAGGGAGCACCAGCTCTGGGGAGGGGTCAGGTCAGAGGGTTGCTGGCTTTCTAGCGGAGGTGGAGGTCCGAGGCTGCGGGTCTGCAGCCACGCTGGTGTCCAGCCTCATCTCCCGGAATGCTGGCATGGCCCAAAGAGTCTCTTTGGACACAGGTCCCTGAGCACCAGGTTCAGCTTGGGCCTGGGCAGAGAGGCCCTCACAGGCAGGCCCAGCAGTTCTCCGGCTGCCAGGGAGGGTGGCCAGGCGGGAAGCCCCCACCGAGGCCACTCACGCTCCAGGAGGTCAGAGGCTGGGCAGGCGCTTTGGCCCAGAGGAACCTGGAAGGCTTCCTGGACGAAGGGCTAGACGAGTGGGTCTTGAAAGAAATAGTAGGGCAGAGGGGAGGGTACGAGCGACCCGGGGGCTGGGGAAGCAACAGGTCAGACGGAGTGCCAGCAGGGGCAGTCGTGAACTTGGACTTGGCTGCCAGATTTCCTGGGGAGCGGCTGGGTTGGGGGGGTTGGTGAGCAGCTGAGCCCACTTGTCCATTCCGTCCTCATTACTGGGCATGGCCAGGAACGACTCCTGTCCCCGAAGGCTCCTGCAGTGGCACCGGGGTCTGCTGTGTTCTGGCCCAGCCCAGGGGCTGTGTCCACCGCCCTTCTGGGGTGGGCAGACGGGCCAGCATGGGGCCTTTGTGGGGAACCTGGGGCTACAGCACCCCCTTCTGCTATTCTGGGATCGCCCAGGCAGACATGGCAGGGGGGGTGTGGCACTGGTCCATCTCCTGGGCTGCTCTCGGCCCAGAGGTTGGGTGGTCAGGCAAGGGAGATGGGAGAGCCGTACAGAGCCTGTGTTCCTGGGGGCCCCTGTCAGGGACGGGTCTGCAGCATCTCCAGTGAGTGCCCTCTGCAGCCTGGCCTGGGCCGAGGATGAGGAAGCCAAGTGGACCTTGCCCTGGTGACGAGGCTTCCGAGGGGCACCTCACTCCCTGGCCCCAAAAGGACTCCCTGCCCTGCAGCAGGGCCTGGGCTCACGAGCAGAGCAGATAGCCCTTCCTCCCCAGTTTATCCCGAGGCCTCGGTGTGAGCCATGGCCGCTGAAGCACTGTGGAAGGCCGGTGGGAGGGGGCCTGGCCCCTCAGCAGAGCTACGTCCAGGGGGGCCTACTGCCCCACCGAGACAGCCCCCAAGGCCAGTGCCCACTGGCAGGGTGGCCAGCTCAGGGGTCTCCGAGCAGAAAGCAGGCCGCAGGGAGCAGGCGTGTGAGCTGCCTGCTGGAGCCCCGTTGCTCCAGGACCTTGGGTGCTGTGGGCTACCATGGAGAGGCCACTTTGCTGAGAGCTGCGCGTCCAGCAGGTCTCTGTGCAGGCCAACCGGGGGGGGGTCCAGGGCGTGCCGGCGCTGCGGGGAGGGGAGCCTCGGCAGGCGGGCCCTGCAGTGGGTCTGGCTTGTGCTGTGGCAGCCGGGACCAGGGCTGGGGCTGCAGGGAGTGGCTGGCGGGGATGGGTGAGAGCCAGCCATGGTGGCCGCCTAGGCGTGTGGGAGGGGGACCTAGAAGGAGGTGGGGACTGGGCCGGAGCGGGGTGTGGCCAGGCGGGGGGCCTTGTATTTCTCAGGGGAAGCAGACAGGACGTTAGGATGCAGGCCGGGATTACCGGGGCAAGGCAAGGGGCGGGTGGACAGTACGGGTGACGATGGTGGCCTTTGAGCGCCCGCGGAGGGCTCTGGTCGTTGTCACGGGGAGAGGGGGTCGCCGGCGGGGGCCTGCCGTGCTCTTTGGGGAGCGAGCTGGCGCCCCCCTCGCGTCCCCATGCCGGGAGGAGCCCCGTGGGGCAGGAGCCAGGCGGAGGCCGGGGCCGCGGGAAGCTCCGGGGCTGAGTGCGGCCGCCGCCGGGGTTTCCGGGGGGGAAAGGGGGCGGCGCCGCGCGCGGCGGGGCGGGGGCTGCGGGAGGAGGCGGCCGCGGACCGGGCTGCGCGGGGCTGCGCGGGGCGCCAGTGCGTCCGGCTCTGCGACGCTCCCGCTCCGCCGCCTCTCCCGGGCGGACCCCAGGCCTCCACGCACCAGCGGCCGGAGTCTCACGCCGCCTGCCGGGACCGCGGCTGCCGAGAAGGGGTTTCGGGCGAAGCCGGGGGGCTGGTATCCAAGCGCGGGGACCCGCCGGCGCCCTGCAGCATCTCCTCCGCACTTCCGTCCGCGGGCGCGTCACCCCGACCGCTCCTCCTGACCCACCTCGCCGCTCGGCCCGTTGCCCCCGTCGCCGCCGCTCAGACCGCACCTTGGCCCCAGCGCAGCCGTCGCCGTCTCCGCGTGCGCCCCGTCGGGCCCCGTCCCCGCCGCTGCCGCAGCCCCCTCCTGCCGCAGCCCCCCTCCCCTGCTCCCAGCCCGGCCCCGCGCCCCGCCCGCCGCCCGCAGCCAGGCCCGCCCCGCCCGCTGCGGCAGCCCCTTCCCCGCCAATCGCAGCGCCCCGGCCCCCTCCGCTCGGCGCCGCCGCGCCCACTGCGCCAGGAGCGCGGCCGCCTCTCGGACCGCGCCGCCTGCAGCTCCGCGCGCGGCCCCCTCTCCCTGGCCGCGGCCGCGGAAGCCCGGGCGCTCGGCCTTTGTCCCGCCGCCCGCGCGGCCGCCCCGGGCCGGCGGGGTCCCGGAGGGACGGAGCCCTCCCGCCGGGCGGCGACACCCCGGGGCTTCGGGTCCCCGCCGGTGACGGAGGCGGGGCGGCGGCCGCGGGCCGGCCCGGTGATGCTGGCAGGTGGCCGGAGCGGTGGAGGGGCTTGGGGCCGGCGGTGAGGTGCTCCGAGGGGGCTGGGGGGGCTGGGGGAGCGGGGCGGTTGCGCGGTTCGTCGCCGCGTTAGGAACTGGGGAGGTTGGCGGTTGAAAAGCCCTGCCCGCGGGGGGTCTGTGGCTGCCCCCGGGGTGGACAGCCCTCAGGGTTGACCCTGCCGCAGACAGAGGCCCGGGACAGACGCCTCTTGGGTGAGAGGTGGGGCGGGGTGAGGAGATGCGGAAAGCCGGCCTGGGGCTCCCAGGTGGGCGGTGCCCAGGGAACCCGGGGTTGCTTGTCTGGTGCCTCCCCCCCGCGTCCAGGCTGGTGGACGTGCCCGGGGGTCCTGCAGCCCATCGGAGCAGCAGTGGGCACGGACAGTCGTCCAGAGACCGGTCTGTAGCTCGGGGAAAACCTCTGCTCACCCCGCCCCTCCACAGGAGGCCCACGGGGTCCAGGGCAGAGTGAAAGGGCGGGGTGGCCAGGAGCCCCTCCCTGCTCTTCCAGCCCTGGCCTCCCCCCTGGTGTTTGGGGGCCCTGGTGCCCAGACCTGCCTGCATAGCCGTGTTCTGGGGGGTCTGGGGAGGCTGGTTGTCTCCACTGAATTAGCCAGTGCATCCTGGGGGTGGCTGGGGGAGTTGGTGCCTAGCACCTGATCGTGGCTTCAGAAACTGGTGCCGCAGGCGATCTGTGTGCTCCTGTGTGAGCCGCAGAAGCTTCTGGAAAGATGGGCTTGGCCTGGCGCCATCTTCCCGCTGCAGTCTCCTTGGGAGGGCTCCCGGGCACCAGTCAGGACTGCCGGGCTGGGCCGGCACGGACGCGCACTCTGTCCAGCCTAGGAGGCTAGGACCACTACTGGCATGGGGTCTTGGGCTCCGGTGCTGGGGTCACAGAGCTGGTGGGGTGAGGAGGGCTGTGGCCGTGTGCGTAGGTGGCGGGAGGTGTGAGCCTCAAAGACGTTTAAGCCATAGACTGATGGGACCTAGCACCGAGGAGCAGGAGTCTGGGGGGACTCCGGGAGGTCTGAATATGGGGGGTTTGGCTACGTGGTCTGCTGTCCAGCAAGGGGAGGACCTGCCTTGGAGTCAGGAAGCAAGTGCGGGTGTTTAACCTGGGGAGGGCAGCCGGGGGGGCGGGAATCAGAAATGTGGGGCTGGGGCCCGGAGGTGGAGGAGCAAACGCAGCATGAAACAGTCCTCCTCTCTCACCCCCAAACCTGGATCACGAAAGGAGGTGTCACAAAGAGGAAAGGGCGAATTCTAGAAGGATCTAGGCGGCTTGCGAGAAGGAAAGGCGGGGCTGTTGTGGACCAGCTTGTGGGGGGGGTCAGTGCAGGTGGGAGGGGTCAGCGGGCAGAGGCAGCACGCTGATGCCTCCCATTGGGGACGGGAGGGGGAAAGCTGTGATGAGAGGGGTGGACTGGGCAGCTCTAAGGTGGACGGGAAGCCAGCCGTGCCCCCACCTGTCCCGAGGACCCCTCCCCACTCTCCAGGCGTTTAGCCGAGAAGAGGTGGGGTTTGGGGATGGCATCCATCCGCCTTGCACACCTCCAGGGACCCAGAGCTCACGCCCCCCTCACAGCGGGAGACCCCCCCACCTCCCGCTATTTGGCTAAGATCCGGAGAGATCCGGAGAGCAGGCCTGCTGTGCAGGAAGGCGCCCGCAGAGTCTGCCCTCTGCCCGGCAGGTGTCCCAACCACACGGGACCCGGGGCGTGGGCCCTGACCACCGGCCGCCACACCCGCCCCGCAGTGGCTCGGGGCGCCGCGGCCCAGCCCGCCCGGGGCCCCAGGCCGGCGTCCAGGCTCTGGCTCCGTGTCTTCACTCCCGTGTGTGTCCACCGAGGGAGGGAGGGCCGGGGGCTGTGCTGGGGCGGCCGGGAAACGCGGGCCCCGGGCGGCTGCACGAGGTGGCGGGGCGTTAGCCAGGGCGGGCAGCTCCCAGCAGGGGGGAGCTGTGTGGGGCGGGTGCCAGGAGCCCTTCCAAGCCCGCCCAGATGGGGCTTTCTGTGTGTCCTGGATCAGGGGTTGGGGGAGGGGGTCGGGTTAACCAGGGGGCCGGGAAGGTTGGGGAGGAGAGACAGTCAGCCCAGGACGCCGCCCCCAAAACCCACCCCATGGCGCAGGTGCTTAGGTGCTGGCAGCCTGCAGCTCCCTGCCCGCCCACCACTGCCTGGCTCCTGCCACCCGCCCCCAGCTCACCCCCCACGGGGCTGGTGGTCCCAGGCAGCAGGGGAGGCGTGCTCCTGGCCGTACGTAGTTGGTGGGGAGGCTCAGGCCCGTCTGCACAGCCTCTAGCACCCAGGAGACGGCCGGTCTCTGCCAGCTGGCCCCGTGGAGGAGACCGCAGGCCTGCTGTCCTGCCCCCCTGCCGTGAAGGGCCAGGCCAAGGTCAGAGTCAGCAACGGCCCTGAGAGGAGGAGGAATCGCCTCCAGGAGCCTCCTCGGGTCCCAGGCCCCCTGCCAGGTGCTGCCTGCTCACCTCCACCTAGCTCCCACCCCAGAAGCTCTGCTGGTCAGACCGGGCGCCCAGGCCCCGACCAACCTCAGCCCCACACGGCTTCAATCCAGGCGGGACTCTCCTGAGGCCACTCCACTCTGCCCACCCCAGGCCAGCACAAGAGGGAGCCTCCTCCTGCACTGCTTAGACAGGAACTGTGGCCTGTGTGGGGTGGGTCAGGGCGGGCTGGGAGCCGGGGGTGGGGCCTGAAATCGGGCAGCCTGAGCCGCTTGGCCCTTCACTGTGTAACTCTGGACACGAAACCTAACCTTAGCCAGCCTGAGTTTCCTGGTGTGTGAGTGGGTTCACAGCACCCACTCAAATCCTGGACTGGCATGTTTTGAAAGGTGCACCCTGCACCACATGGGCCACTGGGCCAGCCTCGGTGCCGCCCTTGTGCTGCCACAAGCTGGGCCACCAGGAGCCAGTGCCTGGGCGGCGGCAGGGGGCGGTCAGGGCCCTGAGGGGCGCAGGTGTGTCCTACCGAGTGGGGCCGGGTTCACAGCAGGGCCCCATTGGATGTGCGTCCCTCTTGTCCTGAGAGAGGCCCATGCTTCTGGCCAGCCCAGAGCTGTGGGTGGGCAGCACCCCGCCTGCTGTGGGGGAGGCTGGGGCTGTCCTGCCCCTCAGGGGTCCTCTCGTCCCCCTGCCCTCAGCCTGGACGCAGGCGAGGGCTGCCAGCAGTCCTGGACGCCCCTCACTCTCCTCCCTGAACCTGCAGTCTGGGGGGCCTGCCCCCCACAGGCCCTGCGGTCTCTGTGCTGAGTTCAGGAGTTGAGCTGAGCTGCTCGGGGCGCCTGGGACACCTTTTCCCGTGGGTGGGGGCAGGGAGTGGCACCCCACACCCCTGCCCTGGCTCTCAGCCTCCCGAACCCCAGGGGCCTAGGGGACGAGTTCTGATGAGGGTGGCGCAGCCCACGCGGGGCCCGGGCCCTTCCAGGGTCTGCCTCCCCCAGGCGGCCCCCCGCCCCCGCTGTGCCCCCTCCTGGCCCTCACGCCAGCCCTTCCCCACAGGCGAGCACCTGCGCATCTGCCCGCAGGGCTACACCTGCTGCACCAGCGAGATGGAGGAGAACCTGGCCAACCGCAGCCGCTCTGAGCTGGAGACGGCGCTCCTGGAGGGCAGCCGGGCACTGCAGGCCACGCTGGCCACCCAGCAGCGGGGCTTTGACGGTGAGCAGGCTCAGGGGCCGCGGACAGTCGCGGCGGGGGTGCGCGCCTGGGGCCTCCCCTGGGGGTCGGGCCTCTCCATCTGCCCGAGGCGCCGCGTGTCTGTCCCGTCAGCCCTTTGGAGGGGACCCTCCGCCTCCAGGTGGCTCCCCAGCACCCAGAGCTCTCCGAGCGCCTGCGAGGGACCGGCCTCGGGCTGGCCGCCAGGCTGCAGAGCCAGGAGCGCGACGAGCAGAGCCCGTGGTGTGGTCCCGGGGTCTCCGGGGCAGCCATGTGTGGGTCCCTGGTTCGCTCTGGGCTTGGCCGTCACATCTGGGCCTGGAGCGAGGATTGGTGGGAGGACTGGCTGACGTTTACCGTGGGCCTCTCGGACGGGGCGGCAACAGGGGCCCCCGGAAGCGACTGAGCTGCCGTCAGAGCCTGCACATCACCCACTCCGTACGCTCATCTGTGTTAAAAGCGATTCTTCGCCTGCTTCCAGCCCCACCTGGGCCCCCGACCCCTCTGCATGCCACCTCCCACCCCAGCCCCTGGTTCGGCCACCCCAGGCCTCCTGAGCAGCCCTCCCCAGGCCACCCACCACAGGGGGCCCTGGTCTGAAGTGCTCCAGGCCCTGAGCCCAGCGGGCCCCCGCTGGATGTATTCCAGAACACGGTTCTCCAGCCACAGCTGCCGGGGCGTCATCTGAGGATGGTGCGGGGGGGCGGGGGGCCGGGCAGGCATGGCGGCCCGATGACCACCCCGTGTGCTGCAGGGCTGGTCGCTGAGCTGCGGACAACCTGTCTGGAGGCCAGGCTGGGGTGGGGACCAGACCCCTGGGGCCATGGCGGGAGTCGGGACAGGAATAGGGACTTGCTATTTCCTCCCACAGCTCCTGCCCAGGGGGCTGCAGGGCTAGCCAGGGCTGTGCCAGGGTCTCCTGCCCGAGACCCTGGGTGTGGGCACTAGTACGGGGGCCACAAACCTGACATCCCCACGGCCTCAGAGCAGAGCTGAGCTGACCTGGACACCCGAGGGTGGGCCTGGGTGGGGAGGGGTGGCCACAACTGGTGAGGATGTATCTGCGCGGGCGGGCGGTGTACCCTGTCCCCTGCAGTCTGCTTGCTGAGAGAGGAGGAGGATGCAGGGGCCCCAGTTCTCAGCACACAGGGCAGAAGCATTTCCCCAAACCCCCGGGGTCTGCTGCCCACGCTTGCCCACACCTCCACAGCCGTGTCTGGACTCTGGCCGTGTCCTGAGGGGGCCCTCTCCAGACCCCCAGGCAGGCTGGCTTCCAGAACCAGAGGGAGCGCCACATAGAGAGGCAGGAGGGCAGGAAGCCCAGGAGAGCCTCAAAGACCCTCAGGGTGGACAGTGGACAGAGACACACGGGGGGACTCAAGACTCCCCAGGATGGTGTGCTGGCTGGGTGACAGTGGGGGGAGGAAGGAGAGCAGGTGAGGGGCGCCCAGGGCCTTCCCCCTCTGGGTCCCACCCCAACTCTGCACCTTCCTGCCCTCGGAAGCAGTGCCTTCCAGGTGCTTGCGTGGGGCTCAGGTCAGAAATAGATGCTGGACACTGCAGTCCCCAGGCCAGGAGGGGGAGGACTCAGGACCCCGTGGGGGCCGGCATCCAGGGTCCCCGCAGGTTCTGATGACTCAGAGCATCGGGGGTGTGGGTGGGTCGCCGGCGGAGCCCCCGGGAATGCCGGTCGGGGCTGCCGCAGCACGTGGGATGGGCAGGACCTCACGCCCACCTCCCAATGCGCCCAGATCACTTCCAGCGCCTGTTGAACGACTCAGAGCGCGCGCTGCAGGAGGCCTTCCCGGGCGCCTTCGGAGAGCTGTACACGCAGAACGCCAAGGCCTTCCGCGACCTGTACGCCGAGCTTCGCCTCTACTACGGCGGCGCCAACCTGCACCTGCAGGAGACGCTGGCCGAGTTCTGGGCGCGCCTGCTCGAGCGCCTCTTCCGGCAGCTGCACCCGCAGCTGCTGCTGCCCGACGACTACCTGGACTGCCTGGGCAAGCAGGCCGAGCCGCTGCGGCCCTTCGGCGAGGCCCCCCGTGAGCTGCGCCTGCGCGCCACCCGCGCCTTCGTGGCGGCGCGCACCTTCGTGCAGGGCCTGGGCGTGGCCGGCGACGTGGTGCGCAAGGTGGCCAAGGTGCGCGCCGCGGCCCCGCCCCTGCCACGCCCCTGCCCGCGGGAAGGTTGGGGGACCTGGGGTGTGAGCTCTGCCCCGGGCAAGGGCCCAGGCCTGTCGGAGCGGGAAGGGCAGGGGCCTGGAGCTCCAGGGGTCAGGCGGACGGTACGTGAGAGGGCTGCCCGCTCCCCCGCGGAGCGCGGTCCCCGGTGTGGGAGGGCATAAGCGTCAAACCCCTCCGGGTCTGGGTAGAACCCACCTCTCCACCCCCGCCCCCGAGTGAGGGGCCTGAGTAAGTCGCCCGGCCTTGAGGCCCTCGTCTGCGTGGCGGGCAGCGTTCCCTCTTGCCCAGGGAGGTTTCGTGACCGCAGTTTCCGGGGGGAGTCCCAGCATGGTGACCGGACTGGTTGCACTGAGTGCCGTTCGTCCGGGCCGCAGGCCTGCTTGGTCACCTAGGAGGACATAGCGCCCCAGTAAAGGCCCCGCCGCGGTGGGGCAGACCTGGGCACCCTGACTCCTGCCCAGTTCTGCCTGGGGCTCCAGCCGGGGGTGCACACGCGCTGTGGGCTCGGGCTCAGGCTGCTTTGGCCCTGCAGGTGCCCCTGAGCCCTGAGTGCTCGCGGGCCGTCATGAAGCTGGTGTACTGTGCCCACTGCCTGGGGGTGCCTGGCGCCCGGCCCTGCCCTGACTACTGCCGCAATGTGCTCAAGGGCTGCCTGGCCAACCAGGCCGACCTGGACGCCGAGTGGAGGAACCTTCTGGGTGAGCCCCCACTGCCGCGACCGCCTCCAGGGCCCTGGCCTCCATAGCCGGTGGTCCCCGAGGCTGGGGGGCAGGATTCCCTCTGAATCTCCTGAAGGGAGGTGCCATGGCCAGCTGCCCGGGAGGGTGTCTTGTGGGTCAGGTTCCTATCCTTGCCCACCGAGCGAGCACGCCGAGGTGCACGCGTGAGAGCTACGGCAGGGCGACCCGTGCGTGAATCACCGTGCGCATTGCTGCCACGGGGTGAGCCGGCTGGCATGTGCAGACGTGAGGTGGGTAACCAGACACATGCGCCAACACGCTTGCACTCGTGTGTGCATCTGCTCCTGTGAGGTGAGCCAACACGCATCCGTATCGGCACCCATGGTGACACAGGCCAGCACAGCTACACGCCAAAGCACATGCTAACGTGGACGTGTGATGGCGTAATGCGAACATTGTGAGACATGAGGTAACGTATGCACACAGTGGGCCAGGTGTGCGTGTAGATGCCAACAGGTGTAAGCTTAGACATGTGCTCAACCTATACGTGCATACTGACACATACAGGAGCTCATGTGTAGGGGGCTGGCCTGCAGTGAGCAGACATGCAGAAATACTGTCTCGTGTGGGCTGACGTGCCTACGCGTAGCACAGCCATGAGCCAGCATGCGTCCATGCAAAGTACCCCGTGTTTCTGTTCATGCCTGGGCCAGACTCCATGGTGCTCATCACGGACAAGTTCTGGGGCCCGTCGGGTGCAGAGAGTGTCATCGGCGGCGTGCACTATTGGCTGGCAGAGGCCATCAACGCCCTCCAGGACAACAGTGACACGCTCACGGCCAAGGTGTGGCAGGGGGAGAGCAGTGGGCAGGGGAGGGGCCCCTGGATGCGGCCCCATGCCCATCGGGACCCCTGCGTGCTCCCCCAGGTCATCCAGGGCTGCGGGAACCCCAAGGTGAACCCCCAGGGCCCTGGCCCCGAGGAGAAGTGGCCCCGGGGCAAGCTGGCGCTGCAGGAGAGGCAGCCTGCAGGCACGCTGCAGAAGCTGGTGAGCAGCCTCTGCCAGGGGGCCCGGGGGGAGGGGGGAGGTGGGCGGGGCAGGCTGGCGGGGGCACCTGGTGGCCTGACTGCTGCCCCGCAGGTCTCTGAAGCCAAGGCACAGCTCCGAGACGCTCAGGACTTCTGGATCAGCCTCCCGGGGACGCTGTGCAGTGAGAAGCTGGCCATGAGCTCAGCCAGTGATGAACGCTGCTGGAACGGCATGGCCAAGGGCCGGTGAGTGTCCCACCGCTCCGGCCCCTCGGCTTGTCCGTGGCCCCAGGTGTGTAGTGCCCTGCACCGGGTCTGACGTGGGACATCCTGCGGGGCCCAGAGCCGGACAAGGAGAGAGTTGTCCAATCCCTGGCTGTGACTCTGTCTCCGCCTGCCGCCGCCGAATCACCGCCCCCGCCCCCCCCCCCCCCCCCCCCCCGCGCACACGCTCAGTGCTTCCACGCCGCTGCAGGGGCCTGTGTGGGCTCCCGGCAGCCCTCGAAGGCCTCAGAGGATGGGGTGGGGGGTCCTCAGGCTTGCCACCACCCTGACCGGAGGAGCAGGGACTGGATGGGTGTTGCTGGGGCCAGGCCCCTTTGTGGGGGGCAGGGCAGTGACCCAGAGCTTGTCTTTCTGGCCTCCAGGTACCTCCCCGAGGTGATGGGTGATGGCTTGGCCAATCAGATCAACAACCCCGAGGTGGAGGTGGACATCACCAAGCCCGACATGACCATCCGCCAGCAGATCATGCAGCTGAAGATCATGACCAACCGCCTGCGCGGCGCCTATAATGGCAACGACCTGGACTTCCAGGACGCCAGTGAGGGCGGGGAGGGGGCGGCTGAGCGCCCGGGTTGGGGGAGGCCCTAGATGGGGGAGGACGGCCCCCCCAGCCCCGGGGCCCAGGTGGCTCTGAAGGCCCGGCTGCTGCCCAGCAGTGGTCACGGCCCCCCACCCTGCCTCCCGCACGGCTGTGAGCTGGCCAGGATGTCCGCCCAGCCTCGGCAGGCTCCAGGAACTGCCGTCCCCAGCGTGGGAGGCCAAGGCAGAGGGTCGCAGCCCCCGGGGTCCCTCAGAGCCTCCTCCCCTCTCCTCTCCAGGCGACGATGGCAGCGGCTCAGGCAGCGGAGACGGCTGCCCGGACGAGACGTGCGGGCGGAAGGTTGGCAGGAAGAGCGCCAGCTCACGGACGCCGCTGTCGCACGCCCTCCCGGGGCTGTCCGAGCGCGGGGGCCAGCAGACCTCGGCCGCAGCCAGCCACCTGCCCCGCGCCAGCCCCCTGCTGCTCCTGGGACTCGCCCTGGCCCTGCCGGCAGCCGCGCCCCGGGGGCGGTAACTGCCCCGGTCCCGGGGAGCGCGGCCAAGGACTGACTTTGCCAAAACCTGCAGCAGAAGATATTTAACTCCCTGGGCTGGGAGGCCCCACAGCGGGACAGGAAGGGTCGCCGAGGGACCCGGCTTGTGACTGTGCTGGGGGCAGGGCGGGGGGCTTCGCCCGGCCCCCCGAGCTTTTACTTTTGTACGGGGCCCTCAGGTCAGCCGGGGACGTTGTTCCCCAAAAGCCATGCGTTTCAGAGACCTCGAGGTGCCGCTGGCCGTCTCTGCCCCCAGCCCCTGCGGCACCGTCGCGGGTGAGGAGGCCGCCTGGGCGCTGTCCCGCTGAGCGCGGGCTGTGCTCTCCGCCCCCGCCACCGAGCACCTGGAGCTCAGGTGTCTGAAAGCCACGCCCAGTCCTCAGGCCCAAGAACCCCCCAGAGGGTGTCAGGGTTCCGCCAGCCGAGCCTCTGGGATTATGCATGAGCCCTGATCCCCCCCAGAACCCCGTCTGGCCCCCTCTCAGCTGCGGCGCTGGGCTGCGCTCCTGGCCGTCTGAGAGGCCCGCACAGGGACTTCCAGAGGCACCACCTGCCCCCACCCTTCCTCACCCCCACCCAGACCAGGGCCACGTCCCAGCTCAGGACGACGCGGGCCAGGGCCGCAGCCGACCCCTGGCCGCCGCCTGGCCGCAGGGACGCTGGGTGGCTGGGGAAATCTGAGCTCAGGGCCAGCGAGATCTGGCGCCGACGCCGAGGGCCTTCCCTGACCTTGCCGGCTGCAGGCCAGGGCGCTCGACAGTTAAGGGCTTTCCTAGCCACGCCTCCTCTACAGGCTCCTCCCCGCCTTCTCATCCAGAGCTGCCTTCTCGGCTCCTCCCCTGAAGCTTCTGAGGGTCCCAGGTGACCTTCCACGGCCCGGGGGTCTCTGCAGACTCCTCCCCAGGCCGGGGACCGCCCTCCTAAGCCCCGTCTACTGCAGGGTCTGGGGAGGGGCTGGTCCCTGCCAGAGAGGGTTTGGGCGGGGCAGGTCGGTCTTGAGGGTTGGGGGATGCTGAGCTCCCTACCCAGGCCAACATCCTAACCAGCCCTTGGACCCCGAGAAGGCTGCTTCCTGCCGCTTTGCTTTTCCTCACGGGGTGGAGGGCTTCTGGGCTCTGGGACACGTGGGGTCCAGGGCTGCTTCCACAGACACGCCAACCATATCAGAACCTTGTGACGGGGCCGGGCCGGGGTCTCTACCTGCGGATGGGGGCTAGCTGGACTCTCGGCCCGGGGGCAGCATCACCCGTGTGCCCGGACGGCCACCCCAGCCCGCACTCAGGCCCGCCCTCCCTTCGTCTCTGGATGGGGTGGCCCTGCGCGATCAGTGGCCGGGCCAGCTGTGTCTCAGGCCGCACGGCGTCTGCAGGTGACGTGTGTTCTTCGCGTCCTCGTATGAATAAAGGCTGGAGACCGCGTGTCGCTGCAGTGATCCTGCGCACCCCGCCGGCAGCAGGTGTGCGCCGGGGGCACGCCCGGCACGCTGGGACCAGTGGGGAGGTGAGGGCGCGCTCACACACACGTCCCGCCTGGGGGGTGGCCCATGGCTGGAGAGTGCCCGTCCTGCCCAGGCCCAGGCCCTTCCGCCCACCCTCCCACTCCCCACTCAGGACGCACACATCCGGACACGTCCAGGAAACTTCCATTACCAGTTCCTGCAGAGCAGCCTCAGAGATAACCTGGAAGCCGCAGCATGGGGGGACCAGCGTCCTCCCGTAGCTGGGCCTGGCCCGACATCCTGATGGTCCCGTCAGCCCCCAGCGCCACAGAGAGAGCCCTGCCTAGCTGGCACCTCTCACCAGAGCAGGGACCTCTGCCCAGCTGCCCTGCCTGCCCAGGCAGAGTTCTGCACAACCCGAGTGACACCGCCAGCCCCGCACTTGCACCCCCATGCGCCCCCTGCAGTCCCAGTGGGGCAGCCTCTCTAGCGTCATACCACATATGGGCCCCAGACCTCAGCCAGAGGCTGCAGCAGAGGCACGAGCCACTGACGGTGACTTTATTCAGGTGTCACTGCCCACACTGGCTTATTGTGCAAGCATTCAACAAAGCTTCTTGGTCATCGGGGTCCTGTAGCACCAAGGGCCCCCAGCCCGGGGAGGGGCGGGGCAGCAGACTCTGGGAGGAGGAGGTGGCTCCTCGGAGGGAGACCTGCAGGGTGTGGCCCAGGCTTCTGTGGACCCCGCCGGGCAGTGTGGGGTGCTCACCTGCCCGCCCTTGGTCAAGTCCTGACAGGCCCCTGAGCCCACTGGCCCAGCTCCTCCCCAAGGCCGAGGTCGCTGTGAAGGCCTTCTTCCCTTGGCAGGCCGGGACGAAGCCTCAGGGGGCTCTGGGAGCCCTGTGCAGTCAGCGGGGCGCCCAGATGCTCACTCGTGACTTTATGTGGAGTATGATATGCGGCATCTCGACTTGCATGACAGCTTCCAGGCCTCAGACTCCTGGGGCTCGTTGCCAAGTTGCTTCAGGGGTTTTTTACAAACGTCATTGGGTCCATTTTTCCTGTCAGGGGAAAGGAGGGCACAGGTAAGGCAGTGTCCAGCACGGGACAGCCCCAGGTCAGGAGGGGAGAGGCTGTGCTTGCCCCTGGGGGTTTCTCTGCCTTGTCCCTGGAGCACTGGGCCCTCCCTGCCCTGGGTCAGGCCTGGGGCTGCCCTTGAGCTCCCAGGCCATGTGCCAGTCAGTGAGAGGCTCCCTCCTTGCCTCCTGGTACCTGTTCATTTCTCGTGGGATCTGGAAGTCACAGATCCTCATCCACGCTGATGGGTGCAGAGTAGCCAGCACCTCAGAGCCACCTGTGCGTGGTCTGGGCACGGGAACACACTCAGGCACGCGTGTGTACACACACACGCAGGAATGCATTCTCCACTCCCCTCCAGGTGACACACAGCATTCCTTTACCTGGAGACAACTCCTCTGCCTAGAAATGATGACTATCACCAACAGTGATGCTACTCAAATTCTGAATGGAGAACTGACTCCAACCCTAAGTCCCTAGTGAACAATGGAAGGATTAGAACCAGGAGGTCTGTGTCCCTATGAGAAAGCGAAGACGGGGCATGTGGGTGGGACCCTGGGGGACCCCCAGCAGATGCCCCTGCACAGCAGGGACTTCTTCCAGAGAGGCCCCAGCCCTCTAAAGTGAGACCTGTGTGCGCGTTTAGTCGCTCAGTTGTGTCTGACTGACCCCACGGACCGCAGCCTGCCAGGCTCCCCTGTCGATGGGGACTCTCCAGGCCAGAATACTGGAGTGGGTCGCCATTTCCTTCTCCAGGGGATCCTCCAACCCAGGGATCAAACCCAGGTCTCCCGCATGGCAGACAGATTCTTTACCATCTGAGAGCCACTGGAGAGGCCAAAGCGAAACCTCCATGACCCTATTTCCCTTCTTCCTGTATGTGGCCTAAAAAATAACAAGAACCTTCCCAGTTTCTATTATACCACAAACCAATTTCTATACCCGACCTGGGAAAACAGAGAAAAACACCAGCAAGAAACTTATCAAAATTCTCAAAATATGCACCAGCATCTACCTGGGGAATCAGACCCACTGGCCCAAGATGAGAGTAGCAGGAAAGAGGGGTAAGTATTCAGAAACGTCTAGTTTGAAGAAGCCACAGCAGCATGGTAACTGCCGAAACGACCACCTTCCTGGCAGACACGTCAAAATGTTGGGCAAAATCAATATTCACTAATATAAAGTCAATAGCCACCTGAAGTCACAGGGGAGCTAAGTCCCACACACTTAAAAAAGCTGTATGGCTATAGTGAGTGTGTGCATGGATATCAGATGCGGAAATACCTCCTTCAGGGCATCACAGGTGTGGAGCTGGCAGCCCTGTGTGGCCCGGACTGTGGAAGGAAGAAAAAGTTCTCCCTATGGGCAGAGGGGCCAGGAAAGCTTTGCTGCCAGGGCTCTGAGCAGAAGCGTCTCCCAGGAGTGTGGGCATCCCACTGGTTCTCAGCTGACAGTGGAGAGGAGCAGATAGGAAAGAACCCATAGAATTCGCCCAGTGTCAGGCAGAATGTGATTCCTCCCTTGTGGGGAGAGGGAACAGAAAATCCCCAGTGACAGGAGCTCAGGTTTTTAAATTCCAACATGCCAAAACATACCAGCAGAGAGCACCCCAAGAACATCAGGTATTAGGGAAACCAGCACAGTGGATCAAGTGTGTGCAGCAGCTGGCACACCCCAGAAGACGCGGCCGTGCTCAGTGCAGACCCAGCTCTGCCGCCTAAGCCGCTGGCACACAGGGCACGAGCTCCCACACGAGGACGTGCCTTCAAAGCCGGCACAGATTTTGCATAACGTCGTAGAGACAGAGAAAGCCAAACAAACTGAGGAGACAGAGGAACGTGTTCCAAATAAAAAGAGGAAACCCCAGGTGGAGAAAGACCCTAAAGAAACACAGACAAGTAATTCACCAGACAAAGAGCTCAAAGTAACAGTCCAGAGAACTACTGACCAAACTTGGGAAAAGAATCCAGGGACACAGTGAGAACTTCAACAAAGAATTAGGAAATACAAAAAGAAGAAAACCAACCAGAGCAAAAGAAGACACTGAAATGAAAATCACACTACAGGGAGCCAACTGCAGACGAGCTGATACAGAAGAACACGTAGTCATGGGGATCACCCAATCAGAACAGCAGGAAGAAAACATTTCTCTTAAAATGAGGACCGTTTAAAGAACCTCCGAGACACATCAAGCATACTAACATTCACATCGTAGGAGCCCCAGGAGAGGAGAGAAAACGGGGCAGAAGAGGTATTTGATAAAATAAGGGCTGAAAACATCCCTTTCCTGAAGAAGGAAACATATCCAGGTAAAGGTCTCCGAGGGTCCCGAACAAGATGAACACGAGGGACACACACCGAGACGTCCCGTAAGTAAAGTGGCAAAACGCGACGGTAAAGAGAGGACTTTAAAGGCAGCAAAAGAAAAAGAGTCGCAAACAAGGGAGCCTCCCAGGCGTCAGCTGACGTCTCATCAGAAACTTTGGAGGCCGGAAGGGAGTGATGTGATGTATTTAAAGTATTGGAAGGGAAGACCTACAACCAAAGACACTCTATCCAACACGATCAGCATTCAGAACCGAAGAAGAGCTCCTCAGACAAGCAAAAACTAAGAGTCTGTCACCACGGAACTAGCCTTACAAGAAATGTTAAGGAGCCTTCTTTAATCAAAAGAGAAAAGGCCATAAAAAGAAATAAGAAAATCAATGAAGGAAACATATTTCGCTGGAAAGGCAAGTGTGTAGTAAAGGCAGTGGATCAGCCACTTAAACTCTAAGCTAGTACGAAGGTTAAAAGACAAAAATCATAAAGTTAACTACATATAACTGCAATAAGGACTTGAGAGATACACATAAAGATGTAAAATATGACATCAAAACATAAAATTGTGGAGTGGGGGAGTAAAAACATATAGTTTTCAGAATGTGTTTGAATTAAAATGATAATCAGTCTAAAACAAATTAGAGATATAGATAGATATAGACACAGTTATATAGAGACATATATGAACCTCCCAGTAGTTGCAAAGCAAAACCCTACAACAGATACAGACAAAAAAGAGAAAGGAATGCAAACATAACATTAAAGAAAGGTATCAAATCACAAGGGGAGAGAAAGACTCAAAAAAGGGAAGATCAGAGAAGAATGACAGAAACAACTAGAAAATAACAGAGTGGCAGTAAGTACACACCTGTCACTACTCACTTCCATTAAAAAGACATTACATAGCTGAAAGTGTGTTTTTTTAAAAAAAAACTATCCGTACGCTGCCCATAAGAGATTCATCTCAGAACTAAAGACACACAGTCTGAAAATGAAAGAATGGGAAAAGGTGTTCCTTGAAGACAGATACAAAGGGACGGGTGGGGCAGTAATACACGTATTAGACAAGACAGAATTTAAAGCAAAGTCTGCAAGAGAAGGCAAAGAAGGGCACCATACAATGATACAGCAATTATCCCAAGAACAGGATACAACGTTCATCAACCATATGCACCTGACACAGGAGCGCCTGAACTGTATAAAGCAAATATTCAGACAGAAAGAGAAAACCTGACAGGAATACCTGACATACATCAACAGACTGTTCATCCAGACAGAAAATCAATAAGGGAACAAGGGCCTTAAATGACACACTAGGCCAAAAAGACTTGATAGATGTCTATTGAACATTCCATCCCCAAATAGCAGAATACACATTCAAGTGCATGGGGAGCATTCTCCAGGATAGATGACATGCTAGGCCACAAAACCAGTCTCAACAGATTTATGAAGACTGAAATCTTATGGAGCATCTTTTCTGAACACAGTGGTATGAAATTAGTTCTCTATCACAGGAAGAAAGTGGGTAAAAGTCCCGGAGACTGATCGACATGCTACTGAAAAAAAGAGTCCATGAAGAAATCAAAGATAAAAAGCACCTCAAAATGAATGAAAATAGAAACACAACTTTCCAAAATCTGTGGACTGAATCAAAGCAGTTCTGAGGGAAATTTATGGCAACATCAGCCTCCGTTGTTCAGTCACTAAGTCCTCTCCAAATCTTTGCAGACCCATGGACTGCAGCACACTAGGCTTCCTGTCCACCACAATCTCCCGGAGTTTGCCCAGACTCTTGTTCACTGAGTTGGTGATGCCATCCAACCATCTCATCCTCTGTCTCATCCCCTTCTCCTCCTGCCCTCACTCTTTCCCAGCATCACAGTCCTTTCCAAGGAGTCGGCTCTTCACATCAGGTAGCCAAGTACTGGAGCTTCAGCATCAGTCCTTCCAATGAATATTCAGGGTTGACTGGTTTGATCTCCCTGCTGCCCAAGGGACTCTCAGGAGTCCTTCAGCACCACAATTCAAAAGCAGCAAATATTTGGGGCTCAGCCCTCTTTATGGTCCAACTCTCACATCTGTACATGACTACTGGAAAAACCACAGTTTTGACTAGAAGGACCTTTGTTGGCAAAGTAATAACTGTGCTTTTGAACATGCTGTCTAGGTTTATCATAACTTTCCTTCCAAGGAGCACCTTTTAACTTCATGGCTGCGGTCACTGTCCACAGTGATTTTGGAGCCCAAGAAAGTAAAATCTGTCACTGTTTCCACTTTTCCCCTCCTATTTTCCATGAATTGATGGGACTGGATGCCATGATCTTAGGTTTTATAATGTTGCATTTTAAGCTAGCTTTTTCACTCTCCTCTTTCACCCCCATCAAGAGGCTCTCAAGTTTCTCTTCATTTTCTGCCATTAGAGTGATACCTTCTGCAATATCTGAGGTTGCTGATATTTCTCCTGGCAATCTTGATTCCAGCTTGTGATTCATCCTGCCAGGTATTCTGCATGATGTATTTTGTATATAAGTTAAATAAGCAGGGTGACAACATACAGCCTTGACATACTCCTGTCCCAATTTTGACCAGTCCATTGCTACATGTCTGGTTCTAACTGCTTCTTCTTATCCTGCAAAGAGGTTTCTCATGAGACAGCTAAAGTGGTCTGGTATTCCCATCTCTTTAAGAATTTTCCACAGTTTGGTGTGATCCACACAGTCAAATGGAGCACATGTAAATGTTTTTCTGGAATTCTTTGCTTTCTCTATGATCCAAGGAATGTTGTCAATTTGATCTCTAGTTCCCCTGCCTTTTCTATATCCAGCGTGTACATCTGGAAGTTCTCAGTTCACATACTGTTGAAGCTTAACTTCAAGGATTTTGAGCATTACTTTGCTAGTATGTGAGATGAGTGCAATTGTGTGGTAGTTTGAACATTCTTTGGGATTGGAATGAAAACTGACCTTTTCCAGTCCTGTGGCCACTGCTGAGTTTTCCAAATTTGCTGGCATATTGAGTGCAGCACTTTAATACCATCATCTTTTTGGATTTGAAATAGCTCAGCTGGAATTCCATCACCTCCACTAGCTTTGTTTGTAGTAATGTTTCCAAAGGCCCTTGACTTCACACTCCAGGATGTCTGGCACTAGGTGCGTGGCTACCCAGGTCATTAAGACCTTTTTTACTAGTTCTTCTGTGTACTGCTGCCACCTCTTCTTAGTCTCTCCTGCTTCTGTCAGGTGCTTACCTTTCTGTCCTTTATTGCGCCCCTCTTTGCATGCAGTGTTCCCTTGATATCTCTCTCCAGTTTTCTTGAAGAGATCTCTTCCTGATTCTATTATTTTCTCCTATTTCTTTCCATTGTTCACTTACAGCTTTCTTCTCTCTCCGTGCTGTTCCCTGGAGCTCTGCATTCGGTTAGGTATAGCTTCCCCTCTCTCCTAGGCTTACAGCTTTCTTCTTTTCTCAGCCATTTGTAAAGCCTCCTCACACAAACACTTTGCCTTCTTGCATTTCTTTTTCTTTGGGATGGTTTCGGGTCACTGCCTCCTGTACAGTGTTATGAACCTTTGTCCGCAGTCCTTCAGGCACTCTGTCTACCACATCTAATCCCTTGAAGCTATCTGTCACCTCCAGTGCATAATCATAAGAGATTCGATTTAGGTCATATCTGAAGGGCGTAGTGGTGTTCCTCACTTTCTTCAACTTAAGTCTGAATTCTGCAATAGTTCAGTCGCTCAGTCGCGTCCGACTCTCCGTGAGCCCATGAACTGCAGCACGCCAGGCCTCCCTGTCCATCACCAACTCCCAGGTCCACCCAAACTCAGGTCCATTGAGTCGGTGATGCCATCAACCATCTCACCCTCTGTCATCCCCTTCTCTTCCTGCCTTCAATCTTTCCCAGCATCAGGGTCTTTTCAAATGAGTTGGCTCTTCGCATCAGGTGGCCAAAGTATTGGAGTTTCTGCTTCAGCGTCAGTCCTTCCAATGAACACTCAGGACTAATCTTTAGGATGGACTGGTTGGATCTCCTTGCAGTCCAAGGGACTCTCAAGAGTCTTCTCCAACACCACAGTTCAAAAGCATCAATTCTTCGGCGCTCAGTTTCTTTAAAGTTCAACTCTCACATCCATACGTGACTACTGGAAAAACCATAGCCTTGACGAGATGGACCTTTATTGACAAAGTAATGTCTCTGCTTTTTAATATGCTGTCTAAGTTGGTCATAACTTTCCTTCCAAAGAGTAAGAGTCTTCATGGTGGCAGCCACCATCTGCAGTGATTTTGGAGCCAAAAAATAAAGTCAGCCACTGTTCCTACTGTTTCCCATCTATTTGTCATGAAGGGATGGAACCGGATGCCATGATGTTAGTTTACCGAATGTTGAGGTTTAAGCCAACTTTTTCACTCTCCTCTTTCACTTTCATCAAGAGGCTCTTTAGTTCCTCTTCACTTTCTGCCATAAGGGTGGTGTCATCTGCATATCTGAGGTTATTGATATTTCCGGGAATCTTGATTCCAGCTTGTGCCTCTTCCAGCCCAGCGTTCCTCATGATGTTCTCTGCAATAAGGAGTTCATAATCTGAGCCAGAGTCAGTTCCAGTTGGCTCCACCCAAAGAAACAACAAACAAAAAAACCTCTCAAATAGACTACCTAACTTTCCAGTTAAAAGATTAAAAAAAGAAGACCAAACTTAACAGAAGGAAGGAAATAATAAAGATCAGAGTTCAAATAAATAAAATAGACACCAAAAAGTGTTAGAAAGGATCAATAAAAATAATAACTGGTTTTTTTGAAAAGATAAAATTGATAAACCTGTAGCCAGAATTATCAAGGGAAAAAAGAGTGGCCCAAGTTTTAAAACTTAGAAATGAAAGAAAAGTTACAACCAATATCTCAAAAATACACACCGTCATATGGAAATACTATGAACAGTTATATGCCAACAAATTGCACATCTTAGAAGAAATGGCTGAGTTCCTTGAAACACAGTCTTCCAAGACTGAATCAGGAAGAAACAGAAAATCTGACCAGACTGACTACTAGTAATGAAGCTGAGTCAGCACTTTTAAAACTCCCAATAAATAAAATTCCAGGGCTAAGTGACTTCACAGGTGAATTCTATCAAACATTTTAAAAAGTGGTAACACCTGTCCTTCTCAAACTATTCCAAAAAAAGGAAGAGAAGGGAACACTTCCAAACTCATTCTATGAGGCCAGCCTCACTCTGATATCAAAACCAGACAAACTCACTATAAAAATAGAAAATTACCAACTAATATCCCTGATGAACAAAGATGCAAATAGTCTCAACAAAATATTATCAAATTGAATTCAACAGTAAATTAATATGATGATACATCATTATGAAGTGGGATTTATTCCAGGGATGCAAAAATGGTTCAATATACTCAAATCAATCAACATGAAACACCACATTAGCAAAACAAAGGATAAAAATCACGTGGTCATCTCAATAAATAACTAACAAAAAAAGCATCTGACAAAATTCAATACCCATTCGTGATTTGAAAAAAAAAACAAACGCTCTACAAATTTGCTACAGACAGAATGTACATCAACATAACAAAGACCATTTGAGACAAACTCACAGATAACATCAGAGTCGACGGTGAAAATCCAAAAGCTTTTCTTTTAAGATTAGGAACAAGACAAGGATGCCTGCCCTCACCATTTCCATTTAACACAGTATTGGAAGACAGGGCGCTCAGACAACAAAAGGCATCCAAACGGGAGGAAAGAAGGGAAACTGTTGCTATTTACAGATGACTCGATACTACACAGAGCAAAGCCTAAAGACTCCACCAACAAACCACTAGAAATACTATAATAAATAAATTCAGTAAATTTGCAGCATACAAAATTAACATTCAGAATTCTGTTGCTTTTCTATACCCTAATAATGAATTATCAGAAAGAGAAAATAAGAAAACAATCTCACTTACAATCAAGTCAGATAAAATAAAGCTCCTAGGAATAAATGCAACCAAGAAAGTAGAACACCTGTCCTGTGAAAACTGTAAGACACTGGAGGACGCTGAAGACCATACACACAAACGGAGGGCTGTCACGTGCACATGGATTAGTAGAGTCAATGCTGCTGAAACAGCCACACAACCCAAAGCATTCTACAGACTCAGTGCAAGCTCTATCAAATACCGATGACTTTTTTTTTTTCACTGAAATAGAGAAAATGATTCCAGAATGTGTATGGAACCATAAAAGACTTCAGACAGCCAAAGCAATCTTGAGAAAGAAGAAAGAAGTCACACATCTTGATTTCAAACTCTATTACAAAGCTATAATAATCAAAACAGAGGGGTACTGGCACAAAAACAGACACACAGATAGTGGAGCAGAAAAAGGAGCCCAGAAATAAGCCCACTCACACATGGTCAACTAATCTACAACAAGGAAGGAAAAAATATGATAGGGGAAAGACAGACTCTTCAATAAGTGGTGTTGGGAAAACTGGGGAGCTACAGGTAAAATCATCAAACTGGACCACTGTGTCACACTGTACACAAAAAGAAATTCAAAATGGACTAAAGACTTGAAAGTTAAGACCTGAAACCATACAACTCCTAGAAGAAAACACAGGCAGTATTGTCTTTGATATCATCACCCTAAACAATATTTTTATGGATCTGTCTCTTCAGGCAAAGGCTTTTAAAAAAGCATAAATAATCAAATGGGACTTCAGTTCAGTTCAGTTGCTCAGTCACGTCTGACTCTTTGCGACCCCATGAATTGCAGCACACCAGGCCTCCCTGTCCATCACCAAATCCCGGAGTTTACCCAAACTCATGTCCACAGAGTCGGTGATGCCATCCAGCCATCTCATTCTCTGTCATCCCCTTCTCCTCCTGCCCCCAACCCCTCCCAGCATCAGAGTCTTTTCCAATGAGTCAACTCGTCGCATGAGGTGGCCAAAGTATTGGAGTTTCAGCCTCAGCATCAGTCCTTCGAATGAACACCCAGGATTGATCTCCCCCAGAATGGACTGGTTGGATCTCCTTGCAGTCCAAGGGACTCTCAAGCATCTTGTCCAGCACGACAGTTCAAAAGCATCAATTCTTCGGCGATCAGCTTTCTTCACAGTCCAACTCTCACATCCATATATGACCACTGGAAAAACCATAGCCTTGACTAGACGGACCTTGGTTGGCAAAGTAATGTCCCTGCTTTTTAATATGCTATCGAGGTTGGTCATAACTTTCCTTCCAAGGAGTAA
Organism: Moschus berezovskii; assembly: GCF_049115385.1. Lineage (NCBI taxonomy): Eukaryota > Metazoa > Chordata > Mammalia > Artiodactyla > Moschidae > Moschus > Moschus berezovskii. The sequence continues at coordinate 1,118,362 of NC_142463.1, read as the reverse complement.
GCGTCTTTTAATTTCCTGGCTGCAATCAGCATCTGCAGTGATTTTGTAGCCCCCCAAAATAAAGTCTGATACTGTTTCCACTGTTTCCCCATCTATTTCCCATGAAGTGATGGGACCGGATGCCATGATCTTTGTTTTCTGAATGTTGAGCTTCAAGTCAACTTTTTCACGCTCCTCTTTCACTTTCATCAAGAGGCTCTTCAGCTCTTCCCTTTCTGCTGTGAGGGTGGTGTCGTCTGCGTATCTGAGGTTATCGAGCTAAGAAGCCTTTGCGAAATGAAGGTGAAGAGGCCGCCTACTGAGCAGGGGAAGACATTTGCAAACGACGTGTCTGATGGGGCGTTACTGCCCAAAACAAGTGAACAGCTCAGACACGTCAATATATTTTTTAAAAAACCAATCTGATTTTAAAATGGGCAGAGGACCTGAATAAGCATGTTTCCAAAGACAGACAGACAGACGGCCAACATACACATGGAAAGACGCCCAACATCACTGACCATCAGGGAAATTCAAATCAAAAACTCTGTGAGATACCACTTCACACCTGTCAAATGGCCATCATCAAAAAGACAACAAATAACATGTGTTGGCAGGGATGAGGAGAAAACAGAACACTCAGGCAGTGTTGGTGGGAATGGAAATTGGTGCAGCCACTATGGAAAACAGCATGGAGTTCCCTCCAAAAATTAAAAACAGAACTATCATACAATCTATCAATCCCGCTTAGGTATTTATAATTCAAAGAAAAGGAAAACACTAATTTGAAAAGACATATGCACCCCAATGAAGTTGGGAAAGATTGAAAGCAAAAGGAGAAGAGATGGCAGCACGGACTCGGTGGACGTGAGTTTGAGCAAGCTCCAAGGAGTTGGCGATGGGCAGGGAAGACTGGTGAGCTGCAGTCCACGGGGTGGCAAAGAGTTGAACACAACTTATCAACTCAACAATGACAAAACACACCACTATTCATAGAAGCAATATTTACAACAGCCAAGATATGGAAGCAATCTAAGTACCCACTGACAGATGAAGGTAAAGAAAACGTGGCCTATTTATACAACGGAATACTGTTGTTGCTGTTCAGTGGCCAACTCGTGTCTAACGCTTTGTGACTCCATGGACTTCAGTGTGCCACACTTCCAGCTGAGGGACTTTGTGACCTGGAAGGACGCCTGAAGCTCCAGGACACACAAACCTGTTTTCTGCATCCTTCCGGAAACTCACCCTGCCCCCACCCCACCTCTGCAGAACACAGAGTGCTGGCTTCTGGGTAGAATCCCGACACCCACAAGTTCCAGGCCCTTTATGTCAGCCAGCAACATTCCAGGCCCCGGGCTGCGCGCGTCCTGGGTTCCCTGACGGCCGCACCTCCAGCTCCCCGGCGTCTCCTGATGCGGCCCAGGCTCCGCCTCCGTCCCCAGCACCGCGCCTCTGCGGACGCCGAGGACGGGGCTCCCAGGGAGCGCCCCGCGGCCGCCCCGCGCTGCAGCTCCGGGCGCTCGGGGCCCGCCCGCCGGCCGCCCCCGCGCGTCCCCGCCGCCCGCCGCCCTCACGGCCCGGTCCGCACGCGGGGCCACCGCGGCCCGCGCTCCCCCGGGACACCCGCCCCGCGGCCCGCCTTCCGCCGGCCTCAGCGGCCCCGGGGCGGGTCTGGGGCGGGGGCAGGCTTCTCTCCCCAGTCCGAAGGGGCCGGGGTCCGGGCGGCGGGAAGAGCAGCCTGGCGGGCGGGCGGGGACTGAGCCCCGAGGCCGGTGAGCGGAGCGCGGCGCGGCGCGGCAGCTGTCTGCAGAGGCGGCCCGGGAGCCGGCCCTCCAGCCACCGGCATGGCCCTCTGCACGCCCACAGGCGCGCACGGACACACACACGCATCGCCTCTGCGGGACAGCGCAGGGGAAGCCCCACGGCCGGCGCCGCCTCCCCGCCCTGTCGGCCTCCCCTCCCGTCCCTCCTCTTCCTCGCAGCCCCGCCTCCCAGCTGCCCCCACACTCGGGCCATTTCCGCACTGAACTCTGCCCCTGCCGCCCCCCGGCCAAACCTGACCCCGTCGGTCACTGACCCCCGCTTTCACTGCCATGTGGTCCCCACTGCCTCTTGGTGAGCTGGCTCTCCCCTCTCCCTGACGCTCGGCCAAGCGCCTGAGGGACCAGACCAGGCACGCTCTCAGCCCAGCCCCTGGCAGGCAGCCTGAGCACCGCTCCCCAGGGACCTGGCATGTTCGCCACCCGCCTGCCTCCAGCAGGTGACGGACCCTCTCCCACGACGATGACGCAGCGGGCCCACGAGGGAGGGTCTGCAGGCTCCCCCGGGCCCAGGCCGTGGCGGGACAGGAGGGGCCACCCTGACCTGCTGGGAGCCCTCCCGCTTGCAGCCTGAGTGACCGCAGCTCCAAGTTCTCAGAGAGCTAGGAGACCGGGTGGCCCGCCCAGCAGCCAGAGAAGGGAGGCAGGATGTGGGCGCCACCTCTCACTTAGAGGGCAGAAGCTGGAGGAGGCCCTCGGTAACATCACAGAACTTTCTGGAAAGGAAGCTTGGCTTTGCAGGAGCACAAGGGATGAATGACATCCACTTTGCTCCACCCACACTAGCAGTGCCAGGCCCCTACGCGGTCTGAGTCTGTCCATGGGAAAGAGGAACCCAGCCTGAGCCGTCCCCACATCCAAAATTCCAACCAACTGCCCGAGGCACTCGGGACCTGAGGTGGCGGCCGTCTGCTTCACTGCAGCCCGGCTCCAGCCTGAGTCTCTGCGGACGGCACCGTGGGAGGGGAGCAGCCGACAGGGAGGACGCTTGGCCCGGAGCTGGGCGCGGACGAGGGCATACGGAGCACACGCTCGCATCACCGCGGTGATCCCACGGGCCAGGCGGGAGGCGCTGAGTTTCCGGGAGAGAGGTAGGTGAGCGCAGCTCTGGCCTGTGGCCTGAGGGTGGCCCACCCGGGGCGCGGCACCCGCTCAGGAGCAGGATAACGGAGCAGGGTGCAGCCCACGGGGAGGGGAGATGCGAGCCCGGACGACCGACTTTGGTGCAGCAACCACGGGAAGGAAGGCTGTGAGCCCGGCTGTTAAACCGGAGGCCCAGAGCGCTCACAGATGGCCGCGGCGAATGCCGGCGAGCCCGGGGAGGGAGGGACCGGGTGTCACCGGCCACAGAGAGCTGGGGACAACGGCGGCCACGGCTGCCTGCGCGCCTGCACGCTGGGGGGCGTGCCGGCTGGGCCCCAGGGTCGGCACTGAGGCTCACCGCACCAGCTGCGGTCAGCCGCGGACACCGTTCCTGCCCTGGTGGAGGCCGGCAGCTGTGGCCTTCTCCACACCAGGGCTCTGCCTCCTGGAACGTGGGCCCCCGCGGGGCGGGGACTGGGTGTCTTTGGCCTCTGCGGGGTCCTGGGTGCCCGGAGCACGCCGCGCAGCGGGGAGGCATTCAGGTCACAGGTCCACCACAGAGGAGTGGGCATCGCCGCGGGGGCGGCAGGGGTAAGAGGGGAGACTAGGATGAAGGTGGAGCTGGGCAGCTGAAGGCTGGGTGCCAGGTGTGAAAGCGGATGACGGTGAGTCCCATGTGACAGAAATGATCAAACGACGGTGACACATGGTTGACTGGAAAACAACACATGAAAGATGCCAACCGTCTCCCAGACTAAATACTGAAAATAATGACAGCGCCTAACAAGACATTCTCGAACCTGACACCTGACCAATCGACGGAGTGAGTATGGACACAAATAGTGCATCTCGGAGGGCAGGAGCCCTGGTGCGGCTATCCCCGGGCAGTGGGGCCAGCACCCAGGACGGGCAGCAAACGGAAGGGGACACTCAGTCACTGCTAATCCCGGGCAGTGAGCTCCGGCCAGGCGGTTCTCATGCCCTGCACCTGACTATACACTTACAGGTTCAGTTCAGTTCAGTCGCTCAGTTGTGTCTGACTCTTTGCAACCCCGTGAACCGCAGCACACCAGGCCTCCCTGTCCATCACCAACTCCCGGAGCTTACTCAAACTCATGTCCATCGAGTAGGTGATGCCATCCAGCCATCTCATCCTCTGTCGTCCCCTTCTTTTCCCACCTTCAATCTTTCCCAACATCAGGGTCTTTTCCAATGAGTCAGAGTTCTTCACATCAGGTGGCCAAAGTATTGGCGCTTCAGCTTCAGCGTCAGTCCTTCCAATGAATATCCAGGACTGATCTCCTTTAGGATAGGCTAGTTGGATCTCCTTGTAGTCCAAGGGACTCTCAAGAGTCTTCTCCAACACCACAGTTCAAAAGCATCAATTCTTCGGCACTCAGCTTTCTTTATGGTCCAACTCTCACATGCATACATGACTACTGGAAAAACCATAGCTTTGACTAGACCTCTGTCAGCAAAGTAATGTCTCTGCTTTTTAATATGCTGTCTGGGTTGGTCATAACTTTTCTTCCAAGGAGCAAGCATCTTTTAATTTCATGGCTGCAGTCACCATCTGCAGTGATTCTGGAGCCAAAAAAAGTCTCTCACCATTTCCACTGTTTGTCCATCTATTTGCCATGAAATGATGGGACCAGATGCCATGATCTTAGTTTTCTCAATGTTGAAATTCCAAAGCCAACTTTTTCATTCTTCTCTTTCACTTTCATCAAGAAGAATTTCAGTTCTTCTTTACTTTCTGCTGTAAGTGTGGTGTCATCTGCATATCTGAGGTTATTGATATTTCTCCTGGAAATCTAGATTCCAGCTTGTGCTTCATCCAGTCCAGCATTTCTCATGATGGACTCTGCATATAAGTTAAATAAGCAGGGTGACAATATACAGCCTTGATGTACTCCTTTCCCAATTTGGAACCAGTCTGTTGTTCCATGTCCAGTTCTAACTGTTGCTTCCTGACCTGCATACAGGTTTCTCAAGAGGCAGGTCAGGTGGTCTGCTATTCCCATCTCTTTCAGAATTTTCCACAGTTTGTTGTGATCCACACAGTCAAAGGCTTTGGCAGAGTCAATAAAGCAGAAGTAGATGTTTTTCTGGAACTGTCTTGCTTTTTTGATGATCCAGCAGATGTTGGCAATTTGATCTCTGGTTCCTCTGCCTTTTCTAAATATAGTTGAACATCTGGAAGTTCACGGTTCACGTACTGTTAAAGCCTGGCTTGGAGAACTTTGAGCATTACTTTACTAGCGTGTGAGATGAGTGCAATTGTGTGGTAGTTTGAGCATTCTTGGGCATTGCCCGTCTTTGGGATCGGAATGAAAACTGACCTTTTCCAGTCCTGTGGCCACTGCTGAGCTTTCCAAATTTGATGGCATATTGGGTGTAGCACTTTCACAGCATCATCTTTCAGGATTTAAAATAGCTCGACTGGAATTCCATCACCTCCACTAGCTTTGTTCCTAGTGATGCTTCCTAAGGCCTGCTTGACTTCACATTCCAGGATGTCTGGCTCTAGGTGAGTGATCACACCTTGTGGTTATCTGGGCCATGAAGATCTTTTTTGTTTAGTTCTTCTGTGTATTCTTGCCACCTCTTCTTAATATTTTCTGCTTCTGATGTTAGGGTCCGGAGTTGCCCTTCCCTCAAAGGAACAGAGGACACTCACGATAATGCAAGACACACAGCGAGGTTTATTTCCAGCTAGCTGGGGTCCACGTGTCTGCCCGACGCAGCAGGTTTCAACAAGGACCCCAAGCACTCTAAGCCAAGGGTTTAGATAGCATTTTCAAACCATATTAGTTTTAAAACATCCACACATAGTAATCTTTTTACACACAGTAATTTTCCACACTCTACACACAGCTGTATATCTCACCTCCTGGTGGTTTAATGAGATAAGCCCACCCCGGCCCTTTGACCTATCTGCCTGATCTCTGTGTCACAACTGCCCACATTCTGGTGTTTAAGATTAACTTGTTCTTTAGGTTGCTGTCTTCCTAGGAATCCTCTCTCATCCTTACTCAGCAAACAATTCTAGGGATCCTTACTTAAAACAACCTTAACTTTGGTTCTACAAGCAGCAAGCGGCAAGCAAAGTACAGAAGCAAAAATGCATTGCAGGAGCATTAAGTTCTATACTGTTAGGTACATACCATTTCTGTCCTTTATTGAGCCCATCTTTGCATGAAACGTTCCCTTGGTATCTCTAATTTTCTTGAAGAGATCTGTCTTTCCTATTCTGTTGTTTTCCTCTATTTCTTTGCATTGATCGCCGAGGAAGGCTTTCCTGTCTCTCCTTGCTATTCTTTGGAACTCTGCATTCAAACAGGTATATCTTTCCTTTTCTCATTTGCCTTTTGCTTCTTTTCATAGCTATTTGTGAGGCCTCCTCAGACAATCATTTTGCCTTTTTGCATTTTTTTTTTCTTGGGGATGGTCTTGGTCCCTGTCTCCTGAACAGTGTTAGGAACCTCCATCCACAGTTCTTTCAGACACTCTATCAGATCTAGTCCCTTAAATCTATTTCTCACTTTCACTGTATAATCATAAGGGATTTGATTTAGGTCATATCTGAATGGTCTAGTGGTTTTCCCTACTTTCTTCAATTTAAGTCTGAATTTGGCAATAAGGAGTTCATGATCTGAGCCACAGTCACCTCCCAGTCTTTTTTTTTTTTTTTTTTGCTGACTGTATAGAGCTTCTCCATCTTTGGCTGCAAAGAATATAATCAGTCTGATTTCGGTGTTGACCATCTGGTGATGTCCATGTGTAGAGTCTTCTCTTGTGTTGTTGGAAGAGGGTGTTTGCTATGACCAGTGCGTTCTCTTGGCAAAACTCTATTAGCCTTTGCCCTGCTTCATTCCGTGCTCCAAGGCCAAATTTGCCTGTTACTCCAGGTGTTTCTTGACTTCCTACTTTTGCATTCCAGTCCCCTATAATGAAAAGGACATCTTTTTTGGGTGTTAGTTCTTGTAGGTCTTCATAGAACCATTCAACTTCGGCTTCTTCAGCATTACTGGTCAGGGGATAGACTTGGATTACCATGATATTGAATGGTATGCCTTGAAAACGGACAGATCATTTTGTCATTTTTGAGACTGCATCCATGTACTGCATTTCAGACTCTTTTGTTGACTATGATGGCTACTCCATTTCTTCTAAGGGATTCTTGCCCACAGTAATAGATATAATGGTCATCTGAGTTAAATTCACCCATCCCAGTCCAATTTAGTTCACTGATTCCTAGAATGTCGATGTTCACTCTTGCCATCTCCTGTTTGACCACTTCCAGTTTGCCTTGATTCATGGACCTGACATTCCAGGTTCCTATGCAGCATTGCTCTTTACAGCATCAGATTTTACTTCCATCACCAGTCACATCCACAACTGGGTGTTGTTTTTGCATTAGCTCCAGCTCTTCATTCTTCCTGGAGTTATTTCTCCACTGATCTCACAGGCATTGGAGGGACTGTGAGGAGATACCCCATGTCCAAGGGCAAAGGAGAAGCCACAGAGATGGTAGGAGGGGCAAAATCGTGTTTGGAATCATCCCCATACCTTCCAGAGATGCTCAGAGGGCTCAAACATACCTTGTGCACATGAGGACCCAGAGACCCCACAGAGACTGAGCCAGAACTGTCGGTGAGTGTCTCCTGTGGAGGTGCGGGTCAGCATGGCCTGCTGCGGGGGCAGGGGCTCTGGGTGCAGTAGATTGGGTATGGCATGAGCCCTCTTGGAGGAGGTCGCCATTAACCCCACCATAGAGCTGCCAGAACTCACACAGGACTGGGACACAGACTCTTAGAGGGCACAGACAGAACCTTGTGTGCAGCCAGGACCCAGGAGAAAGGAGCAGTGACCCCCCCACAGGAGAGCGACCCAGACCTGCCGTGAGTGTCCAGGAGCCTCCGGCAGAGGCGTGGGTCGGCGGTGGCCCGCTGCAGGGTTGGGGCAGCGAGTGAGCAGTGCCTGCGTGGGACCTTTGAAGGCGGTCACCGTTATCCTCATCACCTCCACCACAGTTTGGCCTCAGGTCAAATAACAGAAGATCGGATTGAAGACTTACTGAGCACGGCCCCGCCCATCAGGACAAGACCCAGTTTCCCCTCAGTCTCTCTCTCCCATCAGGAAGCTTCCATCAGCCTCTTCCCTTCTCCATCAGAGGGCAGACAGACTGAAAACCGCAGTCACAGAAAACTAACCAATCTGATCACATGGACCACGGCCTTGTCTGACTCAATGGAACTGTGACGGGTCATGGTGGAGAGGTCTGACAAAACGTGGTCCACCGGAGAAGGGAATGGCAAGCCACCTCAGCATTCTTGCCTTGAGAACCCCATGAACAGTATGAAAAGGCAAAAAGATAGGACCCTGAAAGATGAACTCCCCAGGTCAGTAGGTGCCCAATATGCTACTGGAGAAGAGTGGAGAAATAACTCCAGAAAGAATGAAAAGTTACAGGTAAGCAGGTGAAAACCACAGTGTAAGAAAATCGTTCGTAGAATCTGGGCGCAGCCTCGTACAGTCTCATCCAGGGTTGCTTCCTAAGCACGCTAGCAAACTGGGGCCTCGAGGACAGGATGGACGGAGTGGACAGCAGAGTAGACCTTTCCACGTGGCCAGGTTCAACCGGGAGAAGGCCCTTCCCGTGGGAGCCAGAGACGGGGTGGGCTGTGCTTTAGGGAGTCCTCACAAGTCAGGGAGGGCAAACCTCCCCAGGAAAAGCAGGCAGGAGGAGAGAGAGATGCAGAATGGACGTGTGGAAGTGAGCTGTGAGCTGAGGGCACAGCACCGCGGGGACGGGCCAGCACCACCAGAGCCCAGGGCTGGCGGGGCGGGGGAGGGACACGACCGACGACCTCCAGAGGGCGCGCCATGGACGCAGGACAGAGGTGTGACGAGCCAATGCCCCTGAGTTTAGGCAAAATGGAAAATGGGCCAACGGCGTGTGTGCAGCGGCCTTGCACATGTGGATGGCGAGCCTACATGCCCATCGCAGGGGCGTCAGGCAGACGCGCTGGGGTTCCTGCGTGGGAGTCACAGGACCCCACAGGGCGCTAGGAAGGCGGGTTAAGGTTCAAAGTGAGCCTTTCTGTGTGGATGGATGGATGGAAAAGCACACACGTGTGCATGGGGTGCTGGCGGACATATGTGTACAGATTGAAATCTAAACACGGTCAGGGTCGTCGTCCTTGAGTGGATTTCACCTTGCACAACCAGAATAAAGACTGTTTTCATTGGGGAAATGATGTTGCAGACAAATAGCAGAAAGATGTTCACGGCCTAGATTACAGTATGACCGAGCTCCCACTTTAGAGATGCATGCGTGTGCGTGGTGTGTGCACACATGACTCATGTCTTCTGCCGTTCAGCCGCTCAGTCGTGTCCGACTCTCCACGACCCCATGAATCGCAGCACGCCAGGACTCCCTGTCCATCACCAGCTCCCGGAGTTCACTCAAACTCATGTCCATCGAGTCAGTGATGCCATCCAGCCATCCCATTCTCTGTCGTCCCCTTCTCCTCCCGCCCTCAGTCTTGCTTTTCCAGTGAGTCAGCTCTCCACATGAGGTGGCCAAAGTATTGGATTTTCAGCTTCAGCGTCAGTCCTTCCAATGAACACTCAGCACTGATCTCCTTTAGGATGGACTGGTTGGATCTCCTTGCAGTCCAAGGGACTCTCAAAAGTCTTCTCCAACACCACAGTTCAAAAGCATCAGTTCCTCAGCGATCAGCTTTCTTCACAGTCCAACTCTCACATCCATACATGACCACTGGGAAAACAATAGCTTTGACTGCACAGAACTTTGTCAGCAAAGTGTTGTGTCTGCTTTTTAATATGTTGTCTAGGTTTGTCATGGCTTTTCTTCCAAGCATCTTTTAACTTCAGGGCTGCAGTCACCATCCACCGTGACTTTGGAGCCCAAGGAAATAAAGCCTATCACTATTCCCACTGGTATCTATATAGACTCTCAGATCCACTGGTATCTATATAGACTCTCAGATGAAATTGGAAGCACACACACCAAAGTGTCAACCGTAGTAATTTCCAGGTGCTGGGATAGCTTATTTCCCATTTCTTACTTCTGTGTATACACGTTCTCTAACTTAGTAAGTGTAACTTGTAAGAAGTCACCGTTAAGAAAGTTCTCCTTCTGGCAGATGTAGTGGGAGGCGCCCAGGTCCCCCTCCTCCAGGAAGGCGCTCCACAGCCACGCCACGTGTCCCAGGGTGGCTTCAGCCAGAATTGGCTGAGGCAGGCCCAGGAGCCCACCCCAGCCTCCACGGGGAGCCCCTTTGCAAGGCTAGCCCAGCTCCAGAGCAATGAGCAGGTCCTCTCCTCTGCCCGGGTGCTGTGCTCAGCCCTGCCAGGAGCAGCAGATGGGGTGGCGCCCAGCGAACTTCCCTCGAGGAAGGAGGGAGCCCCACTAGGGAGCCCGGTCCTCGACAAGAGACTCCGGAAATGAGGCAAAACCAGCATGGCTGCAGACACCGCCATGACCGGCAAAATGCCTGCTGCGTTGGGGTCTTCCCCTGCTGGGCTCGAACACCCCACCTCCTCTGCCAGCCACCCACCCCACCCCCACCGTTCTCAGCAGCAAGCCCTCCTGCTGGAAGACGGGATCCCCGGCTCTCACGCCTCACCACCCCTCCTCCTGCCCCTCCAGAGGGGCAGACGCACCACCAGGGGACCCAACTTCCTGGCTCATAGTCACCCTCTAGTTTCCCCTCCGTCTCAATGGGGTGATTCCCACATCCACCAGCCCCTCAGAACAGCCCTGGCAAAGCGGACGTTCAGTAAATGCACGTGGAAGAAACGGACGCCCTGGACTCTAGTGGGCAGCCTGGAGCCCGTGGGCAGGAACGGGAGGTGCCACCCCACCCCTTGTGAGCCGTGATGAGCCCAGACACCCCCACCTCCTGGTGGTACCTCCGGAGCACGCTCCAGTCGTGACGCACACCCACCACCCTCCTCTCCCAACAGACAGCCGAGGCCAGGGGGCCAGCGAGACCACCGGCCGGACGCAGAGCCCCTGGCCTGGGTAGGGGTGCATGCGTGCATGCTGTCGATTTAGTCGTGGCCAAATCCTTGGGATCCCAGGGCCTGTAGCCCGCCAGGCTCCTCTGTCCATGGGGTTCTCCAGGCAAGAACACTGGAGTGGGTTGCCGTGCCCTCTTCCAGGGCATCTTCCCCACCCAGGGATCGAACCTGCGTCTCTTATGTGTCCTGCACTGGTAGGCAGGTTCTTTTACCACCAGCGCCGCCTGGGAAGCCAGGTCGGGGTGGACACGGTTAAAACCCCTCTAGGGGGGCCACTTTATTTCGGGGTCAGCGAGCAGAGTCTCCACCCTACAGTCCTCAGGGCCAGCAGCCCAGAGGTGGCCCCACAGGTGGGTACCAACGGGGGGGACCAGCGGCCCAGCCCGCCTGGCCGCGGAGCCCAGCGCTGCTTCTTCACTGAGATCCGTCCACCCTCCAGGACTCCTCCTCCTGCTGCTCCCCTGGACAAGAAACTGGCAGGGAGTGGGGAGCCCAGAGGTGAGGGGCTGGGCCGTCCCCGAGGAGCCCACGTGCCCACACAGGCCAGTGGCTGCTGCTGGAAGCACTGCCCAGAGCAGTCTCTGCTCTTGGGACCCCAGCTTCCCACCGCAGCAGGGGCGCCCGAGGCCCAGGGCCCGACGTGGGGTGAGTGCTGCACAGGCACGCTCTGCTCAGAGCTCACACGTCTGCAGGATACATGGCGAGAACCAGGTGTCAGGGTAACTGCTCCTCAGAGATGAGCCAGGCCTCTGCTCTGCAGCCCCCAAGGTGCGGGCGCTGAGGCCAGATCCAGGGCGCACCCCACAGCGGTCTGTCACTAAAAGACCCGTTCCACAGACTGGGAAATGCAGGTGACGCTGTGCATCAGAGCTCCAGGTGCCCAAGGGCAGGGGTCCGGCCAGCCTCTCCACTGGAGCCGGGGGCAGATCCTGAGAAAGAGCAGGACACCCCTGCTTCCCCGCCAGCCCCAACAGGGCCCAGGCCGCCTGGCCATGTCCAAGGGGACAGCTCTGCACGTCGCCTCGCCCACCAGCGGCCTTGCCGGACCACCAGGACCAGGGAGAGTCACCGCCCTCAGCCCCAGGCTCTCCTCCCTGCGTGCCTCCCTGTTCCCACACAGGCCCCTCCCCGGGAGTTCGGTAAACTGGCTTGAACTGGGGAGATTCCAGGGCGTGACCAGGGTCGCCCTCCCGACTGCCCCGCAGCAGCCCAGCCACCGCCTGGACTCACCGATGGCCATGAGGCCGTTGCAGTCCTTCTTGTGGAAGTCGGCCCAGGCCTTGGTCTTGCAGTACTTGCTGCAGGTCAGGATCCCATAGCAGCGGGTGCAGGGTGCCAGGCGCACCCCGATGGACCGGCCGCACTGGTAGCAGAACTTGAAGAAGGGAATCCTGCGAGGGAGCAGGCGGGCAGTCGGGGGCGCCCGGCACGTGTGCCTGAGGCCTTGGGTGCCAGGACCCGCAGGACCCACCACATCCCGCGCTCAGAGCAGCCAGCTCACGAGTCCTGGTCTAAGCGTGTCCAGCCCGGTCCTACCAGGAATAGGAGACAAGCCCCCACCCTGTGCTGACCAACCCGACCGGGCAGGAAATGACAACCCTACTGGGGACCCTTCACGTCATCACCGTGGCCGGGGAGGGGGAGGAGTCTGCGGTGGGGGAGCCGGTTCTGGGTGGGCCAGCTGCAGGCTGGGGGGCAGTGAGCTGGGTGCGTGCCCTTCCCCCACCTGCCCACCAGGGTTTCCTGGGCAGAAACCGTCTGGGATGCCCATGGGGATAACATGGCACTGGGCATGCAGAAGCTGCTGCCAATAGCAGGGATGGGGCAGAGCTGAGGCCCGAGGAGGCCAGCAGTGGAGGGGTGAGACGGGTGTGGGGCGCAGGGCAGCACCTCCGCCTTGATGGGGGTGGGGGGCGTCTCCGAGCAGCAGAGCTGGGCTCGTCCCCACTTAGCCACTCCCCCCTGGGGGCCATGGAACCCACCCAGAGCCACCCAGACCACTCCACAAGTGAGCCTGCGACCCCCCTTGCCCCCATCCTGGCTTGAGCCCTGGCCCGCAGCAGAGCTGGGCCTCTCGGGAGTGACCCTGCCCCGGGCAGGGAGCTCGTGGTTCAGCAGCACCACCCAGCCACTCACTGCTCCTGCTCCAGCAAGTCCTGCGCCTTGGGCATGCCGGTGCCCTTCCGCTTCAGCCGGAGGCAGGGGCCCAGCTCCGCTGCACAGAGAGACACCCGCGTTAGCCTCCACAGCCCCCTGGTCGTGCACGATGCCCACGTGTGGAGGGCAGCACTGAGCTGCCCACCTCCACCACCCAGTGAGCCCCCTCCCCAGCCCTACAAGGCCTGCGGGGCGGGCAGCACAGCCCTTGAGCGGCCCCCAGCAGGTCCATGGGCGCAGAGCAGGGTGCGTCCCTCTGCCCCTGCACCTGCGCCCTGAGCTCTGCAAGCCTCCTGGCCACCGGCCCCAGCTCCGGGTTCCCAACTCCGCCTTTCGCAGCCACAGGGCGGCACCAGGTTCCCTCTGGCCTTGGCCAGCTCACACGCCCCTCTGGTCTGGGGACTCTTGGCTCTGCTCTCTGGCCACTGGCAACAGGACACCCAGAGGGCTGGGGGACAGTAGAGCAGCAAGCCCCCCGACAGTAATCACCTGATGCTCAACTGCACCCCTCTGTTTTCCTGTCCTTAGACAATGCATCAGTCCTCTCAAGGAAGGCCACCCATTATCCACTCCCCCAGCACCCCTTAAGACACAGGAACCCCACAAAGAAACACCCGTTGGCCAGCAGAGTAGAGAATGTGGGAGACCCTCCTTCCCCGCTCTCCAGGCCTCCCAGCCCCCAGGCCCACTCCCCATGCTGTTGTGGGGTGACTGACAGAGTGGGCAGGGCCAAAGTACCCTCCCGAACCACCTGGCACCAGAGTGATGCTTCTGGGGGAGCTGGCGATAAAGCAAGATGTAACTTTAACTCTCCTTTCCAAATTAGATGGCTTTCATTTATTTTTCTTGTCTAATTGCATAGTTGACGACTCTAGTACAATGTTACACAGAACTGGTGAGAGAACATGTTTCATCTTCCTCCTGACCTTGGGGTGAGAGTGTGCCCAGCCTTTCATCACTGACGTGCCCTTAGCTGTGGGGGTTTTCTTGCAGGTGCCGTTTATCAGGTTAAAGAAATGCCCTTCTGTTCTTTGTTGTGTGTTTCATCGTGAAAGGATGTTGGATTTTCTACATCAGATTTTTTTTTTACATCAATTGAATTTTTTTTTCAATAGTGTGGTATATTACATTGACAATTTTGTTGTTGTTAAACCATGCTTGCATTTCTGGAGTAGCACCCACTCGGTCATGGTAGATAGTTCTTTGGCACGATGCTGAGTTTGGTTTGCTACTGTATGTGTATTCTTGGCCACACTGTGCAGCATGTGGGGTCTCAGTTGCCCAGCCAGGGATGGGACTCATGCCCCTGCATTGTAAGCAGAGTCTTAGCCACTAGACTTTCAGGGAAGTCCCAGTTCATTAGTATTTTGTTGTAGATTTTTGCAGTTATATTCATATAGGATATTGGTCTTTAATTTTCTTATAATGCTATTGTCTGGCTTTGGAATCAGTAATGAGGCTTCATAAAATAAGTTAGGAAGTGTTCCTTTCTCTTTAATTTTTGAAAGAATTAAAAAGGATTTGTGCTAATTCCAAGTTAAATGTTTGGTATAGTTTACCAATGGAGCCATCTGTACCTGGGTTTTCCTTTGTTGGGAGGTTTTTCGTTACTTACTCAATCATTTTAATTGTTATAAGTCTGGGCAGATTTTTTATTCCCTCTTTAATCAGTTGTGGCAGATGCTACATTTTCAGCAATTTATCCATTTCATCTTGGTGCCCCAACTCGTCATAAAGTTGTTCATAGTGTACTCTTATAATTCTTTTCACTCCTAAATGTTTGGTAGTAATGTCTACTCTTTTAATTCTGATTTAGTAATTTGAGTCTTCATTTTTTCCTGGTAGATCTAGCCAAATGGGTCGGTTTTCCTGATTTTTTCAATGAACCATTTCCAAGGTTTACTGATTTTCTCTATCATTTTTCTATCCTCTATTTCACTGATATTCTCTCTAAAAGACACACATACATTTATCTAGCTGCAAACTGGCTTCCTTTAGGTTTGACGAGCTGTCTTTCGCCAGTGTTTTAAGGCGCAGGTTTAGGTTGTTGATTGAGGTTCTTTTTTTCCAAACAGGCACTCATAGCTGTGTGTTTCCCTGTGGTCACTGCTTCAGCGGCAGTCCATGAGCTTTGGCATGTTGCCTTCTTCTGCATTCATATCAAAGGACTTTCTAATTGCTTGTTTTATTTCTTCTTTGACCCTCTGGTTATTTAGAAGTGTACTGTTTTATGTGATATCTCCAAATGTCTTCCTGTTATACTATTTTCTATTTCCATTCCGTTGTGGCCAGGGTACCTAATTTGCATTCTTTGTATCCCTATAAATGTATTAAGAGCTTTGGGGCTGGGGGGGTGTTCTGATGACTGAGCACACGGTCGGTCCTGGACGGCGCCCCACATGCCCTTGACGAGAAAACATAATCTGGAGTTTGGTGGGTGTAGCACTCTATAAATGCGTCAGGTGTGGCAGTCTAACGTGTGTGTGTGTTCAGTCATGCAGTCGTGCCCGACTCTGTGACCCCACGGACTGTAGCGTGCCAGGATTCCCTGTCCTCTGGAGTCTAACAGTGGTGTTCAATCTTTTTTTCTCTGTAATTTTGTGCCTAGATTTTCTACAAATTATTGAACATTGGGAATTGACATCTCCAACTATTTTGTTATTGAATTATTTGCCTTGCATTTCATGTGTGTCTTTTGTGCTTTGTTTATTTGGGTGTCTGCTGTTAGGTGCATATAGGTTTGTAATTACTTTATCTCCCTGATTGACTGAGTCTTTAATCATTTAAAAATGTCCCACTTTTCGGTGATATGAGCACAGCTACTCCAGCTTCCTTGTGGTTGTTACTTTCACGCTGTAAGACTCTTGTGTCATTTTACTTCCAGTCTGCATCACTGAGTCTAAATATGTCTCCTGTGGGAAGCAGGTAAATGGACTGCTCTTATTTTTATCCCGTCTGAGGTTTCCGCCTCCTGACTGGATTCCTTGGTCCACTCGCACTTCCTGCTGTTGCTGGCGCAGCCGGCTCACACTTGCCGCTCACACCTGGTTTCCCGTGTGTCTCACACTTGCCGCTCACACCTGGTTTCCCGTGTGTCTCACACTTGCCGCTCACACCTGGTTTCCCGTGTGTCTCACACTTGCCGCTCACACCTGGTTTCCCGTGTGTCTCACACTTGCCGCTCACACCTGGTTTCCCGTGTGTCTCACACTTGCCGCTCACATCTGGTTTCCTGTGTGTCTCACACTTGCCGCTCACACCTGGTTTCCTGTGTGTCTCACACTCGCCCTTCTGCTCCTCCTCTACTCACTGTTCCCAATAAGTGAATACTGTTAAATGTAACGTTGACTTTAATTATTTTAAACTATACTTTCCTTATTGCCTTGAAAGTGAAAGTCGCTCAGTCATGTCCGACTCTTTGCGAGTCCATGGAATTCTCCAGGCCAGAACACTGGAGTGGGTGGCCGTTCCCTTCTCCAGGGGATCTTCCCAACCCAGGGATCGAACCCAGGTCTCCTGCATTGCAGACTGATTCTTTACCAGCTGAGCCACCAGGATTACAATAAATAAAATCCATGCATGTATGCTTATAGTAATTTTTCTATAAAATGCTAAATGTAAATCATGCAGATGTCTTTTTAAAGCTGTTAAGAACACATGCATTTATTTCTATTTTTACAATGAGCTTTGCCAGTGCTCTTTAGTCACATGGAGGGCTTGACTTCATCTGGAGTCATGGCATCAGTGCTTCCTGTAAAGCAGGGCTACGGGGACTCATTCTCAAAGGCTCTGTCTTCGGGAATGCCCTCTGTCACCTCACCCAGCTCCGCAGGATCTAGGGTTCTCAGCCGAAGCTTGCGGCTTTGAGCACTGGACTGTGCCATCCCGCTGCCTCCTGGCCTGCGTGGCTTCTGACGCGGAGTCAGCTGCTGACCTCACTGGGGCCCCCGTGTGATGGCTCGTTCGGGTCTCAGTATTCTAACTACGGTGTGTCTGTTTGCGGGTGTCTGTGTTTATCCTATTGGGAGTTCAGTAAGCTCTCTGGATACACAGGCTGACGGTTCGCAATGAACTGTGGCTGTTTTCAGCACGGTGCCTTCCACTGCACTTCCCGCTGCCCTCTCTCCATCGCACCCTCGTGCCTGTGTGCGGTGGGGCCCACTTTTCACGGGGGCCTGTTCATCGCCACCATCGCCGTCCCCTCTGGGGCTGGCTGGCGTTCTTCGTGTGTTGGGTGCTGTGCAGGCAAGAATGTAGGGGAGGCTCGTGTTTGAGTCGGGGGCAGGGGGGGTGTTACGGACACATCTGTGTCCTTCCAAGATTAGAAAGCCTAACCCCAATGCCACAGGACTTGGACGGGGTCTTTGGGGTGATGCGGGCAGAGCCCTCTGGTGGGATTAGTGTCCTGTGAAAAGAGGAAGTACACACTCTCCCTCCTGCCTGAGAACAGGACAGACAGGCAGTGCCAAGGAGCCAGGAAGCGGCCACACTGGCTCCCAGAGCTCAGTCTCCAGCCTCCTGAACTAGGCAAACACCTGCGTGTTGTCTAAGCATCCCCGCTCCACCGGCCTCAGGCCGCGGTGCCTTTACAGCCCCTCAGCTGGCGGGGCGGGGAGGGCGTGTGTGGGCACGCAGCTGCGAGGTGGGCAGCGGCCACGAGCCCGCGTGAGGGTGTGAGGACGTGCGTGGCTGTGGGTGGGCTGGTGAGTGTGGGGTGGGAGGCTTATGACGGATGGTGGGTGTGTCACTGTGCAAGGCGGTCCTGTGGGGAAGGAGGGGATGAGTGTGCGTGTGGGAGGGATGGTGTGGCTGCGTGGGGGGCGAGGGCGTTGGTCCCGGGGGGCTTGTGTGGGGGCTGGGCTGGGGTAGCAGGGTGTGTGTGTGAGGGGTGGTGGAGGCGAGCAGCTGGTAGGGATGTGTGAGCGGGCAGGTGGGCCTCTGGTCAGTAGCTGTGTGCGGGCTGGGGACGCGGTCTTCCTTTGTGTGTGCAGGAAGTCTGGATACCGGGGTGTTTGCGTGTGCGGGAGGTGGGGTGAGGGCCTGAGGCTGGGCAGGTCTGTGTCAGTGTGGGTGTATGAAAGGCGGGCGTCTCGGGGCTGCGGGGTGCAGACAGGCAGGCGCTGTGTGGAAGGGCGGGTGGACGTGGGCTTGGGTGTGTGTGTGTGCGCGCGAGTGTGGATGGGGCCTGGCAGGCGGGGGAGCTGGGGAGGCCAGTCCATGTGTGTGTGAGCACATGCGTGGGCGGTGGGGAGGGCAGGGGTGCTGCTGGGGGCATGCGGGGTGCCGGGGCGGGGACAGGCAGGGCACGGCCTGTGGACAGCAGCCCGGCTCCTGCCGCCGCGGGGCCCTGAGTCACAGCTGAGTGCAAGGGCGGAGGGGCGTCGGGTCCCTGCCCAGCTTCTCTCTGAGCGGCCCCCTGCACCACCTGTCTCCCTGCCTCAGGCTCGCTGCACGCCCTGCCCCGCCCCCGTCTCCTGGGAGGCACAGCCCCTCCCCTGGGCCCGTGGGCTTCCCTGGGAGTCCACTCTCTTTCACCAGCTGAGCCAGGAGACAGGTTCCCCATCCGTGCGCCATGGGGTTCTGGACCCTTTGCCCATGCCCGAGGACCCGCCAGGCTCTCACCCAAGACTGCAGCTCAGGCTGGCTCTGCCATGGCGCTAGACCACGCAGGGCCCTCAGGAGAGGGTGACCCAGGGCTTCACCCCCAGACCAGGCTGGCTACCGTTCCACCCCCAGGGCACAGTTCACCAAGCAGACCGCAGGGCAGGGTCCCTCGCCCCTCCTCGGGTGTCATGTCCCCCACTGTGGCAGCGGGGCAGGCAGGGGCGGGGCCAGCTGGGACACTGGACAAACGTGCTGCTCCCAGACCTGTGATGGGGCCCCCAGTTTCTCTTTCCAGGCTCACCTCCCCAGCCCAAGAACCCCGTTCTCAATTCCCCTTGCAGACATCCTTGGCAGAACATCTGAGGGCCAGGTGGACACTGGCCCAGCAGGCGTGTCCCTTCCTGGCCCACCCCACACAGCCTCCTGGAGCCAGACCTTCGGGGGATGCAGCCCCTAGTACAAGGCACCCATGCTCTTCCACGATGCATAAAGCCTGTCACACAGACTCAGGCCAAGGGGGCCTCCGGGTCGGCTCTGAGCTGCCTGAGCCCACTGCAGCCACCCGCCACGCCCACGCACCCACCTTTCTTGCTCAGATGCAGCGCCTTCGGGTCCCACTGGCACTCCTTGGCAAAGACGGCCTGCCGTAGCTGGAGGCCCATGTATTCCAGGAGCTTCTTCC